>NC_040095.1:13125000-13750000 GCF_003369695.1 Bos indicus x Bos taurus | reverse complement strand
ATGTTCTTCAGCGCTGCTGCTGAATGACCTGCTCCGGATGTGATTTCTAAGTTGCTCTATGAGTTCAGGATTCTGCTGCTGTATCTGCTGAGCAAACTGCTGTCCCCTGTAGTAAAGAGGCAAAGTAGTATGAATTAGGGAATTTCCAACCACACAATACCAACACAAAAAGAACTGCAAACAATGTGGATACTACCCAAGGAAACTTTTTCTATAAAAACAAGTTTTAGATTCAACTTATCTGCAAGTGTACCAGCACCTCCATATACCATTAATACAGTGCAGTGTTCTTTATGAGAAATCAAACACCCAAGCTAACAAGTGAGTTCCTGAATTGAGTGAAATCCACCCCTCCCCCACCCAGTGCTTAACCACAGATAAGCAAAGGCCTAAAAAGAATATGCTTTTTATTATATGTGTGCAAATATAATACAAGGTAAATTGTTCTTGTAATCAAGTCAGTCTCTCATATGGCAGGTGTCACACCTATTTGGGAATGCTTATGAAGTTACCTAACAGAACTGAGTTTTTGAAAGGCAGAGATTTAATCCAAGCTACTGAGTGTGTACCTCCCAATTGCAAGTGTTAGGTATCACTAAAATCATGCCACTTAAAGATCACTCTAAAAATGCCATATTGCAAGTGGATCACAAACAAAAAATTATATTTGTCACTAACATTTCCAGTAACAGCATCACACAGATTCAAAAAGCACAGTAGCCTAAGCAACTTGGATGGAGGTAGAGGTAATGTGTTCAAGTAAAGAGAAGATATAATGAGTTCCTGTAGCAATGACATGTACTGCAGAAGTTTGAATTAAAGTATCCGAAATCCTATGCAATATATGATTTTTAAATACATATGTGTACATAAAACTCATTAAGTAGATATTTGTCATCTAGTTTTTCTTGGATCCAATCTTCTGGACTCCTGCCTTTCAGGCAGAAAATTTCAATTTATGAACCACTTTTAAATTTAATAACTAATGAGGTCACTGATAACTAACAGTAAAAGATAAAAATTTAAAAAGAAAGCCTTGGTCCCCTTACCTTAGAGACAAATGGTAAAACATAAAGTACTCAAACTGTAAAACATAAAATACCTTTTTTGTTTTTTTGACTATTTCTATTTTAAATAAAACTTACGCTTGGATGAGGCTAGACAGGTCAGTTAGGCCCCCAACACCAGCAGCAGGCCCCCCAATAGCATTTGTCATCATTCCTGACATTCTAGAGTAGACAAGAGATAAATCAAATTGGCATATATTCTTTTTTTTTAATATTTTTAATTGGCGGATAATTGCTTTACAATGTTGTGTTGGCTTCTGCCATACATCAACATGAAACCAGCCATGGGTATATGTATGTCCCCTCCCTCCTGAACCTCCCTCCATCTCCCACCCCATCCCATCTCTCCAGGTTGTCACAGAGCACCCGAGTTTGAGCTCCTTGCATCATACAGCAAATTCCCACTGGCTATCTATTTTACATATGGGAATGTTTATGTTCCCGTGCTGTTCCCTCCGTTCATCCCACTCTCTCTCTCTTCCACTGTGTGCACAAGCCTCTTCTCTGTGTCTGCCTCTCTTGCTCCCCTGCGAACAGGTTCATCAGTACCATTTCTCTAGATTCCGTATATACATGTTAATACACAACATTTGGTTTTTTCCTCTTTCTAACTTCCCTGTGTATAACACGCTCCACGTACATCCACAACATTAGAAATGACTCAAATGCATCCTTTTTATGCCTGACTAATATTCCATTGTATATGTACCACAGCTTCTTCATCCATTCATATGTCGATGGACATCTACGTTGCTTCCATGTCCTAGCTATTGTAAATAGTGCTGCAACAGACATTGGGGTACATGTGTCTTTTTCAATGAATTAGCATATATTTTTAACAGGCAGAATACCAGCCAAGGAAAGCAGGTAGATATACCCACATTGGGTAGGCCAAATGACTGTGACTTTAAGTTCCAATTGACTGACATTTAGGTTATCATTTTGGAGCTAATGTGCTCAAATTAGGAGCCTGACAAGTGGAAAGAAGAAATGTAATATACTCTTTCTGTATACTTACAGCTGTTGAACTTGAGGATTCTGCATTAAACTTGCTGCCTGGAATTGAAACATGGTATTTCTCATCAAAGGCAGTTAATATTTAGAGATCTTTTTGGTTTTGAAGTTTTTTTTTTTCAAGCAGAGAGAAGCTAGATCATGTATATACTAACATTTTACAGAGTTTTGGTGTGCTATACAAAGTGAGTGGGAATGTAAAAAAGAGGTACTAGGAAAAATGGTATTAACAATACATTTCACAATAAAGAGATTACAAACACTAAGGATACTGGCAGCAGTTTACTTCCTCCTATTGATCAGACAAATAAAGCCAAAAGAGCTTAGGAAACCACAATAGCCAAAATCCTCAGACTTCAAATACTAGATACCTTCCTAGGGTTACTTTCACCTAAGAGGGTAGATTTTAGCCTTCTGTAGATTTGAAGATCCCTTTGCCAATCTCATAAAAATACGATTCTCTCCCTAGAAAAATGCATATATCCATATGTATACAAAGTTTCATCTACAGTTGCAAGGAATCATGGGCTTCCTGAAGTTCATCCATGGTTTTTTCACAAAACAGTACATGAGTAGGTTAAAAACCTCAGTGATAACATCATACCACCACTGCTACCACTGCCATCGCAAAAGCTCTCTTACTTGTTTCTAAAACTTTGGAACTATATAGTTCTAATGGGAAATAGAGCCAGCAAAGCAGAAAAGGAAATATACTCACCATACTAATGAAGGCTGGATTATTTATTAAGCTAGCCATGTCAAAGCTCAGTCCAGTTCCTGTCTGTAAAACAATTACATCTGAGAATTACTCTAAACACTACAATTTGATAATTGTGAATGATAACATATTTCACTTATTTGTCATTAGTAACTTACAGGACTAGATACCTCTCTTAACTTCTGTTCTGCTATTTTCAGATTTGATTTATAGGAATCATTTTCAGGGTCAAGATCTAATGCCTTCTGATAACTTGTAACTGCTTCTTGAAATTTATTCATGGCAGTGAGGGCCAGCCTGAAAAGAATGCATTTTGAGAGTATAAGCTGTATGACTGAAGAACATTAGGACACCACAAATGTCATCAAAAGTCTATCTTGGTATTCAGTTTGAATCCAGATTACACTTTATTTATTCATTGTACAGTTGATCCCTGAACAGCATGGATCTGAATAGCAAAAATCCACTTATATGTGAATTTTTTGCAACAGTAAATACTACAGTACTATACAATCTGAGGTTGGTTAAATCTGCAGACACAGAGGAACCATAGATACGGAGGAAGTGTGGATACAACGGCTGACTGTAAGTTACACACACATTCTTGAATGCAGAGGGTCAGTACTCCTAACACCCACATTGTTCAAGAATCAACTATAGTATGGTTCACAGGAATATCACTTCCTTTTAACTCCAAGATTCTGTAAGTTTGGATTCTCTCCATTCTGCTTGGTGCCAGCCTCGGTTGTCCTACATGAATCAAGAACTTAATGATTAGAAAGGGAAAACAAACTGAAAAAAAAGTAGATAAATATGAGGAATCCCCTAGTGGTCAAGTGGTTTCACTGCTGAGGGCCCTGGGTTCAATCCCTGGTCAGGGAACTAAGATCCTGCAAGCTGTGTGGCATGGCCAAAACAAAAAACCAAAATACAGCAACAACAAAAAATAAATATTTACGTACGTATAACTGAATCACTTTGCTGTACGCCTGAAACTAACACAATGTTGTAAATCAACTATTACTGTTTAGTTGCTAAGTCATGTCTGACTCAACTGTACGTCAATAAAAATAATTATTTTTTAAAAAGAAATTATTAGAGTGATGTAAGTCAGAAAAACAGATATATTCACACATATATAAGGAATCTACAAAGATGGTACTTATGAACCTATCTGCAGAGGAGCAGTGGAGACACAGGCCTAGAGAGCAGACTTGTGAAGATGGCAGGGTTGGGGGAGCGGAGGGTGGGACGGATGGAGAGAGTGGCGTGGAAACACACACACCACCATACGCGAAACAGCCAGCCAGTGGGAGTCTGCTGTATGACTCAGGGAACCCAAAGCAGGGCTCCATGACAATCGAGAAGACTGGATGGGCTGGGAGATGGGAGGGAGGTTCCAGAGGGAGGGGATACATGTATACCTATGGCTGATCCATGTTGATGTGTGACAGAAACCAGCACAACACTGGAAAGCAATCATCCTTCAACTGAAAATAAATTTTTTAAAAACTTAATGATTAGAAATGAATCTTATATACCCTTCCATTTTTAAGCTTACTATGTGAACTAATTTGTTTTATGAATGATTAAGCTCCATAAAAATGTGAGCTGACTAACAGTTCTGTGGTCATGTAACTCCATGATGCTAAAACTGCTTTAAGAACTCCAAACTAAATTTGTCCTTCACTACGGCCCACTTTCTTCCTTCTTAACAGAGACACTGAACCACAATAAATATCACTCTACCATAAAAAGTAAAAAAAAGTAAGCTGTGAGGTGTCAGCTAATTACTCTTGAATAAGACATGTTAGTTTTTAAATAGATAAAACTGTCAATCCTTATGCCTCAAATAACACACAGTATCCCAGGCACAGGTCAAAGAGTAAGTTACTAAATTTAATGTTTTCCTCTACCTAGTTAGGATTTACTTACTGGAAAATTATTTCAGAACTAAAAACTAATGGTGTATATGGAGACAGCATTGAAAGTTTTATTTTTTCTAAGTTTATTTTTTAACAAACTACCTCCAATTCTTTCTTGACTCACTTACCTCATAGACTTCTGATCTAGATAAAATATAATGCCTAATCACAGAGAAAAATCTCAGAACCTAATTAGTTTTCTCCCAATCACGAGAGATACTTTATCACAATCCTCAATTAATTAAGTCAATACATGTTTATTGGAGTCATACTATGTACCAGGCACTATTTTAGACTCCTCAGTGAAAAAGGTAAAGTTCTTGGGTTTGAGAAAATTTTATTCTATCGGGGAGGACAAGCAATAAACATGCAAATAAAAAAAACATAATATTAAAGAGAATGAATAGGGGCACTAAGCAATGAGAAGAAAAGCAGTCATAAGCAAATTAGAGGAGCAACATTTTAAATAGAAGCAGCAATGAACACCACGGCCCTGAGAATGCTGCAAGTTTAGCATGCTTAAGGAAGAGGACAAAGGCTGGGGCGGGAGCACAGAGAACAAAGTGCGGGAAGAGGTGATGTCATGGAGCAGTATGGGGCCACAGTGTGGAGTCTGGATTTTATCCTGGTCGCAACAGAATGACATAATTTGATTTATGCTTTAAAAAGCTCACTCTGGCTTCTCTGCAGAGGATCAACATGGGTGAAGAGAGCAGAGTGAAGGCAGGGAAATGAGATAGAAGGCTACTGCAGTAGCCTAGATAAGAGATGGTAATTTGGACTAGATTGTAAACAAGAGAGCAGTCAACGCTTGAATTCAAAAAACATGTGGAAACTAGAACTGGTAGGACGTCCTGATGGGTTAGATGTGTCAGGTATAATAGGAGTGAAGGATGATTCCTAGGCTTTTGAATGAAGTTCAGGGTAGGTAGAATGACAGTATATTTACTGAGAGGAGAAGGATTTAAGGGAACAGGAGTTCTGTTTGGGACATGTTAAGTTTAAATGCTTATTAAAAATCTAGGTGGAGATGAAAAAGAGCTGATTATGTGAGTATGGAGTTTAGACATATAACTTAAGAGTTCCATAAACATATACAGTTGATTTTCATTATCTATAGTAATTATGTGCTACAAGGACACTGCAAACACTAAATTAGCAAACACTGAACAACTGCTCCTAGGGGAAATATAATGTTTTGTTCCTGTGAGCCTCTGGTCACAACATTTTCATCAACCAATCAATACACAACTTGTTTTTACATGTGTTTCTGTTTAAAGAAACCTTATCTAATTGATTCACAGTCAATTGTACTAACTCATGCCTGAACAAAGCTTATCTAACTCAGGCATTTTCTTGGTGAGGCACTTTACAGCCTCCTTGCACACAGAAACACTAGACAACACTTCAGCCTGTCTTTGGGCAGCCACTGTAAATAAACACCCAAAAATGCAAAAAATATAGCACTGAATAGACTGGGGAAAGAACACTCATTTTACAGCATGAGAGCTGAAACAAAAAAGATTGACCACTGCCTTATCTGACCTCAACTGAGATCTTGTACATCAGGTGACTGAAGATTTTCGCCATTCTGCAGATGCCCACAAAGCATACTGAGGCCATTAATACAGAGTATTGACAACACATGAAATTTAAAAACATGGGACAGGATGAAATCAGAGACAAAATGTAGACAGAAAGCAGCAGCAGAGGAAAGAGCCCCGCAGCGTATCATTATTTAGAGGTGGCAGAGGAGGAAGAACCAGTATTAGCGACGTTTAGAACATCCGTGAAGGAGAAGGAAAACCAGGAAGCATGGTGTCCCAGAGGCCTAGAGAATGAAGTATTTCAAAAAGAAGTTAATCCTGGGAATTCCCTGGTTAACCAGTGGTTAGGGCTAAACATTTTCACTGCCTTGGCCTGGGTTCAATCCCTGGTGGGCAAACTAAGATCCCACAAGCTGTGCAGTGCAGGAAAAAAAAAAGTTAATCATGCCACATACTAAAAGATGGGGTAGGATGAGACTACAGAACTGAATACTGACCTTGGAAAAATATGGACAACTGGTGACCTTGAATAGAGTTCTCAACAGAGTGATACAGATAAATGTGCTACTGGAGTGAGCTGAAAGAGTAAGAGATGATGAAGACCAGACAGCAAGTACAGACAACTATGAGGGGCTCTGCCTGGAAAATCCATGGACGGAGGAGCCTGGTGGGCTGCAGTCCATGGGGTCGCTGAGAGTCGGATACGACTGAGCGACTTCACTTTCACTTTCCACTTTCATGCACTGGAGAAGGAAATGGCAACCCACTCCACTGTTCCTGCCTGGAGAATCCCAGGGATGGGGGAGCCTGGTGGGCCGCCGTCTATGGGGTCGCACAGAATCGGACACGACAGAAGCGACTTAGCAGCAGCAGCAGAGAAAGAGGAACAGAAGAATGATGTAGCTGGGTACGATGGTTCTACCAGATGATTTTTTACGATCTTTTCATATGTAGTCATTACCACTGTTAGAGATGGGAAAACTGGTTTTGTAGAAGATGCAGGAGAGGATTACAAATGTAAAGTTCTTGGTACACAGGCATGAGATCTACAGCATGAGAGATCTACAGCATCAGTCTTAGATAAGACCCCTTCCATCTGAATAGGAAAAAAGGCTATCTGTGCAAATACACATGTGGGTAAATTGGTGGATTTGCAAGTAAGAAGATGAATTTTTTTCTAAATGCATCTATTTTATCAGTTTAGTAAAAGGTTCAGAGGACCATGGAAAATGCAGTGGAAATTTGAAAAGAGTTATGTATCAAACAGTCAACTCAGAGGGGTAAGGTGAATTTAGAAGTGTAGTAGGATTAGCTGCCAAAATACTGTGTGCTTGAGATTTGTAGCCTTGAATGCGAAGTAGGTCTACTCAGTATGGTTGTTATGGTTTTCTCCAACAACCACCCATTCATCATACACCAATCATCTCCCTTCCAAGACAGAATTGCAATCATTTCCTCCCTCAATGTTATATTTATCTTATTAGTCCAGAGGGTGCAATATGAAGCAGGAAATTCAAAACCAAGCCATTCAGAACAGCATGTCTGATACTACTTGGTAGTACTTTGAACATTCTCCCAAAACTTACCCCATTCTCCCATAGGCCTTGCTGTACTTGGAATCAATCGCTATTGCTTTTTCACAATCCTTTATTGCGTCTGTGTAGTGACCTAATTTACTCTGAGCAGCAGCCCTAAGAAAAAGAGAAGAGATTTTTATTATAAGAAGCATTCAAGGCACTAATTTAGATTTCCAGGCGCTAATAAAATTATATTTTCCTTGTCCCAATTTGCGTATCACTCCCAGTAAATATCTACACCAAACTAAGATAATTCTATAATCAAGTGAAAATTCAGAAACAAAATTCAGAGAAAATATGTACTTTGCTTCCCCCAGTTTGCTTTGCTATTCTAAGATAAAATACGAGAACCCTACAACTGGTTCACCTGCTTTCTAATTTGCCCAAACAGAAAACTGAAAACACCAGGACACCTGGGATTACTTGGGAGGCATACAGAGTGATGGCTATGAATGGCCACCCAGAGTGTTGTGCTGTTAAATGAGCACATAAGGTTAAGATCATCTACAAGTCAAAGATGAAAAATGAAACTTAATCTATGTGCCTAAATCTGACTGTAAATTGAGTATGGCCATGTATTCAATCTACTTAGCATAGAATCTCAGAGCGATTAAGGACTGCAAGTCCTTTCGACTGAACGGTTCCATAATGTCTCCTACCTTCCGTCCCAACCATTACCCCATGTCTTCTCCTCCAGACTAAGTATTTCTACTTTATTCACTCAACTAATCTATCTGTCAAGGGCAAGCTAATGCATATGTCCTTTTCTAGACATAACGGACAGAACAGTAATCATAATTATATTCTGGTGGGGAAGGGAGGCTGAGGGCTAGCAGACTATAAAAGAAAGGCTGTGATGAGTTCAGATTTCCATCAACCTTTGTTCATGAATGAGACTACTTCTCAAACTAAGATTATAAAATTTGAAAAAATAAACATAGTCTTGTTCGCTTGAGTTAAAAAATATAAATATGAAAGTAGAGGATTCAACAAACCTGTTTTGGTGGTTCATGTAAAAAAGCAGTATGAGTTCATCTGACTGAATACTCACTGCAAAACTAACATGATGACAAGAATGTCCATTAAAAATGACCATTAAGGGCTTCCCTGATGGCTCAGTGGTAAAGAATTTGCCTGCCAGTGCAGGAGATGCAAGTTCAATCCCTGGTCCAGGAAGATCCCACATGCCACGGAAAACTAAACCCGTGCACCACAACTTCTGAGCCTGAGCTCTAGAGCCCCAGAGCCACAACTACTGAAGCTGCATGAGAAGCTCCTGCACCACAGCTGAAGATTAGCCCCTGCTCTCCCCAGTTAGAGAAAAGCCCTCGCAGTAATGAAGGCCCGGCACAGCCAAAAATAAATTAATAAAAATTGAAAAAAAAAAAAAAACCTGCCGCTGTTTAAAAAAAAAATTAAAAGAAGAGATATAGGATGCTATCACTTCCAAATGATTAGAAAAAATCAAGTAGAAATAACAATCAATATAATAGAAAGCAAAAGAGAAAACAGGGCGAAGGAGAACAAAACAAAATATAAGCTAGCAGAAAAAATTCAAATATGTAAGTAATGACAAAATTGCCTAAACATCAATTTCTCAAACTGTATACATGTCACTTACAAAATAAGCACACACAAATTGAAGTTAAAGGGATAGAAAAAGACAATGAGGTGAACTAAAAACCAAGCAAAAGAAAGCTGTTACAGAAGCTTAATAATAGACATAATGCAAAGGACATTATTAAGGCTACAAAGTCATCATTTATTAACATTCTTTTTTAGTTTAATTTTACGAAAAATGTTTACATGACTCAGAAGTCAGACATATATTAAAAGCCTCATGCTCGTCTCCTAGAGGATGCTTGGCAATGGGGTAGATGGGAGAGAAATGAGAATGACACTTCAAAGAGGATGAAAAAGTAAACCTTCAAACAGAATAAAACAGAAACAAATAACCCTAACTCTGTATCAAAAGCAAGAATTCAAGTAACTCAAACACAGTATTCTGAGTATACGGCCTTAGTAAGATGCATTCTAAGAACAAAAGGTAAACTGAAAAGAAATTCTCAAGTTTCCTTGGCAAGCCTGCTAGAGCATGTTGACAGCATGTGTGTGCTCAGTCGCTCAGTCGTGTCCAGCTCTTTGCAACACATGGACCGTAGCCCGCCAGGCTCCTCTGCCCATGGGACTTTCTAGGCAAGAATACTAGAATGCAGTAGGTTGCCATTTCCTCCTCCAGGGGATCTTTCTGACCCAGGGATGGAACCTACGTCTCCTGCATCTCCTGCATTGGCAGGCAGATTCTTTACCACAGAACCACCTGGGAAACCCAATACCAGTTGAAGAATAGAGCTTATCAGTAAATACACTGGTGCTGTTGGAAAGCAGAGCGCTCTTCTGGAGAGAGATACAAATACAAAATGAGAGAAGGTAAGGAAAATCTCTGTGACACTAGATGTGAACTGAGAACATCTGGATAAAATGATAACTTTTCCAAAAAAATTATTTTCTAGCTCTGTCCTTTGAAAGGACCTGAAGCAGTAACATTTCAGTAGAAGCTATCATGCCTTGCAATCAGATCTTGGTTTCTAAATATGATTTTCCACTAAAAGAAGTTCCTTGCAGAAATAGTTTAGCCCAGGTTTAAGGGCAGAGACAGTACAAGGCATTTCTGGAATACTTTGTTCTTCCAGAAAGCAAGAAAGTGTTCAAAAATAAATGAAGGTATACAAAAGGACAACGAGTTTAAAAGGCTCCCACTAGACAAATATAGGATAATTTAAGGGTCAAAATGATAAGTAGGTAATTTATTAGAACACATTGAATAGTGGATTTTTTATGGGGGGGGGGGAGACAAAGGAAGAGAGAAGCTGAAAAAGGTGGAAAGGAAAGAAAACTCTTCTTTATAGAAATATTCCTAAGTATTTTATTCTTTTTTGCATGCTAAGTCACTTCAGTTGTGTCTGACTCTTTGCGACCCTGTGAACTATAGCCTATTAGGCTCCTCTGTCCATGGGATTCTTCAGGGAAAAATACTGGAGTGGGTTGCTATTCCTTTCTCCAGGGGATCTTCTTGAACCTGGGTCTCCTGCATTGCAGGTGGCTTCTTTACTTTACTTTTTTTTTATGCAACTGTAAATGGGATTGTTTTCTTAATTTCTCTTTTTATTAGTCTGTCTGTAGTGTATAGAAAAGCAACCAATTCCTATATATTAATTTTATATTCTGCAACTTTAATGAATTCATTAGTTACAGTAGATTTTAGTGGTGTCTTGACAGTATCATGTCATCTGTAAACACTAACAGTGTTACTTGTTATTTTCCAATTCAGATTTCCATTATTTCCTTTTCTTGACTGATTGCTCTAACTAGGACTTCCAAAACTATGTTGAATAAAAGTGGTAAGATAAACAGGTCCTGTCTTGTTCCTGATTTTAGAAGAAATGCTTTCAGCTTTTCACCATTGAAGATGATGCTAGCTATGGGTTTGCCACAGATGGCCTTAATTATGTTGAGGTACGTTCCCTCTATACGCACTTTGTTCAAAGCTTTTATCATAAATGGATGTTGAATTTTGTCAAAAGCTCTTTCTGCATCTGTTGAGATGGCCATATGACTTTTATTCTTCAATTTGTTGAGTTTTATCTTCAGTGGTATATCACATTGATTGATTTGCAAATATTTAACCATCCTTGCACTGGGATAAATCCCACTTGATTGTGATGTATGATTCTATTAATGTATTGCTGAATTCAAATAGCTAATATTTTGCTGAGAATTTTTGCATCTAACATCTATTTCTGCTTTATTGACTATGCCAAAGCCTTTGACTGTGTGGATCACAATAATCTGTGGGAAATTCTGAAAGAGATGGGAATACCAGACCACCTGATCTGCCTCTTGAGAAATTTGTATGCAGGTCAGGAAGCAACAGTTAGAACTGGACATGGAACAACAGACTGGTTCCAGATAGGAAAAGGAGTTCACCAAGGCTATATATTGTCACCCTGTTTATTTAACTTATATGCAGAGTACATCATGAGAAATGCTGGACTGGAAGAAACACAAGCTGGAATCAAGACTGCCGGGAGAAATCTCAATAACCTCAGATATGCAGATGACACCACCCTTATGGCAGAAAGTGAAGAGGAACTCAAAAGCCTCTTGATGAAAGTGAAAGAGGAAAGTGAAAAAGTTGGCTTAAAGCTCAACATTCAGAAAACGAAGATCATGGCATCCGGTCCCATCACTTCATGAAAAATAGACGGGGAAACAGTGGAAACAGTGTCAGACTTTATTTTTCTGGGCTCCAAAATCACTACAGATGGTAACTGCAGCCATGAAATTAAAAGACACTTACTCCTTGGAAGGAAAGTTATGACCAACCTAGATAGCATATTCAAAAGCAGAGACATTACTTTGCCAACAAAGGTCCGTCTAGTCAAGGTTATGGTTTTTCCTGTGGTCATGTATGGATGTGAGAGTTGGACTGTGAAGAAGGCTGAGCACCAAAGAATTGATGCTTTTGAAGTGTGGTGTTGGAGAAGACTCTTGAGAGTCCCTTAGACTGCAAGGAGATCCAGCCAGTCCATTCTGAAGATCAGCCCTGGGATTTCTTTGGAAGGAATGATGCTAAAGCTGAAACTCCAGTATTTTGGCCACCTCATGTGAAGAGTTGACTCATTGGAAAAGACTCTGATGCTGGGAGGGATTGGGGGCAGGAGGAAAAGGGGACGACAAAGGATGAGATGGCTGGATGGCATCACTGACTCGATGGACCTGAGTCTGAGTGAACTCCGGGAGTTGGTGATAGACAGGGAGGCCTGGCGTGCTGTGATTCATGGGGTCGCAAAGAGTCGGACACGACTGAGCGACTGATCTGATCTGATCTGATGTTCATCAGTGGTGTGCTGTGCTGTGTTTAATATCATCAATGAGACTGCTCTATAATTTTCTTTTTCTATAGCATCTTTGTCTGGTTTTGGTATCACGGCGATGCTGGCCTCATAGAATAAGTTCAGAGGTATTTCTTCCTGTTCAAATTTTTGAGGATAGGTGTCAACTCTTCTTTAAATATTTTATCAGATCAGATCAGTCACTCAGTCGTGTCCGACTCTCTGCGACCCCATGAATCGCAGCACGCCAGGCCTCCCTGTCCATCACCAACTCCCGGAGTTCACTCAGACTCACATCCATCGAGTCAGTGATGCCATCCAGCCATCTCATCCTCTGTCGTCCCCTTTTCCTCTTGCCCCCAACCCCTCCCAGCATCAGTCTTTTCCAATGAATCAACTCTTCACATGAGGTGGCCAAAGTATCGGAGTTTCAGCTTTAGCATCATTCCTTCCAAAGAAATCCCAGGGCTGATCTCCTTCAGAATGGACTGGCTGGATCTCCTTGCAGTCCAAGGGACTCACAAGAGTCTTCTCCAACACCACAGTTCAAAAGCATCAATTCTTCGGCGCTCGGCCTTCTTCACAGTCCAACTCTCACATCCATACATGACCACTGGAAAAACCATAGCCTTGACTAGACGAACCTTTGTTGGCAAAGGAATGTCTCTGCTTTTGAATATGCTATCTAGGTTGGTCATAACTTTCCTTCTAAGGAGTAAACGTCTTTTAATTTCATGGCTGCAGTCACCATCTGTAGTGATTTTGGAGCCCAGAAAAATAAAGTCTGACACTGTTTCCACTGTTTCCCCATCTATTTCTCATGAAGTGATGGGACCAGATGCCATGATCTTCGTTTTCTGAATGTTGAGCTTTAAGCCAACTTTTTCACTCTCCACTTTCACTTTCATCAAGAGGCTTTTGAGTTCCTCTTCACTTTCTGCCATAAGGGTGGTGTCATCTGCATATCTGAGGTTATTGAGATTTCTTCCGGCAATCCTGATTCCAGCTTGTGTTTCTTCCAGTCCAGCATTTCTCATGATGTACTCTGCATATAAGTTAAATAAACAGGGTGACAATATGTAGCCTTGACGAACTCCTTTTCCTATCTGGAACCAGTCTGTTGTTCCATGTCCAGTTCTAACTGTTGCTTCCTGACCTGCATACAGGTTTCTCAAGAGGCAGATCAGGTGATCTGGTATTCCCATCTCTTTCAGAATTTCCCACAGTTTATTGTGATCCACACAGTCAAAGGCTTTGGCATAGTCAATGAAGCAGAAATAGATGTTTTTTTGGAACTCTTGCTTTTTCCATGATCCAGTGGATGTTGGCAATTTGATTGCTGGTTCCCCTGCCTTTTCTAAAACCAGCTTGAACATCAGGAAGTTCACGGTTCACATATTGCTGAAGCCTGGCTTGGAGAATTTTGAGCATTACTTAACTAGTGTGTGAGATGAGTGCAATTGTGCGGTAGTTTGAGCATTCTTTGGCATTGCCTTTCTTTGGGATTGGAATGAAAACTCACCTGAAAAGTCACCTGGTCCTGGGCTTTTGTTTGTCGGGAGGTGTTTTGTTGTTGCTGTTTAATTATTGATTCAATTCCATTGCTAGTAATTGGTCTGTTCATATTTTCTACTTCTACCTAGTTCAGTTTTGAGAGGCTCTTCAAGATCATTCAAGTGGATCTAACCCAGCTCCCTTCAAACTACAGCCTCTGCACTGGGACTTGGAGACTGTTAGATTTTACCTGCACCCATTAAAAGTAGAGCCTCTGTTTCCTAGAGTGCTCCGGCTCTCCTGAATGTAATCCTTGCTAGTTTTCAAAGCCGGACTTTCCGGTGACTCACCTTGCTTGTGCAGGACCTCTGGGCTGAGCAGCCCAAGGTGGGACTTGGACCCCTCACTCCTTGTGGAGGACCTCTGCAATTACAGTATCTTTCCTGCTTGTGGGTCACTGACCTAGGATTGTAGATCCTGCCTATACCACATTTCCACCCCTCCTTCTTTATATCTTTACTTTATATCTTTTCTGCTAATCTTCAGGTCATCCTCTTATATATTCGCTCTGTTAGTAGTTCTAATTTTCGTATGCCACTGGGAGGAGGTGAGTTCAGAGTCTCTGTACTCAGCTATCTTGAGGAAGCACCCCATATTTTTAATTATAAAAGAGTAATAGAGGTAATTCTCTGGTAGTCAAGTGGCTAAGACTCTGCACTTTCAATGCAGGGCACCCATGTTTGATCCCTGGTCAAGGAACTAGATCCCACATGCCACAGCTAAGATCCGGCACAGTCAAAATTTTTTAAAAAAAAGAGTAATAGAAAGGCATGGTAGTCACCACTTTAAGATATCAAACTCAGAATCACTATCAACAGGGCTGTTTGAAATTATGGGCCTCCTAATATAATATAATAAATGGTATACATAATTATTTATGTAGGCTTGATGTCAAAATGTGAGCTAAATTTAATCATGAGGAAGCAATCACACATATCGAGAACATGGCACATTCTGTAAGATCACTGGCTTAACTCCTTGAAAAAAAACTGTCATGAAACACAATCAAAAAAGACAGGGATACTTTCCGGATTAAAAGAGACTGAAGTGACATTAAAAAAAAAGCAATGCCTAATTCTTGATTGGATCTGAATCAAAAACATAGCTATAGATGGTATTTGGGGAACAACTGAAGAAATTTCAATATTTATGCTAATTTTCTTACATGTGAATGACATGACAGTTATACAGAGTATATCTTATTCTTAGGAAATACAACTGAAGAATTTATGATCAGCAAGAAATTTCTGTGTGTGTACATACATCTATAGAGAAAAAAAGACAAAGAAAGAGAGAGGAAGGAAACACGGCAAAACGTTAGCTACTGTTGTCTAGGGTAGATATATACAGATGTTCATTAACTAGAAGTAAGTTTAAATTGGTTTACATTCATTTACCTAAATTAATAAATAAAAATACTATATATAATAAATTTTTTTATGAATATATATGCAATATGCTGCCATGTGACTGTCTCACCATTAGAAGTCTTCAACTAGAAGCAATTCTGCCTTCTAAAATTCACTGAATCAATTCAACTCAAAATTTTGATGTATACCTACAATACGTTAACACAGCTCAAAATCAAATATACAGAAATGAAGAGGATATATCTTTGCCCTCTAAACATTTGCTCTCTAATAGGGAAATAGATATGTAAATAAATAAACAATACAGTAAATGCAACAGAGGAAATATCAAGAGAAGAGGTAACATAGAGTAAGGTATGGTTAACCCTAGGCAGAGCGGTCTAACAGAACTTTCTGTAATAGACAAGTTCTTTCTGTCTGATAGAACTTTCTGTAATAGACAAGTGCTGCCCAATACAGAAGTCCCTAGCCACGTATGACTAAAGAACATTCTAACATATTAGTGCAATTAAGGAACTGTATATTTTATTTTACTAATTGTAATTAATTTATATTTGAATAGCCAAATGTGGCTAGGAGCTACCATATTGGACAGCACCACTCCATAGGCCATGGCAAAGAAGGGGAGGTTGAGGAGAGAAGAAACTAAGAAAAATCTTCCCAAAATATGCAACATCTAACAGGGTCTTGAAGGATGACTAGCATTTGACCAACTACATAAGGCAGGAAATAGTCTATGCAGAGGAAGGAGCACATAAAAGCATGCAGAGATATCCCAACATAGCATTTTTAGGAGGTCAGTAAATTTCACATTACATGTGCATAGAGAATAAAGAAGAAGGATGGGGTAAGAAAAGTGAGGATAATAAAAGAAAAGAGAGAGCCTATACTATAAAAGATCTGAAGTGTCATTCAGAGAAGCTCAAATTTGATCATGTTGGTAATTTGGAACTAGTGAACACAAAGCAAGAGTTGGATGATTAATTTCATATTTTAGAACAATCCTTTTGGCAGAAGACTGGAGTAGAGAATGGAAATGGGAAGACAACTGCAGTTATTAGTGTACTAGTTCAGCAAAAGTTAAGACTCTGGATGCAAATGAAGGAAGGAGCGAATGAGCTACTTTGGAGACATATCATAAAAGAAAACAAAGAGGAAGATTCCCTGATACTTACCTTCAGATACTGGTAACAGGGAATAAAGCACAGAGAATCAGACCCAGAAAGAAAGAATGGGCAGAAAGAAAGGGTGTGACTGTTTTTAATCCTGATAGCTTGAGCTTTAGATCACAAACTGCAAGCTGAGATCAAAGATTTGTGCAGTTCACCAAAGAAAGAAGAGAGGTGTCTGAATCTGCAACTAGGAAAGGAAACAGAAATCAGGCTATATTTGAATCTTCTGTGAGATGCAGCCAAACACATCAGTGTCTGAACTGAATAACAATGTGGTCTGCTCTCTCTGGACCTGCTGTCTGATTATCAGGGCATAACTAAAGAAACTCCAGCAGAACAAAGCAGCTGGCATCATCACGTTTTCAGACACGCTCACTTTCATTACCTTGTTAGAGCAAGAGCATGAATATAACTTGTGCTCTTTTATAGGAAAAAATAGGCAGAAAAAAATTTACAGGTATCTAACATTTCACATACTGTATATTATATATTTATATATATATATATATATACACGTTATAGCAAAAACCTATTCTGTAGTATTCTACCTACAGCTAGAAATTACACTGTTTTTGGAAGAAACAAATATTGAAAGCCTATAACTATATATGTATGTGTGTGTATATATTTACTCCTTACAACTACTCTATGAAATGGTTAGTATCACCTCTATTTTACAAGTGAGGATATTGAGGCTCAAAACAGTTTAGTAAGGCTACCCAAGGTCACAAAGCTGCTGCTGCTGCTAAGTCGCTCCAGTCGTGTCCGACTCTGTGCGACCCTATGGACAGCAGCCCACCAGGCTCCTCCATCCACAGGATTCTCTAGGCAAGAATACTGGAGTGGGTTGCCATTTCCTTCTCCAAGGCTTAACTGAGATTCAACTCCAAGTTCAACAAACCATCAAATCCACCTTCAACTCAAATTCCCATCAAGTGAGAGGCCTTCCAGATAAATTTTCTCCATCATGCTCCTTCTCCTTCCTGATATTTTTAATTCCAAGTCCCAGGGAACCTAATGACTACATGCTGCTTACGGAGGTGGAAGAAAACAAAACGTGTAACAATGTGGTCTCCGTTTCCATCTTTCTGGGAGCTCATGCTGTCTCTAAGCGTTCCTTGGTACAACAACCTGATGCTTTCTAATTTTCCTGTTAAATTATGCTCTCTGACATAAAATACATTCCCCTCTCCTCTGTTTACCTTTGTTCTACCTGTTCATCAAATCCACCTTCAACTCAAATTCCCATCACGTGAGAGGCCTTCCCGATAATTTTTTTCCGTCATGCTCCTTTTCTTTACCAGTATTTTAATTTCATTTATTGCTTCAGTCATTCAACCAGGTATCCATCCCCAAAACATGACACGACTCTGGGTAAGGTAATGTACTTAGCCCTGAGGCTGTACAAACAAAAAGACCTGTAAGAATACAGATGGCCCCTGACTTACCATGGTTTAAATTACAATTTTTGACTTTACAATGGGGCAAAAGCAATACCCATACAGTAGAAGCCATACTTCAAATTCTGAATTTTGATCCTTTCCTGGGCTAGTGATATGTGATATGAAACTCCCTGGTGACCCTAGGCAGTGACAGCGAGCTTCAGCTCCCAGTCAAGCCTGTGATCATGAGGGTAAACAGCTGATAAACTTACAACCATTCTGTACCCATGCAGCCATTCTACTTTTCACTTTCAGTACAGTATTCAATAAATCACACAACATTCAACACTTTTACTATAAAATAGGCTTTGTCTTAGATGAGTCTACCCAACTGTGAGACTGATACAAGTGTTATGAGCATGTTTAAGGTAGGCCAGGCTAAAATGGGTCAGTAAATTAGGTGTATTAAATGCATCTTCAACGTACGACATTTCCAAGTTTATTGGGATATGATATCACAAGTTGAGAAAGATCTGTACTCTTCAGGGATGGAAAACAGAAAACTAGCCATTTTCATATGAAATACCATTTCATATTATAAAGTACTTGGAAATGTTTTAGACCTGTAAATCATTTGCTGTTTTATGTATACAAGTGTTAATGTAAGTGTCTGGTCACTACAACATCACTGGAAATTCCTTATATTTCTTCTATGTCTTCCATGCATCCGACAAAAACTGGCTACACTCTGGTGAGGTACAGCGCTGAGTACTATAGGGAATACAGATAGATACAAGATACAATATCTGCCCCTCAGCTGAAGTAAACACGCATGCATATAATTGGGGCGTCCCTGGTGGCTCAGTGGTAAAGAATCCGCCTGCAATGCAGGAGACAGAGGAGATGCTAGTTCGATCCCTGGGCTGGGAAAGTCCTCTGGAGGAGAGCATGGCAATCCACGCCATTATTCTTGCCTGGAGAATACCATGGACAGAGGGGCCTTGTGGGCTACAGTCCATAGGATCGCAAAGAGCTGGACACAACTGAAGCGACTGAACATGCATCTATGCATATAATTACAAGGCAGAACATATATGGTAAACTTATGTAAGTGTTATACATCATGGTAAGTGCAAGGAACATAGACAAAAAAGTAAAACTAAATCATAAGTTTTCAAGAAAGGATTCATGTTTTCCTGGTATCCGAGCTGAGCCTTAAGCATCAATAGAATCTTAAAAGGCCCCAAATAGACAATTAAGTCTAGAAAACAAAGACATGCTTAAGAAATTTACCAAATGATCGTTTTCTAACATATAAAAAATCACTTATTAAAAAGTAAACTTTGGTTCATTCTAGCAAGTTTAACATGTAAACAATATTTTGATTAATAATGAACTGTGAAAATGAGTATCAAAAGATTTAGATCTGCTATTCTGAACTTCGAACTTCTGGCAGCCAGCTGGCTGAGAAAAATGGCAAGAAGTAGTTGGCAAGACTACAAGCTACTGAGATATTTATAGCCACCAGAGTCTAAAAAAATCCTAAAGCTTTCATATTTGTAATAAAAATACAAATAAAGTTTTCTAATTATTTAATATTAAATTTCATACACTATTACTGAACTTCTCAAGGAAGAAGATACTACTCAAATGCAAAAAAAGAAGCATAATTATTCATTTCAATTTAACAATAATTAAATGAAATACAAGATGGGAATTGTCAAGAATTTCTCCTATTACAGAACTAGTGAATATACGACTATTAACAAATGGTAATCTCATTAAAAATAATTTATTTTGCCTCCAATTCATCATATTTATGGTTAAGAGTATATGCCTTACTGAGCTCTATAAATAACCTATTTTCCGTTAACATTTATATCTGGTCACAACGTTCTGTGACAGTATTAAATGTATTTATTTGAAGATTTCATATGCTAAATGAAAACCTGTCCAGTCATCTGATTACAAAGAATAAAATTCAAATAAGAGCAGAGTTTGCAGAATTAATTCTCCACAAATTATTTGGATTTTCTATTTTTCTGACCTGAATTATTAGAACAGGTCAGTAAAGCAATTTTTTGTGGAGAGAGAAAATGTAGGCTTTCAGTATGGCCAGATGAAATTCCTTATGGATCCAACTCTCCCAAAGGTAACAACTATAAATGTTGGACAACACAAAAACAACAACAATTAAGGTGGCCCAGGTGCCTATGAATAGGAAAATGCCTAGACAAACTGTGATGCAGTCAAAGAACCAATACTCAGTAGTTAAAAAGAAAGAACCACGCAACAATCAGGCTGAATGCCAAAACCATTATTTGATCCAAAAAAGTCTCATACACAAGGATATGTATGGTATGATTCCTTTTTTATGAGATTCTAACAGAGACAAATATTGTCTATGGAAAAACAATAGTTTTCTCCAGTGAGTGTTTTAGGCACCTGACTCTGAAGGGAAGGTGGAACTTTCTGGGCTGGTGGCAATTTTCACTATTGTGACAGGGATGTGGAGTTATATAGGTGTATGCACTTGTCGATACTCAGTGAACATACAGTTAAGATCTGTGCTTTTTATTGCGTGTAAATTTTACCTCAAAAGAAAAGAATGTAAAATACTGAACTCTACTTAATGATATGCATACTAAAATATTTAAGGGGAAAGTATACCAATAGCTGCAGTTTACCTTGAAATGTATCAAAAATATTGCTATTGCTATTGCTAAGTCACTTCAGTCGTGTCCGACTCTGTGTGACCCCACAGACAGCAGCCCACCAGGCTCCCCCGTCCCTGGGATTCTCCAGGCAAGAACACTGGAATGGGTTGCCATTTCCTTCTCCAGTGTGTGAAAGTGAAAAGTGAAAGTGAAGTCGCTCAGTCGTGTCCCACCCTCAGTGACCCCATGGACTACAGCCTACCAGGCTCCTCCATCCATGGGATTTTCCAGGCAAGAGTACTGGAGTGGGGTGCCATTGCCTTCTCCTATCAAAAATAAGAGAGGCACAAATAGATGAATAAATGGGATATAGCAAGTAAACTAAAAAATTAGTGGCAAAATCTTGGTTGGACATATGCATATTCACTATAAACTTTCAATTTCATATGTCTTCACTAAAAATGTTTGAGATCCCCCAAAATGGAAAAAAACCCACTAGATTAATTCAGAACAAGTCCTATAAGACTAACATCATTTCTTTTCTATTTTAACAGGATTACTACCAGACTGGTAACTCAGAGAAAAATAACTGACAAGATATTTGGATCCCAATAAATTTGGATCTCTCTTCATATTCTGATTAAAGCAAACCCCCAGATTACATAAACAATAATGATAATAGCTATTGCTGTGTACAACACTCTTTACTAGACACTATTCTAGCACTTCATATGTACTAACTATTTAATCTCTACAACAATATGATAAGATAAATACTATTATCCACAATTTTACCAATGGGGAAACTAAGATGTTAGGGTAATTTGCTCAAGGTCACATACATGTAAGTGGAAGAGCCAGAAAGTAGAATTCAAAGATTGTGGGTTAGAACCCCGGTTCTTAACTACTTCCCCATGGCTGCTCCCCTAGCTGGCTCTGTAACTCATACAATGTAATATATGGTGCTCTTCTCAAATTTGTGGGTGACATGAAGCTAGGACCAAAAGCAAATACATTACAAATTATCCCAAACGATTAAGGAACATATAAATAGAAGACTAGAACGAGATAAAATTCTATAGGGATAAAATATAAGATCCTGTATTTGAGTCCAAACAACCAACTTTATCTCCTGAGACAACACTGGTGCACAGCAGGTGTTGGGCAAGAACCAGTCAAATGAACATACAACTAAGTGGCAGGATAGAGTGTGTGAAAAAGGAGGACAGGATTCAATAAGCCAAAAGCAAAATATAAATTTAGTAAAGAATGCTACAAAACACTAATATATAGGGTTTTATAGAGGTAGATTAAATGAGAACCCTAGAAGACTGTTTTACTCAAGCCAATGCCAGATATGTTAACTTCTGGGAAGTACAGAGTAATAGATACAGGTAAACTGGAAAAATTTAGAGCAGAAGTACAGGATTTAAAGTGAGCTATGTGAGGTAAAATTGAGGAAGCTGTGAACATTTGATGTGGAGAAAAGAACTCAAATGAGGATAGTAACAAAGTTCAAAAATGTAAGGGTACTGTCATGAAAAAGAAGAATCAGTTATTCTTTAACCGCCATTAGAATAAAAATAAAGTCAACTGAGAGAAGCTACAGAAGCTACAGGGAAAACAAAATCAGCATCAACAAGGAAGAATTTCCCAACAGACATAACCACAAAAGAAAAGGTAGGGGAGAATAGACATCTCAGAAGACTATGAATACCCTAAGTATGATTAAAAAAAAAACCTCAATGAAAGATTGGACCAAATTAACATAAAGATTGCTTTCAAGTCCAATATTTAGATAATAAAAGGTAATTTTTATACATCTCAGTCATGAAAAGCTTCAGATTGATTCAAATGGTTATACCAGTAACCAAAATAGACTTGGCATGATAAAATTTAAATGTAAAGGAAAAATAAGAAACTACAAGTTATCTGCCAAGTCTGTAAACAGAGCTGTCAGCCTAAAAACACTGTAATAAAATACAAAAGAAAAGAAAAACAAATATGTTTCCAGTGGTCATGTATGGATGTGAGAATTGGATTATAAAGAAAGCTGAGTGCCAAAGAATCGATGCTTTTGAACTGTGGTGCTGGAGAAGACTCTTGAGAGTCCCTTGGACTGTGAGGAGATCCAACCAGTCCATCCTAAGATCCAAGCAGTCCATCCTAAAGGAGATTAGTTCTGGGTGTTCATTGGAAGGACTAATGTTGAAGCTGAAACTCCAGTACTTTGGCCACCTCATGTGAAGAGCTGACTCATTGGAAAAGACCCTGATGCTGGGAAAGATTGAAGGCAGGAGAAGAAGGGGATGACAGAGGGTGAGATGGCTGGATGACATCACCAGCTCGATGGACGTGGGTTTGGGTGAACTCTGGGAGTTGGTGATGGACAGGGAGGCCTGGTGTGCTGCGGTTCATGGGGTCGCAAAGAGTCGGACACGACTGAGCGACTGAACTGAACTATATAAATATTTAAAACTTTCACACATGAAAAACATTAAAAGGCAAACAATAAGCTACGCAATTAGGATACAGAGGTTCAGCCTTAATACACAGCTACAGTGTCCAATACGGCAGCCAGAAGTCACAGTGTTGCTGTTGCTGTTGTCCAGTCACTGGGCCGTGAACGACTCTGCGACCCCATGGACTACGGAATGTCAGGCTTCCCTGACTTTCACTATTTTCCAGAGTTTGCTCAAATTCATGACCATTGGTGATGCTATCTAACCATCTGCTGCCTACTTCTCCTTTTGCCTCCAATCTTTCCCTGCATCAAGGTCTTGTCCAATGAGTCGGCTCTTCATATCAGGTGGCCAAAGTACTGGAGCTTCAGCTTCAGCATCAGTCCTGCCAGTGAATATTCAGGGTTGATTTCCTTTAGGATGGAATGGTTTGTCCCAGGAGTCTTCTCCAGCACCACAATTGGAAAGCATCAATTCTTTGGTGTTAGCCTTCTTTATACTCCAATTCTCACATCTGTACACGACTACTGGAAAACCAATAGTTGCTTTGATAATCGGACCTTTGTTGGCAAAGTGATGTCTCTGCTTTTTAATATCCTGACTAGGTTTGTCATAGCCTTTCTTCCAAGGAGCAAGTATCCTTTAATTTCATGGCTGCAGTCACTGTCTGCAGTGTTTTTTGAGCCCAAGAAAATAAAATTTGCCACTGTTTTCACTTTTTCCCCATCTACTTGCCATGAAGTGATGGGAACGGATGTGCCATGATCTTAATTTTTTGAATGTTGAGTTTTAAGTCAGCTTTTAAACACTCTTTTTTTACCCTCATCAAGAGACTCTTTAATTCCTCTCTGCTTTCTGCCATTAGAGTGGTGTCATTTGCATATCTGAGGTTATTGATATTTCTCCCAGCAATCTTGATCCCAGCCTGTAATTCATGCAGACTGGCTTTTCTCAGGATGTACTCTGCATACAAGTTAAATAAGCAGGGTGACAATATACAGCCTTGACATACTCATTTTCCAGTTTTGAGCCAGTCTGTTGTTTCATGTCTGGTTCTAACTGCTGCTTCTTGACCCACATACAGGTTTCTCAGGAGACAAGTAAGGTGGTCTGGTACTCCCATCCCTTGAAGAATTTTCCACAGTTTGTTGTGATTCGTGCAAAAGCTTTAGCATACGAATGAAGCAGATGTTTTTCTGGAATTCCCTTGCTTTTTCTATGTTCCAATTGATGTTGGCAATTTGATCTCTGGTTCCTCTGCCTTTTCTAAATCCAGATTGAACATCTGGAAACTCTGGGTTAACATACTGCTGAAGCCTAGCTTATAGGATTTTGAGCATAACCTTGCTAGCATGTGAAATAAGTGCAACTGTACAGCAGTTTGCACATTCTTTGGCATTGCCCTTCTTTGGGATTGGAATGAAAACTGACCTTTTCCAGTCCTGTGGCCACAGCTGAGTTTTCCATATTTGCTGGTATTCTGAGTGCAACACTTTCACAGCATCATCTTTTAGGATTTGAAATAGCTCAACTGGAATTCTATCACCTCCACTAGCTTTGTTCATAGTAATGCTTGACTTCACATTTCAGGATGTCTGGCTCTAGGTGAGTGACCACACCATCGTGGTTATCTGGGTCATTAAGAACTTTTTAGCTCTTTTTTTCTTGGCACCTCGGAGGCTGTCGGCTGCTTCAGAATGAAGCTGAACATCTCTTTCCCGGCCACTGGCTGCCAGAAGCTCATTGAAGTAGATGATGAACGAAAACTTCGTACCTTCTACGAGAAGCATATGGCCACAGAAGTTGCTTGTTGATGCTCTGGGTGGAGAATGGAAGGGTTATGTGGTCCGAATCAGTGGTGGGAACAACAAGCACGGTTTCCCCATGAAGCAGGGTGTGTTGACCCATGGCCGAGTTCGCCTGCTACTGAGTAAGGGGCATTCCTGTTACAGACCAAGGAGGACTGGAGAGCGAAAGCGCAAATCTGTACGGGGTTGCACTGTGGATGCCAGTCTGAGTGTTCTCAATTTGGTCATCGTGAAAAAAGGGGAGAAGGATATTCCTGGACTCACTGATACTACAGTGCCTCGTCGCCTGGGTCCCAAAAGAGCCAGCAGAATCCGCAAACTTCTCAATCTCTCTAAAGAGGATGATGTCTGCCAATATGTTGTGCAAAAGCCGCTAAACAAAGACGGTAAGAAACCTAGGACTAAAGCACCCAAGATTCAGCGTCTTGTGACTCCATGAGTTCTGCAGCACAAACGCCCGCGTATTGCTCTGAAGAAACAGATACTAAGAAAAATAAAGAAGAGGCTGCAGAATATGCTAAACTTTTGGCCAAGAGAATGAAGGAGGCCAAAGAAAAACGGCAGGAACAGATTGCCAAGAGACGGAGGCTGTCCTCTCTGAGAGCTTCTACTTCTGAGTCCAGTCAAAAATGAGATGTTCTAAGAGTAACAAATAAATAAGATCAGACATCAAAAAAAAAAAAAAGAACTTTTTAGTATAGTTCTTCTGTGTATTCTTGCCACCTCTTCTTAATATGTTTGTTTCTGTTAGGTCCTTGCCATTTCTGTCCTTTATTGTGCCCATCTTTGCATGAAATGTTCCCTTGATATCTCCAATTTTCTTGAATAGATCTCTAGTCCTTCTCATTCTATTGCTTTCCTCTAGAATGAGGAAAAGCATTGTTCTTTGCATTGTTAACTTAAGAAGGCTTCTCATCTCTCCTTGCTATTCTCTGGAACTCTGCTT
Organism: Bos indicus x Bos taurus; assembly: GCF_003369695.1. Taxonomy (NCBI): domain Eukaryota; kingdom Metazoa; phylum Chordata; class Mammalia; order Artiodactyla; family Bovidae; genus Bos; species Bos indicus x Bos taurus. The sequence continues at coordinate 13,723,906 of NC_040095.1, read as the reverse complement.
TCAGTTGGGTATGTTTTTCCCTTTCTCCTTTGCCTTTCACTTCTTTTTTCAGCTATTTGTAAGGCCTCCTCAGACAGCCACTTTGCCTTCTTGCATTTCTTCTTCTTATGGATGGTTTTGGTTACCCCCTCCTGTACAATGTTATGAACCTCTGTTCGTAGTTCTTTAGGCACTCTGTGTATCAGATATAATCCCTTGAATCTATTTGTCACCTCCACTGTATAATCATAAGGGATTTGATTTAGGTCATACCTGAAAGGCCTAGTGGTTTTCCATACTATCTTCAATTTAAGTCTGAATTTCGCAACAAGGAGCTCATGAACTGAGCCACAGCCAGCTCCAGGTCTTGTTTTGGCTGACTGTATAGAACTTCTCCATCTTCGGCTACAAATATAATCAATCTGATTTTGGTACTGACCCTTTGGTATTGACCATGTGTAGAGCTGTCTCTTGTGTTTTTGGAAGAGGGTGTTTGCTATGACCAGTGTGTTCTCTTGGCAAAATTCTGTTAGTCTTTGCCCTGCTTCATTTTGTACTCCAAGACCAAAGTTGCCTATTACTCCAGGTATCTCTTGACTTCTTACTTTTGCACCCCAGCCCCCTATGATGAAAGGACATCTTTTTTTTTTTGGTGTTACTTCTAGAAGGTCTTGTCAGTCTTCACAGAACTGTTCAACTTCAGCTTCTTCAGCATTAGTGGTTGGGTCATAGACTTGGATTACTTTGATGTTGAATAGTTTGCCTTGGAAATGAGCCATGATCATTCTGTTGTTTTTGAGACTGCACCCAAGAACTGCATTTTGGACTCTTTTGTTGACTGTGAGGGCTACTCCATTTCTTCTCAAGGATTCTTGCCCACAGTAGTAGATATAATGGTCATCTGAATTAAATTCAGGGTTCGAATCTGGTTCTTCTGCATTGCAGGCAGATTCTTTTACCATCTGAGCCACCAGGGAAGCCCAGACAACAAAAGGCAAACTACCAGTCACATATGCCTATTTAAATTTAAATTAATTTAAACTCATCTTAAATTCAGTTCAGTTCAGTTCAGTCACTCAGTCGTGTCCGACTCTTGGTCTTAAATTAATCAACCATTAAAATTTTAGTTTCTCTATTGCACTAGCCACATTCCCAGTGCTCAACATCTACTGCAATTAGTGGCTACTCTACTGGACAATGCAGATACAGAACATTTCCATCACTGCAGAAAGTTCTATTGGAATTTTAGTATCTAACACAGAATAATTTAGTGCAGGGAATTCATTACATAGCTAATAGAAGAGCTGAGATACCTAACAGGATGTTGTGCAGGAATCCAGAGATTAGCAACAGCAGAAAGCCACTACCATCCCTAAGACAGAACAGAGTGCACAGCCCAAAACCTAATGTCACCTGGCACAAGCTGGGACCATAGCAGATATCTTAGGTGGGAGCAGGAGACAGGAAGAGAAGCAGCCTCTGCTGGATGAAGACCCTGATGGAAAAAGAGGGGACTTCTTTTTCCCTTCTCCCTTCCTTCTGCTCTCCATTTCCTGCCAGTACCTGCATGACTGAACACAGAGGTGTGAAAGGCACCTAGGAAATGCAGACCATAGTGGTCAAACCCTTGTGAAAAAGGAAAGAACAGGGAAGGAAAGAAACAAATCTGAGGTCAAACAGCCTGAAGCCTGCCACAGATACAAATAGATAATTTAGAGGTGGGGATCCCACAAATGGCCAACATTTGAAAAATGTCCAGCCTCACCAGTAATAAAATGTAAATGACAACACTCTTAAAACAAGAGTAATATTAAATTAGTAATAATAAATACTAATTCAAATACACAGCACTGATAAGGGTGTGGTAAAAACAGATACATTCATATATCCTAGGGGAGGAAAAGAATTTTCAAATATTTTCAAAGAAGCTGAAATAATTTTGAAATTAGCATCAACAAATTTTTTAACATTTTCCATACTTTTATATACTGTTAGACCAACTGAGTACATTTCCAAGGATAGATCCAAAGTCTAGAAAATCTTAAGTCCAGAAAATAATTTTAGAAATAAAGATGTTCATTGCAGCTGTATAGTATTGGGAAAAAATGGACAACTTCAATGTCCATCAGTAGGTCAAGAGTTAAGCAAAGTAAGGTACATTCATCCATTTATTAAAAAATAGTCCTGTTCGTTTGCCAGCCACAATGAAAAGTACTGGAAATATAAAAAAGATTAGGAAGTAATAGGAGACAAATTCATATCTATTTAAATAATGTTTATGAAGAATTTAAATAAACTAAGGACATGTTTGTGATATGCCCAGTGAATAAAAGATGAACCTGAAATTGATTACACTTACATCAAACAACATATGCCAACAGGTTATTAGTAACAGCAGTTGCCTGTAAGTGGTAAATTCATGAGTTTATTTTCTCCCTTCTTTATACGTTTCTAAACTTTCAAAGTTTTCTAAAGAAACAAATTTTACAGAGCTATAAAAGACTCCTTCAGAGGTATTAATGTAAATGTTTAGGAACTGTAAACCTGCCGCAATCATGCTAGTTTACCTGTTACAATAATAAACTGCATTATTTGAATCCAATTCTATCGCCTGTGTGTAACAATCCACTGCAGCAGCATAATTTTCTTCTTTCATGTGATTATTGCCTAAAACAAAGTAATCAACAGGCACAGTAAGTGCAAGATACAGGAAAAAATGTAAAGTCTGGAAGATAAATTTTAATCATAAAAAATTACAGTAATACGAAGGACAATAACATGATTTTTCAGTCACACTGGAGATAAATTTTATATAGTACTGTAGAGCTGATTCGGAGAAGGCAATGACAACCCACTCCAGTACTCTTGCCTGGAAAATCCCATGGATGGAGGAGCCTGGTGGGCTGCAGTCCATGGGGTCGGACATGACTGAGCGACTTCACTTTCACTTTTCACTTTCATGCATTGGAGGAGGAAATGGCAACCCACTCCACTGTTCTTGCCTGGAGAATCCCAGGGACAGCGGAGCCTAGTGGGCTGCCGTCTATGGGGTCACACAGAGTCGGACACGACTGAAGGGACTTAGCAGCAGCAGCAGAGCTGATACTCCTTAGCCTTCAATGTGTTTGAATGATTTTGAAGTGCAGAGTCTTTCAAAAATATTAATGTTTGAATATCTTATAAAACCAGACTTCAGTAAATGAGTAAATGCTACAGTAATGATTATCTCTTGGCAAAATCTAATCTCTTCTCACTTTCCTTATCTTCATCTCCCTCTTCCCTTTTAGAGCTGCCCAACCCTCTTCCAGGTGGACCACCCTCTACAATCTCTATCTCAGTCTGGACCTGGTTCTCCATTCCTTCCCTGTCAAAACATATACCTGCTAATGAGCAAGCCCTCCAAACATGCTGTGGGGGTAAGCTAGAAAAACTAACTGTGTCAATATGTTATTGGCAGATAATATTTTTTTTATGTATCCTTTCCAGAGATAGATTCTTTTTTAAAGAGGATTACGGGAGATTAATTTCTAGAAAGACAGCATTTCAGATACCACAGCTAAACCCACAGGATACTGATCTTCAGGAAGGGCATCTGCAGATACATCTGGCAACAATTTAGCTACGTTAATAACTGCTCAGCAAAATAAGGGATTACCTGTGGCTATCTTCTGTACTCCATTAAACAGAAAAAAAGCGGTATGCTCACTTATAATAACCAATGCTCAAAAATGGAAATTTTTAAAACACTGGGATTAGAAGGAACAATTTATATAACAAAAGCCTCTATTATTTCTTCCAGTTATCTCTAAACTAGAAGCTCTCCTATTAGCCTTTTTTTTTTTTAACAGATCATTACATACTTAATGGGAGAAGAATGTAAATTTGCAGAGAACAGGAAGATTAAAGGAAAGACATCTAAAATCATACAAAAGTTACTGCAAATTTAGAAGCGGAAATGGATATAAAGAATGATTGCTAAATGGATATAAAGTGATTTCTACCTGATTTCTCTTCGGGATGAGAAAAATGTTCTTTAGTTGTGGTGATGGCTACACAACTCTGTTAATCTACTAGAACCAATGAATTCATACATGTCACAGTGTATCATGTGGTATGTTAATTACAGCTCATTAAAGCTTTTCTTTAAAAGTCAAAAAATTAATTTAAATCCCACCTTCCATAAGAAATGAGTATAAAGCCTTTAAGGAAGAGAAAAGGATTACATAGTTTTCATGATAGTAAGAAATTAACAACATTAGTACTTTAACTACTCAGTACTTAAATAGATTAGCTTGTTCTGTGTAAAAGATTTAAATTTTCTGGGTTTTGTGGATTTTCTTTTGGATCTTTGTGTCTTGGCATGACCTATCTTGGGTTGTATTAAAACCTATAGTATGTCTTTTCCCATAAGCCACATCAAGTGTATAGATACTAAAATGTATCTATATACCTATATAGACAGATAGTGATATTAACGATAAAAAGATTCAAGTCAAAAAATATTCAATATACAAAAACTCAGGACACAGATATTTGTGAAGATGCCTATAACTAGGCACTGCACAGCACACTTAGACACAGTGCTCTCCTGTCTCCTTTATTCCTCAAGACAGCCCTTTGAGATATGTCTTTACTTCTATAACAAGGCAGGGAATGACAGCAATGAACACTTACTGGTTTTGTCTGATCTTTTTGCAGCTTTTCAGAAGCAAAGCACACAAAAATATTTGAAAACAACCTTCTGGGAAGGTACTAGCTAGCTAGAAACCTTGATTAACACAGGTAAGTATAACATGCAGCCTGGAATAACTATGCTTGACCATCTACCACAGTCATCTGTTTTCACATGAATAGCAAAATCTGTATGACAGCTGCTTTAACTTTAGAGGTAACGTGTCTTAGATGTGACATGTCCTAGGGAAAAGCAAAGGATAGGAGCTTTTGGTTAGAGGTGAAACCAGTTAAGTAATTCAGTCCACCCATGCTGCTATGGTAAATAAGCCTCACTCTGCAGCTCCTTCCAACCCTCAACTTACTAACATTCATTCTATCAAAACAAACTCAAGGAAATGCAGCCTCCCAGTGTTCTGCCATGCAGATGGAGTAAATGTGAGGGACAAAAAATAAAACTTCAGTTTGCCATTTAGTACTAGAGCTAAAGCAAGAGAGCTGCAAAAGCAAAATGTTTAGCGAAGCATATAATATTATACATCACCGAGGATTTCACACACTACAAAAGTCTAAGTGGAAGGAAAAAAAATTAGATTAAATTGCTTCAATTAGAATAATATATGAAAATGCATTTGTATCTAGATAGTTTAAATTCAGTCATTGGGGAACACTGTAATTCAAACAGCAATGAGGATCTATTACTTTATTCTATGGGTAATTTATGAAAGTCCTAATTCTAAAATTTTAAGTCACTGTAGTAATAAGATTTCTTAGAGAAAATAAAAAATTGAAAACTGAACACAGCACTTTCTAATGTAATCCAAAGAAGATAATCACACAATAGTGAAATTAAATATAAACAAAGATACAAAGACAGTGTTACTTAGGATTAAAAAAATTATCTGTCTAGGTAAGTAAATCATGGTCACACAGTATCATGGAACACTTATGCAGCCATTAAAAACACTGCTACTGCTACTGCTAAGTCACTTCAGTCGTGTCCGACTCTGTGTGACCCCATAGACGGCAGCCCACTAGGCTCCCCTGTCCCTGGGATTTTCCAGGCAAGAACACTGGAGTGGGTTGCCATTTCCTTCTCCAATGCATGAAAGTGAAAAGTGAAAGTGAAGTCGCTCAAGTCGTGTCCGACCCTCAGCGACCCCATGGACTGCAGCCTACCAGGCTCCTCCATCCATGGGATGTTCCAGGCAGGAGTACTGGAGTGGGTGCCATTGCCTTCTCTGATTAAAAACACTGATTTAGTGTAATTTATAGACCTAATAGAGAGAACCATGCTTGAAAAATGGGAAAAGCATATTCTTTTTCGTATCTACTTTTTAGACACCAACTGATTTTTTAAACAAAAACTCAACTGTCCTATTCAGAGTATGAACTAAAAAAAAAAAAAAAAAGACCAGAAAATAAAAACATTTTTGTACAGCTTCTGAACATCACAAATTCCCTAATAACTCTCTGCCCATTGCGCAGGGTCTTTTCCGACTCTCATTCACTGGTGAAGATCAGGACTCTGCCCTATAGCTCCTTACTAGAAATCTTATAGGCCTGACCAGGCTTGCCTCTATAGCTTAACATAACTGACCATGATGGAAAAATTGAACCCAGAGTCTCAATGCTGACTTATTTATAAAAATCAAGTATGCTTCAATAGCTTCCCTCGTGGCTCAGATGGTTAAGAATCTGCCTGCAATGTGGGAAACACTGGTTCAATCCCTGGGTCAGGAAGATCCTCTGGAGAAGGAAGTGGTTACCCACTCCAGTATTCTTGCCTGGAGAATTCCATGGACAAAGGAGCCTGGCAGGCTACAATCCATGGGGTGACAAAGAGTCAAATATGACTGAGGAACTAACACTTTCACGTTGAAGCTTTCTATAGCCACTATTAGAAACTTTAATAACACAGTAATCAAACATGCTAGCTAATAAACTCTTAAGTGCCATATACATACATTAACACATGTCAAAGAATTCAAAAACACTAAATACAGGAGAGTTAAAAACAATACTGAAAACCATTTTCATGTCTTTTATTTAGCATAAAGAATTTGGGATCCTAGAGTACACATAGCAAACGCAGGTACAAGAATCACCCCTTAAGTGATTTGTTTTGCTAGTTTTCCTCACAACAGATCTGCTTCTCTTGAAACAAGCCATACTTGTATCGTTCACAAGCTATCTGTATTTCCAGGCTTCTTCCCTATCACATTCACTTCTGTTTCACAAATGCCACAAGGACGTATGACAATCCGGTCTTGGCAGTATAAACCAGAATCTGACCAGTTCATAGTCACTTTCCCTAGCACTGCAGAAACTTTTACTAAATAAATAATTTTTCTATGAAACATTTACCTTCATCTTTCAACTGGTCAGCTTTTCCCATATCTTCAGGCACTGAGTTTGAGAGAGGCAGAATGTCATTCTGCAATTAAATAAAATACAATGCATTTCATTCATAGAGTCATCCCAGAGAACTATAAGTTACAGTAATTATGACTTAACCATTATTTAGTACATCAACTATAATTTCATGTCATGAAATCTATCATCTAACTAACAGTGTTAACAAGAAATAGGGGAAAACTCCCCTCACATATGTTTATTAGAAAAATGAATATGTGGAATTTTTCCAGAAAAAAAGTGAACTATGAATTAATTTTTTTTACTTGCTTTCACTATATCTAGAAATCCTACTTCATGAACAAAGAATGGAATTGATATACAAAGAATAGTAATAAAAATATGTTCAAGGGATTGTTTAGTGAAAATTCAGAAACATAGTGCTAATATTCTAAGAGAAAACCTACTAAATCAAATTCACAGGTACCAATAAAACATTTATAATATGATCCTGTTATTTAAATATATACACAAATATTCATACACATGCTGGCTGAAAATCAAACAACAGTAAGGTACACACAAAAAGTTAACAGTAGGAATATTTGGAAGTAAGATTTTTCAGTCTCTTCTTTACATCATTCCATACTGTTTAAACTTTTTAAAACAATGGTCATAAAATCCTCATAAGATAAAAAACAGTATAAGATTCCTGCTTTTAGCACCTACTATCATCCTCAAACCTCTTTTGCAATAATAACGTTCAAACCAAAGTGCTTATGAAAACTAAATAAAAATTTAGAAATGTCTTGAGTGGTAATGGAAACACAATGTATTTTTCCATTTTTGAAAGATTCTTTTTAAATTGTGTTGTTTTTAAACTTGACTCTGAAGTTAATAAATGTTTATAATTTTCAAAAAGGCATAATTTGGAGTCAATATACCTATGATTCATATTTAAAATACATTCACCATTACCTTTGTTTTGACTAAAATGGCAATAAACTTAACACTAGAAATACACTTTGTTAATTATACACAAATCTTCACAGGTACAAAATCACTATAAGGTATATAAGTTGTTCTTATTTTTTTTAATCTTTATCAATCAGTTTTTCTAAGTAAAGTTTTAACATAAAAAAGTACAGAATCAAATAGGAACATTAATAAGTAGAGATCACTACTTAAAATTGACTGTTTCAGCTCCTCAGGATGTAAGTGTAGTTCAAAGATGCATTGTTGCCCTGCAGTACTTGCTTTTAGAGTTCCTTCCATTTCAGATCTCCTAACAAGCCTAGGCAGTTTATGTGTGAAAAAGTGACTCTGGGGGGTCAAAAAATGGCATATTGAAAAATGGGTTATAGTCCATTCTGTCTTCTAAATCCTTCTGAATGATATTAATGAAATTGCCACAGTTCCACAACTTTGAAAATTAATTCTCATATTCATGAAAACATTTGAGCAGTAAACAATGTGAGGACACGTATTATCTACTTTATATAGAAGGAAAGAATCCATTTAGTATATAAACTTAATTGGGGAGGAAAGCAGTATCCTAAAAATAAACTGTCCAACATAACAACCAAGTACAATTGGAACCGCAGTGATTTCTCTAATTGTAACAGTCTTGCTGCTGCTTCAAAGAAGTTTTAGACTTTCTCTGCCACACCCTGCTAACAGACACCTACACAAGGAAGTCACACCTGTTAATAGGACTGTGAAAGGACTGATACCACAAATAACCCCATGTAGATATACTATGGAGCCGGTTTTAAGAAACTATATATTTAAAATAGTAAGCAACAAATTTTTACAAGTAAATCCAATCAGAAATAGAAAAAAAAAAAAGCTCTATTCAAACAGAATGTAAAAATCAATCTGAGTTTCCTGGGAAGAAAAATAGTTTTGATCTCTTCAGTACATCTCTTCAGTGATGACAGGAGCAAAAAGAGTGAGCAAATCCAAGCTCTGTCTCAAGCACAAGCCTCTTCTGCACGTTGGAGTAAAGGTCAGCCCTGCCGCTGCCATGCCCAGCCTCTGAAATAGGGCTCCCAGAAGAGGCCGTGAGCCCAGACAGCGAAAGAACCACAGAAACCAAAGAGAAGAAAAGCACCACAGAGACATGCCACTAGCTCCTTACATCTTCTCAGATGATTGGAATTCATCTATTTGATGAATTAATGTGTAACTGTATTATCCTTTTTCCAAGTATAAAAGGAGGAAGCAGCTTACTGCCAAATCACCATTTTCAATGCAACTCTAAGGACCTCTTCCCAGTGAATTCTACAAACAGTGTGTGTGGTATTCTCAGCAATGTCCCTGCCAGGCTGAAGATACCCTGAATGTTTCAGCTCCTCTCCTGAGTTCCTCAATCTGTACTGAAGCTTGAATACACAGTGAGAATACTAAATGAGATTCACGTGGCACCAAAATGTAATGAAAAATCACATGGGAGGTCCTGCTGGGGCCCTAAACTCACCAACCTTAAGGTTTTTCAATCTTTTCATCCATATTTCCTGAAAAGGTCAGAAACCAGAGAGCATGTAAACAGTCCCAGGGAGCAGGGATCGGCATCCTTGGATTTCAGTCTTGGCTTTGCACACTGACCACAGACCCTTTCCCTGTTTAAAGAGCCCCATTAATGGCCAAATTTGCTAAAAAATCTGTCTCAAAATGATGATGCCTCTTTTATACAGTTTCTTCCTAAACATTAAGATTTTTATTTTTAATTTGTATTTCACATTTTAGGGGAACATTAATTCAGATGTCAGAAATTTAAAAACACCCAAATACTATAAAAGACTTAAGAAGTCAATTAAGATATATCATTAAATATAAAAGAAGGTGAGACGATGAGTAGAGTTACTAACATGAAAATCTAATGCACATTAAAAGTTACATTTTTAGGTCCCAAATCATATCCATGTGGACCAACTATCTTATTTATACCCAGGAAGAAGTTAGTTACCTAAGCCTGGCCCCTCAAATATTAACAATCCAACATAATACTGTAGTCACACTTAGATAATCCCATACTGATGAGAAAAGGATGCACGCTTACCTTACAGAAGGAATTTGTGAACATTTCTGTCAAAGGCTGTGAAACTGCGAGATGTGTGTCTTCTGCACTGATTTTAAAAACTGTCTCCAAACACTGAATTGCAACTTGAAATAAATTTTAATAGTGAAAAAAAATTAGCAATCTAAAAAAAGAAACTTTTTTTTTTTTTTTTCTGGTAGAAATCTGCACTCTGCAATCTGTGGTAATTCAGCATTTTGATCACAGAACATAAGGAAAACTAAACGGTTCAGCTGCATAGAGATTTCTGTTTATAAACCAGCTACTGAGGGAAGACAACTTGGCTTCTTTTTCTTCACTTTAAGAAGAATGTTACCTAGAATATAATTTCTCAATATGTGTATTACATCATATTCTTTTTAAAGCAAGTCATTAACAACATATTCCCCATTACCAATATCTTAAATAAAACTTAAAAAAACTATTTTTTAATGTGAAAAATAGAATTCTCAATCTGATTAAAAATAGTAAGAGACATAGTCTCTGGCATGTAGGAACTGCTAAATATTATCCTGATGTACTTACTTAGGTGAAGATAGTTTGGCTTTTAAAAACTCATTCAGGTATGCAAATTTACCAAGCACCTGCTATGTGCAAGGTGCTCTTATAAGGTGGCAGAGATACAACAGTTAGCACAAAAATCACAACCCACATGATGAAGCTTACCCTTAATAGAAGGAGGCGGACAAACACAACTGTTTGTTTTTAAACCACTCTACTGAAGCATGATTGACATATAAGAAAGTGCACATTTTAATGAGCTTGTCCCCTTTACTGGTGTGTTTGTGTGTGTTAAGAACACTTAACACAAGATCTACCCTCTTATCAAATTTTTAAAATTTATTTCTAATTAGAAGATAATTGATTTACAATATTGTGTTGGTTTTTGCCACACAACAACATGAATCAGCCAAAAGCATTCACATGTCCCCTCCCTCTGGAACCTCCCTCCCACCCCCGATCCCAGCCCACCCCCGTATATTGTCACAGAGCACCAGGTTGAGCTCCCTGTGTTATATAGCAACTTTCCACTAGCTGTCTATTTTACATATGGAAATATACATGTTTCAATGCTACTCTCTCAATTTGTCCCACCCTCTCCTTCCTCTGCTGTGTCCACAAGTCTGTTCATGTCTGTGTCTCTATTCCTGCCCTGCAAATAGATTCATCAGTACCAATTCTCTAGGCTCCATATATATGCAACATTTGTTTTCCTCTTTCTGACTTACTTCACTCTGTACAACAGGGTTCATCCACCTCACTAGAAGTGACTCAAAGTTGTTCCTTTTTATGGCTGACTCTCTTACCAAATTTTAAGTACAATCCAGTTAGCCCTCTGCTGAATAGATCTCCAGAACGTATTTATTTAGTATAGCTGAAACACTGTACCCTTTGACCATTACTTCCCCATTTGCTCATACCCCAGCACTGGCAACCACCACCGTGCCCTCTATTTTTACGCATTTGACTGTTTTAGATTCCACATTAAAGTAAGCACAGTTGTTTTAATAAGTAAATTTGCTGCCAAAATGTTTAGTGTTCAACACTAACACATATTTAGAGAGACATATGGTTTAGTAAAAAAAAAAAAGCCACCACAGCCTTGGAACTCAGGACTCTCATCATTATTAATCCAGAAAATAAAAATCTAATAACCTGGGTACAACGATTTATCTCACTTTTACCTCGATTCTCATTTATGAAACAGGAATTATTACATATGGTCCTCCTTTCAGGAATAAATCATAAAAATCTAGAGAGACTCTGTATACAAGTTTGCTCCACTCTTACACCAAACAGTAAGAGTCTGAGACTGATGATGATAAGGACAAGCAAAGAATTCTATTCAATGATACCACATCCCATCTATAAAGCACCTTATACTAAAGCTTCCATATGCCAAACACCTGCCATCACCACTTCTAATTCTTTTGACACATCTATTAGATGAAGGGGAAAAGAACTCCACCTATTAGAAATTAAGATACAGACTAACTAGGATGCCCAGGATCACTGGATTTCATTCATCAGTTCAATTCAGCAAATATTTATTGAGCACCTATCATGTCTCAGGCCCTTTTTATATAACAGTGAACAGAAAAAACTCCTGACCTCTCAGGGCTGTCATTCTACTGGGACATGGAGAAAAAGACTGTAAACAAAAAACGATAAAAAAGTAGAGCAGGGCAAAAAGGATGGGAATGCAGAAGGCAGAGGAGGGAAGTGGGCTCCAGGTTTAATGGAGTGCTCAGCGAAGGCCTCATTCAGAAAAGAGGACCTGGAGATGGGGATATTACCATTATCCAGGGGAAGAACATGCTAGGCAGAGAAAACAGATGTAACAAAAGTCTTTATTTATTTATTTGATATGGACCATTTTAAAGTCTTTGTTGAATTAGTTACAACATTGCTTCCATTTTATGTTTTGGTTTTTTGGCCCCGAGATATGTGGGGATCCCAGCTTCCAAATCCGGGATCAACCCACACCCCCTGCAGTGGAAGGTAAAGTCTTAACCACTGTACCACCAGAGAAGTCCCTGCAAAAGCCTTTAGGAAAGAGGATTTGGTGCATTCAGAGTGAGAAAGCTAATTTGACTAAAGCCAAGTGAGAAAGAGAAGGAGTCTACGAACTGACATAGATCTGACATAGTCTGTTTTAAAGGATCACTGGTGGCTGCATTAAGAAGAGTCAATGAAGCAGCAAATATAGAAGCAGAGAGACTAGTTAGAGGCCATCACTGTAAATAAGTACTTAGTTCTATCCATAGGTAATATTGGTGGAGGTGGGAAAATGTCAAGATATATTTGGAAGGGACAGCCAACAGGATTTACTGAATAATTAGATGCAGCGTCTAAGAGAGAAGAGTTCACAATGATAAGAAAACTTTTAGCCTAAGCAACTGAAAAGATGGAATTAGGGAACTGAGTTAGGGAAGTTGTGAAATAAAACAGATTTTGGGTGGGAGGAGTTCAGTTTTGGAAATATTCAACTTGAGATGCCTGTTAGACATACAAATGAAGATAGCTAGTAGGCAGCTGGATGTAGAAGCCTGGAGTTCAGAAGAAAGGTCTGGGCTGAGGGTATACATTTGACAGATATCAACATATTAAAAAAGGATACTTAAAGCCAAGAGGCTGAACTATAACACCAGCAAAGTGAGTGCAGATAATGAAGAGAAGAAGATCAAGCACTGGGCCCTGGATATATCCAGGGATCAAACCCAGGTCTCCCGCACTGCAGCCCGATTCTTTACCAGCTGAGCCACCAGGGAAGACCAAGGATACTGGAATGGGTAGCCTATTCCTTCTCCAGGGGATCTTCCCAACCCAGGATCAAACCAGGGTCTCCTGCATTGCAGGCAGATTCTTTACCAGCTGAGCTACCAGTATATTCCATATACTGGTATACTAGTATATTCCAGGTCAGGGGAAAGAAGAAGAATCAGCAAAGGAGACAGAAAAAGAGCATACAATGAGATCAGAAGAACACCAAGAAGAGTATGAGGTATCCTGGAAGCCAAGAGAATAAAGCATAAGGAGGGAGAGGGAATGAGGGAGCCATCATCAATTTTATCAGAGACTGCTAAGGGAGATGAAGACTGAAAACTGACCACTTGAACTACATACCACAGAAATCACTGACGACATTGATGAGAACCGTATGAGTGGACAGATGGAGGCAAAGGCCTATCTGAGGTGAGTTTAAGAAAGGACAGGAGAGGAATTGCAGAAAGCAAGTACAGACAATTCTTTCAAAAGTTTTTCCAGCAAAAGGGAGACAAAAAACGTAGGCACTAGTTCAGTGGGGAAAGGGGTGGGTAGTAGTATGCCAAGAGTAATTAGTTACTGGTTTTGATTTTTTAAGAAGGGAGAAAGTTTATATTCTGATGGAAATGATCTAGAAGAGACTGAAAATTTGCTCATGTAAGTCAAGGAGGGTAAAATAACTACAGTGAGAGCCTGGAGTGGGACAGACAGGATGAGATCAGGTCTGCAGGTAGAGGGGTTTCATTTAGAAAGGACAATGGATAGTTCATCTGTGGTGTCCTGGGCTTCTGTGACAGAAGGTCTGGAGATTGGGACGTTCAAGATCAAGATGCCAGGAGATTCGATGTCTGGTGAGGACCTGCTTCCTGGTTCACAGACAGCACCTTCTTCCTTTGCCCTTACATGGTAGAAAGAGTGAGGGAATTCTCTGGCGGCACTAACCCCAGTCACGAGGAGCCCACTTAATACCATCACACTGGGCATTAGGTCTCAACACAAATATTTACTCCACAGTATATGGTAATAGGCAGACAGAGTATGTGTGTATCAATGCGGGTGGCAGGTAGACGGAGCAGAGGGAGTCTATGGAATGTTCTTATTACTTCAATTTCTTGATGGAATAAGAAGCAAGGACATCAACAAAAAATGAGTACAAGGGAGAAGATTTGCAGTTTTGAGAAGGCATGAAAAAGTGTTAAAGTGGTCATCTAGGAGAGCACAAATGTGAATGCACTTGGAACAGAGGGCAGCATTAAAGGTTCACTTGAGGCTTGTGGTCATGAATTCAAAGTAGGACTAGTCAGTAAGGTTGTGCGTCATCCCATCTATACACAGTCACAGAGATAGGGGCATGGAGTAGGTGGAGGGTTGGATTTAAACAAGGTAGGGTTTTGCAAGAAAGGGAACCATATACACCAGCGTGATTATAATGATCAACCATGGACTTTAAGCTGGGGGAGTGAAGTAAGTCAGAAAGAGAAAAACAAATATTGTACATTAACACACATATATGAAATCTAGAAAAAATGTTACTGATGAACCTATTTGCAGGGCAGGAACAGAGACATAGATATAGAGAATGGACTTGTGACCTGGGGTGGAGAAGGAGAAGTTGGAACAAACTGAGAGAGTAGCAGTGACATACACACACTGCTGCTGCTGCTGCTGAGTCGCCTCAGTCGTGTCTGACTCTGTGTGACCCCATAGACGGCAGCCCACCAGGCTCCCCTGTCCCTGGGATTCTCTAGGCAAGAACACTGGAGTGGGTTGCCATTTCCTTCTCCAATGCATGAAAGTGAAAAGTGAAGGTGAAGTCGCTCAGTCGTGTCCGACTCTTCGCGACCCCATGGACTGCAACCCACCAGGCTCCTCTGTCCATGGGATTCTCCAGGCAAGAGTACCAGAGTGGGTTGTCAGTGCCTTCTCCAATATACACACTACCATGTGTAAAATAAATAGCTAGTAAGAACCTATATAGCACAGGGAGCTCAGCTCAGTGCTCTGTGATGACCTAGATGGCGGGGGTGGGGGTGGGAGGGAGGCTCAAGAGAGAGTGGAGATATATATATACATATGGCTGACTCACATTGCTGTACAGCAGAAATTAACACAACATTGTAAAGCAATTATATTCCAATAAAAAAATAAAGCAAAAAAAAAGAAGAAGAGGGGTGTGGAAAGATAAGGGATCAACAGCGTGGAGGTATTGGTAGGGTCAAAGAACTGATGGAGTATGAATTCTGTGAGTGAGTTGGAAAAACAGGCAGTGGAAGTGAAATGTTTAAGACAGAGTTTATGGAGAATAACAACAACATGGCCTAGGGAAGAGTTTCTCAACCTTGGCAACTGATATTTTAGACTAGACAACTCTTTATTGTTAGGGTCCATCTTGAGCATCTGTGGTATCTTTATTTGTGACCGTTACCAACTAGATGTCAGTAGTACCAGCCCCACTCCCATCATATCAATCAAAATATCTCTGCTGCTGCTGCTAAGTCGCTTCAGTCGTGTCCAACTCTTCGCGACCCCATGGACTGCAGCCTACCAGGCACCTCCGCCCATGGGATTTTCCAGGCAAGAGTACTGGAGTGGGGTGCCATCGCCTTCTCCGCAAAATATCTCTAGATACTACAAAATCACCCCAAGCTCTCTAGATACTATACAATCACACCAAACTGAGAACCACTGGTCTAGGTTATGACCAAGCAAGTGAGTGGTGAGATCACTGAAGTAGAGAAGGTCAAGGAACTTAGTGGGAGAGAACTGGAAGCATTATGAATGAATGTATTACAATCGTCAAGAATCAAGACAGGATAGTGTTAGAGAGGCAGTGAGCAGGAGCCACAACAGTCAAAACACGAAGCAGATGTCAGCAGATGACAATTAACAGGACTGGGTGACACAATCAGATGACAAAGTTCAAAGCTGATGATAATACACTAGCTTCCCTGTAGTGGTAAAGCTACTATGAGAACTCAGGCTCCTCTCCGAGAGCTTTTTTAAATGCCTAGAAGGTGGGCAGACATTAGCACATGATTTTATGTTCAATTAAATTAGACTCACTGAGTCAAAAATAGGGGTCGGTCAAAAACAATTGGCACCATTTCTGACTGCCATATATAACACACAGCTGAAGACACATATTTTTGGCTGAATACTATCCTCAAAATAGGACACAACATCTTGGTTTTAAAAAAAATTTACTTTTTTTTTTAAATTTTCTTTCAGGCCCTTAAAAGTATTATACTGCCTTTGATGAGAAAACAAACATCTTTAATTAAATGATTCCATTATCTGTTTGCTACAGAGGAACTATAAACAACATTTTCCTTAGATAACCAGTCGCCTTTATCTTCACATGGTCTAACAACCAAGGAGGACAAAAAGACCTTAATGGACTGATTGCAATCTCCAACTGCGAGTCACAAGCTCCTCTCACTGCCACCTGGAAAGATTATCTCACCAGACTGCAAGCAGATTTAGAGCAAATGCTCAATTTTCATCCCCACTTCCTAAAGCATATTCACAGGGGAAGTACTTGTTGAAATTAATAGATGTGTCCCTCTTTATAGGAGAAACAGCTCAAGATGGAAAATTCAAATTGTACTGTTATGTATTAAATTCTCCCCAATGCACTATCTTATTGAAATAATTAAGTCTTTAGGCCACAAGGAAGCTGGCTCACTGAACCTCCACGAACCCATCTGCAGAATTCTATCTTCTTACAGTTATACTGAATTTAAATTTTCTAATGCATAAGCATGAAGCAGAAAGATGGTGTCAAGGAAACATGTGATATCGTCCAAGTCCTGCTCAACTTTACAGATTACCAAATCTAATATTTAAAGCTAACATAAAACAAGGGTGATATCCTCTTATTTCAAGTCCCCCAGTAGGAAGTTATCAGAGATTAATAGTTATTAGACTTTTGCATAGTACTTTAATAATGACTAAGGTGTTTTCAGATATTGATTCTAAACTGGATGCTTTTCTATTAAAAGAGAGGATCTTCAGAGTAAGAACCAGGATTTAAATCTCAGCTTTGTCACATATTAGCTGTGTTAGATTAATCTATCGTGTTTCACTTACTTCTCTGTTGAATGGGGATAATAACGAACTTAACAGTTACCATGGATAAAAATTTCTCTATAAGATGAATAGCATAGTTCTGACACATAATAGTTGTTCAATAAAGAAACAAAAGTCCTCTTATCTTGTTGTTAACTAGAAAAAAAAAAAAAGCCTCAGAGGATAAAAACATTACACCATAAGGTCTCTCTTCTTGAAAAATCAAGATATTCTGATTTTGAAACAACAGATCATAAAGTCAGACTTATAGTATTTTTAGTCTTTATAATCATAACACAAATGAACACAGAGAACAGGTGCCTACCTTCCAAACTTTCTTGCTCATCTGAGGTATAAGCATCCATCTGACTTTGTTCCCGTAAGAAACGAATAACTGCATAAACTAGGTGCTTGATGGATGACATGTTTAAAGCTTAAACTTTTCCTTGATAAGAAAAAGGAAAACACTGAACTAAGTAATTTTAAAGAAGCAGTGAAGAAGATTATAAATCACAAAGGTCATAAATTACACTAAAGGTAAAAAGCAAAAGCCTGTATTACTTTCACTCCTTTCTTTTAAAGTCAAGAGAGCACAAAATATTGATATGGTAATGTATGACATTTTCATTTACACCTAGGAATATTAGGTTATGTTAAAACTTGCAAAAGTAAATTTTTTCTCAAAACATGTACAACATAAGCTTAGATTCTCACTGAACAGCTCACTATATCTTAACAGTTTATATGGTAGGTATCTAGATAAGCATAGGGGTACAGATACAGAAATCCCCAAAAGGCTTTAGTACTATTTTGAGGGAGATTTCATACTGCTGACTCAGAAGCTGATCCACCCAGGGCATCTTCCTTTATTTCATGAGATTTTTTTTTCAAATGAATGCATAATTTACAGTCCACCTACTTTTGTAGGTGGAGACAGTTACCGGATGAGGAAATTTATTAGTGAAAGGTTGTTCAACCATTGAGGGTCATTTTTAATAAAAATGGCATTTCTATTCAATCAACAGACATGTCAGATAATTATTGCCCGAGTCGATGGATACTACAAGCCGACCAATGCTCTCTGCAGTAGCTGTGCTCTCGTGGACAGACTGGAAGCTCCGGGTCATGTTCATTCACATGGAATACTATCGCATCCAAACAGTGGCGCAGGGCCAGATGGCATTAATGGCTTATTTCCACTAAATCGCATCATCCATCTGTTCCCCAGGTTCCCTAATTCAAAGCCAGGGTGTGGTACCCACCGCGAGGACGTTTACTACTCGGTGCTTATTTTAAAAGAGAGCCCAGCTTATAGGCCACGGGATTACAAATCCTAAATAAGGACCCAGGGCAGAAGGGTGCAAAAAGAATGGGGAGGGGGAGAGGGGACGCGAGGCAAAATGAAGTCCAACCTCCTCCAGGCTTCTCCCCATTCCTCTCCCCGGAGCCCCCATTCCTCTCCCCGGAGCACATCGACCTCCTTCTCCCTCCCTTCGTTACCCAGGCCTCGCCTTAGCCTCAACAGCGATTGCTGCGGGTGAGCCGTGCAGGCCCGGACTGGGGCGACGGGAGACGCACCCTTCCCACACAGAAGCCCCTTACCAGGGAAGAGGATGCGAAACGGTGGCAGCGGCCCGAGGGCGTCCGTAAGTGTGTCCGCCTGCCCCCTGGTTCTCCGGGCTTCAGCCTGGCTCGGGAGCGCAGCACCGCCGCCAGAGGTGGCCCAAACTTCCCCGGCTCCCAGACCGCCGCCGCCCCTCAGCCCACCTTTCGCTGCGCTTGGCTCCGGGCCGCCGTCTAGCCAGAACCGCCCCCGGGGCGGTGCGAGACGCATGGGGCGGAGCCGGGGCGGGGCTGAATTGGGCGCCAGCGTGGGGCTGCCGCACGTGGGAGGGTTCAGGCCCAGCTGGCAGCCGCAGCCACGGTTGCCTCCTGCGCTAGGCCACTGCACCGCTTCCCGGCGCCCGGCCACCCTCACCCCCAGACCGGAGGACAACGCGCCCGCAGCCCTTCGCCTCCCGGCTCTCCCATGATCGTTCAGTGTCTTTTGGCTGTGCGAGGCCTCCACAGGTACCTCCCGTGCGCGGGCTAACCTTGACCGTGGGCGGGGGTCTTCTGCCTGGTCAGTGCCAGGCGCCCCGGGCCCAGCCTTTCCCAGCGGCACCCCTACGACGCTCCTGGAACCTTCCCTCCCCATCGCCCTCTTGGTCTACCCCAAGGGACACCTGGCGCGGGAACGTGGGGCCACCTTTCCTTTCCCTTTGTTTGGGACTGCCTTGACTGCAAGCAGTCAGACTGGTCAGAGGCCCGGCCCGAAGGAGTGCAGAAAGATGATGGGAATAAAATCGTTGGACTTTGACCCCCATCCGGAACTGCAGACCTGTCGTTAAAAGTGAGGGCAGCTGTAGACTCAGATAACAATTCTCATTTACTCCTCGTGTGCATCGTTGGCACACAGATCGTTTAACATCCACGCAGAATGGAATCGCTATAATTTTGCTGCTTATTTCTGTCCATGCTTTCTAATTTCCTTTTCATTTACTTCTTCCGTATAACACATTGTGCTTCTTGCCGGGGCTACTTGACATGGCCCAAAATGGAGGAAAAGATTGCTTGGACACGGTTTGGGGCAGCTTCAGCGCTGTTTTGGATAGATTACTTAGCGCCTAACCACACCCCTCTGCAATAGACTAGTAGCAAGATGGTGAGTGAGAGAATGAAATTCTTTTCCCCGCTGCGACGGATGGAGTGATTTTCAGAAACAATGAGATTATCACCCGCATTCCCAAATCTAGCTTTCAACTGAAAATCCGAATGAAGAACCAACAGAAAAAGGTAGATCCTTATAAAACCACTTTAGAACGTAGCAATCAGCATGTAAGCTTTTTAACAGTTTTCTGTTGTACGTTGCCACTCATGCTGATGAGTCTTTATAGTTTTGGTGCATTGGGAACCATAAAATAAACATAAAGAGTTCATGTGATTATTTTGGCCATATTTCAATCTGTCCTTTTAGTCTGCAGGCTGTAGGTGGTAGAGCTGTCAAATTAAGCTATACCAGCAAATGAGGAAATGTAATACAGGTGTAAGAAGAAAGAATAAATTTCATATAAGACAGTAATTCTCAAACTTTTTAGTCTCAGGATCTCTTTACCACTCAAAAATTACTGAGGACCTAAGAACTTCTGTTTATATGGGTTATATCTTTCCATCTTTACTGTATTAGAAATGAAACCAGGGAGATTTAAAAGTATTTATTTGTTTCTTTTTAAACAGTATTACATTTGTTACATGCCTAAGATTTTTAATGAAAAATGACCATTTTCCAAAATGTTCCTAAAAAAATCAGTGAGAAGGGTGACATTATGGATTTTTTTCCTTGGGTTTGTGTGTGTGTGTGTGGTAAAATATAGATAAAATTTACCATTTTAATCATCTTTAGGTGCATAATTCAGGGGCATTGAGTGCATTCACATTGTTATGTAACCATCGCCACTGTTCATCTCCAGAACTTTTTTATTATTCCAAACTGAAACTCTGCATGGGGATTAAACAATAACTTTTCATTATCCCCTCTTCCAGTCTCTGGTAATCACTATTCTCTCTCCCTCTTTGAATGTGACTATTTTAGGTTCTTCATACTAGTGGAATCTTAGAATATGTGTTCTTCTGGGACTGGCTTATTTCTCTCAGCAATGTGTCTTTAACCTTCATCCATGTCGTAGCATGTGTCAGAATATCCTTTTTTAAGGCAGAATACATTCTGTAGTACGGATATACCACGTTTTATTTGTCCAGTTGTCCATCCATGGACATTGGGTTGTTTCTACTTTTCGGCTATTTGGAATAATGCTGCCGTGATCGTTGGTGTGCACACATCTGTACAGTGTCTACTTTCAGTTCTCCAGAATGTGTGCCTAGAAGGGGGATTACTGAATCATATGGTAATTTTATGTTTAATTTTTGAGGAACCAGCGTACTATTTTCCACAGCAGCTATACCATTTTACACTCCTTTGGCAAAGCATAAGAGTTCTAGTTTCTTCGCATCTTCATCAACACTTATTTTCTGTTTTGCTTTTTTAAAAAAAAAAGAACCATCCTAGGAGTGGCACTGTTTTGTACTTTTGCAAAACAAATGTATGACTTAATAGAAGATAGCTGGATTCTTACATCTGCTTCCTTCCACATTTTTTCTGTTGTACTGGTTTTTTTGGTTTAAGAAAATTGAGAAAATCCCACCCATCATATGTAGTTGTAAAAAGAGAAGTATTTTAATAGACTTTTTTAGATAATCATGGATATTCTTTGATATTACATCAGAGTTTGACAAGTGGTAGGATGGTTACAATGTGAAACATGAAACTATCAATGTACTTTTTTTACTGTTACATTAAAATCCATGGGTCTGTCTTACAATTTGAATGAATCTTTAACCTATGCATGATTTTGTAATATCAGACACTTATCATTTGGAAAATTGTGGCTCACTGTGTTACACATATCTTTCTAGTGTTCTAAGGTGCCTAGAGTTTTATCTACCATTGCTTTTCACCATCAGTGCAGATGTCAACCAAGTGAAAAAGGTAGATAATGTCTTAGTATTTTTATGAAATTCTATCAACCTCATGTACTTCTTAAAATGGTCTCCAGAACTACTGCCCATATGCTCATCCAGGAATGCAGACCACATTTTGAGAACTACTGATACGTGTTATCCAGATTCTTTGTTTATGCGTGGAAGGAAATAAACATAAAAAACCATACAGTTGTTACTTTTTTAGGAGTTACCAATCTACCATGAATATATCAATGTTTTTGTTACTCAAGGGCATGCTGCTGCTGCTGCTAAGTCGCTTCAGTCGTGTCCGACTCTGTGCGACCCCATAGAGGGCAGCCCATCAGGCTCCCCCGTCCCTGGGATTCTCCAGGCAAGAACACTGGAGTGAGTTGCCATTTCCTTCTCCAATGCATGAAAGTGAAAAGTGAAAGTGAAGTCGCTCAGTCGTGTCCGACTCTTAGTGACCCCATGACCTGCAGCCTACCAGGCTCCTCCGCCCATGGGATTTGCCAGGCAAGAGTACTGGAGTGGGGTGCCATCACCTTCTATATTGCAGTTAATCAGTGTACTCTATAATGATCCAGTAGTCATCAACCCCAGGCTCTTAAGAAAGACTTAGTAACAGAATCTCTGTTTCAAAACCTGTATCTTCCTTAAAGAGTAAGTACTTGACCACATGGAAGGCCCTCTGTGTACTCCTGATCATCTTCCTGTTCCCTCTGACACTTGGGAATTCATTTTAGTGTTACATGAGTAACTAGGTAACTGGCTTATGATATCTTTTGGGTTTTCCTGAAGGCAGAGTTACTATAGACCCCCTTCCCGAAGCCAGCGTGGCAGCCAGGATCATTGATTGGGGTATTTAGCCAATTTCTTGGGAATAAGTAGACTGGGAATCTGGAGATTGAATTGTAGTTGCTGTTCATCTAACCTTGTGACCTTAATTAAATCACCCAAGTTCTCGGATTTCTCTTGAATTTCTTATTTTGTAAAATGAAAAGGAGTAGGTAAAATGATGTCTAAGATTTCTTTCAGCTCTTGTTGTCATTGCAGTTAAACCAGGAGAATTTCCCCTAATGGAGGCCAGATTGCAGACAGAGCATGTGAGCCACGCAAAATCTGATGTATATTATAAAGTAAGGGATGGTTGGGATGGTCAGAGAAATGAGAGAAATGATTCAACAGTGCTTAGTCCAAATTATAGCTATGACAGCGCTAATTTCATCTTTCCGTTAAAGAACCTTGATTTGTAAAATTATGATAGCAACACATATTCCCTGTAGTAGTTGTTGTTCAGTCACTAAGTCATATCTGACTCTTTGTAGCATACCAGGCTCCCCTGTCCTTCACCATCTCCTGGAGTTTGTTTAAATCAGGTCTGTTGAGTCGGTGATGCTATCTAACCTAATCATCTATTGATAAGCAAAAGAAAATATACACAATTCACCTATCCAGAAGAAGTCATTAATAGCTTCTAAAATATTTTTTGTAGAGAGACATATTTTTACAAATATGAGATTATATAATACTTATTCTATAATCTTTCTGTAATATAAACATCATTCCATAATACAAATACCTATAATGTAGTTCATTTGTGGGAGGTTTGGTAATCCACTAAACCCTATTTTTTGGACATACCAACTATTTCCAACTTTCTACTATGAGTAAAAGTGCTAAGATCAACATTCTAGCTATCAAATTTTTAAGTCCTTAATTATTTCCATAGCCAGAGTTCTTAATGATGGAATTTGAACATCAAACGGTATACATATCCTTCAGGCTTTTGTTGCTTGCTACATATTCTCCTCCAAAATATTTCTACCAAAGTATGCTTTTATCAGCAGAATGTGCAATGTTTGTTTCCTACACCTTTACTAACACTGAGCATTTTAGTATTTTTTATCCTTACCAATTTGATAAGTGGAAACATTATAAAAGTTGTTTGCTTTCTGATGTGAGAATTTATTCATATGGGAAATCTTAGAAAGTCAAACAAATTAAATTACAGCCATCCATAACTTAAACAATATTTATGTATCTGACTATAATTAAATAAAATTGAGGTTCTCCCCCCAAATCCAGTATATATATGCCCCAAATTTTTAGAGAAGGAAATGGCAACCCACTCCAGTGTTCTTGCCTGGAGAATCCCAGGGATGGGGGAGCCTCGTGGGCTGCTGTCTATGGGGTCGCACAGAGTCAGACATGACTGAAGCGACTTAGCAGCAAATTTTTAGAGCAATGGTGCTAGAAAAAGAAAAATTGACTAATAAAAGGAAAGGTTAGTAGTTAACAATTACGAAAGGCTAGACTGAGATTATTTATAGAAATGGATTTTTTAAAGTTGGAAGATTTATTTTGATCTTTGTTGTTTTTGTTCGGTCACCTCTTTGGTTAAGACAAAGCACAGAACTTCCTGGAGAAGGAAATGGCAACCCACTCCAGTATTCCTGCCTGGAGAATCTCATGGACAGAGGAGCCTGGCAGTCCGTGGGGTTGCAGAGAGTCGGACATGACTGAGCAACTAATGCACAACACACAGAGCTTCCATAGGGAGAAGCACCTAGATTAAAATCTGAAGAACCAAAGAAATTGGTGTTTATTGAGTACATATTGTACAATATATCCATAAGCCTCTGCATTAGAAATGCCTATGGCCAGGCATTCTAGACTAGATTATACAGGCTATAGTAATCTGGAGCCAGTTTGCTTCGATTTGTATGCTGGCTCTGCCACTCACTAGCACTGTGATCTCAGGCAAAGTTGCTTAACTTCTCTGTGTTTATTTCCTCATCTCTTAATTGGGAATTGATTGGCTGGTTTCTTCACTCACCACATATTTACTGAGCATCTAATATGTGCCAGATAGGATTCCAGTCTAAGGATACAACAATGAACACAAAATACCTTGTGTTCATGGAGCTTACCTTTGCAGAAGAGACTACTAAGGAAAATACAGAGTGTGTTAGATGGGGAATTGTGCCAAGAACAAGAGTAGGGACTTCCCTGGTGGTCCAGTGCTTGGGAGTCTGCCTGCCAATGCAGGGGACATGGGTTCAATCCCTGGTCCGGAAAGAGCCCTCGTGCCATGGAGCAACTAAGCCCGTGTGCCACAACTGCTGAGCCCACGCTCTAGAGCCTGTGCTCCACAAGAGAAGCCAGAAGCCACTGCAGTGAGAAGCCTGCACACTGCAACAAAGGGTAGCCCTCGCTGGCCACGACCAGAGAAAGCCGATGTGCAACAATGAATGAATGAATAAATAAATAAATAAATTTTTTTTTTCTTAAAGAGCAAGAGTAAAGCCAGAAACAGGGCACCCCAAAATTACAGAGATGACTGAAAAGGGCTCACTGAGAAGGTGATTTTGTGTCTCAAATATTATGTTTGAAAAGTAAGGAGGCCATTGTGACTAGAATGGAATACATTTCAGATAGGAGGGTGGGGGATGAGACAAGAGGGGGAAATTGTCCTCACCTGGACTAGAAGACCTAGTTCTCCCTTCTGCTGAGAGTCTCCTTTACTACTCACACAGAACAGTTCACTCCCAACATTTCTGGTCACGATGTGTGTGGAGGTGTTTTACCACAACAAGCAATTCTCTTATACCAACTAGGTATCCAGTAATTTAACTCAGTTCTGCCCCTTTCTACCTGGAGATGGCATCAGATTCCACAGCTCAAGTTCTCAGTCCCACAAGACTGCTCCCACCCTCCTCAGAAGGTAGCTGCACGTCCATTTGTCACCTCTTCTTCTGACCCATGGGCTGTAAATCTGAGGTTCCCGCAACCTTCTCCTTGGGGTTTATTAATTCGCTATAGCATTTCACAGAATTCAGGAAAACACATTTACCACTTTATGAAAGGATATTTTCAGAATACAGATGAGCAACTAGAGAAGGAGATGCATAGAGCAAGGTCTCCCAAGCACAAGAGGTTCCATCCCTTTGGAGTTTGGGTGTGTTCCCCTCCGGGTGTGAGTGTGTTCACTTGTGGAAGCTCTCCGAAGGGGTTTTATGGCATCTTCTTCAGGTAGGCTGATCAATCACTAACTCCATTTTTCACTCCTTCTCCCTTCTCAAGAGAATGGGGGCTGGAGCTGAAAATTCTAAGCTTTAAATCATGGCTTGGTCTTTCTAGTGACCAAGGCTCATCCCAGAGCCCACCCAGAGTCCCCTCATCAGAACAAAAGACTCCAGGGCTTCAGGAGCCTTGTATCAGGAACCAGGGTCAGAGATGGAATATTAGAACAAAAGAAGCTCTTAGCAGCTTAGGGATTTACAAGTGTTTTAGGAGCTCTGTGTCAGGAACCAGGGCCAGAGAACAATATGCATCTATTTTCTGTTAACTCACATCACCTTTTTAGATTGAGAGATAATACATGTAGAGCGCTTTGAGCATTGTCCGGCTAAATCCATTACTATGGCCCCAATAATGCATATAACAAATTAAATCTCAGTGGAGTACAAGGATAAATCTTTCCTTTTCTGACAAATCTATATGTTTGTTGGGCAGTTTTTCTGGCCCTGACTGGGCTCATTCTGCACCTCGAGTCAGCCATGGGTTGTGTAGGCAGTTCTGCTGATCTTGGCCGAGCTCTCTAACATGTTTGGGGATCTAGGGTGGCCAAAGCTGAGGCCACTTGGCTCTCTGCCACATTATCTCTCATCCTCCAGGAGGCTAACTGGCTTGCTGTCATGTCAGGGTAGGCTTCCATGAGCACCAGTTCAGTTCAGTTCAGTCACTCAGTTGTGTCTGACTCTTTGCGACCGCATGAACCGCAGCACACCAGGCCTCCCTGTCCATCGCCAACTCCCGGAGTCCATCCAAACCCATGTCCATCGAGTCGGTGATGCCATCCAACCATCTTAACCTCTGTCCTCCCCGTCTCCTCCTGCCCTCAATCTTTCCCAGCATCAGGGTCCTTTCCAATGAGTCAGATCTTCGTATCAGGTGGCCAAAGTATTGGAGTTTCAGCTTCAACATCAGTCCTTCCAATGAACACCCAGGACTGATCTCCTTTAGGATGGACTGGTTGGATCTCCTTGCAGTCCAAGGGACTCTCAAAAGTCTTCTCCAACACCACAGTTCAAAAGCATCAATTCTTCAGTGCTCAGCTTTCTTCACAGTCCAACTCTCACATCCATACATGACCACAGGAAAAACCATAGCCTTGACTAAACGGACCTTTATTGACAAAGTAATGTCTCTGCTTTTTAATGTGCTGTCTAGATTGGTCATAGCTTTCCTTCCAAGGAGTGAGCGTCTTTTAATTTCATGGCTGCAGTCACCATCTGCAGTGATTTTGGAGCCCAAAAAAAGGAAGTCTGACACTGTTTCCACTGTTTCCCCATGTATTTGCCATGAAGTGATGGGACCGGATGCCATGATCTTCGTTTTCTGGATTTTGAGCTTTAAGCCAACTTTTTCACTCTCCTCTTTTACTTTCATCAAGAGGCTCTTTAGTTCCTCTTCACTTTCTGCCATAAAGGGTGGTGTCATCTGCATATCTGAGATTATTGATATTTCTCCCAGCAATCTTGATTCCAGCTTGTGCTTCCTCCAGCCCAGAGTTTCTCATGATGTACTCCACATGTAATAAGCAGGGTGACAATATACAGCCTTGACGTACTCCTTTTCCTATTTGGAACCAGTCTGTTGTTCCATGTCCAGTTCTAACTATTGCTTCCTGACTTGCATACAGATTTCTCAAGAGGCAGGTTGGGTGGTCTGGTATTCCTGTCTCTTTCATAATTTTCCACAGTTTATTGTGATCCATACAGTCAAAGGCTTTGAAGACCTCCTGAGGCCTAGGCTTAGAACTGGAATTCTGTCAGCTGCCACAGTTACTGGACTGGCCAAAGAAAGTCATGAGGCCATCTCAGATTCAAGAAATGGGAAAACAGATCCTGACTTTTAATGGGAGGGAACAGCAGATTCAAATTATAGGAAGGCATAAATATGTAGAGGGATGGGGCCATTTTAGCAATTAGTCTACCACATTGGCACACAAAAGCTCAATAAATATTAAATATTATTTTTATATTTGTAAGTTGCCTAGTTGTATTTTGGGGGTTTTAAATTGAGATTATTAATTTGTAAGAGCCCTTCTAGATGTCGCAGTTTTTTTGTCTTTGAATTTTGGGGTGGATTGTTATTGCTTTTTTGCCCTATAGAAGTTTACATTTTTACTGTAATAAGACATATCAGTCTTTTTTCCTTTATGACTTCTGCCTTGGTCTCATGCCTAGAAAGCCCTGTCCTACTCCAAGACTGTAAGTTTTTTAGGTCACCTACATTTCTTATAGTACTCTTATGTTTTATTTTTCACAGTTAAACCCTTTCTCTGTCATGAAGACTGACATTTTTTTTTGGAAAGACTTTTTTCTAATTATTAAGTGGACCAAAAAGGAAATCAACACAGAAACTATAGTAATTATAAGAGAAAGGCCAGCTTACTAAACATGAGTTTCAGATCTACCATAGCTTACTTTCAAAGACACTGTCCTTTTCCACCTACTCTGAGATTTTCTATACCTCCTGCTTAGCATTCAAAAGGATAGTCTCATATTTCTTTCTACATGTAGCTGGTATCTTTGATATCTAATCTTATTTGTCATGAAGACCAAGAGAAAATTCTTTTTCTGCCTCACATTGTAGGCAGAGCTATGGGGACTGAAATAATCATAGCCTCCAGGTAACACCTGCTTGCCGCAATGGATGACATATATACTATAAAGCTCCATTGTCAGATCTTACATTCTAACACTGAAAATTATACATTTATACAGCATTCAGATCCTAATAGGAATTTTCTGCCAAGGCGCAACATAAAGTAACTCTTAACTATTTAAGTAAAAGAGAAGATGAATGATATTAGATTCCAACTACAAATTGGACAGCTCTTTTGGAGGTCTCATATACAGTCATTTTTTCATTTTACAAATATTTATTGAGTATCTGTTATGTTATTATTTAATCTCAATGCCACCTTATCCTAAACTATATTTACAACATTCCTATAAATCCTCCCTTTGGAGGATCCTCTGTCTCAATGACTGTCACCAGTTACCCAAGTCAAAAGACTTGTTCCTCGCCTTTTTTCCTCTAACTTTCCTATCAACTCCCAAGTCTTCAAATTCTTTCTCTTCTTTATTTGAGGTGTCACCACTATAATCCAAATCTTCATCATCAGTCTTAGCCACAGTTTTTGCTTCCTGCTTATATACTTTCCTTATGTATATAAGTAAGTATATAAGTAAACCAAGATCTTTATGAAATGCGAATGTGGTGCATCACACTCTTAAAATTCTTCTTTTGATTGCCATGAATCTTAAGATAAAATCAAACCTCATTCATATGGTTTATAAAGCCCTATACAGTCTGACCATGACTTAGCTCTCCTGGCTTCTACTCAGGGTTTTAGCCAGAGAATTCATGGTGTTCCCAGAGTAGTTGCTTAAAAAAATATATTTAGTGAATGGATGGATGAAAATATGTCATCAGTGATAATGACTTAAAATTCAGCATTCATTCCTGATACCTAAGAAATATAGGCCTAGATTTGGCATTTTTATATGGACAATGACAGTTATAACTTCCACTAGAAAGTAAATATTTCAAACTCTTTATGAAATAGCTCATTGTGAATTTCCTTATGCAAAAAAAAAAAGTTTCCAGAGGAAATTTCTATTATCTAGTTATGTAATAAAAAATTACAGTGTAGAGTAATATGCAGCAGGAAGCTAACCTGACCAACAGACTCATAGGAATGTTGAGTGTATACCAGTTGACTATGAGGCAGAAAAGAAGCTACACATTAAAAGAGATGATCTTTGTCATATTCCCTTGTCACCACAGGGGACATTCAAATAGTGACTTGGTGCCTTACAAACCCAGTTGGTGGATCTGTACAGTAATAGTCTAATTAAGGAATAAATATTGGAGAAGGAAATGGCAGCCCACTCCAGTGTTCTCGCCTAGAGAATCCCAAGGACAGGGGAGCCTGGTGGGCTACGGTGCATGGGATCACACGGAGTCGGACACGACTGAAGTGACTTAGCAGCAGCAGCATATATATTAATATGGGCTTCCCAGGTGGCTTAATGGTAGAGAATCTGCCTGCCAGTACAGGAGATGCGGGAGAAACAGGTTTGGTCCCTGGGCTAGGAAGATCCCCTGGAGGAAGAAATGGCAACCCACTCCAGTATTCTTTCCTGGAAAATCCCATGAATGGAGGAGCCTGGTGGGCTATAGTTCATAGGGTCACAAAGAATCAGACACCGCTGAGTGACTGAGCACACAATATATGTTAATATACATTAATACATTAATAGCAAAGCTTATTCTACATATGTCAACCTGGATGTGGAAGAAGTTGAAGACAGAGCCAGGCTCTGAAGTACTGGATCAGAAGCAACCTACCTGAGAAGGAACAGAAAGTGAACTTCTCCTATGTGGGTCTGGACTGGCCCAGGGCAGGGAAGCCAGACTCTCTGGACTTGTATGACCTGGGAGCTGCTTGGGCCTGGGGAAACTCATGACAGTAAGCAGAGCATAATCCTGAGAAAAGCCAAAATACTTACTTGTTGTTCAGACCAAGTAGGTAATAACATGCAGCTTGCCCTAGCTGGTGGAATAAGTACCCAGAAGAATGCAGAGAAGACATGATGTGGATTCATATCCCGGAACCCGTCTCGTTCCTGCTCTACTGGTCTAGACCCTGTGCACCCAATGCTCTACTCCCATAACTGCACAGACGTAGCCGAAGGGAAGTAAGAACAGAACAGACCTTCTTGGAACAGCAAAAACGACCCAAGGCTACTCAGTAAGGGGTTTAGCAGCTCATCAAAAATGTTTTTAATGACATTGAAAAATTATAAAGTTACAGAAGAGACACATAGTAGAATGTGGTCGATTGAAACCTATATATAACTTTTAAAACTTCATTCCCTCTTGCCACAAATATTAACTGAATGCAGTTACTATATGCCATAAGCATCTGAATGCAGAGTTCCAAAGAATAGCAAGGAGACATAAGAAAGGCTTCCTCAGCAATCAATGGAAAGAAAATAGAGGAAAACAACAGAATGGAAAAGACTAGAGATCTCTTCAAGAAAATTAGAGATACCAAGGGAACATTTCATGCAAAGATGGGCTCAATAAAGGACAGAAATGGTATGGACCTAACAGAAGCAGAAGATATCAAGAAGAGGTGGCAAGAATACACAGAAGAACTGTACAAAAAAGATCTTCACAACCCAGATAATCACGATGGTGTGATCACTGACCTAGAGCCAGACATCCTGGAATGTGAAGTCAAGTGGGCTTTAGACAGCATCACTACAAACTAAGCTAGTGGAGGTGATGGAATTCCATTTGAGCTATTCCAAATCCTGAAAGATGATGCTGTGGAAGTGCTGCAGTCAATATGCCAGCAAATCTGGAGAACTCCGCAGTGGCCTCAGGACTGGAAAAGGTCAGTTTTCATTCCAATCCCAAAGAAAGGCAATGCCAAAGAATGCTAAAACTACCACACAATTGCACTCATCTCACACGCTAGTAAAGTAATGCTCAAAATTCTCCAAGCCAGGCTTCAGCAATATGTGAACCGTGAACTTCCTGCTGTTCAAGCTGGTTTTAGAAAAGGCAGAGGAACCAGAGATCAAATTGCCAACATCCACTGGATCATGGAAAAGGCAAGAGAGTTCCAGAAAAACATCTATTTCTGCTTTATTGACTATGCCAAAGCCTTTGACTCTGTGGATCACAATCAACTGTGGGAAATTCTGAAAGAGATGGGAATACCAGACCACCTGACCTGCCTCTTGAGAAATCTGTATGCAGGTCAGGAAGCAACAGTTAGAACTGGACATGGAAAACCAGACTGGTTCCAAATAGGAAAAGGAGTACGTCAAGGCTGTATATTGTCACCTGCTTATTTAACTTATATGCAGAGTACGTCATGAGAAACGCTGGACTGGAAGAAGCACAAGCTGGAATCAAGATTGCTGGGAGAAATAAACTCAAAATGGATTAAAGATCTCAACGTAAGACCAGAAACTATAAAACTCCTAGAGGAGAACATAGGCAAAACACTCTCCGACATACATCACAGCAGGATCCTCTATGACCCACCTCCCAGAATATTGGAAATAAAAGCAAAAATAAACAAATGGGACCTAATTAAACTTAAAAGCTTCTGTACAACAAAGGAAACTATTAGCAAGGTGAAAAGGCAGCCTTCAGAATGGGAAAAAATAATAGCAAATGAAGCAACGGACAAACAACTAATCTCAAAAATATACAAGCAACTCCTACAGCTCAATTCCAGAAAAATAAATGACCCAATCAAAAAAATGGGCCAAAGAACTAAATAGACATTTCTCCAAAGAAGACATACAGATGGCTAACAAACACATGAAAAGATGCTCAACATCACTCATTATCAGAGAAATGCAAATCAAAACCACTATGAGGTACCATTTCACGCCAGTCAGAATGGCTGCGATCCAAAAGTCGACAAGCAATAAATGCTGGAGAGAGTGTGGAGAAAAGGGAACTCTCTTACACTGTTGGTGGGAATGCAAACTAGTACAGCCACTATGGAGAACAGTGTGGAGATTCCTTTAAAAACTGGAAATAGAACTGCCTTATGATCCAGCAATCCCACTGCTGGGCATACACACTGAGGAAACCAGAAGGGAAAGAGACATGTGTACCCCAATGTTCATCACAGCACTGTTTATAATAGCCGGGACATGGAAGCAGCCTAGATGCCCATCAGCAGATGAATGGATAAGAAAGCTATGGTACATATACACAATGCAGCATTACTCAGCCATTAAAAAGAATACATTTGAATCAGTTCTAATGAGATGGATGAAACTGGAACCTATTATACAGAGTGAAGTAAGCCAGAAAGAAAAACACCAATACAGTATACTAACACATATATATGGAATTTAGGAAGATGGTAACAATAACCCTGTGTACGAGACAGCAAAAGAGACACCGATGTATAGATCAGTCTTATGGACTCTGTGGGAGAGGGAGAGGGTGGGGAGATTTGGGAGAATAGCATTGAAACATGTATAATATCATGTATGAAATAAGTCGCCAGTCCAGGTTCGATGCACGGTACTGGATGCTTGGGGCTGGTGCACTGGGACGACCCAGAGGGAGGGTAGGAGAGGGAGGAGAGAGGTGGGTTCAGGATGGGGAACGCGGGTAAACCTGTGGCGGATTCATTTCGATATTTGGCAAAACTAATACAATATTGTAAAGTTTAAAAATTAAAAAAAAAAAAAAAACTGGTTCAGCCAGAAAAAAAAAAAAAAAAGATTGCTGGGAGAAATATCAATAACCTCAGATATGCAGATGACACCACCCTTATGGCAGAAAGTGAAGAGGAACTCAAAAGCCTCTTGATGAAAGTGAAAGTGGAGAGTGAAATAGTTGGCTTAAAGCTCAACATTCAGAAAACGAAGATCATGGCATCCGGTCCCATCACTTCATGAGAAATAGATGGGGAAACAGTGGAAACAGTGTCAGACTTTATTTTTCTGGGCTCCACAATCACTGCAGATGGTGACTGCAACCATGAAATTAAAAGATGCTTACTCCTTGGAAGAAAAGTTATGACCAACCTAGATAGCATATTCAAAAGCAGAGACATTACCTTGCCAATAAAGGTTCGTCTAGTCAAGGCTATGGTTTTTCCAGTGGTCATGTATGGATGTGAGAGTTGGACTGTGAAGAAGGCTGAGCGCCGAAGAATTGATGCTTTTGAACTGTAATGTTGGAGAAGACTCTTGAGAGTCCTTTGGACTGCAAGGAGATCCAACCAGTCCATTCTGAAGGAGATCAGCCCTGGGATTTCTTTGGAAGGAATGATGCTAAAGCTGAAACTCCAGTATTTTGGCCACCTCATGTGAAGAGTTGACTCATTGGAAAAGACTCTGATGCTGGGAGGGATTGGGGGCAGGAGGAAAAGGGAATGACAGAGGATGAGATGGCTGGATGGCATCACTGACTCAATGGACGTGAGTCTGGGTGAACTCTGGGAGTTGGTGAGGGACAGGGAGGCCTGGCGTGCTGGGATTCATGGGGTCGCAAAGAGTCAGACACGACTGAGCAACTGAACTGAACTGTGCTACATACCACGAGGAATGTAGATGTAACAAACTTAGGTTCTATTTGCAATGGACTTAGATTGTATTTGCTTGTTCAAATTTACTATGTACCCCTCTCTTTATCATATTTAATTCATGATCGCTTGCCTAAAAAATACACCTTAAGATTCATAAAGGGAAAAGAATACTAGGCAAAAAAAAATTAAACATTAGGATCAGTCTAGTTCTTCTAACTGGGTTCAGAATTGTAATGTGAGCTTTCTGGCAATAAAGACAAAGGGAAAACAAACATATCATTAAAAATGATCAGGAACAGAGTTTTTCCTGGTACTGTTTGTGAGATACAATTTTCATGTGGTGAAATGTGCATGATATAGGGGAAATTGTGTAAATGCAGTGAATACTTACATAGTATATGTATTATATATGTGTATAAGTAGATTTTTATGGGCTATTTCTTATTCTGATCTTTCTTAAAAGGCCAAGTTATGATCAACCTAGACAGCATATTAAAAAGCAGAGACATTACTTTGCCAACAAAGGTCCGTATAGTCAAGGCTATGGTTTTTCCAGTGGTCATGTGTGGATGTGAGAGTTGGACCATAAAGAAAGCTGAGCGCCAAAGAATTGATACTTTTGAACTGTGGTGTTGGAGAAGACTCTTGAGAGTCCCTTGGACTGCAAGGAGATCCAACCAGTCCATCCTAAAGGAGATCAGTCCTGAATATTCATTGGAAGGACTGATGCTGAAGCTGAAACTCCAATAATTTTGCCACCTGATTTGAAGAACTGACTTATTTGAAAAGACCCTGATTCTGGGAAAGACTGAAGGTGGGAGGAGAAGGGGACGACAGAGGATGAGATGGCTGGATGTCATCATCGACTCAATGGACATGAGCTTGAGTAAACTCCAGGAGTTCGTGATGGACCTGGAGGCCTGGCATGCTGCAGTCCATGGGGTGGCAAAGAGTCAGACACAGCTGAGTGACTGAACCAAACTGAACTGAAAAGGCCAAGGCAATACAGGCTAGTAAGGGTGATAAGGCACATACATAAATAATTAGAATCCAAGATAGAGGGTGATAAGTGCCCTGGAGAGTAATAGAGAAGTTGATATGGGAGTTCATTGGAAGGAGAGATTTCTTTCAGGATAAAAGAAAGTGGCAAAGTCATAATTGGTCCTTGAAGGTAGGACCTGGACATAGGGAGCCCGGGAGAGGGAGTTCCCTTCCCCTAAGACTATCTGCCAGAATTTAGGAACAGGCACATGGAAGTAAGTTGAGTATCCAAGGCAAACATGCTAAAAACTAATGAAATGACTCCAAGAAAAAGAATGTTGCTACACCTTAAACTTATACTGTGTTATATGGGAATTATAGCTCAGTAAAGCTGGAAAAAGAACAAAGTTCAGTGTATAGAGATTTACACCCCTCAAAAAAAAAAAAAAAGAGAGAAAAGAGAATGTGCAAACAGCATGACTTTGGAGGCTGACCTGGTTTTAGATGCTTAAATAATCTCACAAAGCCTCAGTTTCTTCAGTCCTAAAATAAAGATAACATTTACTACCTCTCATAATTTTTGTAAGGCGTGCAGGAACTAATGTAGATGAGAGCATCTGGCACAGTGGTTGATACCATGGGTACATAGTAACTTATAATTTTCTCCCTGCCATTCAAGGTAGAAAAAAGTAGTTCTAAGGACCTGGATAATTAAGAACTGACTATGATCTTCTTCATCTCATGGCAGGGTCACGTCGTGATGAATGCATAGTAAGTTGAAAAGTCAGAATCCTTTTAATACACCTAATCTACCAAACATTGTCACGTCATCCTAGCCTACCTTAAACATTCTCAGAGCACTTACATTAGCACAAGCCTATTTTATAATCAAGTGTTGAATGTCTCGTGTAATTTACTGAATACTGAAGGTGAGAAACAGAAATGTGTGGGTATAGAATGATTGTAAGTGTACCGGTTGTTTACACTTATGATCACATGGCTGACTGGAGGCTGCAGCCTACTGCCCAGCTCCATGACAGAGTATCATCCGTGTAGCACTAGCCTGAGAAAAGGTAAATATTCATAGTTTGAAGAATGGTTTCTATGGAATGCTTTTCACACCATCATAAGTCAAAAAATCTTAAATCTAGCCATTGTAATTCAAGGGCTGTGTATATTCATGGATATTGAAAGTTACAGATGCTTTATCAGTGACTGGGAACAGGATATAAAGACCTACCAGTGAAACCTTAGTAGTGAAAACTTAGAATTCCTGAGGATCTCCACTCCCGGGGACACCATTCTAAAGAGGAGAATCTTAATAGTATCCCAAGATGAAATCTTATATGTAAGCTAAACACATCACCTGTATGAGAACAGGATGATGTAAGAGCAGCCCATGGGAAAAACTTAGAACCTTGACTTGTTTTTCAGTTTCAGTGTGAATCAGCCGCTTGATGTGGCTGCCGAAGAACAAGAGAGGAAGGAACTGCTAATCAGATGACACTCTAGGTCTGGGGTGTTAGTTGCCAAGTGCAGTGCAGACTTTTCAGTCCTGCCTTGCTCAGTCTCCATGTAATATTCACACCGTTGGCCACACATTCTTTCTTGATTTGGAGAGAAACAAATTCCTAATTTTATTCTGTTATGAACATTCTTCAAATTTCTTTCAAGCTTTATTTTCCTGACACTTGCCTCTCAAACTCTAGTTTTTCTCTGCTGTAAATCTCTTTTCGGACACCTTTCCTTGAGCAGACATACATGCTGGAGTCTCTCCCACACACACTTCCATCTGAAACATTCCCTCAACCCACTAGGTATGCACTTTTCCTTACCCTACATTTTCCAGACTTCCCCAGTGTTCTTATCTACATAGTGTCCTGAGAGGTCCCAGTCCATTCGAAGATTTGTACATCTGAAGACATCTGTAGCTGTGTCTCCCACCTGAACTCCTCTCCTTGCCTTTAGGTTCGTATTTCCAATTGCCAGATCACCACGGTTTAACACCCTGGCGTATCTCATAGGCCCTTAAGAATCAACATTTCTGAAGCTTACCTAGTTATGTTTCCCCAAACCTGACCTTGTATTTTCTGCTTTCAAGGATACATTTGCTATGTTCGTTTGCTACTGTCCCCACCAAACCCACCTAAACTAGGAACTGTAACATCCTGTCTTTCACAAAGTCCTGCCAGGTTTACCTCTTGGATATTTCCTGAACCCACTGTTCCCGTCTCTACTGCTACTACCACTTTAACTTAGTTGTTTATCTGGATTGACGCCTCCTAACTGGTTGTCCTTTGCCTCCTAAAATGGACCTTTCACAGTTCCCACAGCTGATAGAGTACCTAGCTAAAATATAGGTCTTACACATGCACACTTGTGCTCATAGCAGCACTGTTTACAATAACCAAGACATGGAAACAACCTGAGTGATAATTCCATTGTATATACACATCTTTTTGTGTATGTACACATCTTTTTTTATCCATTCATCTATAAATGTCCATCAACAGATGAACGGATTTAAAAAAAGATGTGTTACATATATACGGTGGAACATTCCTCAGCCATAAAAAGAATGAAATAATGCCATATGCAGCTACATGGATGAAGGTCCAACCTTCATACTAAGTGAAGTCAGTCAGAAAGAGACAAATCCCAATGGTATCACTTATATGTGAAATCTAGAATATGACACAAATGAACAAAACAGAGACACACTCGCAGACATGGAGAACACACTTGTGATTGCCAAGAGGGAGGGGCTTGGGAGAGGGAAGGAATGGGAGTGTGGGGTCAGCAGATGCAAGCTCTTATGTAGAATGGATAACCAACAAGATCCTGTTGTATAGCATAGGGAACTATTAATATCTTCAATATTCTGTAATACACCATAATGAAAAAGAATATATATGCAACTGAATAATGTTACTATATACCAGAAACTAACACATAATTGCAAATCAACTATACTTTAATAAAAAATAAAAAAAGATCTTACCTTCCCACTCAAGGCTTCCCATTGCGTTGGATACAAAGTTTGAGGTCTCCAGTATGACATAAATAAACCCATGGAATCTTGCCTATCAGCCTCTCCACCTCATTTCTAATTCCCATTTCTAACTTCTAGATGGATTGTAATTCTTGTAGTATGCTAAACCAGTGATTGAAAATGGGCCTTTGCTGATCCTATTCTCTATTCTAGGCTTGCTCTATTCTCTATTCTATGTTTCTTCACACACGCCTTCCCATCCTTTTCTGGATAATTCCTACTCATGCCCCCTCCCCAAGAAGCTTACTCTGATTCCCCAGTCTGAGTTGAGTATTGGTTTTCTGTCCATCTTGTATGTAATTCTATAATTTGCTTTTTACTATATTGTTGTTATCTGTGCCTGATACACATCTGATCAATGAATATATGCTACATTCATTCTAATATGTTTTTCTGCCAGATTAGCCAGTAAGGTCCTTGAGGCCTTCTTCATGTTTTATCTTCAGCAGCTAGCTCTGTGGTCACTTTCCCCTGAGCTCAAATGCATACCCCACATCTCTATATGGATATCTCACCCACATTACTAACTTAGGATGTCTAAAATTGAATGTCAGTGAACCTCCCACATCCCCAACCTTCTCACTCTCCCCCAAAAAAAGAAAAGGAAAGAAACTCTACTTTTCCCAAACTCTCTAGCTATCACTCACATCCAGGCAAAACCAACATGGTCATCTTAGACTCTCTCTCTCCCCTCACCCTCATTTCACCAAGGCTTGTGGGGCTGCTGTAGAAAGATTGAGTCTAGGTGACCTCCAGTTCTGAAACTCTATTATTCTATCAGTAAGCAGCAGTTTGGCTTACACAAAATAATATAGGTCAAATGAGGCAGCTTAGTAAATATTGATGGTTAAGATTTCAGAATCTAGAATGAGATTACTTGGTTCACATCCCAGATCTGCTGCTTACTTTGCTGTGTGACTCTGGTAGGACTAACTCAACCTTTCTCTGCCTTGGTTTCTTCGTCTGTAGAATAATGACTAAATGAGATAATGGATTAAAAAAACAGCACCGTGCATGGATACAATTAGAGGCTTCATAAGTACATAAATGACTTTATATTATATTCAAGTAGGTGCTTTCCTTTGCTTTCAGTGTGACTTCCAAGTCTCAAGAACCTAAGGTTGGCAATTCATCTTTTATCTTTGTTAGGAAATGTTTTAAGAACATTTTTTTTATATTTTATAAAATGTAAAATATATTTTTATATTTTATTGGTGAGGAAACTCGCTTCTCTGCTTTAAAGAGTAGCTTTAAAGGGTTGGGAAGATCCCCTGGAGAAGGGAAAGTCTACCCACTCCAGTATTCTGGCCTGGAGAATTCCGTGGACTGCATAGTCCACAGGGTTGGAACGAGTCAGACACAACTGAGCAACTTTCAAGTTCACAAAAGTAAATGACATTTGAGTTCCCCCTAGAAGAAGGACCAGACCAGCGGGATAATTGGAACATGGCGTGGGCCAACACAGAGCCACGTGGCCCCTGTCCTCTGACTGTGTCTCTGCCTATCTCAATTAGGACAGGGGGATATCAAGAAAAGTAATGAGTATTAGGTTAAAAACTATGGGTAACTTGAAGAGAATGGCCAAATTGCCGGAGTGGTTGGTGTGATTGCTGATATGTATTTAACAGCATTGACACTGGAGTTACCTTGGATGAGTGATCTTAGATAAGTGATTTGACCTCTCTGTGCCTCAGTTTCATTTCTAAAGATGAAGATAATAGAATCTCTGTCACAGTGTTGTTCAAAGATTAAATAAGTTCATATATGTAAAGCAGCAACTGCTGTGTAAACGTTTGACGTTGTAGTTTTTATTGATGGTAGTGGCCAAACAGCAACTAGAGGCTTATTCATTAATTTGATGATGTAGCAAGCCAGCCGTCTTAATACTCGTGCTCCAGGTTGTCAGCCTGAAGTTGTAGATACACTAGAAAGTGGTATCCCTTTGAAGCTTCTCTAATAATCCATTTATAATGTAACATTCACTGTATCTGCAGTGATTACTTCTGACTTCATATCACTGAGCTTTGTTCTGAATTCAAGAATTTAAACCACCTGATTTTTTAGGCCCCTTCCAACTGTGAATTTATGAATCTTTATTTACTGGTCAAATATATTTTGTGCTCTAGTTTCTTCTTGCGTGAGTGTATGTGCACTCAGTCCTGTCTGACCCTCTGTGGTCCCATGGGACCCTCTATATCCCACCAAGTTCCTCTGTCCATGGAATTGTCCAAGCAAGAATACTGAAGCGGGTTGGCATTTCCTTCTCCAGGGAATCTTCCCCACCCAAGCATTATAGCTGCATTTCTTGCATCTCCCACATTGGCAGGCAGACTCTTTACCATTGTGCCACCTGGGAAGTCCCTCTAGTTTCTTCTTATGTGTGCTTTAATTTTCTCTCGGGGTTTACTCCTTTTATTATCCCTTTTAATCTCAGCTTGTGTGGGTTTTTAAATGTTAAGTTATCATGTTTTTCAAATCACGTGTCTGAGTTTAGAATAGCAACTAGAGCTATTTTTTTTTTTTTTTACTTTTTAGTGTGTAAATTTTCAGTCATAACTAAAAGTCATGAAATTAGGCTAGCTTTAAAATTGTCAGCTCATTGTATGTAGAATCTAGATAGAGAAATGGTAGTGATGAACCCATTTGCAGGGCAGGAATACAGACACAGACGTAGAGAACGTACTTGTGGACACAGTGGGGGAAGAAGAAGGGGGTAAATTGAGAGTGGCATTGAAATATATATACTACCATGTGCAAAATAGATCGGTATTGGGAAGCTGCTATATAACACAGGGAACTCAGCTTGGTGTTCTGAGATGACCTGAAGGGGTGGGAGGGAGGTCTAAGAGGGAGGGGATATATGTACACTTATAGCTGATTCATGTTGTACAGCAGAAACCAGCACAACATTGTAAAACAATTATCCTCCAATTAAAAAAAATTTTAAATGTCAGCTCATGGCCAAACTCTTTTCATGTACCTCTTCCTCCTCCAATTATTTTGAAACATATGCCCACTGTCACTTTAATAGTAAGTATTTCATATAGCTCTGAGATAAATTTTTTTCAAAAATATATAACCACAATACCATTGTCACATGTGAAAATAATGAACACTCATTTGTGGTTGAACCAGTCTTTAAAAAGAAAAGCAAGCTAGTTATTACCCAGGCCTAGGAAGAGGATTTAGACATCATTGTTCACTCAACAAAACCCATGCGTAGATGACCCCAAAAAAAGACTAAGTATTAAATAATGTACTGAGGAGAGAAATCTCTCTGCTGAGTAATTTATTAAGGATTTCAATTCTGAAAAGTATGCCCCAAACACCAATAAAATGTGCCAGAAGCAATTTATTCATCCTCCTAGAGAAAAATAAAGATGGAATGTCTTTTTGAGTTGTGGTTTTCCTTGTATGTGGTAGACCCTTTACTAATGAATTATTGAAGAAGTCTTGATTTCATTTGTGACACAGCACTCTATTCTAGATGCTTCACAGTCTCAGGTGGCTTTTCTTAAGCCAATTAAAAGATTTAAGAAAAGAAGTCTTTGAGTGTCCATTTATAATAACTTTATTTAAAATTTATAATGAGGAAACCACTGTCCTACACACAAAACTAGAAGAAAGTCAATTTGACTATTATTCTATTCTTTTTCTTATTTTTCAGAATCTGCCACTTTTCTATTTCATCCTGTATAAACTGAGTGATAGGAACCTTTTCTTAAAGTTGTGTTTATTAAAAGTAGAAATATTACAAACATCTCTAGTATCACAGTGCTTCATAAGACCTTAAGCCATTTCTTTCAAACGTTTTTTCATTTTTATTCCTGTTTCTTGGAAAAGATGACTTTGAAGAGTCCTTTTTTCATTTATTTGCAATGAAATTTGGAAACAAGAACTTACTTCCATTACATTCCAAAATCTAAAATAAAATTACCTTTTTTCATTTTTTTTAAATGGGTCCCTAACATTTTAAGAAAGAGTTGAAAGTGGGTCCTTCATTCCCAGGGGAGCCTTCATATAATATAACTGGGTCTACTCTTAACCCTTGTTGATAGAGGAAATTGTACACACTGAGATTATATGTGGTGCTGTTTCCAAATAGTATGTTTTCACTGTGTAAGACGGAGATTGAACCATTATTGTTTCCCTGGTCACTTCAGTCATCAAATTTAAGTGCTATGTTTGTGAATATAAAAATGGGATGACATAATGAGAGAAAATGAATAATGCTTTTGACTTTATCAGCTACTAGAAGTACTCAGAATAAAGACCACTGGAATATCTCCATTTTTAGGATAATTCTGCTCTGTATTCAGTATGTTTGTAGCTGAGTTCATAGTGTACCTTTTTGTAAATGGCTGTTTATGGGACGTGTAGTGTTACCTTTTCAAGAGTACTTTGAAAGTTCAAACTTTTCATACAGTTTCTTTCTAGAGCTGCTTAACATATTCTGCCCAATCTAAAAATTACTTTCCTATGCCAGCAGGTGGAAGCAAGAGCAGTTGAATCATAAGACTGCTTTCTAAGTATACTGGCATGTCCTGTAGATAATCTGTCCATGACTCAAAGTATCTTTATGATACATCCCTTATTTTAATTACTTTTCTTCAGCAACTTTATTATCCTAGCTCTTTCTCTTGATTGCTTTATCACCGTATTTACTTAGTGTTGGGGCTGAATTTACTAATCATTCTAAGGCAGGCTAATTTAGATTTTTTTTATTGCTTTCTTATACTTGATTTAACAGTTGCAACATATATGCTGTGTGCCGATACATTCTTCCGCAGTTGCCGAAAAGTAAAAAGACAACTAAGATACGGTCTTCATTCTCAAAGAGCTTACTTTCTAGTCGAATGAGAAAGATGTTGTCTTCATTCTTGGCCTGGCCTGGGAAGAACAGATCACTCAGCCATCCTAGTGGATTTCCAACTAACCTATGGCTGGCATTCAGTATTCACACAGATTTTAATTCATTCAATGAATATTTACCAAGTACTAGGTACTGTAGAGGAGCTTAATTTATAAACTTGTGCTTTTTTCCTAACAGAACTAAAAAAAAAAAAAAAAGACCAAAACACTCTTCAGGAGAAGTATCATTTATTTTTAAAATTTTCAATTCAGATTTTACAGATGCAGTTGACATATAGACCCTAAAACATTAAACTTAGGATTTAGAAGTTATAAGTAACTACTGTGAGTAACATTTCCTAGAATATACTTAGAAGACCTTCCACAAATACTAATCAAAATAAAAATAAAAGTAAGCTATTCTAGGGGTTTCCCCAGAGGCTCAGTGGTAAAGAATCCACTGGCAATGCAGGAGACACTGGTTTGATCCCTGGAATGGGAAGATCCCCTGGAGGAGGATATGGCAGCCCACTCCAGTATTCTTGCCTGGAAAATCCCATGGACAGAGAAGCTTGTTGAGCTACAGTCTATCAGATCACAAAGAGTCAGACACG
Organism: Bos indicus x Bos taurus; assembly: GCF_003369695.1. Taxonomy (NCBI): domain Eukaryota; kingdom Metazoa; phylum Chordata; class Mammalia; order Artiodactyla; family Bovidae; genus Bos; species Bos indicus x Bos taurus. The sequence goes on along the minus strand of NC_040095.1, from coordinate 13,680,278 downwards.
ACTGAAGCGACTGAGCACAAGCTATTCTGTATAAATTCTATTAGCTGTTTACTGACAGCTAATAATAATAATAAAGTATTTTATACAAAGAATATAAAAGAAAGAGGAAAACCAAGTTCTACGGTTGTGTGTGTGCATGCTTAGAAATATAAGAATCTCCCCAAGGTAGAGTTACTTGTTCTGTCTTACAAATTTCCCCATCACTTTATTTGTATAAAATTTGCTGCCTGATGTTCTCATCTATCTCTGTGTCTCTTCTTCACAAGTCTGTAAGCTGAAAGGCAGAAACTGTGATCTTATTCATCTTCATAATCTCAGTATTTACTAAAGGAATGAGCGAATCAACTAATTTATTTCATGGGAAAGCCCTTTGTAACGAGCCCTTTTGAGAGTGGGAGATATAATCTGCAATGGAGGCATAATCACAGAGGATGGTAACAAATCAGTATTTTTACCTGAGAAATCACCAGGCAATAAAGAACTAGCACTCGTTGCATAGGATGCCTCAGCTGAGCCTTGTTTACAAGAAATGTATATTATTGGTTTGCCTGAGTACCTTAAGAAAGCATTTGGAACTTCCTAGGCATACACTTCATCAAGTGGTACACTTGCTTACCTAAGAATAATCAAAGGACTCTGGAAAAAGTGAGGCCTGAGTGCAAAGTGTCACCATCAGCTTGTCCCAGTTTGAGTTGTTTTACTCTTTTGTTGCCTTCAAACTGTGGTGCTGGAGGACTCCTGAAAGTACCGTAGACAGCAAGGAGATCAAACCAGTCAGTCTTAAGGGAGATCAACCCCGAATATTCACTGGAAGGACTGATGCTGAAGGTGAAGCTCCAGTATTTTTGTCATCTGATGCAAACAGACAAGTCATTGGAAAAGTCCCTGATGCTGGGAAAGGTTGAAGGCAGAAGGAGAAGAGGGCATCAGAGGATGAGATGGCTGGATGGTATCACCAATGCAATGAACTTGAACTTGGGCAAACTCTGGGAGATGATGAGGGACAGGGAGGCCCGGCATGCTTCAGTACATGGGGTCACAAAGAGTCTGACGTGACTGGGCGACAGAACAACAACAACAGTTCTTTAGACATAGGTAACAAAAAGGTGCTCATGCCTGCTTGGTCTGTTTCTCAGAGATGGATGAAAGCTGAAGTGGAGCACCCTTCCACAGTCCTGGCAGCAGCCCTTCAGAGAGTGGTACAGAGAGATCAGACAAGTGATGTCAGTGTATATGCTTTAGCTGCCTACCTTCTCTCCTCATTACAATCAGGGTGGAAAAATCAGGAAGATGCAGATGGTGACAAATCTGATTTTTTTTTTCTAAGATTCAGGTGCAACATGAATATAGCATGGTAGTTAAGAATATGGGCTTTGTAATTAGGGTTTAAATTCCAGCTCCATACCAGCTGTATGACCTTGAGCATGCTATTTCTCTCTGCCCAGGAAAATTGTATTAATAATGCCTACCTCTTGGCTGGTTGGGAGGATTGAATAAGAAAATGCATGTAAGTTCTTGGTATAGTGCCTGGCATATTAATAGACTTTCACTAAATATTAGGGGTGATGATGATGCTCATCATTTACATGTGTGACCAGTTGCTAGCTTAGGAGCATAGGTGAAGAGTGGTAAACTGAGGCTGAGAATCCAGGAGAAAGATCAAGTTTTGAACGTGTCGCATTTGAGATATATATGGGTCTGGAGCCCCATCTTGACATCTGGATGGACTCATGGGAAAACACCCAACTATTTTGAATGGTTACAGGAAGAGAAGCCAGCAAAAGAGACTAAGAAGAAATGGTCAGAAAAATTGAAGGACTAGGAAAGCAGAAAAGCGACATTGCCAGAGTGCTTTTGATAGAAGAATCAGTGATAAACAAGGCAGTGTAGTCAGAACATGAGAAAATTACAGGACTCAAAAGCTGAAGACCATGGGTTAGGGGACACATCTTTCTTTAAAATTCAGAGAAAGAAAGTGGGACTAAGTAGAGATATAAGTGCCATTTTTTGTATTGTAATTATATTTTTTGTAAACTTAAAAACCAAGCTGGAATGGTCTTTCTGGACATTAATTCCACTAAAAAACATCAGAAGAAACGATCTTGGCCAAGAATGTGATTCTCTGTTTGCTTTTAAAGTTGACTTATTCTAAGGCATTTAATTCCAGAACATTCTGTTCATAAAACAATTTGATCCTAAGTCAAATTAAAAGGTCTGCAAATGAAAAAGCTGTTGTCTGGAACACTAGTGGCTCAAATACCAGATGCTTAACTTCATTAGGGGCTATTGTTGTTGTTCAGTCGCTAAGTCATGTCTGACTCCTTCCAACCCCACAGACTGTAGCACGCCAGGCTTCCCTGTCCTTCACTATCTCCCAGAGTTTGCTCGGACTCATGTCCATTGAGTCAGTGATGCTGTCTAAACATCTCAACCTCTGCTGCTCCTTTCTCGTTTTGTCTTCAGTCTTTCCCATCATCAGGATCTTTTCCAATGAGTCAGCTCTTTGCGTCAGGTGGCCACAGTATTGGAGCTTTAGCCCTTCGAATGAATATTCAGGGTTGATTTCCTTGAGGATTGACTGGTTTGATCTTCTTGCTGTCCAAGGGACTCTAAAGAGTTTTCACCAGCACCATAGTTTGAAAGCATCAATTCTTGAGCACTCAGCCTTCTTTATGGTCCAACTCTCACATCCATATGTGACTACTGGAAAAACCATAACTTTGACTATACAGACCTTGGTTGGCAGAGTGATGTGTCTGCTTTATAATATGCTGTCTAGGTTTGTCATAGCTTTCATTCCAAAGAGCAAGGGTCTTTCATGGCTGCAGTCATTGTCCATCGTGATTTTGGAGCCCAACAAAATAAAGTCTCTCACTGCTTCCAGTTTTTCCCCTTCTATGAAGTGATGGATCAGATGCCATGATCTTAGTTTTTAGAATGTTGAGTTTCAAGCCAGCTTTTTTACTCTCGTCTTTCACCTTCATCAAGAGGCTCTTTAGTTTGTCTTTGCTTACAGCCATTAAAATGGTATCATCTACATATATGAGGTTGTTGATGTTTTCTTCTGGCAATCCTGATGTAAGTATGCAAACTGGGAGGCTCAATAACTAGCTGGTGAATACTACTCCTGAATCTGATTCCCCAGTGGCAACAGTTCATTCAGAAGAAAAATTATTAGCAGTATTCAGGATACTTGAGTATCAAATGTTTGCCATTCTGTCTAGTCTACATGAGTGTGTGCACACTAAGTCACTTCAGTCATGTCCAACACTTAGCAACCCCATGAAACTGTAGCCTACCGGGTTCTTCTGTCCATGGGATTCTCCAGGCAAGAATACTGGAGTTGGTTGCCATGCCCTCCTCCAGAGGATCTTCCCAATTCAGGGATCAAACCTGCATTTCTTGTGTCTCCTGCACTGGCAGGTGGTTCTTTCCCACTCATACCACCTGGGAAGCCCTTCTATCTGGTCTATATCCCCTACATGCAAAATAGGGACCTGTATAATGCTCCATGGAAGTTAAACACTCTCGGATGGAACTACTTTTATATTAAACATGTAGATAGAAGGAAAATACTAACCAAATAACTTTAAGAGAAAAATTTTGGGTTTTTGTCACAGTTAAAATGTACATGTACCACAAACTATGATAGGTTCGGGGTCTACAAATATCACTAGAACCCAGTCTCTGCTCAGTCTATGGACGACAGAGCTGGATGTGTAGGTGAGTAGTCTCCAGTGTGATGAGTGCTTTTGTTCACTGGACATGTAGAATAGATTAAGAGCACAGAGAAGGAATTTCTAAAACAGCTGGAGGTGATCAAAGAAGCCTTCCTGAGAAGAAGTCTGAACCGAGTTCTGAAAGATAAATGAGATGTGGAAGAGGTGTTGTTTCTCAGGTAAGGAAGAAGAAATTTGTTCCAAGCAGAGGGAAAACACTGCAGAGGCCTGAAGAGAGCCTAACAATTTCAGGACATGTGAAAGTAGTTACTTAGGCCTGGAGCAGAGATTTAAGGGCAGAAAGACGGTTAAGGAAGCCATGGAAAGGGGACAGATCCAGGGGTCCTTGTACGCTAAGCAGCTTGAACTTGATCCTGAAGCCTGTGGAGTCAGAACTTGATCCTGAACCATGCCACTGAAGGAGCACCATGATCAGACTTACCTTTTAAGATTATCTGCAGAGAGTCTGAAAAGTAGATCAGAAGACATCTGTAGAGTCTGAGGTTTTGGACTTGGGCAACTGAATGCACACTGGTGATCTTCATTGAGTATACCCCTTTTACTAGTTAGGAGTACAAGAGGAAGACAAGTTTGGTTCTGGGACCTAAGGAAGATTGGTCTCTTTAATTTTAGACATAATTGGATTCGAGGTGACCATTGACATCCAAGTGGAGTGAACCAGCAGGTATTAGATATATGGGTCTAAGGTCTTCTCTGGTGGCTCAGTGGTAAATAACCCTCCTGTCAATGCAGAAGACCTGGGTTCAATCCCTGGGTCTAGAAGATCCCCTGGAGAAGGAAATGGCAACCTATTCCAGTATTCTTGCCTGGAGAATTCCATGAACAGAGGAGACTGGTGGGCTACAGTCCATGGGGACACAAAGAGTTGGACACAACTGTGTGAGTAACACATACACAAACAATCTCATAAGAAGTGTTTTTTATATTTTAATTGTATTGTTGGTGTCTTTTGGCCCTGCCTGCTTCTTGTGGAAAGAACTATAAAGTCTTTTTTACTGCACTGATGCTCTTCAAAATAGTGCTTCCTCAGATGTATTTCTCAGAATGTTGTTAGGATTAAATAAGTGTTTTTAACATTGCCTGACACATAGGAAGTGAAAGTCACTCAGTTGTGTCCGACTCTTTGCGACCCCATGAACTATACAGTCCATGGAATTCTCCAGGCCAGAATACTGGAGTGGGTAGCCTTTCCCTTCTCCAGGGGATTTTCCCAACCCAGGGATCGAACCCAGGTCTCCTGCATTGCAGGTGGATTCTTTACCAGCTGAGCCACTGGGGAAGCTGGAATCTGCCTGCAATGTGGAAGACCTGGGTTCAATCCCTGGGTTGGGAAGATCCCCTGGAGGAGGGAGAGGCTACCCACTCCAGTATTCTGGCAGGAGAATTTCATGAACCATACAGTCCATGGTGTCGCAAAGAGTCGGACACATAGAAACTGCTCGGTAAATGACTCCTCCTTCCCTCACTGTCTCTGTTCTTTCTTCGCTCCAAAGAAGACACCAGGGAACTGCTTTACGAGTCGAAAAGAGAAAGGATACCAACAGGAGGATACAGGCATACTCTCATTCCTGAAAGGAGATCACCTAGCGCAGCACTGTCGTTTAGACCTTTCTGCTCTGATGGTGATATACTCTGTCTGTTCAGTATGGTTGCCACTTGCCATGGTGGCTACTGAGCATTTGCAATGTGCCTAGTGCAAGTAAAGAACTACGTTTTTATTTTGTTTACTTTAAATAACCACATGTGGCTACTGTGTTAGAAAGGATAGATGTAAGGGACAACGTGCTGCCTGGCTCGAGGCTTCAAGGTAGAAGAACGCTAGGTGCCTAAAGGAACAGGCGATCCTTGAGGAGTTCCACGGCTGGGATTTGGCATTGATGAAATCCAAAATTAAGGAGTCCCGTATGCTCTGCTGAAAGGAGCCTGGCCTTGAGCTGTGGCTTCTAAGTTGTAAGGCGGGGGTGATTTAGTTAGATCAATGGCTGAAAAAGACAACTTTGTGACTAGTGGGAATCAAGACTGAAAAGGCATGGTTCTGACAAAATAACCAGAGAAGGAACTAACTAAAAGAGACACAGAAATTCCATTTGAGAGGTTGGTGAAATGCAGCCCTCATAGCTTGAAGAGAAACATTAATTCCAAAGTAAATACTGGGAATATTTGCCAAGTATTTTAAAGAATTGGGACAAATTTCAGGAAATGCCATGCAAACTGTTAACTAGAACACTATAGGAAAAGGATGGGAGCATGGATTAAATATAAATTCTGTGGAAGTTGTGACATTTTACGTCATGGAGTTTCACACTAGTCCTGGCCCTAATAAAACACACGTTCCTGTATGGATGTTTATTTGTGATAATGAAGGGAGATAGTGTTGTGATGATGTTTCAGCCGTGTCGGTACCATCTTGTCTCAAACACATAAAGCATCTACAGTGTGCTCAGCAAGATGCTAGGGTTGTGACACCAGATGAGTACAATGGTTATTGTGCTAGAAGAGTCCTAGTCTGATTTGGCATACAACACCAGCCAATTGAACAAGTAGATGACAGTTAGTTCTGTGTCTAAAATAGATGCCACAGCTAAAAGGTGATACAAGCTCAGATCTGTATGAACTGACACAGTCAAAGACACCCTGTGGAAGGACGTGGAGGCCTTTTTGCTTCAAAAGAAAATGAACCCAGTAAATTAGAATATTTCTTTCTTTAAAATATTTCTTCATTTTTGGCTCTGTTGGGTCTTAGTTGCAACACACGCAATCTTTCTTCACAGTGCATGGACCTTTCTCTCTAGCTGTGGTGTGAGGACTTAGTTGCTCTGTGGCACGTGGGATCTTCCTGGACCAGGGATGGGACCCGTGTTCCCTGCATTGACAGGTGGATTCTTAACCTCTGGACCACCAGGGAAGTCCCAATCAGAACATTTCGGAAAATACATTCCATAAAATATTTTCCTAAATTTTTCAGACAATTATTAACTCACAGTAACAATGGCACGCTCATTTGTCAAAACAAAACTCTTAAGCCTGGTAATCTCAGTCAAAATCTGTGCCGCTTGCTTTCTTCACCTAAATATTTGGTGTTTGGACACAGGAGACCAGAGTCCCAGTAAATGCATCTTCCTGTCAATTCTATTATGGTATTTTATATTATTTCTTGGTTAGAAATTCAGAGCTGTGTGTTGAAAGTGCTTCAAAGACAGAGGAGAAAATGAAGATGTGGTTGGGACTGAAATAATAGCCTGGGAGTTTGTGGAGAGCAGGCGGGAAAGCTAGAGTTTAATTAGACTGTGGGAATCTTGGATTTAATCTAGATTTTCGTGTTCACATAACTGCATGTAATAACTCCTGTAGGGAAAGACAAGATCACGGTGTGTTGCCTGCTTTCAAATTTTGTAGCTCTCAGTTGCAAAAAGTCAATAAAAAATCCTCAGTAGATCCTCAAGGGTACAAGCGCAGTTGCTAGAATGACGGCGGGCACACTGGTTTCCTCCCCAGGTGCAGTTCCCCGGGGCTGCGGAGACACTGAAGGGAAGGGATCAAGGTACCAGCATCCAAAGCACTGAATGAGATTGAAATCATAATAAAGGAGCAAAGAAGGGATACTCAGCGAAAAAACAGTGGACGAGAGAGAGCAGAGACAATGAAGGGAAAAAAATTCTCAATAGATCAGAATGTTTTAGTTAGAAGTATTAGGGAATCCTTCTGTCTCCATCCCTTTTCTTCAGTAACAAGAATTATAAATCCTGAATGGAACTACGACAGAATCCCAGACGGTAAGAAAAGAAGGTATAAAATTAAAATTTTCATGTGTTCTGTTGACCATGAAATCATGATCTCTAACTTCTGTTCCTTTCTTCTTACCACATCTACATTTAGGAAATCATTGCACTTTAAAGTAGCTTCTTGTTAGTTGCCATGGAAGCCATACAGGGGTGATCATGGGTACAGCCATTCAGCCAAGACAGAGCTGCTGACATCTTCATCAGTTTAACCAAGTTAAGATCAGGTGTGCTGTGACCAAACACTCCATCTTTCGATAAATGTTAGGAAACGAATGAAAACCAGAGGAAGTCATCATATCGGTGAGATGTTTGACACAATTTTCTTTTAAAGCTATTTAACGTTAATGAAGCGTGTCCAGTAGTAGTTGGTTTGTACTAAGACGAGTGGTGAAAGGAGCAGGGCATTGGGATGTAGAAATCTTACGTTTTACTCATCACTGTCCCTCTTACTATTCCTTACCTCAGTGATCCCATGGCCAGCCTCTTCATCTGTCCTGCAGCTTCCTTGGAAGTCCAACCAATCAGGGCCATGGCTCGCTCCTTCAAGGCCTCAGTTCTGTGTATCCATGAGGGATTGTGGGAATATGTATTTTGGAAATTTTCAGCCAACACACTACATTTCACATCTCTTGTTATTTTAGGCCACCACCAAGCCTGGGAGACCCTCTGGGCTTGGAAGGTCTTATACTCTGACCTCTGTATATCTTGTTTTTTTCTCTGCTCATTTCTTGTTTTTTTCTCTGCTCATTTCTTTATCAGTTTTCATTCCCTTTTCAGCCAGGATCCTGTTTGAGGCAAATAGCATAAAACCACATTCAAACTGGCTTTCAACAGTAGACTCGCATAACTGGAAAGTCTAGCTCTAGGTCAGGCTTCAGAATTAGTTGATCTAAGGGATCAGTGATGTCAGTAAATATTTGGTTTCCTTCCTTTATTCTTCTAGTCGCAGTGTTTATTTCATCATTTAAGTCAGGTTCCACTCATTCTCTAAGATGGATGCCAGCTGTGGTCAAGGACAACAGCCTGCTCAGTTAGACTCAGGAGGAATGAGACCCCTTTCTCTCACAGCAGTGCTGAGGGTCGGGGATGCATGGGCCCTGGGAAGAAAGCATGTATATGATCACATAGGGGAAGAGGTGAATAGCTGGACAAAAAAAAACACATGCTTAGCTATTGGTCGTACTTGGACTCATCCTTTGTTATTGCCAGAGCCCTTGTCCCATGGGAAACAGACTCCTCCATTTTTTCATTTTCTCTGGATCCTCTTTTCTCCTCCTAACCTTTATTGTAATCCATTCAGCTCTGAGGAAAGTATTTCCGCATATCCCTCTTTCTTCTACATGGCATATCACAAAGTAAGGAGGAAAGGTTGATATCTTCCAGCTCTGCTCACAGGCCAGTACCTCTTCACCACGGCATAAAAATGCCTTTGAGGCTCACAGTACCCTGCTTATGATGTCCTCTCCCACCCACCAGGCTGGTCCCCCCAGTTCTTTGATGATTTTAATTTCTGGTTCAGTCTTCTTTTCTGCTCCCAGGCCCAGCCATCAGACTGCTGACTCCAGTGTTCCCGAAGACCGTCTGTCCAGTACTGGGCTATCGGTTCTCTGCACTCTTCAACTCATTTATATCAGCCATCCACTTCCAGGAAAATATCCTGGTTCTTATCAGGGTTAATCTTTGGTTTCTTAAATTCAGACATCTATTGTTTTTACTAGAGCAAATTTGGAAAACTCAGCAGTGGCCACAGGACTGAAAAAGCTGTTTTCATTCCAATCCCAAAGAAAGGCAATGCCAAAGAATGCTCAAACTACCACACAATTGCACTCATCTCACATGCTAGTAAAGTAATGCTCAAAATTCTCCAAGCCAGGCTTCAGCAATACGTGAACTGTGAACTTCCTGATGTTCAAGCTGGTTTTAGAAAAGGCAGAGGAACCAGAGATCAAATTGCCAACATCCGCTGGATCATGGAAAAAGCAAGAGAGTTCCAGAAAAACATCTATTTCTGCTTCATTGACTATGCCAAAGCCTTTTGACTGTGTGGATCACAATAAATTGTGGAAAATTCTTCAAGAGATGGGAATACCAGACCAGCTGACCTGCCTCTTGAGAAATCTGTATGCAGGTCAGGAAGCAACAGTTAGAACTGGACATGGAACAACAGACTGGTTCCAAATAGGAAAAGGAGTACGTCAAGGCTGTATATTGTCACCCTGCTTATTTAATTTATATGCAGAGTACGTCATGAGAAACGCTGGGCTGGAGGAAGCACAGGCTGGAATCAAGATTGCCGGGAGAAATATCAATAACCTCAGATGCAGATGACACCACCCTTCTGGCAGAAAGTGAAGAGGAACTAAAAAGCCTCTTGATGAAAGTGAAAGAGGAGAGTGAAAAAGTTGGCTTAAAGCTCAACATTCAGAAAACTAAGATCACGGCATCTGGTCCCATCACTTCATGGGAAATAGATGGGGAAACAGTGGAAATAGTGTCAGACTTTATTTTGGGGGCTCCAAAACCACTGCAGATGCTGACTGCAGCCATGAAATTAAAAGACGCTTACTCCTTGGAAGGAAAGTTAGGACCAACCTAGATAGCATATTCAAAAGCAGAGACATTACCTTGCCAACAAAGGTTCGTCTAGTCAAGGCTATGGTTTTTCCAGTGGTCATGTATGGATGTGAGAGTTGGACTGTGAAGCAGGCTGAGCGCTGAAGAATTGATGCTTTTGAACTGTGGTGTTGGAGAAGACTCTTGAGAGTCCCTTGGACTGCAAGGAGATCCAACCAGTCCATTCTGAAGGATATTAGCCCTGGGATTTCTTTGGAAGGAATGATGCTAAAGCTGAAACTCCAGTACTTTGACCACCTCATGAGAAGAGTTGATTCATTGGAAAAGACTCTGATGCTGGGAGGGATTGGGGGCAGGAGGAGAAGGGGACAACAGAGGATGAGATGGCTGGATGGCATCACTGACTCGATGGATGTGAGTCTGAGTGAACTCCGGGAGTTGGTGATGGACAGGGAGGCCTGGGGTGCTGCGATTCATGGGGTCGCAAAGAGTCAGACACGACTGAGCAACTGATCTGAACTTAACTACTTGTTACATTGTTACCTGTTTCATTGATTTTGCTGAAATTACAGTCTCTCTTCCTATCTCATACAATTTGCTCTGCCCAGGGACATATGCCACTTCTTCCTACCTCCATTAGCACCTTGCTCCATATGTCCCCTTTTTTTTGGCCAGCCATGCAGCACGTGGGATCTTAGTTCCCCAACCAGGGATTAAACCCATGCTCCTTGCAGTGGAGGTACAGTCTTACCCATGGGACCGCCAGGGAAGTTCCACTTTCGTATGTCATTTAATAGTGAGTGAGTACGTGAAAGCCGCTCAGATCAGATCAGATCAGTCGCTCAGTCGTGTCCGACTCTTTGCGACCCCAGGAATGGCAGCACGCCAGGCCTCCCTGTCCATCACCAACTCCCGGAGTTCACTCAGACTCACGTCCATCGAGTCAGTGATGCCATCCAGCCATCTCATCCTCTGTCGTCCCCTTCTCTTCCTGCCCTCATCCCTCCCAGCATCAGAGTCTTTTCCAATGAGTCAACTCTTCGCATGAGGTGGCCAAAGTACTGGAGTTTCAGCTTTAGCATCATTCCTTCCAAAGAAATCCCAGGGCTAATCTCCTTCAGAATGGACTGGTTGGATCTCCTTGCAGTCCAAGGGACTCTCAAGAGTCTTCTCCAACACCACAGTTCAAAAGCATCAATTCTTCAGCGCTCAGCCTTCTTCACAGTCCAACTCTCACATCCATACACGACCACTGGAAAAACCATAGCCTTGACTAGATGGACCTTTGTTGGCAAAGTAACGTCTCTGCTTTTGAATATGCTATCTAGGTTGGTCATAACTTTCCTTCCAAGGAGCAAGCGTCTTTTAATTTAATGGCTGCAGTCACCATCTCAGTCGTGTCCAGCTCTTTGTGACCCCATGAACTGTAGCCCACCAGGCTCTTCTCTGTCCATGGGATTCTCCAGGCAAGAATACTGGAGTGGGTTGCCATTCCCTTCTCCACGGGATCTTCCCAAACCAAACCCAGATGTCATTTAATAAGTAATTTAAAAAACTGGTTTCACACGGAATCATTAAAAATGACAAATTGTTCAAATAATATATTCAAACAGAACATAAATGAGTATTTTAAAATATTTTTATGTTAAGAGCAAGGCCTTTTTGTTAAATGTGAATCACTTGATCCGCATTCCTCACTGTCCTTGAGTAAACTCTACCCAAAAATGCATTATTTTCATTTCCAGTTTCAGTCTCTTTAAAGTGAAGCAAGAACACTCCAGACACACATAAGTAATCTAAGTTAAGAAACCTGCTGAATCTTTGTAATTCTGTTTTAAATCTTCTCTAACAGTAGTTTTTTGGTTGGCCTTTTAGTAACTGTCCTGTTTAAAGTATTCCCAAGGTATTGACCTAAACAACAGATCATTCTTTTGGCACACATTTAATCAGTTAAATACTTCAGTTACATGAAAATGAGTATAATAAGTATCAACAGTTTTGTAACAAATAAACTTGACTCTTGGTGAATATACAACTCAGCTGGTTGAAGGAGAAATGTGGAAATACATTGGAAAATAGTCTGCCAGTCTTGAAGTATAACCGTCAACCAGTATGTTTCACGTAGGAGACCTCAGTTATTAGGAGAGATGGTTAAGGGGTCAGACGGCTAAGGCTTCTCCTCTGTTAATAATGTACCTTTCTGTGTCTCAGCCCCTTACAACCCCTCAGTCTCCTTGTTCTCACAGCCAGCTCCGTGGAGAGTTGCTGAGGTGCACTCTTCTCCGGTTCTTCACCTCCATACCCTCAGGCATAGTAATCTGACTTCCACCCCTACCACCTGGCTGACACTGCTCTTGCCAGAGTCATCCGTGACATTCCTATTGCTGAATTCGACAGAGACTTTCTGTCTTCTTGAAATTCATACATCACACTGTCCTTCACTCCTCCCTTTTTCAGTGTTCACTTTTCACAATTCCTTGAACCCTTCCTACTTGATTCTCTTTCCTTCCGCTTCAATGATTAGACTGGAGTTAGAGTCCGGTGGTCTGTTCTCCCTCCGCAGATTCCCCTGGGCCAGCTCAACACCCATGTCACTCCAGTTACATTCAACAGTGGTGAATTTTGCTGACTTGCACCACCGCCGCTTCAGACTTGGCACATCCAAAACTGAATGTCTCTGTGTCCCACCAGAGAGCCTCCTCCTTTGTCTAACTTCCCTAGTTTAGCAATGGTGCCTCTGTCTGTCCCTGTAGTTCCAAGAGAGAAGGTTAGACACCACCTCACCTCTTCCTAAAATACGTCAGTACCAAGTCATAGTGATTTTATTTCCTGAATATCTTCTAAGTCACTCCAGTTCCCCATTTCCTAGTGAGTATTCCATAATATTGTGCCCCAGTTCCCATCACAGCTTTCCTCTGGAATGAGCCCTCTTTTCTAAACATTTCCAACTCATTATAATTTGAGTGATTAGTTTTAAAACACATACCTTTCTCGTCTCTCACCTGATTGAAACCCTTCAGTGACTTTGTCATGACCCTTAGAGTAGGTCTTGAGCCTCTTAAGTGATTCCCAGGCTCTTCATTCTCGAGTCCGTACTTAAGCTTTTCAGATTTTTCATTCCTTACAGTCTTTACCTTTGGATAACTTCTATACATTGTTCAGATCTTGGCTTGCTTTATGTTTCCTTTTAGAAAATCTTTCTAGAGAAAGCTCCTTCTGTGTATATTTCAGAGTTCTCCCTGTTTACCCTATAAAACTCATCTCAGTGTAGCACAATTGCCTATTAATCGATTTGTCTTCCCTGTATTATAAATTATATGATGTTATAAATAGGAGGGTCCCAGTCAATTGCCTGTGTGTCTTTGGTGCCTGTAACAAGGAGTAGACATAGCGCATGCTTGTAAGTATTTGTTGAACAAACGACATTAAAGCAGTCACTTAGCCTTTCTGAGCCTCAATTGCATCATCGTTAAAGGGGAATATTGTCTTGCCCACATCATAAGGTCGTTTTAGGGTCTTGTAAGATAATAGGAATTAAGTTGAGTATTCTAGTTAAGAGAGTAGGTTCCTGCTCTCTACTTCTTGGTTTTTAATCCTAGCTCTCACTGTATCGCCAGCTGTGTGACCTTGGGCAAGTTAGTTAACTTTTCTGTGTTTTAGTGACCCCCTTGGCTAAAGAAAAATAACCACAATATCTACTTCATAGGGTTATTGTGAGTTTTAACTGAAAGCATTCAGTACAGTACCTAAACACAATAAATGTTAGCTATTATAATATTTTAATTTAAAGCTCTAGAATTCGCATATATATAACTATATATGCAAACTATGCCATCAATTTTTAGTTCAGTATTTTAAGGGGTTAAGGATTGGTATAATTTTAATTTTTTCCCCTTTACTTTAGGATAATACCATACCAGGTTTTATTTTTAAGTCATAAATTCAAGTCAACATAGTGATTAACATGAAATTTTAGTAATACATTTTAATTGTCAATATAAAAATAATTTTGAAATCCTTCCTGAATATCAAAAATATTGAATTTACATACATAGTAGGTAAATATTAGCAAGAGAAAAATGTAAACATTAACATAAGAAAGATTACTGTTTAATTTATAAAGGACAATTATCAATAATATATCTTTGACACCTAACTTTATTTCTCTGATTTAGTTACATAAGTAATTCCAGTGTTTGGGAAGTCCAAATTCCATTAACTCTGTAACTAGTCAAGAAAACAAGTAAATACAAGAGCATTTTAGTTTCATGAGTATGTATTCACCGGAAAGAAATTTGCTCAATTTGAGTAAAAAAGTTCTTTCTAATTTAAAATTAATTAAATAATACACATTTGTCTGTTGACTTTGGACCAAAAAGTGCCTAATTTTATCCTTTTCTGTTCTTTTAGAGTTGGTGGTTCCAGAATTTTATTCAGAATGACTTTAGCGAAGAGAAGAGATGTCTCCCCTTCAGGCAATTCTTCCTATATGCAGCTGGTAGGAAGTTTTAAGATGGGATCTTTCACCCAGGCAAATCAAAACAAGAACTGAGGAGCTCATCTCGCAGACCAAACAGGTGTACGATGCTATTGGAATGCTTACATTAAGGAGGTACTTACGAGAACTGTTTGCAGGCACTCGCAGACATAGAAGTGAAATATATAGGTGAGTAGGATGCAAAAAACATATCAATATTTCATTTTGTGGCATCATAAACATTTTATGCTTCCCGATCAACAATTCATTTTCCAATTTACAAGACATTGATTTTACATAATGATTTGTAATTGCTTAATGATTAATGGTCATAATTGCTTAGAATTATATTACCTAAGGTAAAAAATTTTACTATGTGCCTGAGGTGCTATAAAACATACACTCTTGTTACAGCTGCGTTCTGTGAGAACAATATCTATCAAAACTTTTTAAGACATGCAGGCAGATTCTTTACCAGCTGAGCCACAAAGGAAGCCCAAGAATACTGGAGTGGGTAGCCTATCCCTTCTCCAGTGGATCTTCCTGACCCAGGAATTGAACTGGGGTCTCCTGCATTGCAAGCAGATTCTTTACCAACTGAGCTATCAGGGAAGCCCTAACAAGTGCATACCCTAGCCCGATAATTAATTCCCCATTTAGGTATAATCTAAGAAATAATCAGATATAGGAAAAATCATGTATAAATTAATGTATAAACAGGTATCTATCATAGCAGAAGCTTGGAAACAACTGCTAAGTGTCAACTAGTAGAATAGCTTAATAAATTATGGTATATTCACCCTCTGTAACAGTATGCAGGCATTAAAATCATGTTTAGGAGTAGTATTTAGTAACATTAAAAGGGACAGAGAAAGAAAACAAATTTTAATAATGTCCATGGTCTTGGGTACTAAGTTTGTAAGTTGATTTTAATTTACTCTTTATACTTTTCTCTATTTTCCATATTTCCTACACTTAAAATATATTATTTTTATAATCTAACTATTGTGTGTTCAGTTATGTCCGACTCTTTGCAGCCCCATGGACTGCAGCCCACCAGTCTCCTCTGTCCCTGGAATTTTCCAGACAAGAATACTGGAAAAAGTTGCCATTTCCTGCTCCAGGGGATCTTCTTGACCCAGGGATCGAACCCACCTCTTGCATCTCCTGCATTGCTGGCGGACTCTTTAACCACTGCCCAACCTGGAAACCCCCAAATAACTATTAGACCCTTTGAATTATAAGGAAGAAGAATCATGCTAGTTATCTCAAAGAATTTTGTAGGATAATTTATGCCTAAACAATCTTGGCTGGGTGGTAACTGGGCGTCTAAGAACATAGGCTATAACTGAATATCATAAACATTTGTATGAATTCTGGAAGTTTGGAAGGTTGTCCCAAAATCTTAAGCAGCCCCAGTGACCAAATCATCTCTCTTACCCATACCAAGAGCTCCCTACCCTGTATCCTACCATGACACAGGGACTTGACTGCTTTCTCTTCCCTCTGCGTTCTATCTCAGTTTCTGCCATTTACTACCAGCTTCTTCCACTCCCATTTTGTTCAGTCACTAAGTCGTTTCTTACTCTTTGCGACCATGGACTGCAGCACAACAGGCTTCCCTGTCCTTCACTATCTCCTGGAGTTTGCTCGAATTCATATGCATTGAGTTGGTGATGCTATCTAACCTCTCACCTTCTACCACCCTCTTCTCCCTGGTGGGTTTAGACGGTAAGAATCTGCGTGCAATACAGGGTTCCATCCCTGGTCAGAAAGATACCCTGGAGAAGGGAATGACTACCCACTCCAGTATTCTTGCCTGAATTCCACAGACAGAGGAGTCTGTTTGGGCTACAGTCCATGCGCTCACACAGAATCATGACTCAGTGACTTTTTTTTTTCCACTCTGATTAATGACCACTAAATTTTGCGACAAGCCTTGAACTTAAAATCTTCAATAAAAAAGATCTGATGCGGCTGTAGTTAGTCAAATAAAGGGAGTTGATCCCCATTCAGCAGAGCTTTCTCAGCAGGCAATTTCATATGCCTTTTCCACCCTATTGGGATAATCCGTGTCATCATCGTGTATGAGGTATTTTTCTTAATACCAACTTGATGAGTCCTTGTGGTTTTTTTCCTCTATTAACAGTGGAACGAACCCATGCTAGACTTTCCCCAGCACGTCTCCTGCTGACAAAGAAGTACGAGCTGCAAGTAAAGAAGCAGACAAAAGACTTTCTCGTTTTGATATTGAGATGAGCATGAGACAAGATATCTTTTCTGAGAATTGTTCATTTAAAGGTAAATGATCTTATAATTCCTTTAAGAGGAAAAAAAAAAAACAACAATAAAAACATAAAAGCCTTTGACCAATGATAAAAAGTATTTGAATGTGCCTAGATTTGTGTCTTAATTATTATAATAGAGGGCACAGCGTAGTGTTATATTATGCCACTTAGGTTTATGTTGAGCTACTAATATATTCATTTAAAATTTTTAAGACCAAGTATAATAAAAGAGTGTACATCTATAAATCTAAAACTTTTTAACTATCATGGATTTTAATAGTTTAATGAAAAATATTCTTTGAATTTTAAAAAAATTGCAAGCTCAAATGGAGTTGAGTTGTCTATAAATAATCATGTGGTTTTGGCTGTAAACCTGATGACTTACTGTTTGATTCTGCATGCCGGAGACATTCTTCTCTGTCATTCTTACATTTCTCAGACTCACAGAAATTATGGATTATGAAATCTCTAGGTGGGTCTGCCTTGGAGTGTTTTGACTCTTTTCATCACCAATGTTGATTTGCTTCCTAGCATTTTCATCATTTCTTTGCTTTGAATTTTTTATTTTCATGGTTCTCAGCAATTTGTTTGGAAAACAACCAAGGTTTTACAATCCTAGGCATTTTTGTTAATTTTGCATGTTGCATAGCAAAATCTCTAAGATTGTTTTCTTTTTAGCAAATTATGACAAGAATTGAAATAAAAAGCTGTTTTATTTCAAATGTTTTATTTGTAATTCACTGTGGCATGTGTAATCAAAAATTTATTTAGACATGTAAGACATATGTGCTATTTTTTCATGTCAGACATTTTTTCACCCTTAATTTGTGTTCATCTATGCTGACTCATAATTGTTCATCTTTGGCACTTTAAAAATAGCATAAAATAACTCTATGACTATTTTTTACTAAATTGTCCTCGTTTCAACTTTTGACTCCAGTGTTATTCTATACAATTCAAATCATGGCCCTTATAGTTTCCGATTTTTTATCTCATCCCAGAATAATCTAATTTTTTTCTATCTGGATATTATATATGTGCCATAGAAATTTTCCCTAATATTTCTAGTTTTTCTTTGATTAAGTGTTTTTTTATCCTGACTTGTGAGTTCTCATTTGGGATTTTCTAGCTTCAAAAAGGTATTGCAATCTTAATGTTATTAATTGAGTCTACTGTTTTGTTACTTTTCCACCACCTCTGATTTCTTATAAATATCAAATCTGGGAGGTTTGTCCCTTTAGATTTCTTTGTTAAACTTTTATATTGTATGTATTGGCCTCTGATCCCACTAAATAACTATTGTGCTTGTTTATGTACTGGACTTTATTTGGTGAATTTAAATACCTACCTTGACAAATAGTAATATTTTTCAGTTGGTATTTTTAAAAATCTAGAACTATCAGTTTCAGCTCTTTGCTAGAGTTGGATGCTTGAATAGATGGTAAATCTCACACCATTCATACCTAACAAAGTTAGATGTATCTAAATCTTCTGTTTAATTTTTCCTTTAACTTTCCTCTAAGTAAAAATAGAGCAACCATGATACAATACATAAAGCTTTCATTAGACTGAGTGATAGGATTTTAAATTTATGTAGAGTCATCAATTTCGGGCTTGCTCTACCTGAACAAGGGTGATCTAAATAATAATCTCTACATTGGCCCCCAATGTAGCCAATAATCAAATGTATTATCTTAGCTAGATATAAAACGTTATTTTAGCTCCTGTTAATTTTCACTTAAAATTGATGCATAGAAGCATGAAATTACTTTTTTTCACAGTTCCTTAATGCAAACTGTGTGCCCAGTAGGCATTCTAGTTATCTGTGGATGTACAACATGTAACTCTAAAACTTAGTGACTGAAAATAGTAAGTCATTTTATCTTCTCTCATAGTTTGTATAGGTCAGGAATTCAGGAAAGTGTCAGTTGAGCAGCTCTGGCTTGGAGTCTTGCGTGTGATTTCAGGCCGTGGTGACTGGAGCAGGTAGACCAGCCAGATGTCTCTATTTTCTTATCCCCTCAGGGCACTTCCATGTAGCGTCTTTCTGTGGACTAATTTGGACTTCCTCCCAGCATGGCAGCATCAGGCAGTAGGACTTCTTTTCCTGGAGACTGAGGGCTTCAACACGGATGTTACAGCATGTTCTACACAGAAGCTGCATTGCATTTTATGACCTGTCTCAGAAGTCACATAGCATCACTTCTGCAACACCATGTTGACTGACTAGTCACGACAATCTCCCAGATTCAAGGGACACCACATTACAGCCTAGGGAATATCATCTGATTCACAACCTTTAAAATAAGCAAGTTGTTGACTAAATGGATGGATGAAATCGTAGTAGGGCATGAGACTAACCCGTCTTTCTACTTCCTTCCCAGGCGTGGCTAGTGATGCTGCTTTACAGTTATACAGCAATAGAGTTATCTAGTTTAACTCTCATCCCAATCTTGTGAAGTATCCCTTTTATAAGTAGAGAAACTAAGGCTCAGAAATGGTAACTTTCCAAGTGAAAGTGAAGTCGCTCAGGTCGTGTCCGACTCTTTGCGACCCCATGAACGGTAACCTACCAGGCTCTTCGGTCCATGGGATTTTCCAGGCAAGAATACTGGAGTGGGCTGCCATTTCCTTCTCCATGGGATCTTCCCAACCCAGGTATCGAACCTGGGTCTCCTGCATTGCAGACAGACGCTTTACTGTCTGAGCCACTAGGGAAGCCCTAACTTTCCAAGAGTCATGGAAAAAAAGTGAAAGTGTTAGTCTTTCAGTCATGTCCGACTCTGCGATCCCATGGACTGTAGCCCACCAGACTCCTCTTCCATGGGATTTCCCAGGCAAGAATACTGGCGTGGGTTGCCATTCCTTCTCCAAGTCATGGAAGTGGTTGGTAAATACTTGCCAGAAGTCATGTAGACTTTATGTTAAAGCCCTCAAGGGAAAAAGGTGTCACATTTGATTTTATTTTGCATCTTTGGCAGAGTGCCTGGTACAAAGTACAGTAAATATTTAGTAAATGTTCCTCAAACTGAAGTGAGAAATGGTGACAAATTAAAAAAACAAGCCTTCAGTAATTGATGCAAGGACATGGGCTGTCCATGTGGGGCAAAAAATATCGTATTGGCTTCCTCACAACCAAATGAAAAACAATCTCTAATGGATTAAAGTCTTAAAAAGCTAAACTTTAAAGCTTTCTGGCAGTTTATATAGAAGTAAACCTTCATGACATCTGAGCCAGGAAGTATTTCTTAAAAAAAGACACCAAAAGTGCTAACTGTAAGTCTGATAAACATGACTACATTAAAATAAAGAACTTCTATTAATAAAGTGAAAAGACACTAATACAAAAAAAAAAAAAACTCAAATACTAAAAAAAGAAATTTGCAAAACGTGAAACTAGCAAAGCATTAGTACCTAGGATATATAAAGTAATACTTTAATCACTTAAAAAGACAAGCATCACAATAGAAAAATGAGCAGATGACATGAAAGGTAGTTCAGATAAAACACAAATGGCAATTAAACATGAAAAAGATGTTTAACCTAATTAAGTCAGGGAAGTTCAAATAAAGACTGCAGTAAGATTCTTCACTGACTGATTGACAAAAATGAAAGTCTGACAGTGCCAAGTATCTCTGCAGATAGGAATCAATGGAATATTCGTGCACTGCTAGTACATGTGTAAATTGATTTTAAAATAATAGTAATAACTAATTCAGAAAAAATCTAATCCTATGAAGTTGGATCTTATATTCTCTAAACGTAGCACACCCACCCCACCCCCACTTCAGCATTTACCTAAAAATATGTTTGCATTTGTCCACAGGTGAAATTGAACATGTATTCATAACATTATCTATAATAGCAAAACATTGAAACAACTCAGATTTCCATCAAAAGGAAAATGGGTCAATACACTGTAATATATTTACAATAGAATGTTTTGTAGTAGTGAAGAAAATAAACTACAGCAACATGCAACAGCATGACTAAATCTTCATTTCAGTCAGTTCAGTCACTCAGTCGTGTCTGACTCTTTGTGACCTCATGGACTGCAGCACATCAGGCCTTCCTGTCCATCACCAACTCTTGGAGTTTACTCAAACTCATGTCCATCAAGTCAGTGATGGCATCCAACCATCTCATCCTCTGTCATCCCCTTCTCCTCCCGCCTTCAATCTTTCCCAACATCAGGGTCTTTTCAAATGGATCAGTTCTTCAAATCAGGTGGCCAAAGTATTGGAGTTTCGGCTTCACCATCAGTCCTTCCAATGAATATTCAGGACTGATTTCCTTTAGGATGGACTGGTTGGATCTCCTTGCAGTCCAAGGGACTCTCAAGAGTCTTCTACAACACCACAGTTCAAAAGCATCAGTTCTTCAGTGCTCAGCTTTCTTTATAGTCCAACTCTCACATCCATACATGACTACTAGAAAAACCATAACCTTGACTAGACAGACCTTTGTTGATAAGTAATGGCTGTGCTTTTCAATATGCTGCCTAGGTTAGTTATAACTTTCTTCCAAGAAGCAAGTGTCTTTTAATTTCATGGCTGCAGTCACCATCTGGAGTGATTTTGGAGCCCAAGAAAATAAAGTCTGCCACTGTTTCCCCATTTATTTCCCATGAAGTGATGGGACCGGATGCCATGATCTGAGTTTTCTGAATGTTGAGTTTTAAACCAACTTTTTCACTCTCCTCTTTCACTTTCATCAAGAGGCTCTTTAGTTTTTTATTTTCAGCCATAAGGGAGGTGTCATCTGCGTATCTGAGGTTATTGATATTTCTCCCGGCAGTCTTGATTCCAGCTTGTGCTTCATGTAGCCCAGCGTTTCTCATGATGTACTCTGCATATAAGTTAAATAAGCTGGGTGACAATATACAGCCTTGACATACTCCTTTTCCTTTTTGGAACCAGTCTGTTGTTCCATGTCCAGTTCTAACTGTTGCTTCCTGACCTTCCTAACTGTTGCTTCCTGACCTGCATACAGATTCCTCAGGAGGCAGGTCAGGTGGTCTGGTATTCCCATCTCTTTAAGAATTTTCCAGAGTTTGCTGTGGTCCACACAGTCAAAGGCTTTGGCATAGTCAATAAAGCAGAAATAGATGTTTTTCTGGAACTCTCTTGCTTTTTTGATGATCCAGCAGATGTTGGCAATTTGATCTCTGGTTCCTCTGCCTTTAGGCAGAGGAAAATCATAGTAACAACAAGTGAAAAAAAGAAACTACATAGCACTGCATACAAAAAGGTATCATTTTAAAAGGCCAAAAGGAGCAAAAGTAAACAATGTATTTAGTGGGATTTTAGTGTGTAGTCCCTAAGTCATGTCTGACACTTTTGTGACCCCATGGACTGTAGCCTGCCAGGCTCCTCTATCCATGGGATTTCCCAGGCAAGAATACTGGAGTGGGTTGCCATTTCCTTCTCAAGGGGATCTTCCTGACCCAGGAATCAAACCCAAGTCTCCAGCACTGCAGGAAGATTCTTTACTGCTGAGCCACTGGGGCAGATCCAAACAATGTAAATGTAAGTGGTAAAACTAGAAGAAAATATTTCACACAAAATTCAAGGGAGTGGTTACCTATTACATAGATAAAGGCAACAGTGTTTTAATATTCTGTTTCATAAGTTTAAGGATGGATTTAATTTGTTTTCAAAATATATATCGGAGAAGGCAATGGCAACCCACTCCAGTACTCTATCCTGGAAAATCCCATGGACGGAGGAGCCTGGTAGGCTGCAGTCCATGGGTCACTGAGGGTCAGACACAACTGAGCAACTTCACTTTCACTTTTCACTTTCATGCATTGGAGAAGGAAATGGCAACCCACTCCAGTGTTCTTGCCTGGAGAATCCCAGGGACAGGGGAGCCTGGTGGGCTGCCGTCTATGGGGTTGCACAGAGTCAGACATGACTGAAGTGACTTAGCAGCAGCAGCATAATATATATATGTAGTTATAGTCATTTGTAAAGTTCAGATATTACATTGAAATATAACATTTAATGTATCCTTATATCGATCAGAAGAAAAAAAAGATGAACACATCCCTTTAGCTACAAAATGTCCAAATATCAAAAGCCAGCGACTATGGTCTCAAGTCCTAGTGTTTCCCTGTCCTGACAAAGGCTTCTCAGTCATTGGCTAAGAAGCCTGCAGAGATCAAAAAAAGCCACATTGGTGAGAAAAATGTGCAATGTCTCTAGGTGTATAACATTTTATTATAGTGGCCTGCTGAGTAAGAAGTACAAGAAAAGAATTCTTTAGTGCAATTAAGTGAATTATGCAAGCTAAGTTGAGAAATGCAATTATCTATTGTAATATTATTTATATTTTTTTCAGAGCTGTGGGCTTGATCTTGCCAGTTCATTTTGGACAATTAATGATTTCAACAGGAAAGTTTTAATGTTACAGTGTAAATGAATAGGTCACGGGATTAAGTATATGTTTTTAAGCATTATGTGATCTACCAGCTGTGGAAACTTGGTTCCAAATTAAAATACAAGAACCAGTATCTAAAAACCATGATTTAAAAAAAATAAAATAAAAGAGCACACATACTAAAGAGGAAAAACTCAGCCCAAAATTCAACATGGCAATGGTAATTCCCTCTGCTTACCATGCCTTCTTGATTTTGAAATGTACAAGTCTAGTCATTGGTCATAATACTATTGAAACTTGTACCTTTGTCAGACGCTTAAAAGTCAATAGATCCAATATAAAGCATCAACTTCCTTGCCTTAGTTTCCACGTCAGCCCAATGTCCTCTTGTGCTTCCCAAGTACTCCCCTCTCTTTTCACTCACTGCAGATTAACAGTTTGCTAATGTATCTTTTCTTCCTCTGTGGGACTTAAAGCACTTCAAGGAGATAGTCTGTCTTGTCTCCCTAGTGCCTGACCTTAACTGGAGCTCCCAGTCTAAATGTGTTCTCATGTAGTGCGGTTTCTCACTCTCCCTGTGGCCTACACAAAAGCAGACTCTTGTGACAGCGTATAGGAGTCTGCAAGCAGGCCTTTCTGCAGCCCTCCTGTCCAGAGTGCAGGCAGCGGCCTGAGAACGCCCTCCTCCCCACAGTAGCACAAAAACCTGACAGGAAGTACCAGTTCAGTTCAGTGGCTCCATCCTGTCCGAGCGACCTCTTTGCGACCCATGGACTGCAATATGCCAGGCTTCCCTGTCCGTCACCAACTTCCGGAGCTTGCTCAAACTCATGTCCATCAGTCTGTGATGCCATCTAACCATCTCTGTTGTCCCCTTCTCCTCCTGCCTTCAATCTTTCCCAGCATCAGGGTCTTTTCCAATGAGTCAGTTCTTTGTATCAGGTAGCCAAAGAACTGGAGCTTCAGCTTCAGCATCAGTCCTTCCAATGAATATTTAGGACTGATTTCCTTTAGGATGGACTGGTTGGAGCTCCTTGCAGTCCAAGGGACTCTCAAGAGTCTTCTCCAACACCACAGTTCAAAAGCATCAAGTCTTTGGCACTCAGCTTTCTTTATGGTCCAACTTTCTCATCCATACATGACTACTGGAAAAACCACAGCTTTGACTTTTGACATACAGATCTTTGTTGGCAAAAGAGACATTAGTCTCTCCTTTTTAATATGCTGTCTAGGTTGGTCATAGCTTCCCTTCCAAGGAGCAAGTGTCCTTTAATTTCATGGCTGCAATCACGATCTCCAGTGATTTTGGAGCCCATATAAATAAAGTCTCTCACTGTTTCCATTGCTTCCCCAATACAGCAAGTAAAAGTGATTGAAAAAAGAAACCAAAATGAGAAGCAGAAGAAAGGGAAAGGCATTGCAAATACAGAAGAATTTATTTCTATCCCCACTTTTACAGCTAATCAGCTGTGGTATATTGAGGAAGTCATTTAACCTCAGTTTTCTTATCTGTGAAGTGAGTCTTTTGTTATTTAGTTAAGTCTTATCTGACTCTTTTGCAACCCCATGGACTGTAGCCCACCCAGCTCCTCTGTCCGTGGGATTTCACAGGCAAGAATACTGGAGTGGGTTTTCATTTCCTTTTCCAGGAGATCTTCCTGACCAAGGGATCAAACCCGTGTCTCCTACATTGGCAGGCAGATTCTTTACCACAGAGCCACCAAGGAAGCTCAAAAGTGTACATGTAAGAGTATATGTGTTTATGTGCTCATACTTGTATATAAAAGTTCTTAGTTACAGGAGGACATTGGGGAAAACTAAATCTTGTTACCACAGAGTTTAAAATAAGATCCCCTGAGAATGGATACATGTGTATGTATGACTGACTCCCTTTGCTGACCACCTGAAACTATTACAACATTGTTAATTGGCTATACTCCTGTATAAAATAAAAAAGTTTTTAAATAATAAAGCAAGATCTCCTGCTGTCAGATTATATAAATTTGAAAATGGCTTCAGAGAACTTTAGCCCCTGCCTGCCCACACCAAAGAGGCCTGAGACCTGGTTCAAGTTCAAGGAGATTAAATTCTTTTTCAGGAAGGAAGATACAATTGGATCAGAGCCGTCTAGAAGTGTTGGCTGATTCCCTCTTAGAAAATCCTTGGGCAGTAGTTCTGACCTTGCCTGGAGATTATAAGGGAGAATATTCTTATGATCAGCTTTGGGACAGGAATGTGCTTTCAAAGCACATTTTAGACGTGCTTTACTCCTACCAGAGATGTCCGGAAATTTCCCAGGACCTCGAGTCTGAAAGGCAAAGGGTGTCTGGTTATAATCGAATCAGACTTTTGTTAAATGTCGTTTTTGTGGTAAGTCAAATATTTCAGTACGTGTAGTTTGGTCATTTTTGATTATACCTAATTCAGAACTGATTTTTCTCAGAACATCCTGTTGACACGTGGGTTACCTATTTGGGGAGAATAAGCAGTTACCTAATTTAGACCTGGAGTTTTGAGTTTACTGTGCCAAGTGCCCTTCCAGGCTCTCTGAGACAGCACCCTGCAACCACCAGATATGTCCAGTCCAGCCCTCTGAGTGTGAGGGCACCTGCTGATCAAGCATAGGAGGAGAGGAAGAATTCTGCTTACGTCCGCTGGTGAGGCCTCTGATGAGCCTCTGTCCTAAGCTCAGGGCCACCTGTGACCAGGTGAATGCCAGGAACCTGAGAAGCCACGTGGCTGCCCAGCTCTGTGCCTCGCTTCTGTCTTGGCCACTGCCCAGATGGGAAGGCCCTCTGCCCTGGATCTCAGCCTCCCCCTTGGGTTCTTCACAGTGTACCTGGCCCTTGCCAGGCCCTTCTCACCAGGGATTGTTTTTTCCTCTCTTCCACTGCACACAGCTACCGCCTAGATTCTCCCCAGCCTTAGAACCTGTAGTGTCATCCTGTCTGGGGACTCTTGTTGCCATGCCCCACATCTCAGGACAGACTTCCTGGCGCTGTTAAAGCCAGCCTCAGCCAGCCCACGTTCATCAAAAATCCGTATGAACACTGTAATTTGAACTACTGGCCGTCTCTGAGGGAATCAGCCCCCAGCTCAGCTATCTCCCTAGCCGTTCCGGGTGTCTTGCCCCTGAGCCACCTGCTGCTGGCATCCCAGTGTGTACCAATACCAGTTGAGAGGGTTCCACCTCCACTCATGCCAACATGCTCAGAAATTCTCCAGGGACACAGAAAGGATTATTGTGGAAAAAGAAGTCTAACTGTTCTGCCTCCACTGAGAATAAACTCAGAGGAAACTGTGAGTAATGTATGCACAATAAGTACTTTAGTACAATGGCACAAAGTACTTTTTGGTAGGTAAAGTGAGATACAAATCGCTGTATTAAGTATTAGATTGGATTGGATTCATACCATCTCGCAGGAAAACCTGAACGAACTTTTTGGCCACCCGCAATCATACCCTCAGTTGGAGTACAACTCTGTTTACCTGCTGCAACAGAATGTAAGAAATTGCAGACGTGTTGCAGCAAGAACTCTTTACCAACAGTCTAACACGCAAGCTCTAAAGCTGAGCATTTTCAAGACGTGATTAGGTGCGAAGATACAAAGCTTGAGGGGAACAGCCCAAGTCTGCAGGGAAAGCAAATGCAGCCCTCTTCGGTCTCGGAAGCTGAGAGGGTGCTAAGGCTCTACAGGCCGAAGTCCCTCATCAGCTCTCAGCCACACTGGAGCCTTTGCACCTGCCGAATCTGTCTGGAGCCTCTTTCCTCCCAGGGACCAGAAACTAACCAGCCACCCAGATGTGCCATGTATATTCTGCCACCTGTTTTAAAGAAACATGTGGTGTGTTTATTACCTGGCTGTGGCCAGGGGAGTTTTCTGCTCTTTCTCCAGGCCCTTGGTGCTTTTTACTGAGTGTTGTGTGCATTGCTGCATGCAGGTTCACAGGATTTGTCTAGCTCTCCTCCTCTTTGTGATATGCTAGCTCATTTCCCCCAGATACTTGTTCATATGCAGCTTGTCGTGGTCCCTTGATCTTTCTTGCCGAGCAATAGAAAGGCATTTTTGAAGCTCTGGAGCCTTTTGCTGGTGCTGTATCCAGCTGTCCCTGTTTGGTATGTTGGCAAAAGAGTCCTACCTTCCATTTCTGTGGAATTTGCCCATTATTTCTGTTCTTGCCTCTCAAGTGGAACCAGGTTAACAAATGATAGAAAATTAAATCCAGATGCTTTGTGATAAGAAAGATGTTTTGTGAAAAAGACCACTCAGTCATAAAGAACGCTCAGAATGAGATTATGCAAATATTCCTATTATCACATTTTTCAAGTGGTACAGCACACTTGATTCTGATGAAAGGCAGGGAAATTCTGGTTAGCTTTCTATTTCATTTTTTCTGTTTTAAATGAGCAGAAGCTCACTAAAGCATAAAAGAACTTAGGTTTTCCAAAAGGGTTGCCTCATAATCACCTGTGTGCTTTCACAGCCCACCAGAGATGATGAATAAATTTCACTTTGGCCTCGTAGTTTATAATTTAGCCATGCATTGTTGTAACAGAAATGAAAGAGGTTGTCACACTGTTTAATTTCAGGAAACCTGTGATCTGGAAAAGATAAAGCCTGAAGCCAGACGATACTTGGAAAAATCAGTTAAAATGGGCAAAAGGAATGGGCTCCATCTTCCAGAACAAGTACAAAATGTGAGTTTGTTTCTTTTTCTTATTAGAAAATAAAAGAATAAATTTTAAAAAATACAATGAAAAGACAGGAAATTGGGAAACAAGTGTTTGTAACGTGGGAAATAACTTATAGTACAAATCAATTTACAATGTATTTGGTAGCCAATAATTTTAAATTCCACAACTCCTATTAACCTCGTGTTGACTGTCAAACAGCTGATAAGTTAATTGTTCTTTAATTCTGTGTGGATTTTATTTGTTTTGTGTGTGCCGGGTTTATCTCCCCCCATTCCGCTGTACATCCTCTGATAGCTAGTTCAGATCTTAATAGTCAACTTGTACTGCATTCCTTTATGCATACAGAGATAGGGCACTGGTAATAAAATCCTTATGACGGAAAGTTTTAAAACCAGCATTTTGGAATGAAACCCTCTATGAGTAATATACGGACCTTAAAAATGGAGAGATTAGCTTCTCAAACGTTCTCCTTTGCCTAATACCCAATGAGATCTTCCAGGTTCAGAAGCTCAGCTACAGAATTAACTCATTCTTCAAGACAGGACGACACTGCACAGTATGTGTTAAGTCAGCAGTCTCAAATTTAGTGTGCCTCCGAATCACCCAGAGGGCTTGTTAAAGCTCTGATTATACAGGACCCCGCCTCTTGAGAGCTTGTTCTTCAGCAGGTATGGTGTGGGTCTCCAGAGTGGGCATTTCTAACAAGTTCCCAGGTGATGTTGATGCTACCTGTGAGAAGCACGCTTTGAGAAATTGTGTGGTCTATGTAAGTTTTATAATCTAGAATTTTTAGAAGAGTGGGACAGGTTAATAAATTCTCTCATGTGTTTTCTTGTGATTTCCCTCCTATTGCTTTCTTTGATCTCCCACCTAGTACTTTTTTCCCCCTCATCTAGTACTTCTTAAACAAATGTTAGGGCCCATAAATCACCTTTATTTGCAAATGCTGTATAAAACTAAAAACATAGCCTGTTTTCCTAAGGAACCATGGAATTAATTACTCGGTTCTTACCGCTTCATTTACTTCAGTACCCAATACTGATTTACTAAATTAAAATTTTGTATTGGAAAAAATTAAAAGTGTTCATTATCAATAGGCTACCAGATTGATTCATTTACTCAGCAGCTACTTACTGTCTATGTACCGTGTCCAGACTCTGCTTTCACTATACCTCCTAAATATATTTAGTTCTTACAAATTTATGCCTGATTTCTAACACATTACCAGGATTCCCTTTCTGTACATATTGCATACAGGTTCTCATGGACACAATGTAGAAAATTGCAGAAAACTGTGTTATCAAGCACATCTCTAAGAAAGTAGAGAGAGTTGGGTACAGAACCTAGTCTTCATATAAAAGTGAAGCTTCCTTGACTGATGGAGATAAGAATGAATGTTGCATTTTATTGTTACCATCCTGTATTTGTATCTTTGTTTCAGGAAATTAAAGCAATGAAGAAGAGAATGAGTGAGCTATGTATTGACTTTAACAAAAACCTCAATGAGGATGATACCTTCCTTGTATTTTCCAAGGCTGAACTTGGTAAACCTTTGTTGTTTTTTTAAAGAAGTCTATAATTTAGACAAATAATGTCACCCCACAATTTATCAAATCAAAGTTAAAAGAATTCTTTAAAAAGTGTATCTTCTGAAGAACCCACCACCCCTTGTAGAAAAAGCACAAGCAAACCACACCTCACTTTTAGGCTTATAAGAATATATACGTTTGTAGAGACAGTCTAGAAGAAATTTTATAATCTTGCTTGACAACTCATGCTGGTGTTTAATAGCCTTTGGTGCTTTGAAAATTTTTTGCCTCACAGTACCCTCTACATTGTAACTTCAACTGGCGTTTAGTTGCTGAGTCGTGTCTGAGTCTTTTGCAACTCCACGTACTATAGCCTACCAGGCTGCTCTGTCCATAGGATTTCCCAGGCAAGAATACTAGAGTGGGTTGCCATTTCCTTCTCCAGTGGATCTCCCCAACCCAGGAATCAAACCCACATCTCCTGCATTGGCAGGCGGATTCTTTATCACTGAGGCACCAGGGAAGCCCCTGTAATTTAAACTAGCCTTTTCTTATTTGTTATGGATTTGCACGGGGGGCAGGGTGAGGGGAGCTTAATTTTGCCTGTTCCTCATCAAAATGCCATCTGTACAAGTGCATTGAGGCCTGGTCGTATTTTGAATTACCATCTCCCAGGCCACCTGACCTCTAACCACCACCCCATTCCAGTAACATCAAAGCAATATTATAAGGATTGTCATTATTTTACTTGAATTTCAATTACTCCACCAAAATCCCTGGAGCTTCTTAAAGGCACCATGCCAGTGCTAAATAAACCAATCATGAGTGGAAAAATTGATGTGTGAGAAAATGATTTTTTGCAGGTGCTCTTCCTGATGATTTCATTAACAGTTTAGAAAAGACAGATGGTGACAAGTATAAAATTACTTTAAAATATCCACACTATTTTCCTGTCATGAAGAAATGTTGTGTACCTGAAACCAGAAGGAAGATGGAAATGGCTTTTAATACAAGATGCAAAGAGGTATTATAAATGTTTGCCTTTCTTTTGTTTTTACAGAAGATGTTAAGAAAAGGGTTTGCTCTGTTCGCCAGTGTTGAAGTTAGCTCAGAAGTGGATTCCGATTTCTCCATGTAAACGTGTTTCTGTGAAGGTCATGCCTCCTAAATCCTCAGACTTACAAGACTTAGCTTTTGGCTTGTTTTTTGGCAACCTTCTTAGTGCGGCCATAGGTTCAGCTGTTCTAATGCAGATTGAATGGGTTAGAGAAACCAATGGTCGTATTCTTCTTCCAAGTCAACAGTCCAGGGCTGGTGGAATAACTCTCTTCAGTAAGTGACTTCTAAGGCGAGTTTGTCACCATTTTCAAGCCTGTTGGGAAGTGGGAAAATAAAATACAGAGCAATCATCTTTAAGAAGAAGACCTGGAAATGACATATGTCAACTCTATTCACATTCCATAGACCTAAATTCCATCATACAACTGTATCCAACTGCAGGGGAGGCTGGGAAATAGAATCTTCAGTTGATAGCCATTTGGTCAGCTAAGGGCACTCTATTACTGAAAGGAAAAGAGGAAGAATTAGAAATGAATTCTAAGAGTCAGCTAGCCAGCTCCACCATAGTCTGCCTCTCTGGCTATCCAAATAATCATGAGTACCCTTTTTCTTTCCCCCCACACAGAAGCTATCGACCATATGTCAGATCCCAACCAGTTAACTGCCTTTAGCTCAAAGACCAGAATCTCTGAGCAGCACATGCTGCTGCTAAGTCACTTCAGTCGTGTCCGACTCTGTGCAACCCCATAGACAGCAGCCCACCAGACTCCCCCATCCCTGGGATTCTCCAGGCAAGAACACTGGAGTGGGTTGCCATTTCCTTCTCCAATGCATGAAAGTGAAAAGTGAAAGTGAAGTGTGTCCGACCCTCAGTGACCCCATGGACTGCAGCCTACCAGGCTCCTCTGTCCATGGGATTTTCCAGGCAAGAGTACTGGAGTGGGGTGCCATTGCCTTCTCCGGAGCAGCACATAGTCCTCCCCAATTAGAGCTTCTCGTGACATGGCCACCTGTGAAAGGGTGGAACACTTGCCTGGCCCGCTCACCTCCAACACACACACACCCCCAGTGGTAGAACAGGAACGGAAAACCACACTAAAGACTCCCATTTGAAAAAGGAAAGCATGGGAAACATAGCAGGCCCATACCAATTCTCAGGAGCAGTCTGGCAGAAACCGTAGGGATTCCGAGCTCTGTGAAGTTTCCCGAGATCGCCCGTTGGACTTACTTGGGTCTCCTTTCTAGCAAGAATTCCTTTAGCAGTTGTATGCGGTGGCCCCTGGTTTTGCCTGCAGGGAATTCTTTCTTGTCCATTATCCTCCATGACCGTATCCTAGACAGCTACTGGTATACATTCCTACTGATGCCAGTTTGAAGTCTGAGGGGTATTTTGGTAGGCCAGGCTTACTTATCTTTGGTAATAAAATGCCCTCAGAAACTTAATAGGTTTCTTTTCTGTTTGCTCACAACCAGATTTGTGTTAAAATAATATCCAAACCTGCCAAATTTTTTTCATATGTGGACCTCTGTATGGTGCCCACCCTCTGGTCCTCACTTTAACAGCGTCTGCTTCAGGGCCTTCTGACACCATAGACGTGAGGAGGAAGGCAGCACCCTCAACGCTAATCATAGTTCAGGAGCGCTGAGCGTCAGTCTTCTCTACTGGTGTCAGGAGGACAGAACAACTGCCTTTCCAGTCATCTAATGCCTCAGATCAGGGGCCACGGGCACAATTCTCTTAGCAGAACTCTTTTCTCTCCATCTTTGCAAACTGACCAGTTCTCACTTGAGCTCATCTCTCTTGTATAATCTTTCCAAAAGCAGCACATACCAACAAACATATACCAACATTCTTAGTTTTCCCAAACAATCCCCTCAGAGCTAAGACTTGATAGGTGACTGGCTTGCCTTCCAAGTTATGGTGAGCAACAATTTTTTAACAAATGTTATCTATGGTATACTGAGTATTACCAGCTTCCTACATCTGTGTCCTCACCTTCCAT
The DNA here is from genome assembly GCF_003369695.1 of Bos indicus x Bos taurus. Taxonomy (NCBI): domain Eukaryota; kingdom Metazoa; phylum Chordata; class Mammalia; order Artiodactyla; family Bovidae; genus Bos; species Bos indicus x Bos taurus. The sequence goes on along the minus strand of NC_040095.1, from coordinate 13,647,749 downwards.
TCCTGTAGGTTCTTCATTTCTCTTATAGCAGCACTCTATTCCTGTGTTTAGTCTCTGTGGGTGTTAGGGTACAGGTTAAACCAATGTACAAAGTCAACTGAAAGCACAGTGACTCAAATAAGATAAAAATTATTTTTCTTCAGAAAGGATTAGTGGATACCAGGGGCCAGGGAGACTGGGAAATTATTGTTAACAAGTTTCTGTTTAGAAATGTCTTAGAAACAGTGGTAATGGTTGCACTACAGTATAAATGTAATTGGTGCCATGAATTGTACACTTGAAAAATTGGCTAAAATGGTATATTTTGTGTTGGGTGTATTTTACTACATTTTTTTTTAAGGTTTATATCTCTTGCAACTAACAGCACAGAGGTGAGTGGTCCGGAACTGGAAGATAGCTCTGCTGTCCTTGGTATGTGGCTCCAAGGTCACTGTTCTCACTTTCAGTCCACAGCTAGCAAGACAGAGATCTATAATGACCCAGAAATTTCACTCATCACCTCGTTTATGTTCTGTTGTCCCATTGTATATCACGTGGCCACAGCTAGTTTTAAGAGGGGCTGGGAAAGGGAGGCAGATGACCGTGTACCCAGCAAAAGCTCAGAGAACTCTACTATTAAGAGGAAGAACAGGGGAATAGATATTGGGGGAAAATTGGCAGTCTAAGGAGACTGGAAAAGGTGAAAGAGATTCAAACTAGGTAACTTTAGAACTTATGTGTTTCTTATATCCATGTTTCCATTCTAGTTTTAAAATGATAATAATTATAATGCATAATTATGTGGTGTTTGCTCTTGTACCAGGCGTTTTTCTCTGTGCTTTACTTATATTCTCACGTGAATCTTCATGATCACTCTATAATGTAGCTGCTTTTATTATGTACGTCTTCCAGATGAGAAAACTGAGGCTTAGGAAGATTGAGGGACTTGGCAACATTTTGACAACTAGTAAATGGTGGAGCCAGATTTTGGTAGTGTGATCTTCCTTAGAAGCATGTGTATAAATAATTTGATGATTTAATAGCAATTTTTCTTTGACCTCAACATTTCTTTACTTTCTCTGGGAGATTATTTTTCCCTTTATTGTTAAGGAAACAATAAAGCAGTATCACTATTTGCATTTTAATACAAATAAAATGTTTAAAATGTGTGTAATAATTTGAGAAAATCCCAAAACCATTTTTAAGCATAGAGTTCTGTGGCATTAAGTATATTCATATTGTTATCATGGTTATGTATATAACCATATATATATGTATACATGGTTATACATCACCATGTATCTCCAGAACTTTTTCATCTTTCCCGACTGAAACTCTATACCCATTGAACATAAACTTCCCTCTCTCCCCACCCACCAAGCCCCTGGCATACATCATTTGACTCCCAGTCTCTATAAATTTAACTGCTCTAGGAACTGCATATAAGTAGACTCATACAGTAATTATCCTTTTGTGACTAACTTACTTCACATAGCACAATGTCTTCTAGATCTATCCATAATTTGTCATGTGTCAAAATTTCTTTCCCTTTTAAGGCTGAATAATATGTAATATGCACTACATTTTTTTTATCCATTCAGCCATTGATGGACATTTAGGATGCTTCTGCCATTTGGCTATTATGGATAATGCCACAGTGAACACAGGTATACAAATATCTGAGTCTCTGTTTCCATTTCTTTGGGATGTATACCCAGAAGTGGAATCACTGAATCATATTGGAATTCTTTGTTTAATTTTTTGAAAAATCATAATACTGTTTTTTATAGCAGCTTTGCCATTTTCATTAGCAATATACAAAGGTTCCAGATTTTCTACATCATCATCAATGCTTATTATTTCCCTTTTTTTAAAGGGAAATAAATTTAACAGTACCTAAAATTTTGTTAGGACCCTCATTGCTATCTCCTGAGATTTAAAAAAATCAATTATAATTTCAGAAATAAAACTGGATCATGAATCCAAAAAAAGTCTATAACACTGAAATGGAATAACTTACTAGTTGAGATGTCTAAAAATATTTGAGAGTCTTACCAACCTGAAAGTAATGTAATAGCTCTTCTTTTTAGTGCTTTGGATCCAGTTAATTATTAACCTTTATTTTGGTTTTTCTTATTGTTGTTTATTACTAGGAGAACACTGTAATCCTGCAGCAGCTACTCCCACTGCGGGCCGAAGTAGCCAGACTGCTCGGCTATAGCACACACGCTGACTTTGTCCTTGAGATGAACACTGCCAAGAGTACGAGGCATGTAACAGCCTTTCTCGGTTAGTCTTTTCTTAATTTCTCATGTGTTGCTATTCTTTTTTTTTTTTTTTTAATGACTGTTTTGCTGCATGGCACTAGCTTGACAGAGGGCCTCAAAACCTAACATGCCCTTGAGAATATTATTTTTCACTCATGCAAGAGAAATGTATTGATCACCTGTTATGCATTAGATACTGTACTTAGTTCTAAGGGTTGCTCATTGTTTGTATTTCGGTTATAGTCCTTGTCCTTGCTTCATTCTCTCTGTATCTTGATGGGGATTTCTGTGTTAATTCCTAACAAGATACGTAGAGACCTACAAGGAGATTAGCGTTTGGCTTTGCTCAGTGTCAGTAGGTGTTTGTTAGTTACAGCATGGCTGCTGATGAATTTGTGTGAAATAAGCTGACAAAGAGGACAAAAATGATAAGTACAACATACAGGAACAAGAATATTTTATGTTCCAGAAGCCACTTGTTAATATATAAAAGAATATAAGAATAGGCATCAAAACCTGTTATTTAGTAACTGTCTTCACATTCATTTAAAGTCACTTTTTCATTTGTCTTTTTAAAACCACAGTTCTTATGTCCTTGACATTTCGTCTCTGGTACTCTGTCGTACTTACTCCTCTTAATCTCAGTGTCACTATTCCGGCAGGCACTCTGATATTCTCTTTCGTTTTAGTGAAAATGGTTGAATAACATAACCATTGTAAAGATACTAATTTTTGTTTTTATCGTCTCTAGTCAGTTTACCAGAGTATGATTTATTTTTTAACTTTCTCATTGACCCCATTCAGGCTTTATTTACTTCTAACTACTAGTGTATAATTTTATTAGCTTAGTTAATTTGGAGACGATGAATAATGCATCAAGATCAGCATTCAGCCTGAAATTCAGACCTCTCTGTTCTCAATGGCAATACCTTGAATTACTAATGTATATGCTGGCATCGTATATAACATGTAGCAGCTGTGCCATAAATGGTAGCTATTCATTATTATGTTATTCATTCATGAGACATTTATAAAATAACTGCCCCTAATGGTTGGACGATAGAAAAGACTAAGACGAGGTTCTTTTCTCAATGAATTTTCCGCTGAGTGGAAAATATAGAAATGTGAACTGGTAATTGCCATAAGTTCTGATGTATTTTATGCAAGAAAATGGCTTGGGGAGTTAACAGGTTTGGCGAGAATGTTTCCCTTAGTGGTGACTGCACATACTGAACATTTTCCTTAATTAACTTAATTTTTGAAAGCAGTTTCCCCTCTTTTTTAAAATTGGCATATTCCTATCTGAATTGTCCTCTTGCTACCTATACTTACCTGTTCTCTCACAGGCCTAATCAGAACGACATCTCTCTGTATCTTCCATGAGTTTCCTCTTTTCACCTCACAGCCCTCCTCGAGCCTCTGCATTCACCTCTTTATGGGTATGCTTCCCAGACATCAACGTCCCTTACAGAGCCAGCATTTTTTACCTTACATATGTAACGAATTGTGGAGACCAAACACACAATAAAAGCATACTGCTTTAGCTAAATACAGTGAAATAGTCAAAAACCGACCACATATTAAATTGCACTGTCCACCTAAAAAGTAGAAATACTGTGTCCAAATAGACCTTCTTCATAGGAATGGAGTAGTTATTAACTGAATCCATGGCTGTCAAAGGAATTGAGATCTGATTCTGATGATTCTGATCATAAGTCACATCTGATTTGTCTTCCCTAGCTCTGAGGAGCCAGCAGTGCAGGAGACACAAGAGAGTCAGGTTCGATCCCTGGGTCGGGAAGATCCCCTGGAGTAGGACATGGCAACCCACTTCAATATTCTTTCCTAGAAAATTCCATAGACAGAGGAGCCTTGCAGGCTACAGTCCATGGGGTCACACAGAGTTGACACAGCTGGGCACATGGAAAAGAACAGAGGAGCCTAACCTCACTGAAAAATAATCATGTACATGAAGAGTAATTCAGTTTCACTATCACTTCGTTGAGTTCTGTGAGATAAATTTCAGCTTTGTTGATACTGTGAGGAAGTTGTGGCCTGATTTGGGTGGTGCCCAAAGGAAAAAAAAAGAACAGGGAGCCATAAAATAAATTACCCTGAAGAGAACAGCGGTGCTGTCATAATAAAGCCTGCTTTCCTCTCTCCCTCCCTCTTTTTCCCTCTCCTTCCTTCCTGCTGATTTATTGTCACAGAGGAGGAAGCACCATGCTGAACTACTGCTGCTGTGTATGCTCATGCCTGCTCCCGAGAGCGATGGATTGCTAACTTTCCCCTCTTCCTCACAGATGATTTAAGCCAGAAATTAAAACCCTTGGGTGAAGCGGAACGAGAGTTCATTTTGAACTTGAAGAAAAAGGAATGTGAAGAGAGAGGTTTTGAATACGATGGGAAGATCAATGCCTGGGATCTCCACTACTACATGACTCAGACCGAAGAACTCAAGTACTCTGTAGACCAGGAGACCCTCAAGGAATACTTCCCAATTGAAGTGGTCACTGAAGGCTTACTGAACATCTACCAGGAGTTGTTGGGACTTTCCTTTGAGCAAGTGACAGATGCTCACGTTTGGAATAAAAGTGTTACACTTTACACTGTGAAGGATAAAGCTACAGGAGAAGTATTAGGACAGTTCTACTTGGACCTCTATCCAAGGTACTGAGGATCACAGTGGTGAAAGGGACCTTAGAGATTCATCTCCTACCCAGATTGAGACTCTTGTCTTTTATAACTCTCATATGTGATTCCTAGTAAAGGGATTAAAAATGTGGGCTCTGAAGCCAGAATGTCTAGCTCCATCACTTACTAGGCAAGTTACTTAATTTTTCTCTGCCTCAGTTTCCTTATATATATTATGGGTCCTATGGGAATGGGATGGGAATACCAATCATACCTGCTTTGTATCGTTGTTAGGACTGAAATGGTTAATCACATGCAAAGATTTTAGAAGACTGCTCAGAACACAAGTGCTTGATAGGTGTGAGCTTTCATCATCACCATCATGATCATCTAGTTTGTGTGCTGCGTTTCTTAAGTTACTTATTTACTTTTATAATTAGACTCTGGTTTTTGTTTTTTCACTGTGCCACATGGCTTGCGGGATCTTAGTTCTCTGTTCAGTTCAGTTCAGTCGCTCAGTCGTGTCTGACACTCTTTGCGATGCCATGGACTGCAGCACGCCAGGCTTCCCTGTCCATCACCAACTCCCAGAGCCTACTCAGACTCATGTCCGTCATGTCGGTGATGCCATCCAACCATCTCATCCTCTGTCATCCCCTTTTCCTCCTACCTTCAATCTTTCCCAGCATCAAAGTCTTTTCCAATGAGTTGGCTCTTCGCATCAGGTGGCCAAAGGATTGGAGCTTCAGCTTCAGCATCAGTCCTTCCAATGAATATTCAGGACTGATTTCCTTTAGAATTGACTGGATCTCCTTGCAGTCCAAGGGACTTTCCAGAGTCTTCTCCAACACAACAGTTCAAAAGCATCAATTCTTCAGTGCTCAGCTTCCTTTGTAGTCCAACTCTCACATCCATACATGACTACTGGAAAAACCATAGCTTTGACTAGACAGACCTTTGTTGGTAAAGTAGTGTCTCTGCTTATGCTGTCTAGTTTTGTCATAGTTTTTCTTCCAAGGAGCAAGTGTCTTTTAATTTCATGGCTACAGTCACCATCTACAGTGATTTTGGAGCCTAAGAAAATAAAGTCTGTCACTGTTTCCATTGATTCCCCATCTATTTGCCTCAAAGTGATGGGAACAGATGCCATGATCTTAGTTTTCTGAATGTTGAGTTTTAAGCCAACTTTTCCACTCTCCTCTTTCATTTTCATCAAGAGGCTCTTTAGTTCTTCTTCGTTTTCTGCCATAAGGATGGTGTCATCTGTATATCTGAAGTTATTGATATTTCTCCTGGCAATCTTGATTCCAGGTTGTGCTTCATCCAGCCCGGCATTTCACATGATGTTCTCTGCATATAAGTTAAATAAGCAGGGTAACAATATACAGCCTTGACATACTCCTTTTGTTATTTGGAACCAGTCTGTTGTTCCATGTCCAGTTCTAACTGTTGCTTCTTGATCTGCATACAGATTTCTTAGGAGGCAGGTCAAGTGGTCTGGTATTCCCATCTCTTGAAGAATTTTCCACATTTTGTTGTGATCCACACAGTCAAAGGCTTTGGCATAGTCAATAAAGCAAAAGTAGATGTTTTCTCTGACCACAGATCAAACCCAGGCCCTTGATAGTGGAAGCACAGAGTCCTAATCACTGGACTGACAGGGAAGTCTCTGCATTTCTTAATTTAAAATTAAGAATGTTTATTATTCAGGTACTCTGTCTGCCAATACTCTTAAATCTGTGACCACTCCCTTCAGTCTGGCTGAAAGGCAGCACAGTATTAAGGAATAGCAAGATCTTGGCAATCATTCAAACTTGAGCTGCAGTGCTTGAGTGAAATAACCTTTGTGGGTCTCTATATCCACCTCTGTAATACAGGAATGATGTTCCCTTTTCAGGACTGTTCTGTACATTCAATTATTCAATCAATGGCAAGAATTAAGAATATTTTTATCTCTATAGCATGTAGTAACTGTATTTCATCAGATATAAAAGGATTTAGGTTACTCTCTGTGGGCTGTTTTCTGCAACAAAAGCCACCCTGTTGCAATTTTACTAACTAGACCATAGTAAATAATAGCATCACTTTAGATCAGCAACACATACAAGTTCATAATCTTCTGACTTGGGGTGACTTCAAGAAGGTTCTGGATAACTCCATCAGCCAGATAGGAGGCAGAGTTGTCTTATCCCACTGCTTTATGGACTTTCTTTCACTTCTGGTATGATCTAAAGATAAACCCATGCCAGAAGTGGATAAGTCTGAATAATGAATAATGTCAGGATATAGTTTGAGGCCAAGAATTCTTTCAGGGGAAACCCTTCAACATTGGAGCCTCGATATAACTGTGCCTCGATTCTCTTTCCGTGGTCAAAGATAGCAGTTCTCACTGCCCCATCCTGCTGTTCCTTTGCCAAGATATAACTGCTGTCTTCTGTACTCAGAGATCTGGTTATCGCTACCAGCACTCGTATGGGGACCAGAGAGTGATGTTTCGTGAGGGTAATGACCTAGTTAATAGTCACTTTCTGTCAACTGACATGCTTGCTTCTTGTTTTCTTTGTCTACATGACTCAAAAAAGAGGATATTTGTAGTAGGAAAGGAAAGACCAGTTTCCTTCTTTTTAAAATCACATATCAATTTTAATTCATCAAACCCTGAGATTCTCAAACAATAGAAGAAACAAAAACTCAAATAGTTCCAATGTAAAGATTGCCAGGTAATGGCATCTTTTTAAATCACCATCCTTTTATAAACAAAATGTAAAGATGTCATCTCGGAGTAAGGAAACCTCTGAAATTAAGTAAATCAAGTTTATTTTTTAAAAGGAAAGATTAAAAGCCCCTCAGTGGCACTGATTTTTAAATTGGTAGCAGTCTTTATGGCTTTTCATAATGAACCAAGAGATATAAAATATACCAGGATAAATACTTTCCAGATTACTTTAGTTCATTTTCCCCTGTTAAAAATAACATTTATAGATCTGTTTACCTGTTTAAACAACTCAGTCTAACTACATGAAATCATTGTAGAACCACTGATGTGCCCTTTGAACATCCAGAGACTAGCTGGCTGAAAATGTTATGAAATTCAGTGCACGGTTTCTGGTGTATTTGTCCGTGGGTTCTCTTCCTTCCTCTCCCCTTCTCTGTCTGCCTTCCCTTCCCATTGCCCTGCTCACTCCTAGCTCAGGCTTGACCAAGTTCTTGTTGTTGTTGTTGATTTATTTCTACTTATTTATTTCAAATAGACTTTATCTTTTAGTGCCCTTCTAGATTCACAACAAAACTGACCAGAAAGGACAGACATTTCCCATATATTCCCTGCCCCGACACATGTACAGTTCCCCCATTATCAACATCCCCCACCAGAGTGGTACATCTGCTAACAACTGATTAACCTACATTGACACATCATTATCACCTAAATTATATTTGGGTTCACTCTTGATGTTATACTTTCTTTGGATTTGAAAAAACATATAATGTCTATAAACCATTAGAGCATCATACAGCGCAGTTTCACTGCCTTAAAAATCCTCTGTGCTCTATGTATCCATTTCTTCTCCTGCCACACCAGTCCCTGGAAGCTACTGCTCTTTTTACTTTCTCCAAAGTTTTGCCTTTTCTGAAATAATGTCATATGTGCTTAGTCACTCATTAGTGTCTGATTTTTGCAAACCCATGGACAGTAGTCCATCAAGCTCCTCTGTCCATGACATTTTCCAGGCAAGAATAATGGAGTGGGTTGCCAGGAATATCATACAGATGGAATCATATGGCGTCTTTCATTTAACATTATGCATTTCAGGTTCCTCCATGTGTTTCATGACTTAATAGCTCATTTCTTTTCTTTTTAGCACTAAATAATATTTCATTGTCTGGATGTGCCACAGTTTATTCATTCATCTACTAAACGGCATCTTGATTGCTTCCAAGTTTTCGCAATTATGAACGAAGCTGTCATAAGCATCCTTGTGACATAAGGGGCTTCCCTGGTGGCTCAGTGGGGAAAGAATCCACCTGCAATGCAGGAGACCCCGGTTCAATTCCTGGGTCAGGAAGATCTGCTGGAGAAGGGATAGGCTACCCACTCCAGCATTCTTAGGCTTCACTGATGGCTCAGCTGGTAAAGAATCTGGCTGCAATATGGGAGACCTGGGTTCGATCTCTGGGTTAGGAAGATCCCCTAGAGAAGGGAACAGCTACCCACTCCAGTATTCTGGCCTGGAGAATCCCGTGGACTATATGGTCCATGGGGTCTCAAACAGTCGGACATGACTGAGTGACTTTCTAATTCTAATCTAAGCATCCTTGTGCAGGTTTTTGTGTGGACATACACTTTCAGTCCCTCTGGGTAGATACCAAAGAGCGCAGTTTCTATATTGTTTGGTAAGAGTATGTTTGGTTTTGTAAGAAACTACCAAACTGTCTGCCAGAATGGATGTACTAGTGTGCATTACCACCAGCTGTGAATGAGAGTTTCTATTGTTCTACATCCTGGTAGCATTTGGTGGTGTTGGTTTTCTGGATTTTGGTCATTTTAATAGGTGTGTAGTGGTATCTTGTTTTAGTTTGCATTTCCCTGATGACATATGATGTGGAACAACTTTTCATATACTTAATTATCATCTCTATCTCCTTTGATGGGGTGTTTGTTAAGGTCTTTGGTATGTTTTTTAATCATATTGTTTATTTTCTTATTGATGAGTTTTAAGAGTTCTTTGTATATTTTTGATAACAGTCTTTTATCAAATGTCTCTTTTGTAAATATTTCCTCCTAGCCTATGACCTGTCTTACCATTTTCTTTACAGTGTTTTTCTCAGAGCAGAAAATTTTCATTGCAATGAAATCCAGCTTATTAAGTTCTTTTTCTTTTATGGATTGTGCCTTTGGTGTATCTAAAAAGTCATTGCCAAACCCAGGGTCATCTAGATTTCCTTCTGTGTTGTATTCTAGGAATTTCATAGTTTTGCATTTTACATTTAGGTCTGTGATCCATTTTTTGAGTTATTTTTTGTGAAGGGTGTAAGGTCTGTGTCTAGACTCATTTTTTTGCATGTGGATGTCTAGGTGTTCCAGCACCATTTGTTGAAAAAAATTGTCTGGGCTCTGTTATATAGCCTTTGCCCTTTTGTCAAAAAGAAGTTGTCTATATTTATAGAAGTATATTTTTAATTTCCAAATATTTGGATATTTTCCAGATAGCCTTCTGCTATTTCTAGTTTGGTTCTGTTATTGTTGGAGAGTGTACTTTATATCTTTTCAGTTCTTTTAAACGGTTTTGATTTATGTCCAGCGTATAATTAGTCTTGGTGAATATTCCATGTGTACTCAAGTATTGTTTTCTGTTGTTGAGTTGAGGGTTCTATAAATGTCAGGTGAAGATAAACGATAATGTTGTTCAGGTTTTTTGTATCTCAGCTGATTTTCTCTCGGCCTGTTCAATTAATTTCTGAGAAAGGAAGCCTCTAAATGATTTGTCTATTTCTTCTTTCAGTTCTATCAGTTTTTGCTTTGTGTATTTTTTTAAATTGAAGTATAGTTGATTTACAATGCTGTGTTAATTTCTGCTGCAACAATGTGATTCAATTATATATAGATATATAGATATATTCTTTATATGTGTGCTTTCTTTTCTATTATAGTTTATCATGGGATATTGAATTGCTTAGTATATTTTGAAGTTCTGCTTTTAGATATATACATATTTAGAATTGTTACATCTACTTAGAGAACTGTCCCATTTATCATTATATAATGTTCCTTATTATCTGTAGTAATATTCTGAGTTTACAGGTATTTTCTTTTAGCACTTTAAAGATGGCATTCCATTGTCTTCTGGCTTGCATAGTTTCAGACAAGAGATGGCTGTAACATGCAATGTGTTCTTTTCCTCTGACCGCCTTCAAGATTTTCTCTTTGTTCATCATTTTTAGCAGTTCTGTACACTTAGGAATATGGGATAATTTTTTTTCTAGTTCTTTGTTTTGTGTTTGTCTTCCTTGGTGTTCTCTGAACTTATTGGATTTGTGACTTAGTGTCATTAATTTTGGAAAATTTTCAGCTATTCTTTTGTTTTGTTTGGATTTTTTGGCCTGCACTGCGCAGCTTGCAGGCTCTCAGTTCCCCAGCCAGGAATTGAACCCAAGCCCTTGGCAGTGAAAGCATGGAGCCCTAACCACTGAACTGCCAGGAAGTCCCCTAATTTTGGAAAATTCTCAGCTATTCTTCAAATATTTCTTCTGTCCTCTATTCTCCTTCTGAAATTCCAGTTACATATTTAGTAGGTCATTTGATATTGCCCTGTAAATCTTGATTCTCTGTTCTGTGTGTGTGTGTGTATGTTAGGTAATTTCTCTTGACCTATCTTTGGGTTCAGTGATTCTTTGCTTGGCTGTAAGAAGTCCATCGATGAGACTATCACAGGCATTCTTCATCCTTATTACTGTGCTTTTCACGTCTAGCATTTTCATTGTATTCTCATAGTTTCCAGCTCTCTTCCAAAATTATCCATCTGACTGTGCAAACTGTCTATCTTTTCCTCAAGAATGTTTAACATTTAACAATTTATTTTAAATACTCTAATAGCACCAACATTTTTGTCATCTGAATCTCTTTTTCTTGGTCTTTTTGCCTCTTGACATTGTGTTTTTTCCATGTGTCTTCATATGCCTTACAATTATTTTTTAAAGTCAGACATCTTATATAAAACAGTCAAGACTAAGACAGTCTTTATGCCTAGCAGTGGGCACATACTTGCTGGACCATTCATGTGAGTGTCTGATTCATTCTATTTAGTACTTGAGCTGGATTTGGGCCTTGTTATTGCTATGGTTAACCTCAGTGAACCCAAAGCTTCAGCTCAGATTCCTGTATGTGTTTAGAATGAGAGCTTATTTGCCAGTTTTTTATTAGTCTCTGTTCCCCGCTCAATGTGAGTGTGTCCATTTGTTCTGTGCTTTAAAGAGGTCTCTTTTCATGCTTTGTTCCTCTCCTTGTAGTAGACTGCTATTATTTATTACTAGATTCCTATTAGCCTTGTTAGGGGAGTGTCATTTCTGTTGTTCAGATTAAAGGTCAGTCTTAGGAAGGCTCTGAGTCCCTGGGTGTTAGGAGTGGGCCTGTTCAGTGAATCTGCCCCATCCTCAGCTGTAGGTCTGGGCCAAGGATGTTTTCCTGACCCACCTTCAGAGTAGAGTTTTTTTGTTTGTTTGTTTGCTTTTCTGTTGCCATCCCCCACTAGCAGTGAGGTTTTCCAGTGCTCTTAAGGCAACGGTGTTTTTTGCCTTTAAGGTCCAGGCTCGTGTTCTCTAGGAGAGAGATGAAACAGACCTGGGCAGGGCTCCCTTCCCCCAGGCCTGCATCAGCACTGATTCTTTCTCAGGGCTCTCATCCTGCCCCTGACTTTTTTGTGTGTACCCAGTAAGATCTGTGGAGAAAACCTTACAAATGGATGCAAAATTTCCCTTGTGTAATAACTCCTAGTGGTTCCCTACTTTTGCTGGTCCACCATCAATCTTTATCAATTTGTTAAAAATTCTCTTACTGGTGTCTGCAGGTTAAAAAAACACACATACACACAAGCCAAAAAAAAAAGTGCTTGCTTCCTTTCTCTCTATCCTTGGAGGCATCTGTCTTAGATTGTAGATTGCACTTCAACTTTCAATTTATGATGGGCTTCCCTGGTGGCTCAGAGGTTAAAGCACCTGCCTGCAATGCGGGAGACCTGGGTTTGATCCCTGGATCGGGAAGATCCACTGGAGAAGGAAATGACAACCCACTCCAGTATTCTTGCCTGGAGAATCCCATGGACAGAGGAGCTTGGTGTGCTACAGTCTACGGGATCACAAACAGTCAGACACAACTGAGCAACTCAACTTTCACTTTGAAGAAAAGCTGTGATTTGCAGATTGTCCATCATGTTGCTGTAAGAATAGGATCAATGCCCTGTTCAGCTTGATTCTTAATCAAGCCGTTTCTTAATGGGAAGCTGTAAAAAGACTGGTTTGTTTTTGTTTTACCTGAATAACTTCAGCAGGTAAAAAACAGTTGAGTCATCAAGAAATAATAATACAGTAAAAGATTTACAAATCAAAACATCAAACTAAACTTAAATGTATTTTAGTGCTCTGAGCAAAGAAAAGAGGAGGAAACCTATTCCTACAATAAAGTCTAACAGCCCTTAGCTTCTGGAGAGACCATCACAGATATCACATTGTCCTAGCATAGATGACTTTATAGTATAATTTATGCTTATTTTCCCAGGCTAACTAAAACCATTCTGTTTCCAAAAAGGCCTCTCTGGTTTATAAAAGGAGCTCATTTAATTATGAGTACTGATTCTCCCCTTATTGAATAAAAGAACAACTTTACTCTCTGGATTTTAGTTTTTATCAGTTTTTTTTAATCAATTTTAATTTTAAGGAAAAAGTGCCTAGTAAGTCAAACTCTGTATCTCATATTTGCCTCAACACTATTTAGTGTTTAATGATTCCATCTTTGAAGTCAAAAAGCAGGAGCTGGTTAAAATAAATTGGACATTCAACTATACCCTATTTGAGGTATATATTAATTCTTACATTAAGATTTCAACACAAGTTCAGTTCAGTTCAGTCTCTCAGTCGTGTCCAACTCTTTGCGACCCCATGAATCGCAGCACCCCAGGCCTCCCTGTCCATCACCAACTCCCAGAGTTCACTCAGACTCACATCCATCGAGTCTGGATGGCCATCCAGCCATCTCATCATCTGTCGTCCCCTTCTCCTCCTGCCCCTAATCCCTCCCAGCATCAGAGTCTTTTCCAATGAGTCAACTCTTCGCATGAGGTGGCCAAAGTACTGGAGTTTCAGCTTTAGCATCATTCCTTCCAAAGAAATCCCAGGGCTGATCTCCTTTAGAGTGGACTAGAAACCTTGGAAATACACCTCATATCAAGTGATAGTGGGGTTTTTGTGGGTTTTTTTTTTTTTTAATTTTCATTGTTTCATTTTGACAGAACGCTGACCTACTTCATGAAAGGTGAGTTAAATGTTTCAAAGCATCTTCCGTTATCCAGTGAGTGAGAGAGGCCAAGCCAATGCTGTTGCTACAGAAGAGTGTCTGTGTCTCACCAGTTGTGCTTCTGGTCCCTCAGGGAAGGGAAGTACAACCACGCAGCCTGCTTTGGTCTCCAGCCTGGATGCCTCCTGCCAGACGGGAGCCGCATGATGTCCGTGGCCGCCCTCGTGGTGAACTTCTCACAGCCATTAGCAGGTCGTCCCTCTCTCCTGAGACACGATGAGGTGAGGACTTACTTCCATGAATTCGGTCATGTCATGCATCAGATTTGTGCACAGGTGAGTGATTTTTTTTTCTTTAATGGTAAACCTATTAATTGCTTTTCCAGAATTTTCTTCCCACTGATGTCAGATTTCTCAACATGTTTCTTAGCATGTTTTTCTCAGAAGCTGAACGTGTTCAAAAATGTCATAGGGCTTCTACAAAACCACAAAGTTTTCTTATTGTGTCCTCTTTCACAACATATTTTTACTCCAAGATCAATCCACTGATGAAGGAACTTCACTGAATACCATCCTATGGCGTGAGTGCATGTGTGCTCAGTCATGTCAGACTCTTGTGGCCCTGTGGACTGCAGCCTGCCAGGCTTTGTCTGTGGAGTTTTCCTTGCCATTTCCTTCTCCAGGGGATCTTCCCGACCCAGGTTCAAACCCTGCGTCTCCTGTGTTTCCTGCATTATCAGGTGGATTCTTTACCACTGAGCCACCTGGAAGCCCCAGACTGTAAAAGAAAGAAAACTATTGTTAAGGAAGGGTGTCAAATATTTGTTTTTCCCTTTTAAATCTTTTCCTCAGAGGAATTTGGTGTAAGCTTCAGAGATAAACTGTGCTGTAATCTGTCTCTTATGCTTATTAATGCTTTGTTTAGTTCAATGGTTTTCAGTCATCCAGACTTTATACTCCTTTTTAAATAATAAATAATTTCTTAGACCATCCTTTACTAGGCGTCAATGAAAATCACAGATAACATGGTATAACCATGGGGGGAATTTACCAAGAAAGAGATGTATGTGTGCAATAGATTACAACTAATTTCTCTTTATTTCTAAAAATGGAAAGTATATTTATTCTCAACTTCATAACACAGTCCAGTAAACTAGGCCCAGACTGTTCTAGGATGAACCATGTGAACTTGCTAATATTTAACCACTACTGACCTGAAAACATCTAGTCCAGTTGTTCAACTTAACAGTTTTTTAAATTGATATTTACATAAATGGAGGGTGGAGGGACAGTTTTCCAAATTGTAAATCTCCATCCATCTCTAAAGGTGAACTTTTTAGAAATAACCTCTTTATTAGAATAGTTTTAGATTTACAGAAAAATTGCAAAGATAGAGCTCCTCACCTTGTTGCCCTTACTATTAACATCTTACAGTACATTTGCCAAAACTAGGAAGCTAATTTATGGTACTTCTAACTAAACTCAACACTTTACTTGGATTTTTCCAGTTTTACCCAAACGGTCTTTTCTGTACAGATTTTTTTTTTCAAATCTAGGTAATATCCTCACTAAACATAAACAAAGGCATTTTCTTTATATTTTTCAAATTATGGGCCCGCCAGGCTCTTCTTTCCATGGGATTTTCAGGCAAAACTACCAGAGTTGGTTGCCATTTCCTTCTCCAGGGGATCTTCACTACCTAGATCAAACAAGGATCGAACCCTGTCTCCTGTGTCTCCTGCATTGAAGGCAGATTCTTTACCCACTGAGCCATCAGGAAAACTCCTTAATATCCTCACTGAACATAAAAGAAAACATTTTGTTTATGTTTTTCAAGTCCTAGGCATGGTTGTGTAGAATGACATAATGAAGAATTCAGGTTCAGTTCAGTTCAGTTCAGTTGCTCAGTCATGTCCGACTCTTTGCGATCCCATGAATCGCAGCACGCCAGGCCTCCCTGTCCATCACCAACTCCTGGAGTTCACTCAGACTCACGTCCATCGAGTCAGTGATGCCATCCAGCCATCTCATCCTCCGTTGTCCCCTTCTCCCCCTGCCCCCAATCCCTTCCAGCATCAGAGTCTTTTCCAATGAGTCAACTCTTCGCAGGAGATGGCCAAAGTACTGGAGTTTCAGCTTCAGCATCATTCCCTCCAAAGGAATCCCAGGGCTGATCTCCTTCAGAATGGACTGGTTGGATCTCCTTGCAGTCCAAGGGACTCTCAAGAGTCTTCTCCAACACCACAGTTCAAAAGGATCAATTCTTCGGTGCTCAGCTTCCTTCACAGTCCAACTCTCACATCCATACATGACCACTGGAAAAACCATAGCCTTGACTAGACGGACCTTGTTGGCAAAGTAATGTCTCTCCTTTTGAATATGCTATCTAGGTTGGTCATAACTTTCCTTCCAAGGAGTAAGCGTATTTTAATTTCACAGCTGCAGTCACCATCTGCAGTGATTTTGGAGCCCCCCAAAAATAAAGTCTGACACTGTTTCCCCATGTATTTCCCATAAACTGATGGGATCAGATGCCATAATCTTCGTTTTCTGAATGTTGAGCTTTAAGCCAACTTTTTTACTCTCCTCTTTCAATTTCATCAAGAGGCTTTTTAGTTCCTCTTCACTTTCTGCCATAAGGGTGGTGTCATCTGCATATCTGAGGTTATTGAGATTTCTCCCGGCAGTCTTGATTCCAGCTTATGCTTCTTCCAGCCCAGCGTTTCTCATGATGTACTCTGCATAGAAGTTAAATAAGCAGGGTGACAATATACAGCCTTGACGTACTCCTTTTCCTATTTGGAACCAGTCTGTTGTTCCATGTCCAGTTCTAACTGTTGCTTCCTGACCTGCATATAGGTTGCTCAAGAAGCAGGTCAGGTGCTCTGGTATTCCCATCTCTTTCAGAATTCAGGTTACATGTGAATAAACCTGAACCTTGCAGCAAAAACTGCAGACTGATATGTAAGTGGTTTTGTCAATTCAAGACCAAGAGTAGTATAGCCACTTGTCTTAAGAGTGCTATTAATATAGCACAATACCATAGATTGGGTAGCTTATAAATAGCACGTTGTCCTGATGGCAGTTCAATGCTGGACATTCAGCATCCCACACCTAGAGTAGCCCCTACTGCTGCTGCTGCTGAATCATCTCAGTCATGTCCAACTCTGTGCGACCCCATAAACAGCAGCCCACCAGGCTCCTCTGTCCCTGGGATTCTCCAGGCAAGAATACTGGAGTGGGTTGCCATTTCCTTCTCCAGAGTAGCCCCTAATCATTGTAATAATCAAAAATGTACCCATTCTTTTCGAGAAAACTACTATCACTTTTGTTAAAAGAAAAAAAAAAAAAACTATTTAGTTCTTTCAACATTTTGTCTTTACTTCCTGGTACTTCCATGTTCTATTTTTAAAAAGCAGAGGGGAATAGGATATGAATCTATTCAGATAAATAAATCCTGCTATACTAATACAGCCATTTCTACTCTCTATTTAATCCAAAGAAAATAAAGCTTTCAGAATAACATAAATTTTTTCCTTAGATAATGTTAAAGTCTATTTTCACAGCAATAGGGTTCCTGAAATATTTATTTTCCATCAGTGTCCATTCTATGACCAGCATTTCCTTTAAGTAGAATAAAACTAGATTCCATTTTTCTAAAACATTTTTATGAATAATTTGGAAAAGTCAAATATTTTTCTTAATTTCAGACTTATGTGACTTAGATTATCTAAGATCCAGGTATGTACTTGTACCTAGATAAACAGTAGATCTTCTTTGGATCTGAGAACCTATGAAAATCTGATTTAAGCTATAGAAATCTCTTCAAGAAAAATAGACATAAATTTACGCAACCAAATTTTTAAATGGAATTTCAAAGGTCTGCTAACCCCCTAAAGCCTAGGTCATACTGAATTCCAAGCTAACAACTATTTCCTCCTTTGTTTGGATGTTAATTATCAGCTAATGATCTCATGAGGAAGTCGTTTGGTGTCTTAATCACATTTATTAAAATAATACTGATTGTCAAATAGGGTTTTCTGTGCTTTTGATGCATGCTCTTATTTTGAAACACGACCCTCATTTAACCTTAATATCATATGCTTATCATATATTCACAAAGCAGTTCTCTACTACTCTGTTATTCTCACTGTTTCTTATGTTAATTTTGATCCTTTGAAATACCCACTTTAGTACTGGAAAATAAATTTCTTGATTCTATTTCATTTTAAAGTTCTGTGACTCATGACTGAAATATATATACACGTCTATGGGTGAGCTATATATAAATATATAATTATATATGCGACTCAACATGCTTATGAATATATATGAATCAGTATGTATATATATACTGATGAATGAAATATGTGTATGTTTCATATATATGCTATGCTAAGTCACTTCAGTCATGTCCGACTCTGTGTGACCCCACAGACGGCAGCCCACCAGGCTCCCCCATCCCTGGGATTCTCCAGGCAAGAACACTGGAGTGGGGTGCCATCGCCTTCTCCGTTCATATATATACATACATATATATGAATGAACTATGTATGCATGTATATAATTATATGTGACAACTATCTATCTATATATGAATTGGTAAATAGCCGACTCATTGGAAAAGACTCTGATGCTGAGAAAGATTGAAGGCAAAAGGAGGAGGGGGCGGCAGAGGATGAAATAGTTAGATAGCATCATTGACTCAATGGACATGTATTTGAGCAAACTCTCAGAGGTAGAGGAGGACGGAGGAGCTTGGTATTCTGCCGTCCATGGAGTCGCAAAGAGTCAGACACAACTTAGCAACTGAACAACAATAAATATATATGAATCAGTATATATACTGATATACTGATGGTGAATGATATCTCTTGAAACAGTAGACTATATTCAAAGACTTTGCCTAACCTCCTTCATGAACATAAAATGTGTCATACAGATGAATAGTGTATTAGTACAATCCCTTGTTCGGTCATCTCCTAATGAGATTTTCTTTGAAAAATCTCTTGTTTGTTAATCCTTTCAAATGTCCTATAATATGTTAAGATCTTTTAAAGTAATGTATTTGAAACCAGTGATCATTGCTTTTGTCTTAAAAATCACAGACAGAGATCCACATATTTGCAGCTTTATAATGATTTTAAAACCTTTTGTACCGACCTAAAATAGATGGAAATGAAAAAGGAGTATAATAGTTTCTATGTGCAGTAATACTTCTGACTTATCTGAGAAATATATAGTGAATTTATTAATTTGCCATATATATTCAGTAGATTGTTTTTAAGATATGGCAGCCAAATGTTTCAGTTCTCCAGGCTGGCAGTTTGCAAGTTTGATGACCAAAAGAGCTTGCTAGAGCTTGTCATAGTAATATTTAAATAGGTCAGCAGGAACATCCAGTTTTCAAACATGTAGATGAACTAGTTCAAGGTGTCTACTATCTCATCATTCAGGAGATGAGTTTCACTCATGTCTTTGTGTTTACACTACAGGGTAGATAATTTTGACAATAGCAGTCAGGAGGTGGCATCTCTAGTATCTGTTCCTGTTTCATGGCTTTATTGTGGTTTGGGCTGTCAGTAATTGCTGGCCTTTTGAACTTCTGTAGAAGAGATTAATGCTTCTTAACAGCTTCCATTGTGCTGTCTGTATTGGTTGTGCATTAAGAGCAATAGTGAATTTTGGACTGTTAGAGATCATTATTTTAAAGCAACACATAAGAATCCAATAAAGCCTTATTAAAGTGAAAGAAAAACTTCACATTTCAAATAATCTGTCAACTTCATCTAAAAACTAATATTTTTTCTGCTTTAAATATTTTGGATTACACACTATTTTAAATAAACATGGTCTATATCAGTTAGGAAGCACCCTAGTGTTATAAAAAGAGTACTGGATTAAAAAATCATTCATGTATTTGTGGGCCTGGCTGTTTGACTTTTGGCACGTTTTTCAGGCAACCCACTCCAATATTCTTGGGCTTCCCTTGTGGCTCAGCTGGTAAAGAATCCACCTGCAATGCGGGAGACCTGCGTTCGATCCCTGGGTTGGGAACATCCCCTGGAGAAGGGAAAGGTTACTCACTCCATTATTCTGGCCTGGAGAATTCCATGGACTGTATAGTCCATGGGGTCACAAAGAGTCAGACACAACTAAGCAATTTTCACTTTCAACCTCCTTGAGCCGTCTCTTTTTTTCTTACTCATAAAATGGGAACAACAACAGTTCTCATATATACTTCCCTGGAGTGCTGATGTGATTAAATAATGTGTGAAAAGGTACTTGGAAAAGAATAAAGTGCCATACATATCAGAAGTGTTCTTGTAACTATGCTTATATATAATTCAACTCTTTTGAAATCAATAAGTAGCGCACAGGTCATAATTTAAGAAGGTTATAAAGATTGCCATGAAGAAAAGCACTGTCACTTCAGATTTAAGAGAGTTCACAAATGCCTACCCTCCATGGGTATTGGGTGAAGATCTATGGAAGGTGATTGGAAACCATCGCATTTGTATTTTTGTTTTGTTTTAATGATTCCTGCCTACTTAGAAGTTTGATTCCTAGAGCTAGAGCAGAATGAGCACTTTGTTTATTCATTTATTTGTTTTTTAAAAGTATCTTTTTTTTTTGGTTGTGCCGTACAGCTTTCAGGATCTTAGTTCCCTGACCAGGGATTGAACCCAGGCCCTTGGCAGTGAGAGGGTAGAGTCTTAACCACTGGACCAGCAGGGAGTTCCCCAGTTTGAGCAATTTAGAGTATTGGCAGAGGTGGAAAGGAAATCTGGGTCCATTTATCTTCAGCATTAACACCAAGGAATAGGTACTTGGAGGAAGCTAAGGAGAGGCTTGATCAGACCAGCCAAGACTATACTGGGCAGGCCAGGAAGAATGATGGCAGCCAAGATTTACTGAGAACTGACCATGTGCCAGACATTGTAGTCAGTGCCTTACATTCATTCTTTAATTTTATACATACAGTGTGCTCAGAAGTGGGTTGACCAGTCTACTTCTATTACTATACTCTTATTGCCCCCATTTTCTTTCTTTTTTTTTTTTTTGGTTCTACTAGTTTATTGCTACCAACCCACCTCCCTCCACCCCCATCATGCATGCGTGCTCAGTCATGTAACCCCATGGATTGCAGTCTACCAGGCTTCTCTGTCCAGGGATTTTTCCAGGCAAGAATACTGGAATGGGCTGTATTGCCCCCATTTTCAAGTGGAAAAAAACTAAGACTTAGGAAAGTTAAATGTTCACCCCGGATCTAACCACCCTGCTCCTTACCCCTCTATTTGATTGCTTGTAACTATTCTTTGCACCCCCATCCTTGTGATGGAGACAGCATTATGTCATGGGGTCTGAATTTGGGCTCCCAGGCATGGATTCCTGTTGGATGGACTTCTTTCTGAGTTTCTTCTATCGAATTCCATCTAAATCAATCTCCTGTAAATGTGTGTGGAATGATGAGATTATGTAGTTCCACATTTCCCTTTGTGTAAGTTGACCTTTTAGGTCTCAGTCCTGAAGTCCACTGAACACCTATCAACAACCTTGTAGCCTCTGCTCCCTGCTCCCAATGCTGCAGCCTGTTATAGTTTCCAATGTCAGTGTTGGAAGCAATTTCTTTCAGGATCCATTTTTGTTATTTGAATATTTGTGTGTTTATACATATATGAGCACATAGACATATGTACATAGAATAAATGCTGAAGTCATGAACCAAAGGAGATGCCATACAACATCGTCTATTTTCTTTGGAGACTTATTTCTTTTTATTTCCTTACTGTGTTTTCTGTGTGTGATTTCTGAAAAATAATTAGAAAAATATGTTTAAAAGAGAAATGTGAAAAATAAATAAAAGAGAAATGTTTTATTGACTCCTTAGAAACAGTTATCTATTGGGTCTGACATGTTGTACTAGATACGATAGAATGGGATTCAAAAGATACTGGAATGCCTAAAGTGTGAGGGTATGAAATGTAAGAATTAAAAAATTAAAATCAGAATATTATTAAGTAAAATGATATAAATTATATACTGATTTACTGATTGAGTATTGAGAGAAGACAAAGTAGAGAGATGATGTTGGGTTGGGAGCTAAGAGGTCAGGTCAAGTATAAGACCAAGAGAAATCTCTTAGGGTTGTTTACGGCTTGGGCTTCCTACAGAAACAGTCTCCTCACACCTTCATTTATTTCACAAAGATTAATTGACTATCCACAAGTTTCTGAGCATGTGCTGGATTTTGGAGGTACAGTTGTTAATAAGGGATTCATACATATAAGGTTGTTCTCAGCATTTGAGTTCTCCTCACACCTTCATTTATTTCACAAAGATTAATTGACTATCCACAAGTTTCTGAGCATGTGCTGGATTTTGGAGGTACAGTTGTTAATAAGGGATTCATACATATAAGGTTGTTCTCAGCATTTGAGTTTGAATGGAGTGGAGTGCTCAGCCGCTCAGTCATGTCCGACTCTTTGAGACCCCGTGGACTGTGGCTCACCAGGCTCCTCTATCCATGGAATTTTCCAAGCAAGAATATTGGAGTGGGTAGCCATTCCCTTCTCCAGAGGTTCATCCCAACCCAGGGATCGAACCCATGTCTCCTCCATTGGCAGGCAGATCCTTTACCACTAGTGCCACCAAAGAAGTACTTTATGTAAAAGAAATAGTAGTCAGGAAGACATAGCCAGTTTGAGGATAAACATGTGAATTTAAGTTGCAGTATTCAGGACTTCTGTAGGGAATTTCCTGGTGGTGCAGTGGTTAGTACTTGGCGCTCTCACTGCTGGGACCTGAGCTCTATCCCCAGTCAGGGAACTAAGATCTCACAAGCTGCACAACACAGCCAAAAAAAAGACTTCTGTAGACAATGTGTTGTTTTATATGTCTTAAATGATGATGGTAATACTGACGGGGGGAACGGTAAGGCTGTTGTGAAAGTTAACAACATGTTATTCAGGTTCTCTTTATTACTATTATTATTGCCAATGATTGCTAGGTATATGCAAAGTTAAAAGTATGACCTTTAACCCTCTGTTTATGGAAAAGCCTAGGAGACAGTGGTACTTTTCTTTTTTTAATGCCTTATTTCTTAAACTTCATCATCCCTGGATTTAGGGTTGGATCAGACAGGTCAGGACATGGACTGACTGCTAGGAAATCATTAGGGGATCACCTCAGACAGCCAGAGTCCACTCTCCTGAGCCCTGTTCTTTTCCCTAAACAGAGTACACCTATTGATTTCAGCAACTGCCTTTTTTTTTGAGTTGAGATTTGCTTTCATGAAAATAACACTTTAGTTGTAAATGCTAAAAACAACAAGTGAGTCTCTTAATTAGAATAATAGCCTATATAAGATTTGGTCCTTAAATATAACAAAGGTTCACGTAACTTGTTGAGCTTTAGTTTATATCATTTTGCTCCAGGTCTCACTGTGTTATATCCATTGAGAAACGACTGTCTGTAGCATCTCATAGTTTTAGACAGCTTTCTTCCCCTCAAAAACTTCTAACCAAACAGGAATCTAAGTTTATGTTGTTTTCTAGGCTTTTATTGTCAAAGTATTTCCTGTAGCAATAAGGCTCCTGAGATCTATATTCAACACCATTGAATTATTCGTGTTGAAAACTAGAAAACACTTCTTGGGCTCTTTGGAACTCATAGTTGAAAACTAGGGTGGGAGTGACATTTGTTGGTCATCAGAAAGTGATATCATTCAAAGCCAGGCTGTTTTGCTCACCAGGCCCCCGTCAGGCTGCCGATTCCTTAGGCTTACCCACGGTTTCTTTGTGAATGGACACAGTGACTGACTGTGGATTCCTTTCCTTTTCAAATTTAGCTATTTGTAGGGAAATTGAGCTTTTGAATGTTATAAGTTCTTTGTCCTCCTCATTTGAAAAATATTTAAATGATCTTGCCCAAAGGGCACACAGAGAAACGGCATGACTTTCAGGAAATTAGTAAGCAGTAGAGTTATTTTTAGCTTTTACTCCTAGCAAACATTTCCTTTTGTTCTTTAGAAGACATTGTTGATCTGTTCATTCATGGGCTGTGGTCTTTCCCCAGCTACAGGATGGCTTCAGAGAGAATAAGCCCTCTCTTTTCTACTCTGCGTGACGGAGCTAGTGTTACTTCTCTTCAATTTTAACTCATGACTTACTCATTTGTTCATGTTTTTCTGCATTCTGGAGCACTGCCACTAACACATACATTTTATTGTTGTTTGGGGTGGATTTGCCCTCTCCCCAGCAAATACTAACCAAAAAATGTTCACACATGCAGGCTGTACAAAATTTATTTATTTTTTAGTCAAAATACTGTATAGTAATAGTTGATGGTGTAATTTTGTCCTAATTTTCTGTTAGTACTTATTTTGCAGGTATAGATACCATCTTTAGAAAGTTATGCGGTTAGTATTACAGAATCCCAAATCCAGGATAGATGGTTACAAAGGCTGGCCTTTACACTTCAATGTCACGTTTGATCTTTGGAAAATCTTCCAGTACTTAGAGGAAATCAGGTTTTTAAGCAAGTACACTAACACTTCACTTTTACTCTTCACATAAAGGCAAGTTTGATATAAGACTAGATCCAAAATGATTTCACCATTTTGTAAAATCATAAATTTAACTTTTTTTTCTGTAACAGAGAGAGGTATTATAGTATCCATGATTGAAGTTGGGGTTCTGACTCAGACCACCTGATTTAATATCCAGGTTCTACCATTAATCTCAGTATGCCTCAATTTCCTCATCCCATAAATGGAGATTGCGATTATTATACAATCGTTTTGGAAGTTAAATCAGATAATCCATGAAAAAACCTAGCAAAATACCTAACATAGTAAAGTCTCAATAGATGTTGGCTATTATAATTATTGTATACAATTATTTTCTCTATAGTGTAGGCTGTAGTTATTTTTAGAAGATTATATACAAGAAAGAGGCAAACACATTCAGTTTTTCTAGAGCCCTTGACTTTTTCCCTGTAAGAATTTTTACTAGAATGTCCTCACACAGAGGTTACCCAGTTCCATCGCCCAGTGAGTTTAGTTTCCCTTGGCACGTCAGTATTTGTGGCTCTTCATATCTAGAATCAGCACAGCCATAATAGGAAGTCAAGCAAAACATTTTTTTGCATAAAGAGAGGGAGGCCGAATGTGAGATGGCATTGACATCTGTGCCTCTGCCCTGGGCCAAAAGCAGAATGGCCCATCTGCTGCCTCCTCCACTGGTGACGCCCCATCCTCTCCCTTCCTTCCATTTAGAGCCCTGGGGATGATGAAGTCAGGGAGAGAAGACTGGGATGCGAAGCATCTAAAGAGGGAAGCAGGACAGACGTTCAGGGGAAGGCAGCAGAATCACCCCCATTCTGCAGCTGACCCAGCTGGGTAAATGCTAAGTATTCCTCTGCCAACAGCAATTTTACGTGAGTTCTCTGGATGATGTCAAGGCTGAAAAACACCAGCCTGTCTAGTGAATTCCCATCTTTCTGGTTAAGAGCTTTCCTGACATCTGATTCAACAATTTACTAAACTTTCCTTTTTTAAAGAAAACTTTTTTTTTTAACACTTAACTCAGAATAAGTCCTTTATTTTTACAAGGGGTACTTTAACTTCTGAGTATATCCTTTGTTTCTCTTTTCTTATAGCTACATTAAACTCACCTCACTTACCAATTATTATACAATGCTAACTCCTACTGTAGAGGCTTCTTGTTTTAAGGTAACGTCTTCTACCCAATCTGAGAGCTACAGCTCGGGCTTTCTACAATATGGTTGTTTTAGAAACACTTGTTTAAAGCTTAAAGCACAAGATATCATACACCTGAAAGGGATATCAGTCTATAATGTTGTAATTTCACTCCTTAAGTGATTTTGATGAAAACTTGAGTAGTTAGATTGATAAATACTCCAGAAAGGCGTGTACTGAGTAAACAAAAATATGCAAAAAGCAAGGGGAACTAGGGAGAGATTGTCTTAGATTATGAATCTCTTCAGTTTTAATGGGAAACGCTTTTTTTTCTGGCCACACTGCTCAGTTTGCATAATCTTTGTTTCCCCAACCAGAGATTAAACCTTCGCCCTTGGTGGTAAAAGCATTGAGTCCTAAATGACTGGACTACCAGGGATGTTCCTGGGAAATTCTTTTAAAATATTTTTACTTTCAAAGCTTAAGGTTTCTTTTAACTTAAACTAATTTTTTTCAGTTATGATTTCCAGATGATTATTTCAAGTGTGTCTGTGATTCAGAAGAATGAAATATTATTTTAATGTAGATATTTGGGGACTGTTTTTCAGGCTGCTTGGCTACTTGTTTTACTTTCATTTAAATTTGAGGTTATCTTAACCTTCATTCAAAGAGGCAGTTGACTCTTGATTCTAACTTAAGTTTTAGTGAGTCGATTATAAATCATCATATATGTAATTTTCATTCACTGCTTTTTAAAAAAGATTTTTATGTTTACTTTCTAGACCGACTTTGCACGATTCAGCGGAACAAACGTGGAAACTGACTTCGTAGAGGTGCCATCACAAATGCTTGAGAACTGGGTGTGGGACGCTGATTCCCTCCGAAGGCTGTCGAAGCATTATAGACATGGAAGCCCTATTACAGATGATCTGCTTGAAAAGCTTGTTGCTTCTAGACTAGTCAACACAGGTATGACTTACCATTTTAGAAAATAAATTAGAATTGCTTCATGGAGAATTGGTGGCATCTTTTTTAGGTAAGAAGTGGATTTATTTAGAGAAATACAGTTTCCATAGACAGAATGTGGACCGTTTGAAAAAGCAAGAGCGGCTCCGGGGCCTAGGGTCATGTCAGAAAGTGAGAAAAGCCGAGAGAAAAACACACTCCACAGACAGAGTGTAGGCCATCCCAGAAGGCAAGGGGCCTGCTGGCATCTTCTTCTATAGAACTTATTTCCTCTTTTGTAATGATAGCACCCCAGAGTGTTAACATGAGGTGGGAAAGCCACTAAGCATGTTGGAATACTGAACACTGGAATTCTATCCAAGAAAAAAAGATGCATCTCCTTTTAAATCTTAAATAGAATGAGGTGTCTTGCTCCGACCTTATAATGAACACTGTTAGAATCCGTTTATGAAATCTCTGATCTTGTGATATTAGAACATGTAGTTCTCTCTTCTCCCAAACATGCACAAACATTCTTATGTTATTAGGTCTCCTGACCTTACGCCAGATTGTTTTGAGCAAAGTTGATCAGTCTCTCCACACCAACACTGCGCTGGATGCTGCAAGTGAATATGCCAAATACTGCACAGAAATCTTAGGTGTTGCAGCCACTCCAGGTATGTACGTATACTTATCGCAGGCTCCTCCTTCCTGGGAAGCACAGGGCATACTTCACACTGCTAGAGAAGGCAGAGGGTGTCAGGCAGAGTACCTAATGTAATTTATTTCTGATTTCTGAAACCAGGCCATGACTTTCAGATAAGCATACTTTTGTCCTTATGAGTTATCCTATCCAAATGTGCTTGAAGGGAAGGCGGCTCCAGCTCTGCAGCATTTTAGTGTAATCAGGCGTGAGCAATTGGCCTCCACCCAGAGCAGAGAAAGCCATTCAGTTTGGCAACATGGCCTGGCCCCGCCCTCCCTGTGTGCCCTGAGACTTCTGTAGGATTGCAGTCAGACACTGGCAGGAGGGACATTTAGAGAAGGGCACAAACTTCTACCTTGTGTCTGATTCTGCTTCCGAGGTCAGTTCAGGCAGTTTGACTCTCTAACCTGATATGATTTATGAGAATCGTGTGAGTGGGTGAGAGATGGTCAGACAAACACGTTACATTTGTATTTATTGACTTCAAGCAACCATGTAGCTGTGCATGTAAACACAGCTGGAAAGGTGACTTTTTTCAATCAAAGAAACTGTTGTCTAATGGAGTCAGTCACATTTCTAGTGATAATAAAGGCCCAGGCCCCTCTCTTCCTTTTGTGATCTAGTACATGAACAGCAACTTTGGGCCTCAGGCCTCTTTGACAGAATCCTTTCTGTAAAGTAGCCCTGGAGGTAGATTGAATTGGCAAGACCTTTTTATAGCTTTTCAGGTAAAGAGTTCTTTTTCAGTAATTATGAACCTCAAGTACCATTCTGACCCATTTCAGATATAAATGGGTGTGACAAAGAGAAGGCTCAATATTATTAGAATATATATAAGAGACATATGTGTCTAAGGGACAAGAAAGGACTGAGTTGTCTGTTGGGTGTGGACGAAGCCTCTGAAACTATCGTTAGGCATTCCAGAGCGTAGGGCCGAAACCAGCTCTGAGGTGGAGCTGTCATAGGAGAGAAGTTTGTAAACATCTTGGCCAAGGACACCCATAAGCCCTGGGAGTGCCAGAGGTGACTAGATCAAGGACCTGGCACTGTCCCCTCCCACAGCTGGACTCCCCATAGGGAAGCCGTAGCTAGCTGAGAACCTGGTATTTAACATCTGACATCACATTGTTTGAAATGTATCTTTTTTTTAAAGGCACAAATATGCCAGCAACTTTTGGACATTTGGCTGGGGGGTATGATGGCCAATATTATGGATATCTTTGGAGTGAAGTGTTTTCCATGGACATGTTTTACAGCTGTTTTAAAAAAGAAGGGATAATGAATCCTGAGGTATTGTATTGTGTTTTTTTTTTCCCTCCTTTTATTACTTCTGTACTTGTCCTGTCCCCCTTAACTCCTAGTGTAAAATATTTTTTACACCTAGATTTTGAGAGTAAGAGATCTGGGAACAACTTTTAACTTTAAAAGTCTAGCATCTTCTCACATCATCACACATCATACATTTGCTTTCTGTAGGTGATTAATTCTGTAAGTTTGGGGGAAAAAAGCCTACTGTATTTTCTTGCTTACTAGCATTCCATTATATTGCATAATTAAAATTCAAAGCTTTGTTTATGCATCTGAGCATTTATAGCTGCTAGTTTTGACATGTGCTGTACAGTGTTTTCGTTTTATAGGTTGGGAAAGAAAGTAAACTCCTTCCTGATATAAATGATCTGCCTACATTTTGATACACTCTACATACTTTCATTATACATTTTCTGTGGAAGTCAGCCTTTTTTCTGTGATTGGTACACGCCACCTACAACACAGAGTTTGTAACCTAAATGCCTTTGAGTAATTTAAGCTGCCTCATTAACCTGAGCCGTTCCTTCCCGTTTGCAGCGACTTGACTGCCAGGTGGCTGCCAGCCAAACCTTCCTGAGTTACAGTCCCTCTGTCTCCGTTCTTGTTGAAGACTCAGCTGTCAGGTTATTTCCAGGCCTGATAATATTCCAGTGTGTTTTTCATTCTGTTTGATGCAGAAATTAGAAGAGCAAAGTGTCAAAATCAGATTCTCTGTGTGTATTTCAACTGACTTATTCTCAAAACTTTGTGTTTCTGGATTGCATACTACCTTACACATGAGCACTGAATAACAGGTGTGATGTAGACCACCATCCCTTCTCGCCAGCTTTCACTCCCAACACACCACCTCCAGAGTACCTACATCCTATTCCCTAGCCTTTCCAATCCCTTCATCGTCCATCCATCCTACCCAGGCTATTAGGTCCCTGCAAGTCTCCTTCCATCCCCTGGCAACTCCACTTAAAGAACAATCAGTCACTGGCTTGTTCTCATAAATACCCTGACTTCTGCATGACCTTCAGCCAGTGTCCAGCCCTGGATTCCTCTACCATCTCATTTAGAGATGGTACCCTTGGGGTTCAGATTCCCCTTCTGCAGAATATCCTGAGGCTCCATATGATGCCCCGCTGCAGAGTCCAGGTGTCTGGACCCCCAGTGTAACTTCACAGTCCTGCTCACTTCCCTAATTGGGGTCCCCACCACCTGTCTCCCTTTCAGCAGATGCTCTGTCCTCACTACTAAGGACATTAAGAGCATTGAAAGTGAGTACCTTCATCTTCAATATTTAACTTCTTCCCTCCAGTCTCAGAAGATGGGTCTGTGATACTAAGACTCACTGGTTTACCATCTCAGGAAAAAAACTTACCACTGACTGATAATCTCAGTGCTACCACTCAGTCGTTCTTGCTTTCACAGCCTACTGTCTTGGTGTAAGAAACAGTTTCTGCACACCTCTGCTTCCAGGCTTTTGCCTCCACCAACTGAATTGGAAAGTTGTTACCCTGCCCTCCAGAGTAACCACTGATGATCCAGTCGCCAACTCTCAAAGGCCCTCATCTACCTTTTGTCTTGTTTTATTCCTGCTTCTCGGTATTCCTGTCTTTGTCACAGCCCTTAGCTAAGCAAACAGATCCCGTCTGTACTTCCCAGAACTCTCAGCCTGGCAGCCAGATTTCTGTATTCCCTTGGGTCTTTCCTCCTTCACAAATTTATTCATTCTACTTCTTCCACCTAAAATCTATGCCTTCCTTGTCTGTGCCTCTCCAGAACTCTGCCGTTCATAAAGGCCCTATTCAAACGGCCACTCATTTATGAAGTCTTCCAGATCACTGAAACCAGAAGTGATCTTTCCATCCTCTGAACAGAAGAGTGAACTTGGGCATGGAATAAACAGTCTCAATAAGCTTTTTCTTGTGTCTGGAATGTTTAATATAATTATCTTACAGAATAACAAGATCAGGTTATAAACTATTTTGTACCATAGAATGTGAATTCTGATTTTAAAATATGCATTTAGAAAAAAGTACATCAAAATATTGTCAGTTATTATCTTTGGTAAGTTTATGATTGTTCAGTATTTTCCTGTACTTTCTGTAGAGCTTTCCTTATTTTTACATAGAGCATGGATTATTGTAGAAATCAGAAAACCGTGTTTAAAGAGACACAAGGTCCAGGTATGTAAGCGTACAATTGTGACCTCCACTGGCTCCTAAGTCATTGGCGAGGCTTCCTGGCGCAAGTACTACATCACCTCTTTCATCTCTGCTCCACTCACTTGACCACACCTTCAGGAGCCTCCACTGCCTCCTCTCCTCTTCCAGCTGTCACAGTAACAGCCAAAGTACTGATTCCAGTGGATCCCAAGGAACTCGCAGTTCCGGCAGGAGGGATCCCTGCCATCATGCGTCTGTGTGCCTCCTTTCTTCTCAGGCTTCACTGCTTGGCAGGCAGCCTGACTGCTCTTAATTCAGACAAAAGGGCAGGGTTGAACGTGGAGGAAGCAAGATCCCATACAACCTGGAGTTGCCTTGTGGTGTCAAAACCTGTTTTAAGTTGGACTGAAATTCTAGATTCCGCTGTGCAATGTATTATTACTCGTCTTATGCCAGGAAGTTGGCCTTAATCCCTTCTTTTCTCCTTCCTGTTAAATACTCTGGAACATCATGTCGTTTCCTGCTCCTCTGCTGTCACAGCAATAGTGAGTCCGGCTCCAGAGGCCAAGAAGAATCCACTGCACGCACCCTCACACTCTTCAATTCAGATATCCATTTATTTAAAAACTAACACTTTGGAATAACAATCCTGTTCTACAGAAGCTTCTGTCATTATTACAACTATGTCATTGAAGGGAAAGAATTTTTGTGTTATGAAGAAGTACTGAATTTGAAGCTGTGGGAATCAGAGCAGGCACAATATATCATACAGTCCTGTTGTCTCAAGACCCCTCACCCTCCCCAGTACATATATTTGGAGCATTTTGAGAAATGCTTCAAGGAGTCAGTACCTGCTTTTCTTAGTCCCCAAGCTCTAGAGAGGCTGGGAGCTGAAAGATCACGTATTGTTGACATTATTGTTCATGGTCATTAGTATCAACAGAAGAACATCTCCAGGCCTCACCTCTGTAACCTCTTAGCATCCTGCAAAGCCTGGGGTCTGAGAACCATTTTAGATTTCAACAAGCAGAACCGCAGAAAGTGTGCAACTTACTGGGAAAACAGTAGTAGGAGGGGTCGAATATAAGCCTGCAGTCTTCTGTGCCCTACGTGTTAGCAGCAAAATATTTTATAGTACTGTTGTTTGATAGCCTCTATCAAAGGTTTAGAACTGGCTCCTTAGCTGAAATAGCCTGAAAGTTCGCTACCTCTGGTTTTATCTCTAATTTTCTATGATCTTCATCTTAACTGTATAGTTTGTTAAATATAACAGTATCTTTAGCTTTTACTTTTTCAACTCATCTCTTAAATAACTATGGAAGGGAGCTACTTGGGAGTAACAGTTTCCCAGCAAACTCTAGGAGCTCTTTCAGGATCCCTTTAAGGTTCCGAAACGTGGTTTCAAAATCCAGCAGCTAATCGTAGGGTTGAAAGAATGAGGGCATTTTAACAAGGGCCATTTCTTTTTATAATGCAACTTCATTGTGGGAAAATTTCCTAAAAAGTAATAGACATGCAGATTCAAAGGCAATTACATTGTTAAGCTAGAATTATGTTCCTCCTCTTCTGCATTTAGAGTAATTGCTAAGCTTTGTTTTTTTCCATTAGTGAAGAAGATTACAGCCAAGTATCACATGCAGAAATGAATACTGAGAAAGTCAAAGATAGTGAAGTATAACTGTCCACAGTGCCATAAGGAAGCACCTAGATCTTACATACAATAATGGACAGAGAAACATATAAAGAATCTTGGCTAAACAGGAAGAAGAATTACGTGACGGGGACTTGCCTGGTGGTCCAGTGGTTAAGACTCCATGCTTCCACTGCAGGGGGCACAGATTTGGTCCCTGATCAGATGGGAACTGAGATCCCACATGCCGTGTGATACAGCTAAAAAACTAAAGAGGAAAATTACGTGATAAAGTGTATTATAAAACTAAGGATTCCAGGGCCTAGGCCCAATTTCTGCTTAAATGCGTTGCTAAGAGAGAACATGAAATTTCCTCTCCTGATGGGCCTTACAAATGGATTAAATTTCAGCTTCTCTGACCTACCACCCCAAAGCTAATTTTTCTTACACTTCAACTTTTTCTAACAGCATTAAATTCTGCCTGATTTAAGGGAAAAAGGAAGGAAATGGGGTTGATGTCCAACCTACTTCTTGAATATTTACAACGCCAGACCTTCTAAGCCTTGAATTCCAACCAGCTGGAAGCAGTTTTTCTTCCTTTTTGTGTTCCTCCAGCCCTTCTTTGTGTTTCTGTTAGAACTCTAGTAATCTGCCTTGCTAATTGTCTATTTCTTTATCTCACCTTCTGGATTATGAGGCTTTTGTAATAGGAACTGTTTTATTCATCTTGGTGTTCATCCTCTGTACCGAAATACTTACATTGCTGGACCCAACTGGCAGCTCCCCGACCTGCTTCCTCTCATCTGTTCCCCTAATACACGGGACTGGCCAGGCTGCCCTTTTTTTCTCCAGATCTCCTCCCTCCCCATAAATATTTACTCATCCCTCCTCACAAATTGAAACTTCGCTGAAGTTTTCCTGATGACCTCTTGGAGTCAAGGGGCGATTCCGACGCTGTTCTCTCTGACTAGCAACACCAGTCTTTCACCTTCTCCCTCCTTCCTGTTTGTCGTCAAAGGTATTCTTTTTCCCACTCATAACCTCCGCACCCTCACTCATAGATAACAAAGGAAGTGCTGTGGGGAAGAAGTATACAGATGAGCTATGGAAGGACAGGTTTCAATATCCAGTGTAAAGCGGACTGGTGAGCCTGTTAGGCGCCTGGCTGTCATCGCTTGTCCTTGGGCAGATGCTGTCTGCCTGATGCCTGCTACTCAGAGCAGGAGGGGACACCGGGCTCTACTGCCTAGACACAGTCACAGGAAGCAGGAGGAAGGGAGGGTTGGAAGGCCGGGGGAGCTTGCGTGTGCTCCTGCAGAGAAGCCAGAGGTGGCACGAGACCCAGACTGCTTCCCATTTATGTGTTCTCGTAAACGATGGGTGTCCTTCACTCAGATAATTATGAGTACTCAAAGAAAGGGAAAGGGCATGGCAACCCACTGCAGTATTCTTGCCTGGAGAATCCCACGGACAGAGGAACCTGGCGGGCTACAGTCCATGGGGTCACAAGGAGTCGGACACAACTGAGCGACTAACACACACATAAGGGCTTCCCTTGGTGGCTCAGATGGTAAAGAATCTGCCTACAATGAAGGAGATCCGGGTTCCATCCTTGGGTCAGGAAGATCCCCTGGAGAAGGGAATAGCTTCCCACTCCAGTATTCTTGTCTGGAGAATTCCATGGACAGAGGAGCCTGGCAGGCCACAGTCCACGGGGTCACAAAGAGTCAGACATGGTTGAGCAGCTAATTCAAGATTATTGCATAAAGTAAGTGCCTTGTCTCTCCTACTTAGTATTCCTGAGTCAGACTCAGTCATGTCTGACTCTTTGTGACCCCATGGACTGTAACCCCCCAGGCTCCTCTGTCCATGGAATTTTTCGAGTAAGAATACTGGAATGAATTCCCATTTCCTACTCCAAGGGGCCTTCCTGACCCAGGAATTGAAACCCCTCTCTTGTGTCTCCTGCATTGGCAGGCAGATTCTTTACCACTGCATCACCTGGGAAGTCCACTTAGTATACTGTTGTATACTAAGTATACACTATAGAATACTAGTATACTTAGTATAGTATTTTATACTAATAGTGGAAATGAAGTCTCTTGT
Organism: Bos indicus x Bos taurus; assembly: GCF_003369695.1. NCBI lineage: Eukaryota > Metazoa > Chordata > Mammalia > Artiodactyla > Bovidae > Bos > Bos indicus x Bos taurus. The sequence goes on along the minus strand of NC_040095.1, from coordinate 13,613,317 downwards.
GCTTTTTTCTAGCTTTATTAGGAGACAGAACTAATTTTAAGGAAATGCTGAAACAGGAACACATCTGTTTCCCTGACTATATATGAGTAACTGAACTTAGGGATAGTATGAGAAAGAAAATGAAAGGAGATGTAGATGACGACTCAGGTTTGTTGAATACCACGATCTAGCAGGAAGGATTCTAGGGAGCAGGAAAGGTGCTAAAACCATCACTCAGATTCCTCATATACTGAGGGAGGTAGGCATATTCCCACCTTACAGATAAGGGAACTAAGGCCCAAGGCCACATAGCTGAGGATGAAGCCAAGATTTTAACCTGGGCCTGATTCCAAATTCCTGATCTTGCTTTAAAAAACATCAGTGTTGAGGATTTGCCTGGTGGTCCAGTGGTTAAGACTCTGTGCTTCTACTGCAGGGGACACAGGTTCGATCCCTGCTTGGGAAACTAAGATCCTGCATGCTGTGGGGAGCAGACAAAAATAAAGAAATCTGAACATATTTTTTAAAAAAGAAAGAAACCATCAGTATTACAGAGGATTTACACAGTTGCCAAAAGATACATGTTAACCTTCCAGAAGCAAAACCACAGAGGTGTGACCGATGATAATTTTCCCTTCCCTGAATGACTAACAGGAGCGCTTACTCTATACAGACCCTCCTGCAGGGGTTTTCAAGCATGGACGTTTCTAGTGGTTGTCTTAGAGTTTCTCTTCCTGCTTTGCTCACAGTTATGGTTCCTCCATTATATAAACAGAGGACAACCACTCACACCACAGACTCTGTCCACCTGTAGCATTTGTCTCCCAGACAGCCTTCTCTCACCCAGGGAACCAATACCTTCCTAACACACAAATTCACTTAACTGTTTTTTTGTTTTGTTTTGTTTTGTTTTTTTTAAAGAAAAGCAAGATCCTATTACCAAAATGACTCTTAAACTCTTCTCCAAACTTCATTGCCAGGGAAATGAAACTATTAAGAGACCATTGCTCTGTAATTCAGGAAATTGAATCAAGTTGTGTGGAGCTGTAAGCAGGGGAGGACCTGTGCTGTTCTGAGCCACGTACTGTGAGACTATAAACAGTGCCCAGCTGTACAGTGACTTTACCAGCAAGGGAGATGAGAACCGGCTCTTCAGAGCAGCGCGCAGCCCCTCTAAACCTCGCTGTTCTTCACTGTCCATAGTTACAGTTCTCGGTGCAAAACGAGAATATTCTGGCAGATGTCCACATTTTGGCGATTTTTTTAACTTCAAATTTTCATTATTTTTCCTATAGTTGTGCAATAAAATACGCCTTTTTAAAAGACTCTCAGATCTTGAGCATGAAGAATTTCTGCAGGTAAATACTAATAATTGAGGCTGCATGATAGGTTCAAGAGGGTTGACTGTACTCTGGTCTCAACTATTAGTATGTATTGAAAATTTTTCCATAATAAATGGCTTAAATTATTTTTATGTTCAGATCAATTTAATTAACATTTTCTAAGTTCCTATACTGCTTCACCCAGGGAGAACAGCCCTTCCTTCCCCCACACCACCCCACCTACTGATTTGCTGTTGTTCAGTTGCTCAGTTGTGTCCAACGCTTTGTGACCCCATGGACTGCAGCACACCAGGCTTCCCTGTCCTTCACTGTCTCCCAGAGTTTGCTCAGACTCACATCCTTTGAGTTGGTGATGCCATCCAACCACCTCATCCTCTGTCGTTCCCTTCTCCTCCTGCCTTCAGTCTTTCCCAGCATCTGGTTCTTTTCCAGTGAGTCAGTTCCTCGCATCAGGTGGCCAAAGTTTTGGAGCTTCAGCTTCATCATCAGTTCTTCCAGTGAATATTCAGGGTTGATTTCCTTTAGGATTGATTGGTTTGATCTCTTTGCTGTCCAGGGGACTCTCAGGAGTCTTCTCTAGTACCACAGTTCAAAGGCATCAATTCTTTGGTACTCAGCCTTTTTTATTTTTCAGCTCTCACATCTGTACATGACTACTGGAAAACCATAGCTTTGACCATACAGGCATTTATAGGCAAAGTAATGTCTCTCCTTTTTAATACACTGTCTAGGTTGATCATTTCTTTTCTTCCAAGGAGCAAACATCTTTTAATTTCATGATTGCAGTCACCATCTGAAGTGATTTTGGAGCCCAAGAAAATAGTCTGTCACCATTTGCATTGTTTCCCCATCTATTTGCCATGAAGTGATGGGATCGGATGCCATGATCCTTGTTTTTTGAATGTTGTTTTTTTCATTCTCCTATTTCACCTTCATTAAGAAGCTCTTTAATTCCTCTTTGCTTTCTTCTATAAGTGTGGTATCATCTGCATATCTGAGGTTATTAATATAATATAATAGTCTTGATTCCAGCTTGTGCTTCATCCAGCCCAGCATTTCGCATGGTGTACTCTGCATAGACGTTAAATAAGCAGGGTGACAATACACAGGCTTGACCTACTCCTTTCCCAATTTGGAACCAGTCTGTTGTTCCATGTCCAGTTCTAACTGTTACTTCTTGACTTGCATACAGGTTTCCCAGGAGGCAGGTAAGGTGATCTGGTTTTCCTATCTCTAAGAATTTTACACAGTTTGTTGTGATCTGCACAGTCAAAGGCTTTATCATAGTCAAAGAAGCAGAAGTAGATGTTTTTCTGGAATTCTCTAGCTTTTTCTTAATCCAACGGATGTTGGCAATTTGATCTCTGGTTCCTCTGCCTTTTCTAAATCCAACTTGTACATCTGAAAATTATCGGTTCACATACTTTTGATGCCTAGCTTGAAGGATTTTGAGCATTACTTTGCTAGCATGTGAAATGAATGCACTTGTGGTAGTTTAAAGATTCTTTGGCATTGCCCTTGGTTGGGGCAATGAAAACTGACCTTTTCCAGTCTTGTGGCAACTGCTGAGTTTTCCCAATTTGCTGGCATATTGAGTGCAGTAGTTTAACGTCATCGTCTTTTAGGGTTTGAATTAGTTCAGCTGGAATTCCATCACTTCCACTAGCTTTGTTTGTACTGATGCTTCCAAGGCCCACTTGACCTCACACCAGGAGGCTGGCTCTAGGTGTGTGATCGCACCATCATGGTTATCCAGTTCGTTAAGATCTTTTTTGTATAGTTCTTCTGTGTATTTTTCCCACATTTTCCTAATATCTTCTCTTTCTGTTAGGTCCATACCATTTCTGTCCTTTATTTGCATGAAATGTTCCTTTGGTATCTTTTATTTTCTTGAAGAGATCTCTAGTCTTTCCCATTCTATTGTTTTCCTCTATTTCTTTGCCTCGTTCACTTTAAAAGGCTCTCTTATCTCTCCTTGCTATTCTCTGGAGCTCTGCATTCAGATGGGTATATCTTTCCTTTTCTCCTTTGCCTTTTGCTTCTCTTCTTTCCTCAGCTATGTGGAAGGCCTCTTCAGACAACCATTTTGCCTTTTTGCATTTCTGTTTCTTGGGGATGGTTTTGATCACTGCCTCTTGTATAGTGTTATGAACCTCCGTCCATAGTTCTTCAGGCACTCTGTTTATCAGATCTAGTCCCATGAACCTATTTCACTTCCACTGTATAATCATAAGGGATTTGATTTAGGTCATACCTGAATGGCCTAGTGGTTTTCCCTACGTTCTTCAATTTACATCTGAATTTTGCAATAAGGAGTTCATGATCTGAGCCACAGTCAGCTCCCAGTCTTGTTTTAGCTGACTGTATAGAGCTTCTCCATCTTTGGCTACAAAGAATATAATCAGTCTGATTTCACTATTAACCATCTGGTGATGTCCATGTGCAGAGTTGCCTTGTGTTGTTGGCTACTCTATAGGTATGGGGCCTAGAACATCAGGTGACCCTTAGAGGGGCTTGTTAGACAGTGTTCTAGTATGACACTGAAGAAGTGGTAGAAACCTTCTGGCCTTATTTATAAGTTTTGAATAAATTTTCTTAAAAAGGAGGGGCCTGTAATCACTAATAATGGACTTCCTGAAAATCCTGGTAATGACAGTTTAAAAGATATGTCATTTCATGCTTGGTTGCAGCAATTAATTACTGTTTTAATAGTGATCTAGAACCTAAAATGCGAATGATGGCTATTCTTATTACAGACTTTATTATTCTAAAAAGTAGCAGATCAGAGATCTTGAGCCCAGTACAGCTTACCCCTTCCCTTTCTTTCATTGCCCAACGTCTCTAAATTTTACCAGTGTTAAATCAGTGGATTAGGTAAGGTTTAGTTAGTTACACTCATGTTTTAGGATCTAGATCACTATTGAAACAGTAATTAATTGCTCCAGAACAAACAAGAAATGACACATCTTTTTTTTTTCTTTCTCAAGAAAATTAAACCTAGCTCTAACCTGTCACTACCAGGGTTTTCAGGAAGTCCGTTATCAGTGATTGCAGGTGCCTCCTTTTTAAGAGAATTTATTCAAAACCTGTAAATAAGGCATCAAGGTTGCTACCGCTTCTTCAGTGTCATACTAGAACATTGTTCAACAAGCCCCTCTCGTGTTGATCTCTTACATTCTAGGCCTCAGACCTGTAGAGTAGCCACAGGTAGCTACTGAGCTCTTGAAATGTGGCCAGGTGCTATTGAAGAATTGAGATCTGCTGTAAATGTAAAAAACACACTAGATTTTGAAGACATACCACAAAAAATAAATCCGAATAATTGATACTTGTTGAAAGGATAATATTATAGACCTCCTGGTTTAAATAAAATATTAAAATTAATTTTACCTATTTTCTTCTCTTTTTAAACATGATTTCTAGAAATTTTTAAGTTATACATGTGGCTCACATTATATTTCTACTGGACAGTGCTCTCTAGAGTTTATGGAAAGTAACTTCATTTCACTAATTGTTTACTCCTGATTAAGACTCATCTATGAGGTTAGCTGTGTGCTTATAGATCATTAATAAGTTTCAGATGATTTCTGTTTATAATCAAAACCTGAAAAGTTGTTTTTTGTGTGTGTGACCCTTGTAGGACTTTAAGTAGTTTTGTATCTAACTTGGTAGATTTCCTTCATCAACATTTTATTTTCTTTAACAGTTTGACTAGACATCTCTGATGGTTGTACCAAGCAGAATCATTGTCATAAGTCAAAAATGAGGTTACTTTTGTTTCTGGAAATTCTCAAGCTATTTATGTACTCAGGGAGGCTATTAGTAGCTGTTCAAATGATTTAATGGATATAAATTTGCAAATTAACCCTGAACTATTTTATAGGTAGATTTAGACTTAAGCTTCATTGAATTGTCTTGCCTTTCAAAAGGACAGTGAAAAGGAAGTGAAAATATTGAATAATGCCGATACTGAATTTCAGTTGTTTTCTTTCACTTTATCTGCTTGTGTATTTGTGTAAATAAAGGCAGAGGAACTGTTGTATGCTTTAAACTTCTAGACCTTGTCCCCAGCAAATTTACAAAGGTCCTCCTTCCTCGTGTTGAGCCCACAAAAGTATCTACCTTCCACCACGGGACATGGGTTGTGGCCTTACCCCCACCCATAAGGAAGAAGAGTTTTTTTTATGAGGCCTTCATAAAGATATAGCAGAAACTGTTTTGACAGCAGCAGCTGGGCTACTGTTTCCAGGTACACACAATCCCTGTTTGTAGCCTAATTGAACTCCTGTTTTGCTAACTCTTTCGAAATCATATTTTAGATGGGGTAGCAAATAGAAGACTGTTCAAGCTTCCATTTGGCTATTTTTTGTTTGTCTGTTTGCTCATATTGTCAGCATGCTGCTGAGGATCTAAGGAGACAAGACAGTAATAAAGGGAAGTGTGGAAGACCGGAGGTCTAAGCTCCAGATCTCTTAGCTACCAAAGTAAATAAATACTACAAAGCTGTAGTCTAGGGGAAGGAGAACATCCAGAGTAAAGCTAAAGTCCCTTTTTTTCCTCTCTTTTGCATCTAGAGATTTGGAAAATTGCTATAACCATGAATTATTAGGCATGCTTTATTTTATTAGGTTGGAATGAAATACAGAAACCTGATCCTGAAACCTGGGGGATCTCTGGACGGCATGGACATGCTCCAAAATTTCTTGACACGTGAGCCAAACCAAAAAGCGTTTCTAATGAGCCGAGGCCTGCCTGCTCCGTGAACTGGGGCTCTTTGGGAGCCATCCATGTCTGGAGGACAAGCGACATTACCACGTGTTACTGGCCTGGAAACTGAAGGGAGTTTTGCAGATGAAAATGTAGATTTCTATTAACTTCCTTTTGTTTTTTAATTTGAAAAATTATACAGATGTAAATGGAATTCTAAATACTGTGACTTAAGAAAAGATGTGTTAGAAAATAATTGTACTATAAACTTTCATAAAAATGGATGTGATTTCTTTTTATAAAAGTTTCATATGAATCCAATTTGATTTTTTTACAATTATAATCTAGATAATATAATGTAAGAGGGCTAAGAATTTTTTAATTGAATCATACACATTATCTACTTTGATCCTTCTTATATCTCGAAGTTTTATACTTGGGATTTCTCAGCTGATAAATGAATCATCACGTTCCTCTGATAAATATTCTCTCAGAGCCTTGCATCCACTTTAACTCTCTGTCTCCCAGTAAAATGTGACCTCTTTGCCTGCATACCTCCGGGCCAGGGGACTATGCCTCAGTAATGCATGTATCTTTGTATTTCAGGCCTCATGATTTCCAGCTTTCCGCCACACTTGATTAATGTTCTTCAAATTGGTTTAGTCTTTCCTGTCTGATGTCCAGTCAGAGAGTACCAAAAAATGAGTTTTAGCTGAAATGGCCTAATGTATATATATTACGAGTTTTAATCTCATGTTAGAGTATTTGAGATCTTGGCTTAGAGGTTCATTTCCACTTCAGCATATAAGATTGTCATGTTTACCAGTTAGAACACTAAGCAAATCTAAGATTATTTTTCCCTTCTCGGGTTTCTAGTAAACAGCAAGGTCTTTGCCTCCTTTACTCTGCTCCTCACCTGAAGTGGCAGGTAAATTGTCACAAAGGCCTGTCTCAAGTGCTGCAGGAAGAGAGCTGAACTGAAGCATAAAAAGTCCAGAAGCCCCCGGAAGTGAGTGGATTCTGCGCAGGAGTCTGTGAGGACGGCCGCTCCAGTGTTACGTGTGCTTCAGCCCAGCCATGGGGAGGAGGCCCCTCTGCGACTTGTTTCATCTGGTGATTTTAAGCGAGCCTTTGGAGCTCTTTAGCTCTCTTTCCTGTGGGCCTAAATTCGAATTTGCAAACCAGGAAACTTATATACTTACTTTTCCTCTAGGAGTCTACTCAATGAGGAAAGCAAAATAGGATAATAAAAAAATTTTTTTAATTAAAAACTAACTTGGAATGTATGCATCTGCATAGGACTTCTAATTGTTTCCCAGTATGTACTGAGGTATGACTCTGCCGGCCAGGGACAAAATTAGAACCTTTCCATTCTCTAATCCAAATGGACTTTGTGCTAAATAAAAAGATATTATGCTGCATAGTCAAATTATAGACAGCAGGAAAAATCAAGAGCTGTAGTGACACAGAAGAAAATTCAGATTATTATTGTCAAGCAAAATACCCTAAACATCACAGGAAATCCCAGCCTCCCTTCTGAGACAATTGCCTGGCCCTCTCGCCCCCATATTCATCCCGTGTCATCATCTCCGGTCCTTAAAGCTGTTGTTTTTGTTTTGTTTTGGTTCTTTTTTTTTTTTGGTCTTAGCAACGTATGGTACTTTTTTCATATCTTTTTTTTCCCCAGACTGTTGTGTTTTCCAGTTTCAAGCAAAAACTCTCTTCAGCTTTTTCTATTGCCCAGTGTGTCTCCTTAACAACAATAACTTTTATCATTTTAAATCTTATTTCATGTGGAAAAACTAATATTCTACACACAATAAAATTACATTATTATCCAAGAGAATGAATTCACATTTTTTTTATACTTTAATGTTAAAACTGAAATGTATAAGAAAATGGAAGTACTGTGGTATTCTTTTTATTTAGGGTTCACATCTGGTATTTAAAATCTATCAAAGAACATAATGTCTACCAACAGATGAATGGGAAAAGAAGATGTCACACACACACAGAAATACTGCTGCTGCTGCTGCTAAGTCACTTCAGTCGTGTCCGACTCTGTGCGACCCCATAGACGGCAGCCCACCAGGCTCCCCCGTCCCTGGGATTCTCCAGGCAAGAACACTGGAGTAGGTTGCCGTTTCCTTCTCCAATGCATGAAAGTGAAAATGAAGTCGCTCAGTCGTGTCCAACTCTTCGAGACCCCATGGACTGCAGCCTACCAGGCTCCTCCGTCCATGGGATTTTCCAGGCAAAAGTACTGGAGTGGGGTGCACAGGAATACTATTCAGCTATAAATAAGAAAAAATAATGCCATTTGCATCAGCATGAATGCAGCTAGAGATTATTATACTAAGCAAAATAAGTCAAGAAGAGAAAGACAAATACCAAATAATATCAGTTCAATTCAATTCAGTCACTCAATCGTGTCCAACTCTTTGCAACCCCATGGACCACAGCACTCCAGGCCTCCCTGTCCATCACCAGCTCCCAGAGTTTACGCAAACTCATGTCCATTGAGTTGGTGATGCTATCCAACCATCTCATCCTCTGTCATCCCCTTCTCCTCCTGCCTTCAACCTTTCCCAGCATCAGAGTCTTTTCAAATGAGTCAACTCTTCGCATCAGGTGGCCAAAATATTGGAGTTTCAGCTTCAACATCAGTCCTTCCAGTGAACACCCAGGACTGATCTCCTTTAGGATGGACTGATTGGATCTCCTTGCAGTCCAAGGGAATAATATCACTTAATCACTTTTAGGTTGTGAAATCTAAAGTATAATGCAAGCGAGTCTATCTATGAAACAGAATCATGGGTATAGAGAACAGGCTGGTGGCTGCCAGGGGTGGGAGGATAGAGGTTCGGGGGGGACAGAGTGGGAGATGGGGGTTAGCAGATGTCAACTCTTCTATACAGAATGGATAAACAACAAGGTCCTGCTATACAGCACAGAGAACCATATTCAATATCCCATGATAAACATATTGGAAAGAATAGAAAAAAATTATATACATATACATATGTATGCTGCTGCTGCTAAGTCGCTTCAGTCGTGTCCGACTCTGTGCGACCCATAGATGGCAGCCCACCAGGCTCCCCCGTCCCTGGGATTCTCCAGGCAAGAACACTGGAGTGAGTTGCCATTTTCTTCTCCAATGCATGAAAGTGAAAAGTGAAAGTGAAGTCGCTCAGTCGTGTCCGACTCTTCGCGACCCCATGGACTGCTACCAGGCTCCTCTATCCATGGGATTATTCCAGGCAAGAACACTGGAGTGGGTTGGCATTGCCTTCTCCAGGGGCTGGCTCAAGTTGCTCCAAACCTCACGGCTGCCTAGCTGGGGCTTGGCCCACACCTGAAGCTCATATTCTGTCTGGAGTGAGATTCTCCAGGGAGATCCATCCCTGGTTGTGCCTGAGCGTCAGCAGCAGGGCGTCCTCCTAGATGTGGTCCTCGCACCTTAACCGGACCTTGAACTCCATGTCATTTTGAATGTAGTGGGATACCCGGGAGACGGTCCAGGTTGTGTTTCACCTGTGGGTCTCTATGTGGACGACTTGGAGGGAGTGGGGCAGAATCAGAGGAATGTAATCGAAGGGCTTGATATCCTGGGTCATCATTCTGCACTCCCTGCCTTCGTAGCACATCACCATCAGTTTCATGACATCCACTGCGGTCAATTTCTGAGCTTCTGGAGAATGTCCTAGGACCAGCTTGCATGCCCAGGAGCCCGGCTTCACTGGTTGTAGCTCACAGGTGTGGTTCCATTGTTTTGTATGAAAAAGCACCTCTCTCATAGGCTGAGGGTTCTGCAAGTAGCAGGTGGTGGCTCATAGGCCCTCATTGTGGCTCCGGATGCAGGAGACATTGGTTCTCAAGTTATAGAAGCATGTGATGAAAGTAGGGAAAACCACTAGACCATTCAGGTATGACCTAAATCAAATCCCTTACCATTATACAGTGGAAGAAACAAATAGATTTAAGGGACTAGATCTGATAGACAGAGTGCCTGATGAACTATGGAATGAGGTTCGTGACATTCTATAGGAGACAGGGAACAAGACCATCCCCAAGAAAAAGAAATGCAAAAAAGCAAAATGGCTGTCTGAGGAGGCCTTACAAAGGCCTTACAGGAGGCTGTGAAAGAAGAGAAGTGAAAAGCAAAGGAGAAAAGGAAAGATATACCCATTTGAATGCAGAGTTCCAAAGAATAGCAAGGAGTGATAAGAAAGCCTTCTTTAGTGATTAGTGCAAAGAAAGAGAGGAAAACAATAAAATGGGAAAGGCTAGAGATCTCTTCAAGAAAATTAGAGATACCAAGGGAACATTTCATGCAAAGATGGGCTCAATAGAGGACAGAAATGGTATGGACCTAACAGAAGCAGAAGATATTAAGAATAGGTGGCAAGACTACACAGAAGAACTGTACAAAAAAGATCTTCATGACCCAGATAATCACGATAGTGTGATCACTCACCAGGAGCCAGACTTCCTGGAATGTGAAGTCAAGTGGGCCTTAGAAAGCATCACTATGAACAAAGCTAGTGGAGGTGATGGAGTTCCAGTTGAGCTATTTCAAATCCTAAAAGATGATGCTGTTAATGTGCTGCATTCAATATGTCAGCAAATTTGGAAAACTCAGCAGGGCCACAGGACTGGAAAAGGTCAGTTTTCATTCCAATCCCAAAGAAAGGCAATGCCAAAGATTGCTCAAACTATGCAACAATTGCACTCATCTCACACACTAGTAAAGTAACGCTCAAAATTCTCCAAACCAGGCTTCAGCAATACGTGAACTGTGAACTTCCAGGTGTTCAAGCTGGTTTTAGAAAAGGCAGAGGAACCAGAGATCAAATGGCCAACATCTGTTGGATCATCGAGAAAGCAAGAGAGTTCCAGAAAAACATCTATTTCTGCTTTACTGACTATGCAAAAGCCTTTGACTGTGTGGATCACAATACACTGTGAAAAATTCTAAAAGAGATGGGAATATCAGACCACCTGACCTGCCTCTTGAGAAACCTGTATGCAGGTCAGGAAGCAACAGTTAGAACTGGACATGGAACAACAGACTGGTTCCAAATAGGAAAAGGAGTACATCAAGGCTGTATATTATCACCCTGCTTATTTAACTTATATGCAGAGTACATCATGAGAAATGCTGGGCTGGAAGAAGCACAAGCTGGAATCAAGATTGCCGGGAGAAATATCAATAAAGTAAGATATGCAGATGACACCACCCTTCTGGCAGAAAGTGAAGAGGAACTAAAAAGTCTCTTGATGAAAGTGAAAGATGAGAGTGAAAAAGTTGGCTTAACGCTTAACATTCAGAAAACTAAGATCATGGCATCTGGTCCCATCACTTCATGGCAAATAGATGGGGAAACAGTGGAAACAGTGGCTGACTTTATTTTTCTGGGCTCCAAAATCATTGCAGATGGTGATTGCAGCCATGAAATTAAAAGATGCTTACTCCTTGGAAGGAAAGTTATGACCAACCTAGACAGCACATTAAAAAGCAGAGACATTACTTTGCCAACAAAGGTCCATCTAGTCAAGGCTATGATTTTTTCAGTAGTCATGTATGGATGTGAGAGTTGGACTATAAAGAAAACTCAGCCCAGGAGAATTAATACTTTTGAACTGTGGTGTTGGAGAAAACTCTTAAGAGTCCCTTGGACTGCAAGGAGATCCAACCAGTCTACCCTAAAGGAAATCAGTCCTGAGTATTGGAAGGACTGATGCTGAAGCTGAAACTCCAATACTTTGGCCACCTGATGCGAAGAGCTGACTCATTGGAAAAGACCCTGATGTTGGGAAAGATTGAGGGCTGGAGGAGAAGGGGACGACAGAGGATGAGATGGCTGGATGGCATCACTGACTTGATGGACATGAGTTTGAGTGAACTACCGGAATTGGTGATGGACAGGGAGGCCTGGCGTGCTGCAATTCATGGGGTTGCAAAGAGTCGGACATGACTGAGGGACTAAACTGAACTGAACTGATGTTGGAAGCATCACTGATGTAGATGCCCGAGGGATGGCCAGGGACAAGAGAAGGATGAGGAAGGACAGACAGCAGGACAGAGCCAGAGCGTACATCACATCCACGGGTGGGGGCTGGGAAGGGAGCCCTGTGTTTAGGACCTGGTGAAGCTCAGCTTCTTGATATCTCAAGAATGGATGTAGGCCATCTCAGAAGGCGAGTGATCAGATTATTTTTAAAGGAGAAATTTCCACTAGAAACAAATCCACCTAAGTGTTTATCTAGTACTGACTGTATCAAAGTAAAGGTTATATAATCTAAATCCCAGGTTAATGTAGCCTCTTCCAACATACCCACAGTGGTGGTTTAATCGCTCAGTAGTGTCTGACTCTTGTGACCCCATGGACTGTAGCCCATCCAGGCTCCTCTGTCCATGGGATTTCTCAGACAAGAATGCTAGAGTGGGTTGCCATATCCTTTTCCAAGGGATCTTCTCCCCCCAGGGATTGAACCCGGGTCTCCTGCACTCAGGCAGGTCTCCTGCATTGCAGGCAGATTCTTTGTTAACTGAGCCACAATAACTATATTAATGGATATATTGTAGAAAAACTTTTTTGGAAAAGTAGGGGTAATGAACACAACAGCCCTTCAAACACTCACTCCAATGACTGATTCTTGAGTGTTTATTTCACTGCATTCACCCTGTAGTTTCCCTTCCTGATAAAATATAGGCCCAATGCATCAGGTCCACTGTGTGTGCACAAGAAAAAGGAAAAGGGAAAATTACAAGCTATTTTGTTCCTGCCCATATGAGTTGACATTCTAGCTGCTTATTTCATAGAGCTTAAAGGCTCACCTAAAATTTTACTGCCATGATAAAATGTCATTAGCATTTGTTGTCAGAGAAACTGTATGGCTTAGAATGTTTTAAAGGTGCGTGTTCCTTGAATCCAACAAGATACTTGACACGTTTATTGAAGTCTTTAAGGCTAAAATGGAGGATATGACAGGATAATTGTTAACCAGGTGGATTCCTAGCTATTGAAACAAACTGAATGAGTTGAATAATAATTTATGTTACATTGAGGGAAATCATGGCAAATGAATGGGGAAACAATGGAAACATTGACAGACCTTATCTTTTTAGGCTCCAAAATCACAGCAGATGATGACTGCAGCCATGAAATTCAAAGACACTTGCTCCTTGGAAGAAAAGTTATGACCAACCTAGACAGCATGTCAAAAAACAGAGACATTACTTTGCCAACAAAGGTCCATCTAATCAAGGCTATGGTTTTTTCAGTAGTCTTGTATGGATGTGAGAGAGTTGGACTATAAAGAAAGCTGAGTGCCAAAGAATTGATGCTTTTGAACTGTGGTGTTGAAGAAGACTCTTGAGAGTCCCTTGGACTGCAAGGAGATCCAACCAGTCCATCCTAAAGGAAATCAGTCCTGATTATTCATTGGAAGGACTGATGCTGAAGCTGAAACTCCAATACTTTGGCCACCTGATGTGGAGAACTGATTCATTTGAAAAGACCGTGATGCTGGGACAGATTGAACGCAGGAGAAGGGGACAACAGGATGAGATGGTTGGATAGCATCACCGACTCAATGGACATGAGTTTGAGCAAGCTCCAGAAGTTGGTAATGGACAGGGAGGCCTAGTGTGCTGCAGTCCATGGGGGTCTCAAAGAGTTGGACACAACTGAGCAACTGAGCTGAACTGAACTGAGGGAAATTTTGGATGAAGACATGAGGAATTCTATAGAAAGTATTCTATATTCTATTGAAAAGTGAAGTTGTTCAGTCGAGTCTAACTCTGTGTGATCCCACGGACTGTAGCCAGCAAGGCTCCTCTATCCATGGGATTTTCCAGCCAAGAATACTGGAGTGGGTTGCCATTTCTTTCTCCAGGGGATCTTCCCGACCCAGGGATTGAACCTGAATATCCTGCACTCCAGGCAGACTCTTTACCATCTGAGCCACTAGGGAAGCTTCTGTATTCTATAAAAGGTACAATCAAATTTACAGATAACAGAGCTAGAGTGGTTAAATACGATGATATTATTAAGATTTAGAGCTGTTTCACTGCCGAGACAAATTTAAGATAAATTTGGGCACATTTCATGCCTATGTCAAACTTGACTTGATAGTGGTATACTCAGGAGAAAATGTCCTGGAATTTTTATGTGACCAAATCCCAGTATAAGCCCACAGTCCTGCACACCTGGGGAGGGAACAGGAGGCGAGAACTAAAGCTTTGTAAAAGTGTGTCGATGGAAGGATGTGTCCAGGTCAAAAGAATAGTCCCACTGTACTCCAACATGTTAAGATCAGTCACGGTTAGAATATCGCGTTCCAATCAAGGTGTCACATTTTAAGCAGATTTGGGGTGCCTATTACAGCATTTGGAAGGATAAATAACAGGAGGGTGATGATTTGACTTCTCAAGAAGAATACGTAAAAGAATTAGGGAAGTTCAGTCTGGAGTTGAATTCACACATACAAGTGATACCTGTTTACAAATACTTGAAGGGTATGGAAGAGAGAATAAGGTTACTCTTCATTGCTTCAGAAGCCAAAGCTTTAGAGAAATAGTTGAAAATTTTCATGAGACTTTAGTTCAGTATGAGGAATGAGTTTCTAATGATTGTTGTTGACTACAAATACATTATGCTACTGCTGTTAATGAGTGTTCAAACAAATCCTGTGCTTACCAAGACTGTTAAAGAGAGAATTGCTCCTTTGAGTAGAGAGTCATGCCAGATCAACTTTGAGGTCTCCTCCATAAAGTTTAAGATGCAACAAATAATCATCAGAAAAACATCACTCAGATGAAAGAAACGTTTACAATGCTGGATCTTAGAAATGGCATTTAGATAACTGCAGCTCCATTATACTGGAGGGATATAGTTGAAGCATTGTCTTCCTCCTCATTCATGATCAGCCCATGTTTATCTAGACATTATTGTTTCCTGGTGGGTAATCTGTTAACTGAGAATGGGAGGTTAAGAGCCGTATATGACCGTAAGAAAGCCAAAGCCTCTTACAGAATGAATAAAAGTTATTTTTCTTCCTTTAGAGAGTTAACAGTTGCTCTCTGTCCGTTCCGCCCACCGCTGTCTTCATCAAACATACAAAGAGGCAAAAATCTAACTCAAATACTCAAGCTTATTATGCATGCACTTCACCTCATTGCCATCTCTTTGAGTCCTTGTTTCTATCTCTGTCTTCCACAGTTCTTGATTCATAGGGAATAGTCCATAAACACTTGTTAAATAAAAACATCTTCTTTGAGATTACTTTTTGCTATAAATCCTTATAGCATTTTTTCTACTATTAGATATTAATTAGATATCTAATTTATAAATTATCTAATTTATATCTAGATATCTAAATATAATATCTAATTTATAAATTAATCTAAAATGACATAGATCAATTTTTTTACATCTTCCACAAGAAAAGGCCCTTTTCCATAGTGTCCTGAAGATTTTCTGTGTGAAGTAGACGGGAGAAACATGCTTTTTGAAAAAAGAAAACTTAGGGAGTGGAGAACGTTTATGAAGATTCCTCCACTTCCTCCATTTTAGATTATGTTCTAAACCTCAGGATATCTTAATCTAGAATCCCCAGTTCACTAGAAGATCTACAAAACGAGGAGGAGAACACATGTCCACAACTGCCCTAAAATCATGTTGACATTTTTGTATACATGAATAAGTGCAGACTTTCTGGTGGAAGTGTCCCTACCAGTAATCAGAAAATTTTAAGAACTACTATCTTAACTTTTTTTCAGACTTTTGTTTTTATAATTCAATTTGAAGGCTACAAAGTACCCATTATGTATCAGGTGCTGTGCCTGGTACTGAGGATACAAAAATGACAGACAACCTTGAACTCAATTTGCTCACAATGTATGAGGACAGCAGTTAAGTTCATCACATGTTGAGAAATTATAAAAGAAAGATCTGTTTAAAAGCCTTTCTGCTGTTTTTCTCCAACTCTGGTTGATTCCATTGTACAGTTAGACCCTTGTGCCACAAAATCCCAGGTGGATCCGTGGTAAAGAACTGCCTGCCAAAGCAGAAGACACAGGTTTGATCCCTGGTGGGGAAAATCCCCTGAAGAAGGAAATGGCAACCATCCAGTATTCTTGCCTGGGAAATCCCATGGACAGAAGTCTGGTGGCTACAGTATATGGGGTTGCAAAAAGAGTTGGTCATGACTTAACTACTGAACAACAATGCCACCTACCACCAGAAACTTCTTTCTAACATAATGATTGACTTTCTCTTTTCAGCCTGTCACCAGTGGGATTAAATGGTGTTCTCACCTTGGGTGGTTCAGACAGTAAAGAAACTGCCTGCAATGCAGGAGATCCAGGCTTGATCCCTGGGTCTGGAAGATCCCCTGGAGTAGGAAATGGCAACCCACTCCAGTATTCTTGCCTGGAGAATTTCATGGACAGAGGAGCCTGGTGGGCTACAGTCCCTGGGGTCACAAAGAGTCAGACACAACTCTGGGGTCACAAAGAGTCAGACACAACTGAGTGACTATCTGTTAAACCCAGGAGTTTTTAAGACTCTGTGTCTAAAGGACTCATAAGCAATGGATGAAAATGTTCACTTTAACTATTTTTACATATTGTGATCAAACCTCTAGCCATTAGAGGAATGGTGTGGGATTTTTCTTGACCTGATAAATATTATATGCCAAAGAGGCAGTGGTACAGCCTATAAATCTAGAAGACAGGCTAAGATGACCTTTGAGCTATTTACAGAAGGTCCAAAAGTAGTCAAGATTCCTTCCTTCCTTCTTCCATGAGTGTTGTTAATGTTCGTTTACTACCAATAGAAGCCAAAGGAAAAGCACCCAACTCTTCAGTCCTTCATCAATATTTGTAACCTCCTTATATGATGACAACTAATTAAGCATTAGATCAATGAATGACTATAACAGCATCAGAGTTTCAGGTTCACGAGGAGGACTGGAACTGGACTTTCAACTTACACTCATTTCCTTGTGTAAATGTACATTCATTTGTTTAATCATTTCCCTGACTATGAACTTTTCGGTCATTTTCACTGTTTGGACGTTACAAACAATGCTTCCAGGATTATCTCTGTAAATATGTAATTTTCCACATCCGTTAGTTTAGCTCTTAAATTCTTAAAAGTCTAATTCCTGGTTCAGAGGGTAGAGACATGTTAATATTGTTGAGATATATCGTCAAGTAGCCATGTTTCATAATGTTTACAACAATTGTTTAACATTGAGGCAGTCACTAGAGATAAATGAGGAAAAGTGATCAGCAAACAAAGCAAAATATCTGGCGTGACATCATTTATATTGCTTTCTTTGTCCATTGCTGATGAGGACTAAAGGTTACTTCTTTTAGAAAATGGAAGGAGTGAGTCCAGACAGGAATTTTCTTTCTCTAGGGTAGGTCCCCAAAGGAATGTAAGACTTTATCCCAGAACAAAGCCGTCATCAGTCCCTTTGTATTCTGGGCAAAGTAGAGAAAACCAAAAGATCCATTTTGTCATCCCCTGTCTCAAATCAGATGCCTTTCTGTGGTCTTAAATGTTTGTGTGACTGACAAGTGGGACTTCTGTTATAATTCACAATGCAATCACTGTTCTAAACATGCACATGGCCCACTCTGTCTCAGCTTCAATTATAAAATCTTCAGCCAGAGGCTATTATCCTCTGTTTTGTTCTGTCAGCAGCACAGCGAGCCAGTGAATTTCCAACTGGGATCAGGTGGCAAGAGAGAAATTTCTCACACTTCATCAAGCCTTTATGCACCCCAGTATATTGCCTCCTTTAGGGAGTGGGGCCCTGATTGGGGAAGTTCCCTCGATGGCTGTACAGAATCTGTGACAGCGCATAAAGCTTTGGCTTCTTTCATAACTCATCAACTAAATTTTAAATAAGATTATAAAGTTGTTCTAGGAAAGCCAGACAGCTACCTGGTTGACCTTTATCTGCTGAAATTCGGATGAAGGGGGTGGGGGAAATTGCTAAGCCCTGGTTAAACTTTTTAAGCCCTAGTTTAACTTTTCCCTAGTTAAAAATAACCTGTGTTATAAGGGTGGTGTGCAATTGTGTTCAAGTCTATAACAATCTTATTAGTTGCTCTGACTACCTGGTCAGTTTCTCCGAGCCCTATCAGAATCCAGGCAGGGCGTGTTAGTTCAACAACACACTGTTGTCTATGGTGCCAGGAGACAAATGTCAATGTGCCTGCTGCATTCCTCTGGGATAAAAGAAATGAAGTCACTACATTAGAAAATGAGTCATGGGTCCAGGTACACGTCTCACCCTGAACACACAGCCTCTCCCAGTTTAAGGTCATTAATCCATCAGCTGGACGAGTTCTAGTACCCAGGAGAGAGTGAGACAGAAATGTTACTTTAGGAGCATTGAGGTTTACGATATTCGAGAGGGTAATGACAGTGGTTGCTGCAGACACTGAAGTTTAAATGTGTCTATCAGAAGGTGAACGCTGAGAGGTCAGGCTAGAATGGAGGGCTGAGAACTCGACAGCTCGAAGGGCTGTCTACGAACTGGGGCAATTTTGGGAAACAGAGGGGGAGCAGAACTAACATTCAAGAGAAGAAAATGTTGTCTTTCAAGGACCTACTTGATTAACAAATGATTACTTTAATTCAAGAGGTGTAGGAGAAGTTTTACTTTTCAAAAACAATATAGCAGATACCTAACCACTTCCAGAATTTTTTCAGGTCTTGCTAAGCTTTCATAATAAAAGGTATGAAATTAGAAGGAAACTCCTAGATACTTCCTTATTACCTGCTATGTAGTCAAAGTTTTGTACTCATGTTTTAATGGAACATTACCAAAGGTGACCTTTACTGCGCGTGCCAGAGAAACCTAGCTGTCACCTTGAGACTCTAGAGGAAGCATAATAGGAGCTGTTTGGCAAACTTAACAAAAGTTTATAACATTCCTAAACAGCCTAATCAATAATAAAAGGGGGAAAACGGTATTGCTCCATCCTCTAGGAACCTAGAATCAACATACAAAAATTGGAAATTATCATTTTTATCCTGACTTTGATCTTGAACACTTCTTTGTGCCCACAAAACTCGTTCTGCCCCTCCACCCTGTCCTACACTTTCTCACTCACACCACATTCTTTGAGGACAGAAAATACAGTTTCAGGTTGGGAGTTTCCTTTGATGCTAAGACACTTTAAAGGTAAGTATAGAAAAATGAGAGAAGTAAATGTTTATTCCTTTCCCAACTGGATTTTGCAAAGCAAACTGCAAGAGAAAACAATCCATTCTCAGTCAGTGTGCATTTGTTCCCTCCTGTCTCTCTCTCATTCTGCTCAGGATTAAATGTTCCCCTTGTGCTCAACCAAAATGGAAATATGATCTCATGTTTGTTTATTGTGTTGCCTTTCTATCTCATAGGCCAATGCAATACAGGGTAAATTTTGATTTATTGATGTTACTTCGTCCCCCCAACACAGGGAAACTCTTCAGGGAGCTTGCTGTGAGCGTCTCCAAGAGCAGCTGAATCGCCAAGGTAGACAATGTATAAAAATAGTGATGCTTCAAGGTGCTAAAGCGACATCATTCAGTACAGTCACTGCCACACTCCAGGTGCAAGTTCAAGCATTCTACCAGACATGATTGCCAAATATGAATCAAACTAATTTATTATCAATGCTCTTCTTAAATCTTCTGATCTTGGGATTTTTCCAGTGAGAAAGGGGGCTATTTTCCATTCCCCATACAAAATACAAAAAGTCTGATCACATTATACACTTAGTCAAGTGAGCAGGAAATTATCAAGAAAAAATTATCTGTCTCAAATAACAGTGTGGAGAGAAACAGACAAGTGTCTGAATTTGTGTGTTTATTTCTTTTCTCTCACTGTCATTTCTTTATGTCCAATAAGCAATAAAATATATTTCAAAGGACAAAACAGGGTAACTTATATAACAAAATGAAGAGATTCATAATAGCCTTTACAATTGCCCATGATAAAGAAAACAAATTTCCAATATGGAAAATGGGATTAAATGTTAGAAACTGATGAGTTTTAAATGCATATGAAATATCACAGAAAAAAGAAATTATTTCCATTCACACCATCAGACTGGCAGCAACCTGACACTATCTATTAAGATTGAAGTTGCACACATCCAGTAATTCCACTCCAACATATGTGCCACCAGAAACTCTCCAGCATGTGTACCATGAGGGTCTTCTGGAGCATTCACAATATCTTTGTTGGGAATTGTGTAACAGCGAAAATCACCAAAATATCCATCTACATAAGAGTGAATAATGCATTGTGTATATTTGAACAATGGACTATATTGCATTTAGGATGAGTGAGCTAAACTATATATATCAATATATATGTAATACAAGAGCAATGTTGAGCAAAAAGTGTCATTGCAGAAGGATATGTTTGGGGGTACCAAATATATATACATATGTGTATATATATAAAACTTTATTTATATACATATTCAAACCAATACTATGTATCTTGGATCTATTCTTAGTAGAAAAGCATAAAACACCCATGTGGGGATTTCCCTAGTTGTACATTGGTTAAGATTCCGTGCTCCCACTGCAGGGGGTGAGGATTCAAGCCCTGGTAGGGGAACTAAGAACCACATGCCACATGGCAGGCCAAAATAAAAAAAAAATTTTAGGTTAAAAAAAAAAATCCACATGAAAATGGAAACCAAATTCATAACTGTGTTTCAAACACAAATTCAAACATAAATTCAGAACTGTGTTTTCCTGTGGTAAAGTATAAAGGAGAAGGGGATCTGCAAAACATATTCAGGGAACTTCAACTGTAAGTGCAATTTTTTCTTAAAAAATTCAGTGCAAATATTGTGTGATATAAGATTTTCAAAGTTTTGTTGTTTATTGCTTGAAATATTTTATAAATAAAAAATAATACTTATGCAGAATTTGTAAGAATGTAGCTTTCAAAGCAAATTTCTGCCAGTCCATCCAACTTCGGTTTTGCAAACTCATTCATATAGAATTCCCACAGTCAAACTTTTTGTTTAAGAATGTCCCTTGCCTCCATAAAAGCCCAAAATGAGCACCCTACTCTAATAAAAATCTGAAACAGTTGAGGTTGTTATATGAAAAGCATGGGAGTTAGCACGCCTGAGTCCTGCCATCTTGGCCTCAGTGGTAGCCTTGGCCCCAAGACTTAATCTACAGGAGTTGGGTTAGATCCCTTACTGCTCCTTCCCAGGTTGTAGTGCTTGAACCATATTCATCAGCAGCCCCCTTTCTCCTTCTTCTTAACACAGCCCAGATTTTCATCAAGTATCTTGATTTATCTAAGGGTTATCACAAGACTCTTGCCAATAACTGATTTGGAGATGGTTATATAAATTAATCTGCACCAATAAAAAGTAAGGAGAACTTTACTAAGGACCTCCAAGGACACTTCCCTACTTCTCAGGATAAAGCTACAGAAAGAAAGGGGCTTTTCCTCTGTCACTGTTGTATATAGATTTGAGACCCAGAACTGTACCAGCCACCTACCTATCAAGCTGAAAACTACCAACACTGAGTAAAGAACAGAACCAAGAGAGCTAAAGTGAACAGAGTCAGTGCAGCTAGATTATGTCAACCCGGAAGAATACCTCACCTCTGGGCATCCAAGTAAGCGAGTCAATCTATTTCTGTGTTGTGTAAACCAGTTAGAGTTGGGTTTTTGTTACTTGTGGCCAAAGACATTGTTCCTGAATGAAGCACACATATATGATTCAGCTTCCTCAACTGTGAGCAGGGATATTAATGCCTGCCCTGCCCTCCTACTTCACGCAGTGGTTTTGGAGATCAAGATGAGGACGTGAATGTGCTTTGTAAACTATAAATTATTGTTCAAGGACAAACTGGTAGTATCAATAATGATTTTGTTATGCATAAAAAAGAATGAAATAATGCCACTTGCAGCTACATGGATGGACCTAGAGATTATGACACTAAGCAAAGTTAGTCAGAAGGGAGAAGATAAACACCATATGATATCACTTATACATGTAATCTAAAATAAGACAAAATGAATTTATCTACACAACAGAGACAAACTCAGAGACCTGTGGTTGCCAAGGGCGAGGGGAGTGGAGGAGAGACGAATTGGGAGTTTGGAATTAGCAGATATACACTGTTATATGTACAATGGATAACAGAGTCCTATTGTATAGCACAATAATATCCTGTTATAAAACATAATGGAAAAGAAAAAATAACTTTGCTAAGAAGTGTAAGGTACAAATTATTTGTTCACTATAAGAATTATGTATGTCTGAGAATATATAACTATTCAACTTATTTTAACTTGACAGATACTTCCAGAAACTTTATGAGAATTTACACATCACTCTTTTATATCATATAAAATAGTTACACTTTTACAGTATCAGTTGAGAACATCTTCAGCAATGAGTTTTTACACAAGTACAATAGCTATTTATGTTAAAGGATTTAAAAGACAGTTGTCTATAAAATATGGTCTCCTTGCTTAAAAACTATGTGATCTTTGTCATAACCTATCTGTGTCTCAGTATGTATAGTAACTGTAAGGGTTAAGGGAGAAAATACCTGTAACAAACTTAGATCAGGACCTGCCACATAGCAACAAACAGAATAGCAGCCAATAGTTACTTAGCACTTACTATGTTCCAGACATGTTCCAGGCTCTTCACATTCATCAGTTCATACAGCAGAACTCTATTGCTGCACTGTGGTAGTTTTAATTTTTAAAATAAATTTACTATTAAAAAAATCATATTCCTATAAATTCAAAAAATTCAAACAATACAGAAAAGTACAAAATGTAACAAAAGTCACCAAAAATTGCATATTATTACTTGGATGCTGGATAAGTTACTAGACACTTCTCTGTTTAATACGGAATGTACACATATGTACACATTCATGTACAGGAGCATATGTGTGTATGTATATGTATATGTGTGTGTATATGTATGTGTGTGTGTATGCTTAGTCGCTTCAGTCATGTCCAGCTCTTTGCGACCCCATGAACTGTAGCCCTCCAGGCTCCTCTGTCTGTGGGATTTTCCAGGCAAGAAGACTGGAGTAGGTCGCTATACCCTCCTCCAGGGGATCTTCCCAATCCATGGGTTTAACTGGAGTCTTTTTCATCTCCTGCACGGGGGGCAGGTTCTTCCCCACTGGGCTTCCCTTGTGGCTCAGCTGGTAAAGAGTCTGCCTGCAATGTGAGAGACCTGGGTTCAATCGCTGGGTTGGGAAGATCCCCTGGAGAAGGGGATTGCTACGTAGCTACTACAGTATCCTGGCCTGGAGAATTCTGTGGACTGTATAGTATTCCAGCATTCTGGCCTGGAGAATTCCGTGGACTGTATAGTCCATGGGGTCGCCAGGAGTCAGACAGGACTGAGTGACTTTCACTGTGTTCCACTGTGTTCTTTACCACTAGTGCCACCTGGGAGGCCCGTATATGTACGTACACGTACATGTACGTCACTTACACATATGTGCACTTTTTTTTAGAAAGACAGAAAGAAAAAAATAGCATTATTTTTAAAACTGTATAGCCAGTTCTACATCCTAGGGGATAAAAGAGGTAAGACTTTTTCATATTCTTTGGGATATTGCTTATAAGTGAGTAGAGTCTGGACAGGCAGCAGACACCTAAATACATCATTATATACACAGGGCCATATGTTCTTTTTTTTACTGGTCTTAATTAACAATTCAGTAAAGTATACTCATATTGTTGTGCAATAGATGTACAGAACTTTTTCATCTTGCAAAACTGAAACTCTCCACCCATTAAACAACTACTTTTCATTTTCTCCTTCCACCATCCCTGGTACCATTCTACTTTCTATGAATTTGCAGCAATCTTATCTTTCATACCTCAACTTTTATTACTCAGCACTTACTATATTCATACTTGGTGAGTAAATAAATGAATCCATATTTGCACTATACAAAAACAAATAAAAAAAGAGAGGTCACAGTATCATTTGTATTAGGAAATCAGTAACCTCCAAATAGATAAAATTTTTTTGAACATTTACTAGCTATCAGGTCAGGTCAGTTCAGTTCAGTCACTCAGTCATGTTCGACTCTTTGCAACCCCATGAATCGCAGCACGCCAGGCCTCCCTGTCCATCACCAACTCCCAGAGTTCACCCAGACTCACATCCATCGAGTCAGTGATGCCATCCAGCCATCTCATCCTCTGTCGTCCCCTTCTCCTCCTGCCCCCAATCCCTCCCAGCATCAGAGTCTTTTCCAATGAGTCAACTCTTCACATGAGGTGGCCAAAGTACTAGAGTTTCAGCTTTAGCATCATTCCTTCCAAAGAAATCCCAGGGCTGATCTCCTTCAGAATGGACTGGTTGGATCTCCTTGCAGTCCAAGGGACTCTCAAGAGTCTTCTCCAACACCACAGTTCAAAAGCATCAATTCACTGGGACAACCCAGAGGGATGGTATGGGGAGGGAGGAGGGAGGAGGGTTCAGGATGTGGAGCACGTGTATACCTGTGATGGATTCATTTTGATATTTGGCAAAACTAATACAATTATGTAAAGTTTAAAAATAAAAAAAAATAAAAAGCATCAATTCTTCGGCACTCAGCCTTCTTCACAGTCCAACTCTCACATCCATACATGACCACTGGAAAAACCATAGCCTTGACTAGATGAACCTTTGTTGGCAAAGTAATGTCTCTGCTTTTGAATATGCTATCTAGGTTGGTCATAACTTTCCTTCCAAGGAATAAGTGTCTTTTAATTTCATGGCTGCAATCACCATCTGCAGTAATTTTGGAGCCCAAAAAAATAAAGTCTGACACTGTTTCCACTGTTTCCCCATCTATTTCCCATGAAGTGATGGGACCAGATGCCATGATCTTCATTTTCTGAATGTTGAACTATAAGCCAACTTTTTCACTCTCCTCTTTTACTTTCAAGAGGCTTTTTAGTTCCTCTTCACTTTCTACCATAAGGGTGGTGTCATCTGCATATCTGAGGTTATGGAGATTTCTCCCGGCAATCTTGATTCCAGCTTGTGCTTCTTCCAGTCCAGCGTTTCTCATGATGTACTCTGATAAAGCTATCAGGTACTTTATGTTAATTATGAACTTCACCCCTACAGTCAATTCCAACACAGCAGTCAGAGTGATCTTTTTAAATATATCAAATAATGTCACAACTTTTCTTAAAACTCTGCAGTGGCTCCTTTTTACACTAAGATTAAGCATCAAAGTTTTCACAGTAGACTACAAAACCATCTCATACCTGGACCCCTTTTCTTCTCTTATCTTTTCTGTTATCTGTCTCGGTCCCTTCATTCCAACCATACTGGATTCTTTGCAGTTTCTCAAACATTCCAACAACACTCACCTCTGGGGCATTGCCCTTGCTGTTCTCTCTACCTGGAACATTTTGGTCTTAATATCCACATTACTCACGCCTCACTTCCATCAGATCATTGTTCCAGCACACCTTATGTCCAGTCCATGCTGAAGAAGGATTCTTCCCCTCACAGCGGCCGAGACTGTACAAGCCGTGCCACCCTCAGGGCCCTTCTCTGACCTCTTGTGTGTGGAGCATCTTTTCCCTTTAATGTGGGTCCCAGTGACACACTCTCTGCCTTTCCATCTTAAGGGTTCTCACCGTGATTGCTTTTTTGGAAGGGGGAAATTGCGAGAGAGAAAAGAACATTCAAGCCAATGTATTCATTTATTTGTTTTTGTAAGAAGAAAACCAAATCCATCTCAAGCTGAAAAAAACAGTAGTGATGTGATCCCTGACTGCCCTTTGAAAACAGCCACATGTGTCCCCTGCACTCTGACTCTCTGCAATTACTTCCCATAATTCTGTAGAAGTTACCATCATGTGACCTACCATACACTTTTTACATACTTAGTTTGCTTTTTGTTTCCCTCTACATAATGGCAGCCATTTTTTTCTGTTTTATTCACTACTATATCCCAGCACCAACACCTACACATAATGGGTGCTCAATAAAATGAATACTTTAATAAATAGGGACAGAAAGCAGATCAGTGAGTAGGAGGATTTGATTGGGAAGGAACACAAGCAACTTGTTCTACATTATGTATATAGATTATGCAAGTGTAGAAATATGTATATTTCTACATAAGTATATTAGAATTATGGATATGATTATGCAGGTGTAGAAATTTGTTAAAACTCATTGACATATACACTTAAATAGGTACATTACTACTACATGTAAACTATACCTTAATAAAGGGAATCTTTTAAAACTAGCAATTTTTTAAAACCAGTCAATCCCAAAGGAAGTCCTGAACATCCATTGGAAGGACTGATGCTGAAGTTCCAATACTTTGGACACCCGATGAGAAGAACTGACTCATTGGAAAAGACCTTCACGCTGGGAAAGATTGAAGGCAGCAGAGAAGGGGACGACAGAGGATGCGATGGTTGGATGGCATCACCGACTCAATGGACATGAGTTTGAGCAAGTGCCGGGAGTTGGTGATGGACGGGGAAGCCTGGTGTGCTGCTGTCCATGGGGTCGCAGAGTCGGACAAGACTGAGCAACTGAACTGACAGCGATTTGCTTAAGGTCTCGGTATTTGCAAAGTAGTAAAGCTATAACTCAAAGTATGTCTGGTGTGTCTGATTCCAAAGTCTGTCATCTTTTTAAGAAATTATGCTACATCCCATCATCTCTGCCCCACCTAGTTTCCACAACTGGCCCCACTGAGTTCTCAACCAGGAAGCTTAGTCTCAGTTGTTTTCAGATTTATACATCTCTGAGGTATGCAATACATCTATGGTTCCGTCTCTCCCACACTTTTAAGATCTTAGGAACATTAATCATATAGATGATTAAAATGTATTTGTTCCCCTCTGGAAGACATAGTATAACACACACAAAAAAACCCCACAGTCACTACCTTTCAGAGGCTCAGATCCAAATCAAAAATCAGACACTTGACAGCTACTTAATGATATTTAACTGGTGTAATGGTCCAATTTTATTTGTCAACTTGGCTAGGCTATGCCTAATTTTTAAATCAAATACTAATCTAGGTGTTGTTATGAAGATATTTTGTAGATATGATTGACTCAATCAGTGGGCTTTAAGGAAGGATTATACTCCATAATCTGGGTGTAGTGATGTGATCCCTGTGATCCAATCAGTTGAAAGGCCTAAGGACAAAACTGAATTTTTCTGAAAGAGAAGAAATTCTGCCAGTGGACTAAAGTGTGAACTCCTTCCTGAGAGTTTCTAGCCTACCCTTTCTGATGGTCTGCTCTGCGGATTCCAGACTTGCCTACATAGCCCCCCAAGTTACATAAACCAGTTCCTTGCAATAAATCTCTCTTTGCCTGTGTGTGTGTGTGTGTGTGTGTGAGAGAGAGAGAGAGAGAGAGAGAGAAAGAGAGAGAGAGAAAGTTTGTGTGTGATTTACAAAAAGCATGCAGGAGTGCTGAAAGAATGTGAATTCTTCCAACTGTTAGTGTTCTAATGATAATTTCTGGGGCTAATTATTCCCTGGGTATTCATATTGTTAGCTGGACTTAGGGTGTCTACATGAGTGATTATGGATATATTACCATCTCTTCCCTCTCCATGCCTATGACGGGCTTTGTGTTGATCACTGTACCCAAACTATACCAGACTTAAGCCCTTCCCTATCCTTCTAACCCTTTCCACTGTTTCACCCTTTAGTCTAAATCCTGAGTAGTGAGTACCATCTGAATTTCCTACTACTGTACTCAGCCTCCTTTATCAGGAAGCCAGTGGTCACCACATCTGGAATTAACATGACTGTGTCCTTTGGACATGGCACAAGTAGCTTTCCCTGTCCCAGCTGCCTAAGCTTCTGGAGTCAATTTTTGCAGCCAGGTCCATTTTTCTGTTCAACCATGACAGGCAGATCTTAAACCTTTCTCACCTTACCAGTTCCATGCAGCCACAGCAAAGCACCAAGCTTCCAATTTTCATGGCAAACACTATAAAAGACCAATTTCAGTTAACCATGAATGGCGCAATCATAGAGAATAAGGCCTTATCCAGAAGCAAGTAGGACCCAGTTTTCCAATGATGAGACTGAAAATTCTCTGTGTGTGTACACACCTAACTTTGTGACTTTATTTTCAGAAATTAGATTATTTTTCAACTGGCTATTTTGCTGAATAACCCATAGTACTTAATCATAGAAGCTAATTTTAAGTATATGCTAAATTCCGTAAACTCAAATATCAGTGAGAATGGGAGCGTTGAAACTGTGGGTAATGATTAGACAACTCTATTTCACCTGCTTTCAGTAATCAAGGTCATTTTACGATTTGCATGTCCTCCTAACATGGCACATAACCTCCTAGGGCACATAACCTAAGCAATGAGATATAAGAAGTTGCTGTTTTCCAAGAACTTGAAGTCAGCTGTGTCTAGTTTGAGCGGAGCTCATACTAGATAGAACCACTGATCCTCCAACTGAGTACCATCTGGTGGGATTTTGGTATGTATGGCAGAAAATATAAAAGGTTACCCCGCCAAGATATTCCATACTTGGGTTAGAGACCCCCGGGCTTTGGTTTTGGGTCTTATTTGTGTTTTGTTTTGTTTCGTTTTCAGTCTCATTTGTCTATGTCCATCTATTTCTGATTGTCTTAATTGCTAAGAATGGGCTGCTGGTGATTGAACTTCTTGATGTCAGTAGCAAGGACCTATAGAGAGATTGCTTTGCATCATCCACCTATAAGCAAACCCTTTCAAAATGGGAAAAGTTAATTCAGTTCTCTCTTGTAGCCCTCTAGGCTTCCTTCTCCAGAACTGAATGGCTTTCAGCTACAAGCCCATAGAAAAGAAAATGATGGTATTTTTTGTTAACCCTGCATACCATTGAGACTCCGGAGGAAAATAGCCTGAAAATGGATCCATAAATTACAATACAACTTTTGCAACTAGATTTATTTCATAAAGGGAAGAAAAATGGGATGAAATACATTGTGAACAGTCTTTTATGTTGCTGTGTCAGAATAAACCTGTGCAGAGAAGATTGAGTTGTTTTCCTGTTGTGCTTGATTCTAGTGAGAAGAAAGAGGGCTTGTGGTTCATTCAAACACTCAGACCACTCCTCCTGCACCCCCATGCGATGGCGATTGTGCTGCTGCTCCTTGACTGCAGCGCCTAAGCCACAGCCTCAGGCTCCCCTCCTACTCCCACCTCAGGATCTGAGGCTCAGAAAAACAGAAATGGTCTCCTTCTCTTATACCCACCAGGGCACTCCATATGGTCAGGGAGTTACCCAAGCTCATGGAGCACAATATCCATTCAGGCAAGTCCCCAGTGGGGGAGTGAATGCTGAGACCGGGAGGCCAATAGGGTCGATCTGGGTCCCACGTGCCCTTTTCAATGTCAGGTTTATTTAATTAGGAGACCACTATGCTAACTTTTAGAGATGATTCAAAGAGAATGGAAAATCTTTTTTCATTGATTTTTGCAACCCACAACTGGACCTGGGCAGATTTTTAAAATTTATTAAATACCCTCACTTCAGAAGAATGTAGAATAGTGCTGGATAAAGCCAGGAGGAGGCAGATTGGCTATGTTCAGAAACCCCTGGCAACCCCATGGGAGCTGCAGCAAGCGGAGCTATACGACAGCTGATCCTCATTGAGATGTGAATGCTGGGGATAGGCCAAACCTTGAGCATTATCAAAATTGCATTCTTGCAGGATTGCGAAAAGGGATGCCAAAATAAAGAAGCCTTAATAAAGCACAGGAGGTATAGCAGTAACAGAATGAGGATTCTTCAGAATTTCTAGAAAGGGTTTTTAAAGCCTACAGGATAGGTATAAGCGTATAGGCAACATACAGATATAGATCCTGAGGCCCCAGAGAATTTAAAGATGGTTAGTATGACTTGTATTGGTCAGAACGCCCCCAACATACAAAAGAAACTGCAAAAGGTAGAAGGAATTTAGGAATGCCTATATTTCAACTTGAAATTGCCTTCTAAGTTCTTAGGGGCAGGGACCATGTTCAGGAGAAAAGGGGACAAGAATAATCAACAGGCCACTCATCTGGAGTCTGCCTTCACACAGGGAAGAACTGGATCAAATTGAGAACCTCTGAGTCAGGCTCAGCAAAATGTAGGAAGCCCCACGTCAGATTCTGAGAACTCCAAGAGTTGTAATCACTTACAAGACGGACTACATCGGGTGGGCTGCAAGAGCTGACATAATTGGAATACATCTCTGCCTGTCATTACCCCACAGTCTCTCCTCGTCTTTCAGGTATATCTGGTGCAGTCTGGAAAAATAAGGGTCACATATAAATAAACCTAATTGGATTGAGGCAAATAAAGAGGATTAACTCAGTTCCTATTGATTTGGATTAATGTCACATGTCTTCCAATGTAGGCCAGTGTGAAAGGGAATATGAATCGAAAGGAATATGTTTTCTGTTTTTAAAGTCTATAGATACTTTTCTGACGAGTTAGATCTTCCTTAGTCATGATAGAAATAAATACCTCTATGTAGAAAACAACTTTTAAAAATATTTGTTCATTATTTTTGGCTGCGCTGAGTCTTCATTGCTGCATGCGGGCTTTTCTCTAGTTTCAGAAAGCAGGGGCCGCTCTCCAGTTGTGGTGCACGGGCTTATCGCCTTTCTTGTTGCAGCTCGTGGGTTTCAGGATGCGGGAGCTTTCAGCAATTACAGCACGTGGGCTCAGTAGTTATGACTCGCAGGCTCCAGAGCACAGGCTCAGTTGCTCTGAGGCATGTGACATCTTCCCAGACCAGGGATCAAGCTGGTGTCCCCTGCATTGCAAGGTGGATTCTCAACCACTGGACCATGGAGGAAGTCCTGAGTTTTTTCCTTTTTTTTTTTTTTTGAAGTATGGTTGATTTACAATATTGTGTTTCAGGTATATAGCACAGTGATTCAGTTATATATAAACATATGAATATATGTGTATAACTGTATATAGGTATGTACATAGAAACCTGTATGCAGGTCAAGAAACAACATTTAGAACTGGACATGGAACCACGGACTGATTCAAAATTGAGAAAGGAGTACATAAAGGCTGTATATTGTCACCCTGCTTATTTAACTTAAATTCAGAGTACATCATGTGAAATGCCAGGGTGGATGAATCCCAAGCTGGAATTAAGATTGCCAGGAGAAATATCAGTAATCTCAGAAATGCAGATGACACCATTCTAACGGCAGAGAGTGAAAAGGAACTTCTCTTCATCAAGAGAGCATCTTGATGAAGGTGAAAGAGGAGAGTGAAAAACCTGGCTTAAAACTCAGCATTCAAAAAACAAAGATCATGACACCCCATCCCATCACTTCATGGCAAATAGAAGGGGAAAAAATGGAAACAGTGATAGACTCTATTTTCTTGGGCTCCAGAATCACTGTGGATGGTGACTGCAGCAATGAAATTGAAAGACGCTTGCTCTTTGCAAGAAAAGCTATGACAAACCTGGACAGCATATTAGAAAGCAGAGACATCACTTTGCTGATAAAGGTGCATATTGTCAAAGCTATGGTTTTCCCAGTAGTCATGTATGGATGTGAGAGATGGACTATAAAGAAGGCTGAGCACTGAAGAATCGATGCTTTCAAACTGTGGTATTGAAAAAAATGCTCGAGAGTCTCTTGGACAGCAAGAAGATCAAACCAGTCTATCCTAAAGGAAATCAACCCTGAATATTCATTGGAAGGACTGATGCTGAAGCTGAAACTTACAATACTTTGGCCACCTGATGCGAAGAACTGACTCATTAGAAAAGACCTGGATACTGGGAAAGATTGAGGGGATGAAGAAAAGGGGGTGACAGAGGATGAGACGGTTGGGTGGCATCTTTGACTCAATGGACACAAGTTTGAGCAAACTCCTAGAGATAGTGAAGGACAGGGAAGCCTACTGTGCTCTGGTATGTGTGGTCACAAAGAGTCAGACATGACTGAGCAAATGAACAAGAACAACTATATATATATATATATATATATATATATATATATATATATATTCTTTTTCAGATTCTTTTCCCTTATAGGTTATTACAAAATATTGAATATAGTTCCCTTCTTTCTAAGTTGTGGTGAAATAATATAGAACATAAACTTCAGCACTGGAGCGATTTTTAAGTAAACAGTCCAATGTGTTCAGTATATTCACATTGTTGGGCAACTGTCCCCACTGTACAAACTAAACAGCAACTCCTCATTCTGCCCTCCCTCAGCCCCTGGCAGCTACCACCCTACTTCTGACTCTAAGGATTTAACCACTTTCTGTAACTCATTTAAGTGAGATCATACAGTATGTATTTTTTAGTGTCTGGCTTATTTTACTTAGCATAATGTCCTCAAATGTCATCCATGTCATAGCATGTATAAGAATTTCCTTCCTTTTTAAAGCTGAATAATATCCCATAGTATAACTATACCACGTTTCATTTATCCATTCATTTTGTTGATGGACATTTGGATTGTTTTCACCTTTTATCTATTGTGAGTAATACTCCTATGAACTTTAATGGGTGAAAATTTGCCCAGGTTCCTGGTTTCAGTTCTTTTGGTTATACATCCAGAAATGGAATTGCTAGATCATGTGTTAATTTCATGCGTCTTTTTTTTTTTTTAACTACCGTATTGTTTCCCAGAGCAGCATTTCCCATCAGTCATGCAGGATTCCAATTTCTCCACATCCTTACCCACACTTGATATTTTGTTTGGTTGTTAGTAATGGCCATCTTAACGGGTGTGAAGTGATACCTCACTGTGGGTTTGATTTGCGTTTCCCTAACAAGTAGTGATGTTGAGCATCTCTTCATGTACTTATTGTCCGTTTATATACATCTTATTTGAGGAAATGTCTATTTAGGTTCTTCACCCATTTTTAAATTGGGTGATTTGGGGATTTTTTTGTTGTTGAATTGTAGGAGTTTTTTAATGTATTGTAGATATTAATTTCTTTTCAGATATGAGTTGCAAATATTTTCTCCTGAAAAACAATTAAGTTGACGTGTTTTAATTTTTTTTGCAAGCCAGAACATGTATATTGTATGACTAAATAAGTGACACATGCTCAAGGTGTCGTTTCAGAAAACTTCTCAAAAAACCAAAGGAATAAAAAAGTAATAATTGCTCAAAACCCCACAACTCAGAGATAAAAGCATACTTTGGTGTATATATCCTTCCAGATTTTATCCTAAGCATGTGGAACATTTTTTTACAACACAGATTACAACTCTATTGTATAACTTTTCCTTAACAATACACACAGATATTCATATTATTCTAACGCACTACAAAGTTCTCCATTGAATAGATGTATCATAAAGTATTTAATCAGTCCACCAGTGAGAAGAGATTTAGATGGCTCCTAACTCATCATTGTTGTGAACAGTGCTTTATGAAAACCTTTTATGTAGGTCTTGCATCTTTGTCCAGTTTGTTCACTTGGGATAAATTCCCAGAAGTTGAATTTCTGGGCCAAAGGATATGCATATTTAAAATTTTGGTAGCCTGTACATTGCCAGTCTACCTTCCAGAAAGGCTGAACTAGCTGACGTTCTGACTGTGTCTGAGAATGCCCGTTGTTCCACACTCTTGCCAAACTGGCATACTTTCAACAATGGTAAAAATTTGTTCTTGTCTATTTTTCTCCTGCGAATCTTGCCAACGTGCATGATGTGAAACTAAATGAGAGGAATATAAAGTTGACAGATGGGAAGTATTTTGGTCACTCTACTCTTTTATCTGAAGCACACCATTTTCCCCTCAAAGCAAATGTGATAGATAAGCCCTCTCATTTTTTAGTATAAGTTCTAGGAAGTAATTTCCTAAGTGGATTGATTCCTTAGAGAATGTCTCTGAGGATGTAGAAATTACTCAAACCAAATGTGCTTTGGGTTGATAGAGGAGATACATTTTTTTCTATGTAACAGTATCCATCTTTCTTTAAAAGATGTGAAGTGTTTTTATACTATCCAAAGTGTCATACTATAGCCTATTCTGAATGTACTCATTTGATGGAAATTACTACAGGGGAATTTTCTCCTAACCTGGTTTTATGATTTTAAAAATTGTAAGTTGAGGCATAATTTATACTCAATGTGAATAAATTTTTCTCTTTAAAATCTGATTGTAAACAACTGCAACATTTTAAGATAGCCCTTTCACCACAAATTAAGGAGAGAGGAATATATATTTAAACATGCTCTCTT
Source organism: Bos indicus x Bos taurus (assembly GCF_003369695.1). Classification (NCBI taxonomy): domain Eukaryota; kingdom Metazoa; phylum Chordata; class Mammalia; order Artiodactyla; family Bovidae; genus Bos; species Bos indicus x Bos taurus. The sequence continues at coordinate 13,579,031 of NC_040095.1, read as the reverse complement.
TGAGAAAGCACACAAAAAAAGGATAGAGCTTTGAATTCAGCTATTTCACATCCTGAATATAAGATCTCAAGCACATAACATGATATGCTGTTTCCTCATCTGATAACCTAGAAATATGAAATCTGTTCAGCCTTCTCCAGAGAGATGTTGAAAAGAGGGGGATGCCTCAGTACTCTAGTGATTTGGATTATACATTTAAATAAATATGTATCCAGTCAAATATATTGAACTTACTTATGTCTGACCTTGAAGTTTTGGTGCCCAAGGGAGGGTCTTTTTCAAATGAAAACATACAAGTCAGATGAATGCTTTACTATGTAAAATTGTCCTCTTGTTTTGGCATGAATATCAATTAAAAGCATTTTGAAATTGTTCAGCTTCACTGACAGCTTTATTGAATATGACATGATAAAAAGCCAGAAAATAGTTAAGATAATTATAAAATGCAAACTGTATATTAATAATCCCTTTTATTTTTTCCTTTTCAGCCACTTAATAAATTGAGTGTATTAGATAATTATAAATGTGATACTCTAGATGTTAGCAAATTATGTTTGTTTTTTTTTTTAAAAGGCATACCATGTATACCTATGGCTGATTCATGTTGAGGTTTGACATAGAACAGCAAAATCCTGTAAAGCAATTATCCTTCAATAAAAACTAAATTAATTTTTTTTAAAGCCATACCAATTATACTGTTTTGAGAAAAGAAAAAGATCATTCCAAATTCTGTTATCGTAGTAACAAAACTACAAAAACGTTACAGTTTTGTATATTCCCTCCTAGTCTCTATTCTACTGTATTTTTCCTGCATTGTACTGGTTAGGAGTGAATTTGTGTCCCACTCAGATCTATCTCGGAGAAGGCAATGGCACCCCACTCCAGTACTCTTGCCTGGAAAATCCCATGGGCGGAGGAGCCTGGTGGGCTGCAGTCCATGGGGTCGCTAAGAGTCAGAGACGAATGAGCGACTTCACTTTCACTTTTCATTTTCATGCATTGGAGAAGGAAATGGCAACCCACTCCAGTGTTCTTGTCTGAAGAATCCCAGGGACAGGGGAGCCTGGTGGGCTGCCATCTATGGGGTCACACAGAGTCGGACATGACTGAAGTGACTTAGCAGTAGCAGCAGATCTATCTGGGCTTCCCTGATGGCTGAGCTGGTAAAGAATCTACCTGCAGTGTAGGATACCTGGGTTTGATCCCTGGTTTGGGGAGATCCCTGGAAGAAGGTATTCTGGCCTGGAGAAATCCATGGACTACAGTCCATGAGGTCACAAACAATTTGACTGACTGAGCGACTTTCACTTTCACATTTATCTATTCCCCAAGACAGCCCCTTGGGCCTCTCCCCCTTTACTCTCTTGCTCCTTGAGGGAAAATAAAACACTTTCTTTGGTAAAACTAAGGGAAGGAATTATTGTGTTACTCAGTCCTTCTTTCTTACAGAGTGACCTGTCCTTGAGGACTTTGTGATAAGCTTACTACAGTAAGCCACGTCCTTTGAAAAGGCCTGATGTTTAAGGAAATCTATTTTAATTCAATGAAGTATTAGTGAGCCCATATAACTACACAGATCTATGTCACATACTCCGACTAGCTTTATTAGTAATGAAGCTGACTTTTTAAAAAATTTATTGTGATAAAAAAGTCCATAACAAAATTTTTCATCTTAACCATTTCTGAGTGACTTTTAATTATATTTACATTGTTGTGCAGTCTCCAGAAATTATTTTGTCTCTTAGAACTGAAATTCTCTACCCATTAATCAACAGCTCCTCATTTCCGCCTTCTCCAAGCTCAGACAACCCACCATTATACTTTCTGTTTCTGTTAACCGGGTTACTCTAGATAGCTCAGATAAGTGGAATCATATAGTATTGTCCTTTTGTAACTGGCTCATTTCACTCAGCATAATGTCCTCAAGGTTCATCCATACTGTAGCACGTGTTAACTTTACCATCCTTTTTAGGATTAAATAATAACGGAGAAGGAAATGGTAACCCAGTCGTGTCTGCTGCTCTGTGACCCCATGGACTGTAGCCCACCAGGCTCCTTTGTCCCTGAGGTTTTTTCAGGTAACAATACTGGAGTGGGTTGCGATTTCCTTCTCTTCCAGGGGATCTTCCCAACCCAGGGATCAAACCCACATCTCCCGTGTCTCCTTCTTTTGTCTGGCCCGTGTCAAATAAAGCACAAGTATGAACTGAGGTGAGGAGAGACTTTATTCAAAAGGATTATTGCAACACGGGGTGGAGGACTATTGCAGTAGGGAGAGTACTTTGATCATAGGCTGTCAGGTCTGCAATCATCTCAAAGGTCTCTCTGATCGGTCCTTTTTGGTTTCTTTTTAATTGTAGTTGCTTTACTAATGTTGTGTTAATTTCTTCTGTAAGCAAAGTGAATCAGCTATACCAATATACCCTCTTTTTTGGATTTCCCTCCCATATAGGTCACCACAGAGCACTGAGCAGAGTTCCCTGTGCAAGGAGTAAATGAGGATGGAAAGAATCAGGTGTGGGAGACTGGGATTGTAGATGGAGTTATCAGACAGTTAGTAGGTCAGGGATTTTTCCCCAGAGATCAGCTGATTGTCAGAGGGGGCAGTTAAGGAAGGGTTATTCCCTGTTCTCATGCTCAGTGGTAGGTGGAGTTCTGGGACCAAGTTCAAGGAGAAGAAGATAAACTTGACTAAAGTCTATTCAAGTTGAGTTAGCAGGTATTTTGCCCAGCTTAGCTGGGAACTAACAGCTTAGCTAATCAGTTTGAGACAAAGAATAGGAAGTTAGAGAGTCTGTGTCTGGCCTTGTCAGAGGTAGACAAGGGGGTCCTGAGTCCTGTCTAAGTCACGTGGGTAAGGGTTCTTTGCCGTAAAACGTTCCCTGCAACACAAAGGTGAGTGGGTGTGTGTATGAGGAGATAGTGTTCCAAGAGCAAGGGGCTTAGGTGATTTCAACACTGTCACAATACTCTTGGCCACTGCATATGGTAACAGAACATCCCTTGTGGTGAATCCACTTCTTCATTTGGTTTGAGTGAAGTGGATCCCACTTGGTTCCTTATATGGAAGGGTGTCCAGCCCAGGCTTTACCCATGCCCTGCCAATTCAAGTATGTTATTTTTTGGTTACCATCAGTGATCCACAAAGCCAGTGGAGGTGATGGAATTCCAGATGAGCTATTTCAAATCCTGAAAGATGATGCTGTTAAAATGCTGTAGTCAATATGCCAGCAAATCAGGAAAACTCAGCAGTGGCCACAGGACTGGAAAAGGTCAGTTTTCATTCCAGTTCCTAAGGACAGTACCAAAGAATGTTCAAACCACAGTACAGTTGGGCTCATTTCCCATGGTACCAAGGTTATGCTCAAAATCCTTCAAGCTAGGCTTTAGCAGTACATGAACCGAAAACTTTGAGATGTACAAGCTGAATTTAGAAAGGGCAGAGGAACAAGAGATCAAATTGTCAACATTCAATGGATTACAGAGAAAGCAAGGGAGTTTCAGAAAAACATTTACTTCTGCTTCATTGAATATGATAAAGCCTTTGACTACATGGACTACAAAAAATGATGGAAAATTCCTGAAGAGATGGAAATACCAGACCACCTTACCTGTCTCCTGAGAAATCTGTATGTGGTCACGAAGCAACAGTTAGAACCTGACATGGAACAACTGACTGGTTCACTATTGGGAAAGGAATACATCAAGGCTGCAATATTGTCACCTTGTTTATTTAGCTTATATGCAGAGTACAGCATGCAAAATGCTGAGCTGGATGAATCACAAGCTGGAATCAAGATTGTGGGGAAAAATATCAAAACCTCAGACATGCAGATGATATCACTTTAAAGGCAGAGAGTGAAGAGGAACTAAAGAGCATCTTCATGAAGGTGGAAGAGGAGAATGAAAAAGCTGGCTTAAAACTCAACATTCAAAAAACTAAGATCATGACATTTGGTCCCATCACTTCATGGCAAATAGTTGGGGGAAAAATGGAAACAATGACAGACTTTGCTTTCTTGGGGTCCAAAAATCACTGCAGACAGTGACTGCAACCATGAAATCAAAAGATACTTGCTCCTTGGAGGGAAAGCTTTGACAAACCTAGTTCAGTGCAGTTTAGTCGCTCAGTCGTGTTTGACTCTTTGTGACCCTATGGACAGCAGCACGCAAGGCCTCCCTGTCCATCACCAACTCCTAGAGTTTACTCAAACCTAGACAAACTTAGACAGAATATTAAAAAAAAAAAAAAAAGACATTACTTTTGCAACAAAGGTCCATATATTCAAAGCTAAGGTTTTTCCAGTAGTCATGTATGGGTGCAAGAGTTGAACCATAAAGTAAGCTGAGCACCAAAAAAATTGACGCTTTCAAATTGTGGTGTTGCAGAAGACTCTTGAGAGTTCCTTGGACTGCAAGGAGATCTAACCAGTCAGTGCTAAAGGCAATCAACCCTGAATATTCATTGCAAGGACTGATCCCGAAACTGAAGCTCCATACTTTGGCCACCTGATGTGAAGAGAAGACTCATTGGAAAAGACCCTGATGCTGGGAAAGGTTGAAGGTAGAAGAGGTGACAGAGAATGAGGTGGTTAGATAGCATCACTGATTCAGTGGACATAAATTTGAGCAAACTCTGGGAGAGAGTTAAGGACAGGGAAGCCTGGCATGCTACAGTCCATGGGGTTGCAAAGAGTTGGACAGGACTTAACTGAACAACAACAGCATCAATGATCCAGCATAGAGTACATGATCCAAGCAAGACCATGGGTCTCCTAGACTTGATCACATGGAAGTTGAGAGAACCCTGACGTTATGAAAGCCCCTGTACCCAGAGTCCAGTTTAGTTCCTCCTTCAGTCTTCCCAGTTATGTGAACCAATAAAACCCCCTTTTGCTTAACTATGTAGCATTTTTTTCCCCAAAATAACTGCACTGTAGCCTCTGGAGACCTTGGTTGCCTTGGAATGGTTGAAAGGCCCTGCCTACCTCTTATTATGAAAAATTGCAAGGGTCTCATTTTAATTCCAAGCGAGGGAATGTTGACTACAGAATTCTGGCTACATTTCAAACTTGAGTAATTCCATCTGCCCTCTCTAAAAACTTTTCCTACAAGAATATTCAATATTCTTAACATCCTTTACTAGACTTCTAAGCATCATCTTCGCCATCATTTTTCACTCTTCAAAGACAAGTCCTAAATATGGGAGGAGGGTTTGGAATATAATATTCCAACTCAAATTTTGGAAAAGAAACCCTGGTTTTCAAGAAAAATGCAGCGACAAAGCCCCAAATGTTAAATTGGTTTTTAATAAGTTTTGTGGGCAATAGATTAACCTAAGGAACAGAAGGAATTGTTTCATGAGTATTCAGGGAGAGTGCACGTTAAGGCATCACAGAAGAAATGTAATGTGATATTAATATGAATAATGAAGTTTTGCTTACATTTTCCTAAACTTCAAAAGACATTTTCATTTAATAACTGGCTTGTTCTGATAAAGTCATGACAGAACATGAAAAGGATTTTAACTGCTTTAATAATTAAGGGGAAAAAATAAGTAGCAGCTACTCTTCATAAGTAAATGTGGAAAAAAATATCTAATTCGACAAATATTTCTGGAGTGTGAGGCACCAGGCTACAGCCATGAACAACACAGACAAAAATCTCTGCCCTCACAAAGCTTCTAGTGAAAAAATGCACCAGTAAAATAACAGTGACAAAGCTCCAGTAATAAACTCATCTGGGTTCCTAGGGCAGGAGGACCTCCAGTCTGCTCTTTTTTTGCATCTCTCTGCCAATTAGAAATTGTCCCACACTGAAATGTTACAGTGATCATCTCTTGAGTAATTTTTGGTTTCTCCTTAAAATTTTTTTGTATTTTCTAAATATATGACAATGAGGCTTTTTATTTATTGGCTGCACTGGGTCCTGATTGCTGTGCGTGGGCTTTTCTCTAATTGAGGTAAGTGGGGTCTTCTCTTTCTTGCATTGTGTTGGCTTCTCATTGTTGGGGAGCACAGGCTCTAGGTGCATGGGCTCCAATAGGTGTGGCACTCCAGCTTCAGTAGTTGTGGCTCGAAGGCTCTAGAGAGCAGGTTCAGTGGTTGTGGCTTGCCCGTGGCCTTAGTTGCTCCAAAGCATGTGGAATCTTCCCAGACCAGGGATCAAACCTGTGTCCCTTGCATTGGCGGGCAGATTCTTATACACTGTACCACCAGGGAAGTCTGAGGCTCTTTTTAATTAAAAAAAAAAAAAAAAAAATCCTTATTAAAGGAGAAAAAAACCTGACAAATTAGATGTTCAGATTATTAAATCTTGGCAGGGGGAGGCTGACCTAAACACCTTCTCTGGGCACCTTACTGCCTCTCCTGAACTGAAAAAGACTCTTAAAAAAGCAGCAATGTTGCTTTCACTTTGGGAGACTCTCCCCCTCCCATCTCTTATTCTTGAGCCCACCTGAAATATTCTAAAGCAGCCTCTTTTACAGCTTCACATACCTTTTAAAATTCCTTTGTAAATATTTAGAATGCCTAGAGATCTATCTCTTCCTTGCTTCTTTCCCTTTGTCTTATCTACCTGGTTCTTCTGTCCTTTTACCTACAGAGATCACCGCTGTTCTGCCTCTCGGCAGACCAGATAAACCTTATTTACTCAGTATTGCCCCTGTCACTTCCATTTCTAGCTTCCACTTTCCCTTAAATTGAACTCTTCACTCTGAGTTACCATGGCATTTCCTGATAAAATGCCAGTCTAAATTGAATCATATCGCTTATGTTTATAAAAGCTGCTTAATAAATTTGTAAAAGAACCTTTTGCCCCTGGTGGGCTGAAGCATTCTGTTATAGACTTTGAGGCCATACGGTCATCAGAGAAAATTCTGGAGTCTTTTTGTTTGTTTTACAATTGCTCCCCTGGTAGTTCAGCTGGTAAAGAATCAGCTTGCAATTAAGGAGACCTGGGTTTGATCCTGTGTTGGGAAGATCCCCTGGAGGAGGGAATGGCAACCCACTCCAGTATTGTTGCCTGGAGAATCCCCATGGAGAGAGGAGTCTGTGCTGGCTCTGCTGAGTCCCTCAGTGGTGTCTGACTCTTTGAGACCCCGTGGACTGTAGCCCGCCAGGCTCCTCTGTCCACAGGGATTCTCCAGGCAAGAATACTGGAGTGGGTTGCCTCGCTTTCCTCCAGGGGATCTTCCCAACCCAGGGATCGAACCTAGGTCTCTTGCATTTCAAGCAGATTCTTTACTGCCTGAGCCACCAGGGAAGCCATTGGGTTGCAAAGAGTCGGACATGATTGAGGGACTAAGCACAGCACACAATCAAAATTTTATTCTTAAAATCAATTATTGCTTCAAACCTTTCTCTTTTCTCTTAGTTTGAAGAAATTTTTACTCTTTTCCCTATTCTTTTTTTTGTTTTCGCTTAAATTGACCCCCACTATGGAAGTTGTGGCACCCCACTGCAGAACTCTTGCCTGGAAAATCCCATGGATGGAGGAGCCTGGTAGGCTGCAGTCCATGGGGTCGTGAAGAGTTGGGTCAGACACGACTGAGCGACTTCACTTTCACTTTTCACTTTCATGCATTGGAGAAGGAAATGGCAACCCACTCCAATGTTCTTGCCTGGAGAATCCCAGGGACAGGGGAGCCTGGAGGGCTGCCGTCTATGGGGTCGCACAGGGTCGGACACGACTGAGGTGACTTAGCAGCAGCAGCAGCATGGAAGTTGCATTGACTTTTATCAAGGCAAAGGGAGAATTCATTTGACATTTGGGTGAGATTTTTTTTTAAATTATTTTATTTACTTTTTTCAAATTGTTTATGTATACTTATGCTTTTTTAAAACTTTGAAAATGTTATCAATATACAGTATAAAATATGCTAATCTACAGTGTAGAGCTCAGTTATTTTTTACCTAGCTCCCTATGCCCCACCTTTGCCTGAGGTAATCACTTTTCTGGTTTCTATTACAATTGATTAGTTTTGCCTGTCTTTGAACTTGAAATAACTAGAATCATTCATTATTTACTTTTTTATGTTGGATCTTTTAGCTCAACACTCTGTCCCTGAAGGATTATATCATAGTTTGTTCTCTTTATTGCTATGTGGTTATTTCATTAAATAAATATACTTTAGCTTAAATATGCTTTCTCTCATTGAGGTTGTTTTCAGTTTTTGTCTATTATGAAAAAAGTGGCCATGAATATCCCTATACATATTTTTTGGTGGACATATGCATTCATTTCTCTTGGGCATATAGTAAGGAGTGGAATTGCTTGGTCACAGAGTGGACATATCTTCAGCTTTAGTCAAATTGTTGGTGTGTTTAAATAGCAAAAAAATTGAAAAGGCACAAAAGATTATCCAGTGAAAATTATCTCTCCCATCCCTATCTCAGTTTCAAAGTTCTCTTTTCCAGAGGCAACCAATATTACCAGTTTATTGTGTATTCCTCCAGAAATACACTTTGTGTATAGAAACATATATATATATATATATATATATAGTCTCCTGTTTACACCAAAAAATGGCAACCAACTCCAGTGTTCTTGCCTGGAGAATCCCAGGGACGGCAGAGCCTGGTGGGCTGCCATCTATGGGGTCGCAGAGAGTCGGACACGACTGAAGTGACTTAGCAGTTACACCAAAACCACAACACCATACTAACTCTTTGGTCAACAACTGTGAATTAATCAACCCCAGAAAAAATGGTCAAGGTATTTCAGGCAGTAATTTGTTCAGAGTGGACTATAAATCTGCAGCTAGATAATTCAGGTAGCTCGGTGGACTGACTGAGGTGAAGTCAGGCAATGTTCAGGGGCTGCCGACAGAGGATGCTGAAATGGTGACTATATGCCGGATCCTAAAAGGCTTTGAATGCCGTTCTAAGAAGTATGGGTGTTATCCTGAAGAAAATAAGGAACCAGGGAATGATTTTGAGTGGAGGGAGATGGGACAGGGGGATGGAAGAATTGGATTTGTGATTTTAAAGATCTTTGTGGAGGATTAAAGGGAGGAAGAGGAGACTGCTGACTATGAAATGATAGTCCAAACATCACTTGTTATGGTGGTTTAGTCCCTAAGTCATGTCTGATTCTTACAACCCCATGGACAGTAGCCCACCAGACTCCTTTATCCATGGGATTTTCCAGGCAAAAGTACTGGAGTGGGGTTGCCATTTCACAGTATGAGAATGGTGACAAAAACATGTTAAGACTTGATTACTAGTAAAGGTGGGTGGTAAGGAAGAATTGAGAGATATGGGTGTATTGAGTATACAACTGTTTTGGAAAGGGGAAAATAAGGAATTCAGCTCAGACATTTTGTGTGTGACTCCCAAATATGATTTTCAGAGATGCTGATTTTAATTTTCCTGAAGTAATGACAAACCATATTGATATAGTTAATTAAAACTGATTTGGGTAATTTCTAAACCTTCTCTTCGATGTTCACTGATTTCCTGGGAGCCCTGTTGCACCAGCTCTGATCCAGCCACACTTTCACATGGATGTTCATAGGAAAATTCCATCCAGGATAGGCAGATTATTGTCTAATTTGATTCTCATATCTTTTTCTCCCAGCAGAATTAAGGAGGAGATTAATGGTCAAAATAGAAACAGCTGTAAGAGAGTAAAAAATAATTTGAAGCACACATAATTGACCTTAGAATAATTAGATTATTAGAAAAAATAAGCTTATTTATTTCTGAAATATAATTTTACCCCAAAATGGAAAAATTAAGGCATGAGGGGTATTATAACCTAGTCACTTCAGTGCAACCACTGCAAACATCATGAAATACTATATTCTATCAATTTCTTTCCTAGCCCCCTTTTGACATAACTATAAACCATACTGTAATCATTAATAGAATAAAATATATAGTGGTATCCTAGTGGCATAAGATAATATTTTAAAGGCCTTAGAGGAAATTGAATATAAAGTAAATTATAATTGTCCTCTCCTTAACCTGGTATAAAGTGTTACTCTCTTTAAGGAAACAGAAGAAAATGTGGGTACAGTTGCAGTTAACTAATATATAAACAGGAAGTAGCGTAGTCCCTGAGACAGCTAGGCTTATTAGCACTGAAATGGAACCTACAACAGTTTTTTTAAGTTAGTAAGATTTTTTTTAACTTGTATAAGTTATGTGGTATCATAATATGAAAAGAGCATTGGCCTTGGGGTACAGTCCTAGCTTTGGCATCACCTGTGTGGTCTGGGGTTTACTTTAACCTCTGTGTTAAATCAGGTCAGATTCTGCCTTGTGCTGTCCCTGCATGCTCTGGTATCACCCCGTTTGTCCACCCCTGCTCTGTGTCCACCCCTGGAACTAGGGGTGTGATCACCCCTCTCCAAACCCAAAGATCATGAGTCAAGGAGGTGCACCAAAGAAAATTCCATGGGGTGGATTATTACCAGAAGGGGAAATTGATTCTGGGTAGAAGAAAACACTAGATGTCCATCATATCCAACTGGGGTCTTAGTTTCTTTATCTGAAAAATGATGGGTGTGTGCATGCTTAGGGGTTTGGTGTCGAAGGGTCTATTCCTTCATCTGTCTAGATCAGTCTTCACAGGATTGAAAACACAGTGTTGTTGAGGTTATAGTATGAGAAAAACTGTGTTCCTCTCTTTGACTTCTAATGCGGGGTACCTCTTCCTTGTGACTTTAGGGCAGTTTCACGAGTTTAGACCAGGAGTTTTATAGCAGGTTCCTGAGTGACTTTCCTGTTTTTGTGAGCTGTCTGTGTATACTTCCTGCAAAGAGACTGCTTTATTATTAGCAACACATGCCCTGAAATAACATCCTTCTTTGACCCCATCACCGTTTTTATCTTCAGACAGGCTATAAAGTGTTACCAGGTGTTAAGAATAGTTTATTCTTCAGAGTGCAGTTGCCAAACTGAATTTATTTCTACTCAAACTGGATAGGGCGTGACTAATACAATGACTCCCCCAAATTCAAGTTTTCCACAAACTGTCTTTTAATTTACAACTCTGGGAGGGGGGATTGTATCAAACGAATGTGCAAACACGCTTGAAACATAATTTTAACCAACAACTGTTTCTTTCCTATCTCTACCTCAATGATTATTTTTAATGGAACTGGGTCTAGCAAGATAATTCTGGCAGGACCTTTAAACTCTATAATACACAGAGATGATGTCTCATAAAAAGTTTCCTGCTCTAAAATTCTAACAGCAAATTTGTCTATTTATTATCTTTATTGACAAACTACAATACTAATAACAATAGTGGCTCCCTGTCTCAGAAGTTTGTTGGGTTGGGTAAAATGAAGTTTTTGTTGTTGTTTAGTCACTAAGTCATAAATGAGATTAATGGATATAAAATACTTGGCACAGTATCTGTCACAGACCAAGTGGTCATAAATGCTAGCTCTTGTGATTATCTGTGAAGGGAATATAAAACCTACCATAGAGGGTTGTTCTAAAGTTCAAAAAGGATGGAACATATAAAGTGCTTAACACAGTGCTTGGTACACAGAAAACACTTGGAAATAGTTTCTGCTGCTGCTACTAATAAGTCTGTGGTTGTTTTCAAGGTGTAATAGTGTTGCCCAAATCAGTAGCTAGCAATATTTACCCTGTTCATGAATGAAAAAAATCTTCTGACTAGAATATCAGTTTTGATCTATTTATTATAAATAACACAATGAAAAACACACCCAAACTCTGCCATGTAGCTGCTAAGAAAATTCTTAATTCAATTTCTTATCTTTAAAAGGGGCTATGATGCTTTTGAACTGTGGTGTTGGAGAAGACCCTTGAAAGTCCCTTGGACTGCAAGGAGATCCAACCAGTCCATTCTGAAGGAGATCAACCCTGGGTGTTCTTTGGAAAGAATGATGCTAAAGCTGAAACTCCAGTACTTTGGCCACCCCATGCGAAGAGTTGGCTCATTGGAAAAGACTCTGATGCTGGGAGGGATTGGGGGCAGGAGGAGAAGGGGACGACAGAGGATAAGATGGCTGGATGGCATCACTGACTCAAGGGATGTGAGTCTGAGTGAACTCCAGGAGTTGGTGATGGACAGGGAGGCCTGGGGTGCTGCGATTCATGGGGTCGCAAAGAGTCGGACATGACTGAGCGACTGAACTGAACTGAACTGATCATAATGCTTACATTACATACTTAGCATGAAACTATTGTAAAAGATCGTGTAACATTGGGTTAATTAATGAACTTTGCAAAAGGTCAGAAGAATAACTATATAAAAATAATAATTTCTTGATTATTGTGCGTCTACTAAACATTAAACCTATGTTAAGTGCTTCATTTACATTATCTCATTTAATCCTCACAATAATCCCATGAAGTAGTTACTATTTTTATTTTTATTTTACAAACAAGGATGAAAGTTGATAGTTGCCTGCAAAGCTGATATGCATACCTGATGTGTAAAGCCAAGATGTGTTGTTAGAATAAAGTTCTTTGGAATTCTTAGGATACAATAACTTGCTTGGCTGAGCAGTGTACGAAACATGCTGTTGTTTAGTCACTAAGTCGTGTCTGACCCTTTTGTGACTCCATGGACTGTAGCCCACCAGGCTCCTCTCTCTATGGGGTTTTCCAGGCAAGTATACTGGAGTGGGTTGCCATTTCCTTCTCTGGGGGATCTTCCTGACCCAGGGATGGAACTCGGGTCTCCTGCATTGCAGTCAGATTCTTTACCGCTGAGCTACCTGTGGAAGCCCACAAATGTGGGTACTGATTTACAAATTGAGGATGCAAGTGAGGATACAAATTAACATCTGTTCAGACTCCAGATTGCTCTTAATGTCTTTGCACATGCAATGTATTATTATTATTTTGTATGTTAATAGCATAAGTGAGTTTAATGACATGGTGATATAGAAAGAATATCTGTGTAATTACTTCAAAGTTATTGACTGACATGTTTTACATATTCATTTCTGATATTTTTAAGGGAACAGTACTAAATAAAAATAATGACTACCTCCTACACATGTGTGTATAAAAATGATCATTTTCTAGGAAAACATGGGACTGACTCCTTTTCCAAACAGAATCCATGTCAACCAGTGGCTCTTGTATCTAGTCTAGAAGCCATCCATTTGATGGACATAGACTTTCACAGGAGAAACAGAGGAGCCCTTTCTTCCAAGGAGATTACCACTCTTATTTGGGTCAAATAAAATGGAGTCTGGAAGAGCTACTCACTCCTAACTGGGCATTTAAATCTCATGAGAAAAGGTGGAGCATGGTCAAGCATGTGGCAACTTTCTCATTACTGTTGAGAAAATTGATTTAGTTATTATGTTAAATATCTTTTAATTTTCAATCCATCTCATGGTGCCAGCCCAAAATAACTATTTTGGTTTAGACTATAATTCTTCCTCTTCTTTTTTTTTTTTTACTTTCTGACCCCCAACCCTCAGATGTGTGATCTTTGTTCCCTGACTAGGGATTGAACCAGAACCCCAGCTCTGGAAGCAGAGTCTTAACCACTGGACCACTAGGGGAGTCCTTAGACTGTAACTCTTATACTCTTATAAATAAAATATTCCAAAGTGCTAATGACTGAGCTTTCACACTGCTAGACTCTTAGAGTCTTTGGAAGCAGATGCTGTGAAACTTGTGATCTAGGTGGGTACTGAGCTTTGCTGCTCGCTTAGGCTGAGTTTTGAACAACAAACAATCTCAAATCTAATAACTATACTATATTTTAGCTGTCAATCTATAATTACCCACCAGAAAACCAAGACTGTTAGTTTTTAACGAGGTAGAACCAGTAGCAGGCTTGAGCAGCTGAAGAGAGACAATTGTTAAATATTCAGCAGTTTGAGTGCAGAATTTTACAACTTGGTAGCGGAGAAGGCAATGGCACCCCACTCCAGTACTCTTGCCTGGAAAATCCCATGGACAGAGGAGCCTGATAGGCTACAGTCCATGGGGTCGCTAAGGGTCAGACACGACTGAGCGACTTCACTTTCACTTTTCACTTTCGTGCATTGGAGAAGGAAATGGCAACCCACTCCAGTGTTCTTGCCGGGAGAATCCCAGGGATGGGGGAGCCTGCTGAGCTGCCGTCTATGGGGTCGCACAGAGTCGGACACACTGAAGCGACTTAGCAGCAGCAGCAGCCTAAAATTAGCCACAATGGGAGTATTTACACCACAGAAGTTGGCAAACACTGCAGATTCACCCCCTTACAACTGGTTTCCACCCCAAAGTTCTGGTTTGCCTTCACACCTTGGGTCGAGCCATCCTGTGTCCAGTGAAATGTCAGGAAACCAACCCCAGACCTGATGTTCTGTTGCCATTTATCAGCAACCTGCTTTTCATCATACCTAGAAAATTAGCAACCCAGGTAAATGTGAAACTCAGAACACCAATATTGAAAGCTCAGTTTTCATCTCTGAAAGGCAGAAGTTCACTTTAAAGTGTCAGCTGCAGCTTGGCAGTGCTGGCTGACATGGAACACTAAAATATCCCAAGGTCTATGGGAAGTGAATGACTCATTCCCCTGGTCAGCAAAGTGAGGAGACATTCATCCCTCAAAGTATTATGGGATTTTCCTTCCAGTATTATTAATCACAATGAATATGTTTAAAGATTATGTTTTACTAAGACGGGAGAAATTAGACCTCATGCAACTGAAATAACTGAAGAACAATTCTCCACTGGACTGGGTTAGTCATTATTCTGCTAATACTGCCTCATGTAAATCCTGCCTTCTCTGTGTATCAGCCAGGCCAAAGCTGCTCTAACTTGCACATTTCATCTTCCAGAGAATGTTCTAAGAATGATGTTTATTTTATTTGTTTTCTGCAGACTTACCAGGCCTCTATTTAATTCACTTCAGGCTTACCTACTGTTTGACTCAAGTCCATGAATACTTATGTTTCTTTGTCTTTGTGGTTTAAGGTATAGAAGTGAAATTAAGCCCTGGAATACAATCCAGTGTCTTTGCCAAGAAAAGAAGTAAAAATTCTTTCAGACTAGTACTATAACACTAGTGAGACATCCCCCAAACATAGAATCCATATCATGCTTTCAAGGAGCCTCAGAAAAGCAAGCTACCTCAGGCATCTTTATGAGATGGATGGGCATGGAGTTCAGGAGCTTTTAAAAATTAACATTTAAAGCAGGAACTCTTTCTCCTCCACAGTGACATAGATATTCTTATTTGAGCTAAGTTTTTCTGTTGGTTTGGTCTGGGTTTTGGGGTTTTGTTTTTGAAGTATAGTTGATTTACATACAATGTTGTGTCAATTTCTGCTGTACTGCAAAGTGATTCAGTTATACATAAAAATATATACATTTAAAAAATATTCCTCCCCATCATGGTTTATCATAGTATATTGAATATAGTCCTCTGTGCTATACGATAGGACCTTGTTGTTTATCCATTTTCTATATAATGGCTTACATCTCCTAACCCCAAACTCGCAGTCTGTCCCTTCCCCAGCCCTCTCGCCTTAGCAACCACAAGCCTGTTCTCTGTCTCTGTGAGTCTGTTTCTGATTCACAGTTAGGTTCGTTTGTGTCATATTTCAGATTCCACATGTAAGTGATGTCACATGGTGTTTGTCTTTCTCCTTCTGGCTTACTTCACTTAGGATGATAATCTCTGGGTCCATGCATGTTGCTGCAGATGACGCTAGTTTTTTCTTTTTGGGCAGAGTGGCCTTCCCTCCTGCGTATGGACCACATCTTCTTTATCCATTCATCTGTCAGTGACATTCAGGTTGTCTCCCCGTCACGACTATCGTGAATAGTGCTGCTATGAACATAAGGTGCATGTATCTTTTTGGATTATAGTTTTGTCCAGATATATTCCCGGGAGTGGGATTGCTGGATCATATGGCAACTTTAGTTTTAGTTTTTTGAGGTACTTCCATACTGTTTGCCAGAGTGGTTACACTAATTTACATTCCCACCAATAGTGCAAGAGGGTTCCCTTTTCTCCATATCCTCTCTAGCATTTGTTATTTGTAGAGGTTTTTTAAAAATATATTTTATTTATTTTTAACTGATGGATAATTGCTTTACAATATTGTGTTGGTTTCTGCCACACATCAATATGAATCAGCCATAGGTATACATATGTCCCTTCCCTCTTTACCCTCCTTCCCACCTCCCATGCCATCCCACCAAGGATAGCCATTCTGAACAGTGAGAGGTAGTACCTCATTGTAGTTTTGATTTGAGTTTCTCTAATAACTAGCCAGTCCATTCTGAAGGAGATCAGCCCTGGGATTTCTTTGGAAAGAATGATGCTAAAGCTGAAACTCCGGTACTTTGGCCACCTCATGCAAAGAGTTGACTCATTGGAAAAGACTCTGATGCTGGGAGGGATGAGGGCAGGAAGAGAAGGGGACGACAGAGGATGAGATGGCTGGATGGCATCACTGACTCGATGGATGTGAGTCTGAGTGAACTCCGGGAGTTGGTGATGGACAGGGAGGCCTGGCGTGCTGCGATTCATGGGGTCCCAAAGAGTCGGACACGACTGAGCGACTGAACTGAACTGAACTGAATAACTAGCAATGTTGAGCAACTTTTCATGTGCTTATTGGCCATTTGTATTTCTTTAGAGAAATGTCTATTTAGGTCTTCTGCCCATATTCTGATTGGGTTGTTCTTTGTTACTGAGTTGAATGAGCCTTTCATATATTTTGGAGATTATGCCCTTGTCAGTTAAAGTAGGAATTCTTGATTGTGATTCACATTAGAATCATGTAAGAGGGCTTTAGAAAAGAAATCTCAGGCTCAGACCAATTAAAATGAGAATTTGGGGCATGGGACTCAGACATTGATAGTTTTTAAAGCTGTCTAGATGATTTATATGTGCACCAAGGTTTGAGAACCATTGACCTAAAGCAATAAGATTAGTTTTCTGCCAGGTGAGATTTGTTCTGTTTAGTCACCTTCCTAATACACGAGAAACCTTTATTTCCTTAGTGTCTGATTACCCAGTTGTTGGCTTTAAGACTTTAAATAGACAATGAATCATGCATTACAAAGAATGATCTAGAATTAGCCAGCTACTTCACATACCACAGCTATGATCATGTCACATTCTAACTCAAAAAGTTTCTTTGTTGATAAGATCTGGTATTGGTGAAGGTACAGAGAAAAAAAGCATTTAAACATCTTTTTTGAAAGCATGAATTGATACAATTTCCTCAGAAGAAAATTTGAAACTTTATATCAAGTTTTAATATGAGTATATTCAGCAATTCCACTTTTAGGAATTTAGCCTAAAGGAGTAAATTGGTAAGTGTAAGAAGATAATTAAAGATATTTATCACAACATTGGCTATGTTAATGTATATTTTCTAGATTTTTTTTCATTTAACTGCATCCAAGTTTTGAAAAGCTTGAAGGTGTACAAAGGTCTTCATGGCATGTATTAACATGCAAAAGTATTCATGATATATTACTCAGTGAAAAAAAAAAGCAAGTAACCAAAAAGTGTGTATAGTGTAATCCACTAATGTTCAAAGTAAATCTACATTTTTATTAATTTTTAAAGGTTGGAAGGTAATACCCTAACTAGTAACAGTGATTATTTCTGATAAGTAAAATTATGGTCTGATGCGAGGGAGGAGAACTTATGCCTCTTCTTTCTACACTTCTGTATTGCTTAAGTTTGTTTTAATGTACATGTTTATCATAATTTAAATAATTTAAACGTGTTAAATCATTTATGACTCACCATTTTCTGTAAAATAAGTCTAAACTCCTTAGCTTTATAAACACTCAACAATTTGTCTCCGAACCACTTTTGCCAATCTTTAAGAAAGTTTGTGGGTAGAATTGAGTTTCACCTTCCCTCTCCTGCTTATACTCACTTAAGCCCAGCTATTCTCACCAAACTGGCATTCATGTTTTCAACCTTTGGGAGTGCCCCTTTCTTTGCTTGGAATGCTCTCTCGCTCTTACTCTCCATTCACTAAAATCCAACTGAAAATGAAGCTCAGATCAAGTAGAACTCCCCCTCCTATGAATTCCTATATTATGCAATATCTGATACTCAACAAAATTGTTATTGAATGAACAAATGGATCTTCACAGCCAAGTTTCTGTTTAGTTTTCTCATTTGTAACATGGGTACATACTACCCATTATATTAGATTATTGTGAGGATTATGATAATTATGAAAAGTTCTTAAGACAACACCAGAACATAGTAATTCATAGTTCAAAAACTGTCATTATGATTATCTTTTTTTCATCTACTGACATGTCCTCTCTCCATCTAGATGGTCAAATCCCGGATGGCAGAAACTGCATATCATGTATACTAGCTTCCTTCTCCAAACTCTGTGTAGTAGAGCTCCATATGAAACACACTTCATATTTACTGTTAATAGTGACAAAGAAGATTATGAAATATACATAACCTTCTAACCTTCAAAGAAATAAATCTCTTAGTTTGGAAAATACTATGACTTCAAGGCACCAAGAATAACATGGTAACATGGAATTATCACAGTAAAACATTACTGAGATGAAATATACAAATAAAACAATATATTCTTTCTTCAGTGAAATCACAGAAAATAGAGATAGATCATTCTTTGAACTCTATTTTCACAAACATAGTCAATACACACAAGATGCTAGACAATACTAGTGAATTATTTACAGAAAACACCAGATGAATTTGGTTTATTTAGTCTCTTGTTGGCAGATAGCACATTGTGCTTCTGCAGAAGGCTCCATGTGTTCTAGAATTTTAACATAATGGGACTTTATACACTGTCATAGAAATAGAATGCTCTAGTGCAGAGACACAGCAGGAATGACCAAGTCTTGCTATGTTTAGTTCCTCACATTGTCCACTTCAAAATCACTGCTAGATTACAGCCTTCAAATTTCAGTCAAGGTACTGGCAGCTTGATTGGAACAGTTTCTGTTCCCACTTAATCCCACCGGACAGATATGATCTGCGTGGCGCGGCACAGTGCCATTGAAACAACTGGAGTCACCTGATACAGTACATTAGCCTAGAGCAAATAAAGTCAGATTGTTATTTTCTCTTTGGAGGCCTAAAAAATATTTTTCTGAGCACGGCTTCTTATTTGGTTTGTGTGTTTGCTCAGTACTTTATAGTTAAACGGACTTTGTCCCTCAGCAGTGTGTAACTCCAATTGTGTCCAGTAATCTAGAAAGTCAATCAAACTGTGGAAAAAGGATACAAAGAAGCCTTAAATATTTTGTTTAAACTTCAGTCTTGGACATGTATGTGTGTGTGCTCAAGTCGTGTATGACTCTTTGCGACCTCATGGACTGTAGCCTTCCAGGCTTCCCTGTCCATGGAATTTTCCAGGCAACAATACTGGAGTGAGTTTCCATTTCCTACTCCAGGGGATCTTTCCAACCCACCGATCAAACCCACATCTCCTGCATCTCCTATCTTGGCAAGTGGATTCTTTAACTTGAGGAGAGGGATAAATTGGGAAATTGGGATTGACGTTTACACACTGCTATATGTAAAAGGGGGCTTCCCCGGTGGCTCAGATGGTGAAGGACCTGCCTGTAATTCAAGAGACCTGGGTTCAATTCCTGGGTCAGAAAGATCCCCTGGAGAAGGGAATGGCAGCCCACTCCAGTATTCTTGCCTAGAGAATCTCAAGGACAGAGGAGCCTGGCAGACTACAGTCCATGGGGTCTCAAAGAGTCAGACACGACTGAGTGACTAACACACACATATATAAAATGGATAACTAAAGAGGACCTACTATATAGCACAGGGAACTCTGCTCAATACTCTGTAATAATCTAAATGGGAATTGAATCTAAAAAAGAGTCGCTTCAGTCATGTCCAGCCCTTTGTGACCCCATGGACTGTAGTCTGGACTGTATATATGGACTGTGAATACACACACACACATGTGGGTGGGTATATATATCATTAAAACTGATTCACTTTGCTGTACACTTGACACTAACACACCATTGTAAATCTGCTACACTCCAATAAAAATTGAAAAAATAACTTGAAACTTAACATTTGTAACTAGTTCAGCAACCTTTTGATTGAGAGTCAAAGTCTTCATAGTTGGTCTGCTGATTATTCACAATCATTTTTTTGTTTCTTTAAGAAGTGAGGTACTCCAACCAACCAATAAAATAATCAGGAAACCAAAACCCCAGCCAGCATATAGGATTTGAGATAATTTATGTAAAATGTATATACTAGGAAAAAAGGCAGAGTTAGGGAAACTCTTAATTGGTGGGTTAAAAAAAAAGTTTGCAGAATAATGTTTGTTATAGTCTATTCCAGTAAAGGCCAACAACCCACAGACCTACCCCTGCCTACTGGTACACATAGTGAATAAACAGGGAGACAAGCACAGAAGGCTGGAAACTCAAGAAGATGAAGAATATGGAGTATGGCAAGGGAGGATGAAAATAATCAGGTGTTTTTTTTTTAGGTATTTTTGTATTATAATGGGCTTTCCTGACAGAACAGTTGATAAAGAATCTAACTGTGATGAAGGGGACAAGGAGATTCGGGGTCAATCCCTGGGTCAGGTAGATCCCCTGGAGGAGGAAATGGCAACCCACTCCAGTATTCTTGCCTGGAGAATCCTATGGGCAGAGGAGCCTTGTGGGCTACAGTCCATGGGGTCGCAAAGAGTCAACACAACTGAATGACTAAACATGCACTATTATAATGAATTATTATTGAAACATATTGTCAGTTTGACAATATGGAATAGATAG
This sequence comes from Bos indicus x Bos taurus, assembly GCF_003369695.1. Lineage (NCBI taxonomy): Eukaryota > Metazoa > Chordata > Mammalia > Artiodactyla > Bovidae > Bos > Bos indicus x Bos taurus. The sequence continues at coordinate 13,558,308 of NC_040095.1, read as the reverse complement.
ATTTCATTACTAGAATACTAAAAAGAATCTACAGGAAAGTTATTAGAATTAATAAAATAATTTAGTAAGATTGCTAGAGAAAAATCAAAATATGTTGTATTTGTAAACACCAGCAGCAAGCTGTTGCAAAACACCATTCACAATAGCAGTAAAAATTATAAAATACCTGTACAGAGGTGATTATAAACTTACTGAGCGACATTAAGGAAGATTTCAATATCCAGAGAGATAAACCATCTTCTTAGGTAGAAAGACTCAATATATTAAGAATATTCTCATAAAATTGACTTGTAGCTACAGTGCAGGAATACTATTATGACAACACGGTGTTGGTAGATAGACAAATTACAGACCAGTGGAACAGCCTGGAGAGCCCGGAAACAAAACTACACATTATGATAAAATGTCATAAAACAGCTAAAAAAACTTGTCTTGCTCTGAGTTATGTACTCTCCCTGATCAAGTGGGATTATAAAGATCTGGCCCTCTAGTCCAAATGGGTCAACTCTGAAGCGTCTCAGCTTTCCAGTTCCTTGCCTGGTGAGCTGAGGCTTTTCTTGAGATTGTATCACAGTCCAGCTTCTCCCTCTATCCTATCCCACCTCATTCCTTTCCCTTCCACACGTGCTGATCCTAAGAGTACTCCCTAAGAAACTTTCCACACAAAATCTCTACTTCCCTGGTAGGATGTACATTTATACCAGTATTTTATAAAATCGTTTGAAGTTAATTGATAAAGCTGCAGTTGCATATGCTTTACAATTTATTCCATTCCTAGGTATATACTCTAGAGAAACTCTTCCACAAAATTTTACTACAGGGTTTTTCTTAGCGGAAAGAGATAGCCATATGGGGTTTCTCAGGTCCTGGAAAAGACTACCTCAAACAAGAACAAAACCCAAAGATTGTTCCCATAAAATGAAGGGTTAACTTGTCTGGGAAGGCTAAGGGCTGAGAGATTTGATGAATTCAATGAATGCTGATTGAATCAAGAATAGTTGCACGTCCATAGAAGGGGAACCTAGCAGTGGGTTCTGCAGCCTGCTCAGGGGTTGAACGGGTGAGTGAGAAGGAAGCCGAGAGGTTGGTCCAAGTGAGGAAATGGCAACAGCAAAGGCTTTCTAAACACTGGCCAAAGCAGAGGAGTCAAGTAAGCAGTTAGAATATTGCTACAGAGAATAAGGCCGGAAATGGAGTATCCCAAAAAACATTTAAAACGATGCAGACTTGATATGTCAGAAAGATGAGCCTTGAACAATTGTGAGCAGAGGAGGAACTTCCTGGAAACGGTATTTCAGGAAGGGAAATCCAGCAGCAGTTCCTGGCGTCCCTAGGCAAAGTATTTTCACCTTCATAAACAGGTACTCTTGGACAGGCTAAAAAGAAAAATGCTTCCCAATAAATGGCATTGACGAATAAGACCAGTAGGTAGCTTGGGGTAATTTCTAAATTAATTACTGGACTTCTATTTGCTTGCCCAGTTTGGTGCTGGTCTCTGCTGAGTAGTGTGGTCTCTGAGGCAGCTGCTGTTTCCGACAGCATTGTTCTCTCTGCTTGCTAAAATGGTTAACGTTGTCCTTAAATGACTGCACTTAAATGAGAGCCACTCTGTCCTTCTGGTTATAATAGCATCTATGTCTGATCTGAGACAAGCCTTGCTTACATTCATGTGTCTACCGATTGCCGTGAGGGTCCATCCAGCCCTCCTATGCCAGTGACACATGTTTTTCTCAAAGCTAAAAGCTATGAAGGTAATGAACAAAGTCTCAGATCCTAAAAAGGTTCAATATTGCTTTTGTTTTGAGTGCCTATTACCTCTTTGGAAGACACTTGATTAAAATACAATGTAATGGGTCTAGGGTTTCAGGTTAATCCCTTGGTGAGAGTTAGTTTGCTTTGGTCTCTGTGGCTGCAGATGGTATTTCTAATGACTACTCTGGCTCCTTTCATAAAAATGGGGCCACAGAACAATTCTTAGCTGTAGTCTAATTCCACTGAAGATTCTGGAGCTAATTCTGTTTTTAGACCAGGGGAATCACAGAACCTGGCCAATTAGCTTCATGGTATTCCACAAAAATTATTGCTGTTTCTGATCCTTTTTTGTTCTGGCAACTTCCAGGCAAGAAAGAACTCTGGTCTAGCTTTTTGTGGCCAAGTCTCTTTAGTCTCTATAAGTACCTAGTCTTGTCTCTGTAGATAACCCTTTGCTTTTGGGCTCCAGATATGCCCCTCTCACTCCCAAATTTCAGGAAATGGAGTTCCGTCTATACCCAGCCCCCTTGCCTGGGACTGTCTTATGTGCCGCTGCATCCCTGGCACCAGACACGGTGGCAAAGACAAGATTGCCGCTCCCTACACTGTTGCCTGAGGAAGAGGAGTGCAGACATAATCTGGCCAGGGTGTTTGGGCTGTATAACTTGTGTGCTATGAGTGTACATGTGTGTGTGTGTGTGTGTGTGTATAAAAGAAATGGGGTTAAAAATAAGTAGATTCTTTTTCTACTTCTTTTTGAAGTGTCTCATATATAAGGGGCTTCTCTGGTAGCTCAGCTGGTAAAGAATCTGTCTGCAATGCAGGAGACCCCAGTTGGATTCCTGGGCCAGGAAGATCCCCTGGAAGAGGGCATGGCAACCCACTCCGGTATTCTTGCCAGGAGAATCCCCATGGCTACAGTCCATGGGGTCGCAAAGAGCTGGACATGACTGAGCAACTAAGCACAGCACAACACATACATAAAGTATGGCACAGTGATAAAGAATCCACCAAGAATAGGTTTGATCCTTAAGTCAGGAAGAACCCTAGAGAAGGAAATGGCAACCCACTCCAGCATTCCTGCCTGGAGAATCCCATGAACAGAGGAACCTGGTAGGCTACAGTACATAGGGTCACAAAGAGTCAGACATGACTGAATGACCAAACACGCATGCATGCATACATAAAGCATACAAGTTTAAATGCTTGGTTTAATGAGTTTTTGCATATTGGAGACACCCAGGTAATCCCTACGCAGATCAAGATGTGGAATCCTTCCCACACCCCAGAAGGATGTCCTGAATTCCTTCCCAGGCAGTGTCTAACACCCCCACCGGCCTGGACTCAGAGATGACTGCTATTCTGACTTTTATCACCGTATGTTAGTTCTGCTGTTCTTGAACTTGATATAAATGGAGTCACACAATATGCTCTTTTTATGTCTGGCTTCTCTTGCTCACTGTATGTCTGTTGAGATCCATGTTGTTAGTCTATATTATTTTAATCGGTTAATTTTCCTTGGGCTTATCTCCCCTTGGCTCATTTCCCCACTGGGGTGGTGAAACCAAGATTCATCTCTGAAACCAGAGGAGAGAGCATGCTTTCAGGGTAAGACTTTAGGTCAGAAGAGAAGTGGTCTCTGGCTCCCCACCATTTACCCAGCTGTAGGACTTGTGGTTCCAATGTAGACTTTAGGACCAAGGCTTGATAGTGATTTTCCTGGAGTGTTGGAGAAGGTGCATGGATGGTAAGCACATTTTCCATCTTGCCTTGATTAGACTGTTTCACTTATCTTCCCTTATTGCATTCCTCTGAATGTGACACATGCTCATGGTTCTCCCCAGAGCATGTGATTTTCTGTGAATGTCTAACTATAGATCCTGCTAATTCCTAACCTATTTACTGTTCTCATTCCTGACCAAGAAATCAAACAGGATAACTGACTTAGATAAAATCCCCTATTATTCATCCAAAAGCAAGTCCTACTGAAGGGGAGTGGTGCATAGCATCCTTATTGTGGACAAAAGGCAGCACACTAATTTAGCAAAAAATTTATTATCTTGATGTCAGCTCTTGTGCTAGTTTTCCAGAAGATGCATTAGCTTTCTGCCACTTTGTTCTTTCTCCATGCGTAAGTAATTAATTCAGATCCTGGTAAAAAGCTTTTTATTCCTCCTATCCTATGCATTTAAACACTGTTAGATAAAACTATTTTGATAGCTTCTCATTTTATAAGATGGAACTACGATTCCAGTCTTTTCTCTATCTATCCCCTGATTGCACATCCCCCTCAAAGTGGAGCAGAGAAAAAAAGAACAGAGGCCTTCTGGCATCTTCTATTCAGCCTTTAGTTCATCTTTGGTTCAATCTTCCTAGAGCTTCTGTTGCACAAATCCCTCATTGTCACTTCTTCATTGAATTTCTTTTCCCAGTAAGTAACCAACCTTTTCTACAACTATTTCTTCTGGAAAGGTGACTCCTTAGCTACTTACTTATGGAGAAAAATGTATATGTGTTGAGGAGGTGGGGGATGGTTGTGGGTATGTGTGTGTCTCCAATGGAACTCTAGTTATTGTTGGCTTTTTTTATTTCATTTTGAAGAAACCTTCATGTTTCACTTTCATTCTGGTACTGATGTTGTCACAGGTGATTTAAGAAGAACTTGGCTAATCTACACCCAAGTTGTACAATATTTATTCATCTGTCTTCCTCATTAGCCTTCCTAGAATAGGACTGTCTTTCCTGTCTGACTCCTGACCTAGCCGTGTACTTGGTGAAAAATCAGCTTCTCAGTACAAGACAGCTTCTTGTGTCAGCAGAAATGCAGAGACTTCCAGGACATGGACCAGAGGAGCAGACAGAGCTCATTTACCCTTTACCCTGGCTTGGAAAATCTATGGCTGCTCTGCTGCCAGTAGCCATTTGTCACTTGATTCATACCCAACACGAAGGGAAAATAAATTCAGTATAACTTTCCTTGACACAGAATCAAATAGACAGGATGTTCTAATGAATTTTTTTTTTTTTTTTTTTTGGTCACTGTTTCATAAAGAGCTTAGGACTCCCAGAAGGAGTGAAATAAAAGCCTTGTTGAACGATAAGGCTCTTCCCTTCATTCATTACTATTCAGCCACATTGTCTGAGAGCTGATTATGCGCTGGGCACTGGGAAGACAAAGGTTAGTGAGGAAAGGATCCTTGGTTTCAAGAGGGAGACTGACAGTCTGGAGAGGCAGACTGACATGCTGACATAATTGACAATTCAGTACGACGTAGTGAGTGCTATAGTGAAACGAATAAACTCAGAGCTATGGTGACTCAGAGAGGCCAAGGGCCAACTCTGCCTGGGCCATCTATGGACACACGTGGACACAACTAGCAAAAGAAGTTGGCAGGGGCTTCTCTGATGGTCCAGTGGTAAGATTCCGAGCTCCCAATGCAGGGGGCCCAAGTTCGATCCCTGGTCAGGGAACTAGATTGCACATGCCAAAACTAAGGCCTGGCACAGCCAGATAAATAAATAAATTAAAAAAAAAAAGAAGTTGGCAGGGACTTCCCTGGTGGTCCAGTGGCTAAGACTCCACTCTCCCAACGCAGGGGGCTTGGGTTTGATTGCTGGTCAGGGAACTAGATTCCACGTGTTGCACCTAAGAGTTCACATGCCGCAGCTAAGGATTCTGCATCCTGCAGCGGAGACTGAAGATCGTGCATGCTGCAACTAAGACCCAGCACAACCAAATAAATAAAAATAAATATTTTTTAAAAAGTAAAAAGAGGTTTGTAGACCGAGGAAGACTCAAGAAAGCAGGATTCCCTATAACCAGTATTCACAGTTTGGGAACACTGGGAGGTGCACTCTGGGACAGAGCTTAGTGCTAGGGATGTTCACTAGCAGAGAGAAAGGAAGACTGGGCACAGAGGGAAGGTCAAGCTGTGATGCAAGTCTGGCAGCTTTAGCCCATTCCTTGGGGAGCTCTGGAGCAGAAACCATTTCCCCAAGTTGTCCCACACTGGGCCACATTAGCCAGGCCTTGATCTCCCCTCCATCAGTTACTGGATACGGGTACCCCAGAAGGATGGGGGAAAGTGGATCTCTGCAGCCGACACAACCCCTACAAGATCTGACGGTTGCATGCCCAGACTACCCCTTGTGCTACTTGGATCCACCGCATCCTGTGTGTCCAGTGGGCCTCTCTCCCTTAAAAGGGGAAAGCTGGTGGAACAAACAATACCCCTTGCTGCTAAGACTGGTCTTGGTCCTGTCGCTGATATTTTATTTTAATTTCTCCTCCACTAACCTTTATAGAAAACCCTGGATCTCAGCTAGCATCTCTGATGGTTTGGGTGACTTTCATGGTGGCATGATCCAGTTCTCATTCCTGAGGAGAGTGAGACCTTCATCTCTACGCCCTTCTCTGGCTAAGGATACTTCTCTCGTCTATTTTCATCATACTTTGGTGAGAGTATAACAAGAGGTGCTCAAGGAGATCACCTAAGCTCCACAATATGTTCCTCCATGCCCTGGTTGTATAGGAGCGGCCTTGTCTCCTCTTGACCATCAGAGTTAATTGGTGGTTTAGTCGCTAAGTTATGTCCAACACTTGCGACCCCGTGGGCAGAGAAGCCTAGCAGGCTACAGTGCATGGGATTCTCCAGGCAAGAATACTGGAGTAGGTCTCCAGTGTTCATTACGCTTCCTAAATAGGGACTCTTCTTCTTACTTGCTGGTCTCTCTGCACAAGGAGCTTAAAATGCTCAGGCATAGCCTCTGTCTGGTTCAATGGGACTCTCACTGTGTTTCCTAGGGGAACTGTTCCTCCTTTGGGGATCAGAAGCTCTGACCCTGCAGAGCCAAATGTAATGAGACTGAACAGCATGAATTCCCTAGGTGGGTTATTGTGAGTGATGGTGACTAGGGTCATTCCTGCTTTGATTCCTTGGTTCCCAGTGCCATGAATTTTCCTAGTAGAGATGTTGAACCCTGGAGGAAAATGCCCCTCTCTTATAAAGTGTTGACTCTGAATTGGCACTCAAGCATATCTTTACAAACCATTCCAATTCTCTTTCTGGTCAGCACCTTCTGGTTGGTGTTGTAAGTGACAAGTAGTTTGGAGAATTCCATGGTCATGGGCCTACTCTCGCATTTCCTTTGCTGTAAGTGGGTTCCCCTGATCTCACAACTGTTACGGGGGATCTCGTGTTGGTGGAGCAAACGCTCCAGAAACTCTTGGAGAGTTATGCTGACAGAGGCTGTGTAAGTAGGAAAAGTTAACATATATCCAGAATATTTGCCTCTTATTAACAGGAAAATATTGAGTAGAAGGGGCCCAACGTATTCAACTTCTCACTGAGTGGCTCTTCGGTCTCTTTGGGGATAGTCTTGCCCTGGTGACCCTGTTGGCTTCTGTTGCTGACATGTTGCCCATTTGTCAGTGACACTTAGATCAGATCTGGCAAGTGGCAGCCCATGAGATTGGGTTCCCCCATGACTCTGTGTTCATGTGCCCGTTACATCAGCACTGGTTTGGCAGATGAAGTAGACAGACTGACATCAACCAGCAAAGCATCTTATCTCTTTGGTTGCTTAGAATCTCTTGCATGGTGAATTGTCCCCAGTGGGCATTAATGTGTGGTACAAAGATCTTTACATTCATGCCCATTCTCATCTGTCCATTATGTATGGATGAGAAATACTGTCAGTTCAGTTCAATTCATTTGCTCAGTGGTGTCTGACTCTTTTCGACCCCATGAATTGCAGCACACCAGGCCTCCCTGTCCATCACCAACTCCCAGAGGTCACTCAAACTCACATCCATAGAGTCGGTGATGCCATCCAGCCATCTCATCCTCTGTCGTCCCCTTCTCCTCCTGCCCCCAATCCCTCCCAGCATCAGAGTCTTTTCCAATGAGTCAACTTTTCACATGAGGTGGCCAAAGAACTGCAGTTTCAGCTTCAGCATCATTCCCTCCAAAGAAATCCCAGGGCTGATCTCCTTCAGAATGGACTGGTTGGATCTCCTTGCAGCCCAAGGGACTCTCAAGAGTCTTCTCCAACACCACAGTTCAAAAGCATCAATTCTTTGTGCTCAGCTTTCTTCACAGTCCAACTCTCACATCCATACATGACCACTGGAAAAACCATAGCCTTGACTAGACGGACCTTTGTTGGCAAAGACACCCCAAATCAATTATTTCCACTTTAACCTCTGGAAACTCATTATTCAAACTTTCCCAGTCTAACCTTTGGATACTTTCGAATTGTGCTTGAGAAGACTTGGATAGCAGGGAGATCAAACCAATCAATCCTAAAGGAAATCAACCCTGAATATTCTTTGGAAGGATTGATGCTGAAGCTCTAATTAGCTCTAATACTTTGACCACCTAATGCAAAGAGCCGACTCATTGGAAAAGATCCTGATGCTGGGAAAGTTTGAGGGCAGGAAGCGAGGATGTGGGTGACAGAGGATGAGATGATTGGATAGTGTCACTGACTCAATGGATATGAGTTTGAGCAAACTCCAGGAGATAGTGAAGGACGCAGAAGCCTAGTGCGCTGCAGTCCATGGGGTCGCAAAGAGCTGGACATGACTTAGTGACTGAACAACAACAACAAACCTTTGGATAACTTTCTCCACCAGGGCTAGAATAGCAGAATTGAGTGTCAGGATAGCAAAATTGATGTCAAGATTCTTTTCAACTGTTTTTAGAAAAAACACTGTTTAAGCCTGTTCTGTATAAAAGGTCAGTAATTTACTACTTCTACTTTGTCTTCAAATATTCTAAAACCTTTGTCCCTAATGTTGTTTATCTTTGAGGAATGTCAAACTGTATTTGATTTTAAGAATGTGTAACTTGGCAGGGCAGACAAAAGTATTACACCTTAGATTAATATCCATTACAGGAAGGTGAGTGAAAAACCAAGTGTTCTTATTCTTTTTTTTTTGGGGGGGGGGGGGGGACTAGGGACCTGGCCCTTCGGTGAAAACTTCCAGCAGAACTATCCCATGGGAATGGGGGTGTTCTTATTCTGAGGGAAGATTTTCAACCTGAATTTTTTGGCCATTCAAAAAATACTGTGAATCAACCTTACCTTTTATGTTTTTGTAGATATCTCATATTATGTAAATATCTCTAATATTAAAACTATTAAAATGTTATAAATTTCATTTCTGAAAACTAGTCTCCCATCTCATTTTGTACTTGAACAAAAGATAAAACTATCTGTGACACTTACAATAAAAAATATATTCTTGTAGAATAAAAGGTTGTTTATTAGAAAGAAGTTATCTAACCAGTTAGGCCTGTGGTGGTTGCATAAACAGGACCATGTTCCCTTTTAATGTCAGGATCCTACAAACCCTGTCGCTCATGGGGAAACCAAAAGTACAATCCACCTTGGCTCATGGATTTATAAGGATAGTCTCCCTAGTAATCTTGTTTTGATGTATAAAATGAAAGATTTCGCCATTGTCAGAAGTCTTGATGATCAGCATCTCCCCATTTTAGCTACTTTCACCAATTAATTCTATAATTATTAAAGCAAAATACTGATAAAGCTCATTATATATGCCTTGAACAGAGGTATAAAGAACTTTCTGTAGCTGTTTATTTCCTTCAAGAGATCCTGGGTAGTATAGAAGTATTTTCTGAAATGCTTGTTTAATTGTATTTCTTTTGTCTTGGTTTTGGACCATTAATCACAATACTCCCCCTCTTGTTTCTACCTGACTTTTTTTTCTGTTTTTCTCTCCTCTTTGGTTTCTATATCCCATTCATACCCCTAAGTTGAAGAAAGCCCAAGAAAGCAAAAGAAAAGGTTCAGTTGAAATGGTGAAATACTTTGTACTAGAGACAGAGGTCTATGTGCTGTTTCACTGATATCCCCTACTATTCCACCTGTATTATTCTCTTTCACTATTTGCTGTTGTTAGAAATAAAAATTCAGTGCATGAATTTCAGCATCAAGAAAAATCATGAATGCGCTTCATTGAAATTTAACCTAGTTGGACACCAATGAATGTATCTAGGATACCAATCGCTTATAAAAAAAAGAAAAAATTAAGAATTAATTTTCTTTAACCCAGTAGGCTTAGTTGGAGAAGGCAATGGCACCCCACTCTAGTACTCTTGCCTGGAGAATCCCATGGATGGAGGAGCCTGGTAGGCTGCTGTCCATGGGGTCGCACAGAGTCGGACACGACTGAGCGACTTCACTTTCACTTTTCACTTTCATGCATTGGAGAAGGAAATGGCAACCCACTCCAGTGTTCTTGCCTGGAGAATCCCAGGGACGGGGAAGCCTGGTGGGCTGCCATCTATGGGTTGCACAGAGTCGGACACGACTGAAGCGACTTAGCTGCAGCAGCAGTAGGCTTAGTTGATGAAGAAAGGTTCTTCTTCACAGAGGAATTTCTATTAATAAATGTAGAAGGAATAATAAGAAATAATTATTTGAAACCCATGAAAAACTAGTTCAGGCAAAGATCATCTGTGGTTACTACCATTAGTTGAAAAGCTGATGGAGAACTTTACCACGGAGGAATCAGGCTGTCACCGCATGAACCCTTTAGTAATCTTAAGAGGCATTATTAAGAGTGGAACAATCAGACATTGTGGGCCTCCTCGTATGACGTAATAGAAGACTCCCAGTATCTCCCATGTCGTGTTCGTGCAGCAACACTTTTTTTATCGAAGTTGGATATAAACAAAGCTCTACAAGTTAGGAAATATGGGAGACAGAGAAATAAGTTGAATAATATCACAAAGGAGCAAACACATAATTTCAGAATGTGCAATATTCTTCACAGCAACTTAACTCATTTCTGAAATTACAGTCTCTTGGTATCTTCAGGGGATTGGTTCAAAGATCCCTGCAGACACCAAAATTTAAGAAAGCTCAAATCCCTTATATAATATAGTAAAGAATTAGCATATAACCAACTTATATCCTCCTGTATAGTTTAATTCATTTCTAGCGCAAGGTAAATACCAAGGCCAAGACAAATGCTATGTGAATAGTTGTAAATGCTATGAAAATAGTTGCCAGTGCATGGAAAATTCAAGTTTTGCTTTCTGGAACTTTCTGGATTTTTTTCCTAGATAATCTTGATCCATGGTTAAATCCAAGAATGCAGAACCCACAGATATGGAGGGCCCACTGTAGTTAACAGCAATGGATGAAGATAAAGAGGAACAGCTAGAACAATAAACAAATGCCACGTGTCTGGGAATTTTATTAAGGAATGGATTTTAGATAATATGAAGGTGCAATTTTTAAGTTTTTGGTTATGATTATGATTTTAAACTTTTATTTTTAGAGTTTCATAGGTAAAGCACACAGGAGTGAGACTTACTTTATGAAAGTTTGGCAGACACAAAAAAGATCACAAAGTTTTTATAATTATAATTACATATAACTGTAATCAAGGTGTAAATGGAGGTTTATTGTACTATATTGCTATGCTTCTCTGTGTTTGGAACTTTTTTACAATAAAGGTTCAGATGTGGAAGAGAGAGAAAAAGACAAAGTATGAATATATACTAATATGAAAGAGCATATAAACTTTGAAAACTGAAAACCTAAGCTTAGACAACTTTAATTTTTTCCAGGAGCTCGCAAGTTCCAAATATTCTATTATGGAGGAAAAGCATTCCATGAGAAAATGATACAATGAAATTTGTGTGTATGTGTATATTTTTATATCTCTAAGTCCTTAAATAGCAGGCAACAAATGCAGTCTTCAGCAAAATGATAACGATCATATAACCAGATAGGTTCCTAGCAGACAGCCCACATGCAGTATATGAAATAAATATTTTAATCTTACTGCATTTTTTAAGATCCCTCAAATGTAGTCATTTAAAAATAACTCAGTCCTTGCCAGTGTAAACACCAAACAAATATAGAGATATATCCCAGAACAGATGTCTTATTATTAGTTCGCTATAATTGTATACGTGGAAATGTAAATGTACCAAACCGAACAACTGGTTTGGTACCTTGCCCTACATTACAAAATGCCAGATCCCTGGGAATTAGAAGACCTGAGATTCATCCCTCCCATGCCTCTGACGTATTCTATGACCTTGGGCATGTTCATTCATTTCTCTTGGCCTTGTTCCCCCATTTTTGAATGTGCGTAACACTTTCCATCTACCTACCTTGGGGAAATGATGAGGACTAATGAGAAAACACCAGTGAAGTGCTTTGAGCTCCTCAGGAAAAAAAACATTTTTTCAGTACATCAGTATATTACATTTTTATTTTGACAGAACCATACAAAGTTTCTAAATTATAGATAACAAATCAAGTTTTATAATCATCAACAAACGCTGTGTTGATAACATTTCCTAGCAAGGAATGCTGTCCAAATAACTTTAATTGCACTCAGATTCAATTCACTTTTAAACCTCACAGTTTCACTAGAAAGGCTGTATAAATTGTAATTAAACAGAGAAGATTTGCAAGATTTCAGATGTTCACCTAAAGGTCTAGAGTGAAAGGTTTTAAAACCTGAGTTCTGGTTGGATGTGATTGTTATAAATTCTGATGTTAATTGTGATAACCACCTGGGAGCAGAATAGGTTAAAATTTGTAATTAACTTTAGTTCTTAAACAAAATTACTTTCTAATCTCCCATTGGGTAGGAACAGTGAAAAAATAAAAGTGTGCGGGGAATATTGATTCTTTGGCTAGACTCACTAATGCAGGGGATGTTTTTAAGTTTCCTTCAATTAAGGAAATAAAATGTATAATAAATGCATTTTAATAAGTCAGCAATTCATTGTGAGTATTGAAATGCTGCAAAGCACAGATGAATGGTTTTAATTTAAGGAAAAGAAGTTAAAAACCTTTGTCTTTTTTTCCCACTTTTAACTCCTTCCTCCTCAGTCTATAAGTTGAAGGATATTTAGGTAAAGTCAATTACATGTGAGAACCCTCCATTGTCTTCCCGGAGCGCTGATGATTAAACCCAAACTCCCTGGCACTGGCCATAGGCCTTACATAGCCAGCCCCTGCCACCTCCTTGCTCTCATCTGTACCTATCCCCCTTGTTCCCATTGTTCTTTCTTCTGTCCCTTGAACTTGCAGATTCAGCCTTTTACTTGCTATTCCTTCCAACAGGATTATTCTTCCTTCCTTTCTTTACATGCCCATCTTCTTTTCACCATTCAGTTCTCAGTTCAGATGTCACCTTAGTTCAGAGGCCTTAGCTGACCCCTTATTGTCAGCAGCCACTTCCCACCCCTACCTCCTAGCACATCGCCATACTCAGACATCATAGCATTGATCATTTCTGATTTTATTTTATTGATTTATGTGTTTGTCATCTGACCCTTCTCTTTTATTCAGTAGGGGCATTGTCTCTTCTTCACCTCTGTTTCTGATATGTTCCTGTAAAAATATTCTAACTATTCAATCTGTGCATTCAACAACTCAGTCACTGCATTGTTCTCTACCAGTAATCTTTATCTCTTCTGACCTATCTGTTTTTGTGGAATCTAAGGTTGAAACCATCTAATCCCTAGAAGAATGCTCCAAAGAAGAGAACATTAGGAAACTCACTTTACCTAGTTACTAAGTCATTTTAAAGATGAAGTTTCTTCTGTCAGAATCAGGAATTAAGGGAAAGTAACATGTTTCAGACTGATACGGGAACTTAATCTAGATTAGGCCCTCCATCAAAAGTCAGAGTCCTGATTTTCCCCAATCTGGACTACGTCTGAAGGTTTACTTGCTAATGTAAGTAGTCGGAGTAAGTGTGTAGTTGCTCAGTCGTGCCTGACCCTTTGTGACCCCATGGACTGCAGCCCACCAGGCTCCTCTGTCCATGAGATTTTCCAGGCAAGGATACTGGAGTGGGTTGCCATTTCCTTCTCCATGACAAGCTTTATTTACAAATGTTCTAGTAGCCAGGGAAACTGTTACTCCTACTTTATTCATTAGCTCAACAAATGTTCAGCTCAGTTCAGTTCAGTCGCTCAGTCGTGTCTGACTCTTTGCGACCCCATGGACTGCAGCACGCCAGGCCTCCCTGTCCATCACCAACTCCCAGAGCTTGCTCATACTCACGTCCATCGAGTCGGTGATGCCATCCAACCATCTTGTCCTCTGTTGTCCCCTTCTCCTGCCTTCAATCTTTCCCAGCATCAGGGTCTTTCCCAGTGAGTCAGTTCTTCACATCAGATGGCCAAAGTATTGGGAGTTTCAGCTTCAGCATGAGTCCTTGCAATGAATACTCAGGACTGATTTCCTTTAGGATTGACTGGTTGGAGCTCCTTGGAGTCCAAGGGACTCTCAAGAGTCTTCTCCAACACCACAGTTCAAAAGCATCATTTCTTTGGCACTCAGCTTTGTGTATGGTCCAACTCTCACATGCATACATGACTATTGAAAAAACCATAGCTTTGACTAGACGGACCTTTGTCAGTAAAGTAAAATACACTGTCTATGTTGGTCATAGCTTTTCTTCCAAGAAGCAAGCATCTTTTAATTTCATGGCTGCAGTCACCATCTTCAGTGATTTTGGAGCCCAAGAAAATAAAGTCTGTCAATGTTTCCACTGTTTCCCCATCTATCTGCCATGAAGTGATGGGACCGGATGCCACGATCTTTGTTTTTTGAATGTTGAGTTCTAAGCCAGCTTTTTCATTCTCCTCTTTCACTTTCATCAAGAGACTCTTTAGTTCTTCTTCACTTTCTGCCATAAGGGTGATGTCATCTGCATATCTGAGGTTATTGGTATTTCTCCTGGCAGTCTTGATTCCAGCTTGTGCTTCATCCAGCCCAGCATTTCCCATGAGGTACTCTGCATAGACGTTAAATAAACAGTGTAACAATATACAGCCTTGACGTACTCCTTTCCAAATTTGGAACCAGTCCATTGTTCCATGTCCAGTTCTAACTGTTGCTTCTTGACCTGCATACAGATTTCTCAGGAGACAGGTAAAGTGGTCTGGTATTTCCATCTCTTTTCCATAGTTTGTTGTGATCCAGGGAAACTGTTAAGGCTTTGGCATAGTCAACAAAGCAGAAGTAGATGTTTTTCTGGAACTCTCTTGCTTTTTCTATGATCCAACAGATGTTGGCAATTTGATCTCTGGTTTCTCTGCCTTTTCTAAAACCAGCTTGAACATCTGGAAGTTCTCAGTTCATGTACTATTGAAACCTCACTTGGAGAATTTTGAGCATTACTTTGCTACCATGTGAGATGAGTGCAATTGTACAGTAGTTTGAGCATTCTTTGGCATTGCCCTTCTTTGGGATTAGAATGAAAACTGACCTTTTCCAATCCTGTGGCCATTGCTGAGTTTTCCAAGTTTGCTGGCATATTGAGTGCAATACTTTAACAGCAAATGTTAATTGAGATCTTACTGGTTGCAGAACTTTACTGGTTTCTTTGTAAGACAAGATCACTTTACAAGAAATAAAAAGGTAAAAGATACTGTATTTGTCCTTAGAGGGCTAAAAATCTAGTAGGGGAACACAGAGAAGTAAAAAAATATATATATATGTAAGTATGGAGTAAGTATGGAGCGTCAGGAGTAAGAAGGGGCCCCTGACTAAGTCTGCTGCTGCTGCTGCTGCTAAGTCACTTCAGTCGTGTCCGACTCTGTTCGACCCCATAGAGGGCAGCCCACCAGGCTCCCCCATCCCTGGGATTCTCCAGGCAAGAACACTGGAGTGGGTTGACATTTCCTTCTCCAATGCATGAAAGTGAAAAGTGAAGGTGAAGTCACTCAGTCCTGTCCGATTTGTAGTGACCCCATGGACTGCAGCCTACCAGGCTCCTCCATCCATGGGATTTTCCAGGCAAGAGTACTGGAGTGGGGTGCCATTACACCCCCCTAGACTAAGTCTAGAGGGGTGTAATACTAAAAAGGCTTCCTGGGGAACATGGCACTTACACCAAGCTCTGAGACTGAGTGTAGTTGATAACCAATATTAGATGATACAGAAGAGCCAGAGTGTTCCAAGTGGCAAGTGTAGTATATACAAAGACCAGGAAAGTATAGAGCCAGCGAAAAAGAAACCCACTAGCTATATAGCAAGGCCTGAGAGGAGGAGAGGTAAGAAGGGATGAAGCTCAGACATAAGTGGGGACCAGATTATGAAAATTTTATAATCTGGTGTGTGAGGTGTGTTGGCATATCCAAATTGAGATGTCTAGCCAGCAGTTGGTCATCTTGGGCTTAGAAGAGATGTAGATCAGGAGCCCCTGGCATAGAGATGGTGGCTGGAGCCATTGAAGTGGATAAGAGTTACTGTTCTTCATGGAGGCATGTTGGAAAAAGGAACTGGTTAATTTTTTAAATACCACTCTCTTTCATGAAAATGGCTAACAATATAAATGTGTTATCAAAAAGACAACACTGAAGCAGTGTACCATTATTGCTATCAGAATTTACAGTCTTTTAAGTTCAAGGCTAAGTACCCAAGATTCAGCAAGTATAAAATGACCATGTGGCAAGTAGGTAAGAATATTTTCTTGCACAGAGAATATAGCCAATATTTTATGATAACTATAAATGGAGTATAATGTTTAAAAATTATGAATCTCTCTGTTGTACATCAGAAACTTATACAATATTATATGTCAATTATACCTCAATAAAAGAAATCAATAAAAGTGCACTTCAAAAAGACACATACACCCCTATGTTCAGCCTAAATATGCATTGACAGGTGAATGGATAAAGAAGAAGATGTGGTGTGTGTGTATATATATACATATATGTGTGTATATATATATAAAGTGGAATGTTGGCCATCAAAAAGAATGAAATAATGCCATTTGCAGCAACATGGGTGGAACTAAAGATTATCCTACTAAATGAAGTAAGTCAGAAAGAGAAAGACAAATACCATATTATATCACTTATATGTGGAATCTAAAATAGGATACAAATGAAAATATATACAAAACAGAATCAGACTTAAAGACGTAGATAACAGCCTAGTGGTTGCCAAGGGAGTGGGAGGTGGGGGAGGAAAGGAGTGGAGTTTGAGATTAGCAGATGCCAACAATTATATACAGGATGGATAAACAACAAAGTCCGTCTGTATAGCACTGGGGACTATATTCACTATCATGTGACAAACCATAATGGAGAATAACATGAAAAAGAGTAAATATATATGATTAGCTGAGTCACTTTGTTGTATAGAAGAAATTGATATAACATTGTAAATCAACTATACTTCAATAAAATTTTTAAAAAATCATTAAACAACAAAAAAACAGTTTTTTCTTTTTGAAGAGCTCTATATGGCAACCCACTCCAGTACTCTTGCCTGGAGAATCCCTTGGACAGAGGAGCCTGGTGGGTTATACTCCATGGGGTCGCAGAGTTGGACACGACTGAGCGACTGGCACACACATACATACTACTAATTGGGGCTTCTCTGGTGGCTCAGATGGTAAAGAATCTGCCTGCAACGTGAGAGACTTGAGTTCGATCCCTGGGTCAGGAAGATTCCCTGGAGAAACAAATGGCTAACCACTCCGGTATTCTTGCCTAGAGAATCCCATGTTCAGAGGAGCATGGTGGGCTACAGTCCATGGGGTCGCAGAGATGGACACAACTAAGCAACTCCTCATACATCATACGATACATTACTAAAGGAGGGAGTCCATGTTTCTTCTACTTAATTAGCTTTTCTAAAAGTGCTTTGAGATGTTCGAATGTTGATTGTATTGGCTCTTTCTCCCCAAGGTATAACCTCTGTCCTGTCCCTTCAGGGAATTAAGTGCTCCTCTGAACCAGTAAGGCAGCTCTGAGGCAAAACTGTCAAGAACTGAAGTTAACTTAGCTTTACTCAAAGTGCCATTTTCCAAGATGCTTGTCTATGTGTTTATAAAGAAAAGGGATCCATAAGATCTGGAGAATTTTGTTTGCACAAGAAATGTTACAGACAAAAGAAACATAAGGAAAAATCTATTCTTGGGTCGTTTTGTTTTTTCTCGGGCACCATGAGCCTGACAAGGAAAGAACATTTACTGAACACCCCCTAAGCAAGTTTCCCACCATTAACAAATAAATTTAATTAGTCACCAAATCTAGTACCATCTGCCGACTCTCGGAAAGTGATTTCTGTAATGTTCTATTTGTGTTAGAAAGGGCAGTTATGTCAGAGACGCTAATTCATTTTCTGATTATACGAAAACACATAAGGACAGGTGAAAACAAAAGGAATATAGCCTCTATATATTCCTAAGGAATATAGCCTTCCAAAGGTTTCTATGGAATTTCATCTGGAAGGAAGACTGGCGATATTGTGCAAAGACTAGAAGCGGAGTCATTAATACTAGGCTCAAAGAGATAGAGGATGGGCCCCAAAGTTAAGACAAGAATGTGTTGACGCATTTCATAAATTGAGAACTCAGAGACTGCAAGCATCTAGCAGAGAAGCAAAAATGTGTTCAATACAGCATATTTTTTTAAAAATGTGTTTATTTATGGCTGTGCCGCCTCAGTTTTCTCTAGTTGGGAGGCGGGGGGTGGGGGGGATATTTCCTAGTTGCAATGCACGGGCTTCTCATTGCGGTGGCTTCTCTTGTTGCAGAACACCAGCTCTAGGTGCGCGGGCTTCAGTAATTTAGTGCGTGGGCTCAGAAGTTGCACCTCCAGGGCTCTAGAGCACAGGCTCAGCTGTTGTGGCTCACAGGCTTAGCTACTCCATGGTATATGGGATCTTCCCGGATCAGGGTCCAAACACGTGTCTCCTGCGTTGTCAGGCAGATGCCTAACCACTGAGCTACAAGGGAAGCCCCACAACATACTTACTTTTTAAAGATTATTAATTTTTGTTGATGATATAAAAAATATAGCCCTCCCTCTTGTAGAAACACTGGGGAAAAGTGAAAGAAGAAAAGAAAAATTAATCATAATTCCACATCCCAGCAACATTAACATTTTACAGTATTTTCTTTCATTTTTTTTCCTTCAAACAAATGCATGTTTTTGTGTGTATGCATGTACTTAAGACACAGCTTCTTCCATATTATAATGTATCCAAAATTATGATGTTTTCAAATTGTTGGCTATTATATTTTCATGTTTGCTTCTGCCTTGTAAAGAAAAGATAATCTTTGTCATCTTAAAATTGAGAAACTACAAACTTATGATTTTATAGGAATTGAGTTTCAACTATTTTATTCAGAGGTAAAAGTATGTGCTCATATTAGGACAAAATATGATAAATTGGAAAAAGTTTATTTTGGAGTATTTTGGGGAGAAGTAGGAACTGTAAGAAAAAGAGTGATGGGCAGGGCTAGACTGGGAGTTTGGGCTTGACATGAACACACTGCTAAATTTAAAATAAATAATAAGGACCTACTGTAAAAAATTTTTTTTTCAAAAGAAAGAAAAAGAATGGTGGAGAGTAAAAGGTAATTTCAGGAAAATTTCATGAAGTTCTAATCAAATACAATTAGATGTCCAGGTATTCTTATACCATAGAATTCTCTAACAGCAGAGCCAGCCTTATTAATACATGTCCTGGACACAAATCTATTCTCAGCAGGGAGGAAGCATTCTAATGCTTTCCTTCCAGGAATTCACCAAAGACAATATTCATGAACAAAACTATATTAACACAATTTAATAAATTAAACTGATAAGATCCCTCTTATCTGATGTTCCTGTCAGGCAAATCTCCGTTACCAAATATGACAATCTTATTTTTCTACACATAAGAAAGAATAGTTCCTCTCTCCCGAATAGTCCTCTAATTGACTTAAGTGTTTATCCATTCTGAGATTTGTGCTAAGGTCTGGGGGTATAACTGTGAGCACAAGCATACAGCCCCTGTCTTCATGGAGGTGATAGTCTTGTGTGGGAAACAAGAAAAGTAAAATAAGTCCAGGGTAATGAAAAATAGACAACGAAAGGAAGTACAGAGGACTCTGGAGATACCTGGGAGGGCTTCTCAGCCCAGAGTTTGGGGGTTGAGAGGCTTTCCAGGGGAGGTGATATCTATAGGAGCTCAAGAATAGGAATAAGCCAGGCAAAATGGTATAACAGACCCTTCCAGGAGAAAGAGAGGGCCAAGGATAGGAAGATTGGAGCACAGAAGTGAGGGTGGCAAGAGATGATGATGAAGAGGTAGGACATGCATCCTGAAAGACTTGGGTCTGGACTTCTTCCTAAGGACAATGGTGACATGATTACATCACTGGCCACAACGTGGAGAATAAATTGGAGAGAAAGGAGACTGAAGGTAGACCATTGAGGAGTCTGGGGAGGTAACCACGAGAGGTTATCTGATACCCCAGGTTAAGGTAGTCGCAATGGGAATGGAGAAAACTGGACACATTGAGAGGTCTTCATTTACATTGTTAGTCACTCAGTCGTGCCTGACTCTGTGACCCCACCAGGCTCCTCTGTCTGTGGAAATCTCCAGGCAAGAATACTGGAGTGGGGACTTCCCTCGTGGTCCAGTGGCTAGGGCTCTGCACTCCCCACGCGGCAGGGGGCGTGGGTTCGATCCCTGGTTGGGGAACTAGATCCCACATGCCACAAGTAAAACCCAGCACAGCCTAATAAATGATCTGAAAAAAAAGTTGTTTTTTTTCTTTTTTTAAATAAGAATACTGAGTGAGTTGCCATTCCCTTCTCCAGGAGATCTTCCCAACCCAGGGGTCAAACTCGCATCTCCTGCATTACAGGCAGATGCTTTACCATCTGAGCCACCAGAAAAGCCTTGTCAAAAGGAACATGTTAAAACAGGATCCAAATTATGTGGGAAAGGAGGGAAATTAAAACAGTCAGATGGATGGGAAGATGTATATACAGCCTTTCAAACTTTTGATATTGATTTAAACAGGAATAAAAGATTACCATTTTATTAATAATTTTGAGTAAGTAATGCATACACATGTTATAGAATTTCAAGTAGTTTCAAAAGGTATAAAATGAAAATTCTCTTTTCCACCCCAACACCTGCCCTTTAGGTCTCCCTCCTAGGCAATTACTACTAATTTCTTGTATCTTTTCCCAAAGATATGTTGTACATAAAGAGACATATATTATAGCATAGTATCTTGATGTTTAGTATTTTCTTTAGAAATTTCAGGTCTATGAATATCCTCATAAAATTTTTGGCAAATTATTCAATGATATGTGAAATTTTCATAACATATCAGTATATTTTTGACAACAATATAATTCTTTTCCAGATAAGCAGATCTTATTTTACATTTAAATAAATGTTTAGGAGCTTTTAGGAGTCTATGACCTAAAATGTTTCATAAATACCTTGAGAGCTAGAATAAGACATACTTATCAGTTGTCCTGCCACTGTCTCGAATTTCCTATTCTTTCACTATTCTGTACACTTCTTGTTCAAGTCTAGTCAAACAGAGGACCCCTCACTACACCCAATATTCTCTTCTCTCAACCCCAGCCGTGTTGTGTGAAACAGTCTGCCATTTTTTCCCCCAAAATCATCTCTGTTCTTTTCTTCAAAGTACTTACAAAAAAAAAAAAACTCTTTCAAGAAATTGACCCTAAAGCACCCCAACCTTTGGAGATCATTTAAAGTGACTCATGGATATTGTGGATTCCTTATCTTTGTTGTATTTTTGCTCCGTTTTCTTCTCAAGTCCAAGAACTCTGAATTTTTTGAAGAGTACCTTCTCTTCAGTGTGTAAACACCACTGCAATAGATACCTCCTAATGGTTGAGTTCTTCCTCTCAGTAACCCAAAGTGCCCCCTACAAGTTTCCACGCATTTGCATGTCTTCTTTACAGAATGAATAATTCCTTTTTCTGTATAACAGCTGTTCACGTGCAGCCCACAGTCATGCCCCACACACATTATTGCCTATTCACGTCCAGGTAAAACTCTTCTAGTTTCTTCACCTTTTTCTTGGATAATACATTCTTTTTTAGTCTTTCGGCTGAGATCAGTTGTGTTCAGGTGTTTCTAGATAATTCATCGTCTTGATTATCTTATATTTTTGCTTATCAATATCTGGCCTAGCAGGACTCCCATAACCAAATACAATGTTCCATCACAGAGTAAATCCCCTTTCCTCACTAGTAGTACCCAGGGCTGGATCCAGGCCAGGATTTTTAGGTTGGCTGTGGGAGTGAACCTTGCTGGCTTGTGTCTCTGAGTTACAATCAGACATTCAATGGCCACTTCCCATGTAAGTATGAACAGAAGTAAGAGACAATCCAAAATGTCAAGGAAGGGGAATAGTCAGAGGGCGAGAATTGGACCTGAAATAAAAGATTAGTAATTCTGAATGGTTAAATGGGAGGTCCTTAATCTGTTCACTTCTTGTCTGTATGAAGTGAACCCTATAGGTTTCCAGTGACAATAAAACACAGAAACACAGGGACAAGGAGCTGAATCTTTTTTACAACATCCTGTCCAAGACATTGGTCAGGGAGTGAAAAATGAAAGGTGCTGAGCTGGTTTGAACAGGACTTTTACTACTTCAAGCAAGATATTCTACGTTGATTAATGTAGCCTCAGATGGTGGTCACTTTTTAGTAGTACATCACACAACGGGCTCAGCCGAGATTGTGGTCAGCCAAAGCTCTCAGGTCTCTTGTATGAACTGTGGCTATCAGCAGTACACAATCCTGCAGTTTTGCAATTTCTTTTTCCTCTTAAATTCAGGAAATTATATTCATCCTTATTAGCATTTCTTTTCTAATCATTCTACCTGGTTTAGAAGTAAAGTGCTTTGAAATTAAACAGCCTGAACTCAGAACTCAGCTCATCCATTATCTGGCTCTCTTTCTTGGGCAAAATACTTTACGTTGCTAATATTATTTTCTTAAATAACATTTATTTCTTACTAATGGTACTGACTTTGTTCCGTTTTGCCATCCATCCATTAATTTACTCATACATTCAACAAATGTGCACTTTCCTTGCACCAGGTACTGTTAGGTGTGCAATAGATGCCCTTTCCAGAGGTCTTCATTAATTCACACTTAAATTCAAGGATCAACCTCTTGATATGGTAAGACATATCTCTTAACCTCAACTTTTTCTCTAGGTGGGTAAGTAGATAGAAATCTGTTACTGAACATGCAAAGAGTATGATTGCTGGATCTGATATAAATACAACTGAGTAAACATTTTCCCAGTCCACATCTATACAACATTTTGTTAAATGTTTTACACATAACAGAGTTTAGGACCAGTCAGTGTGATTAATGGAAGAACGAGAAGAAATGCATTAACATATGTATTCTCCTAAAGAATGTGTATTTTCTAGCCTGTGTTGTGTTCAGAGAATCATTGTTTTTAATAGCCTTAAACTTGAAACAACTGAACAGTAGAGAAATTAATTGAGATATATTAACTCATTGAAATAATACATAACAATGAAAATAACAAATTACAGTTACGCACAACAACTTGGATGAATTTCACAAAATAATGTTGAGTGAGAGAAGCCAGACACAAAGTGTGCATGCATGCTAAGTCACTTCAGTCATATCTGATTCTTCGCGACACTCTGGGCTGTAGGCAGCCAGGCTCCTCTGTCCATGGGATTCTCCAGCCAAGAATACTGGAGTGGGTTGCCATGCCCTTCTCCAGGTGATCTCCCAACCCAGGGATCAAACTCTCGTCTCTTACAACTCTTGCATTGGCAGATGGGTTCATTACCACTAGTGTCTTGGGAAGCCCCAGACACAAAATAACACCCATTAAATTTTTCCACTTAGAGCATAAAAACAGGCAAAAGTTATCTGTAGGATGGAAATCAGTCCAGTAGTATCCTTGGAGGAGGTCGTGACTGAAAGGAGCCATGGGAGGTTTAGCCTATATTTTGTGGTACAGGTCTTTAGAGTACTGATTCGTATACCACCCTGCTTAAGACTTTCAGATCGAAATAAGATGTTTTTCCACAAAATATATTCAAGAAATGTAAAGAAGACTAAACCATATTTTGCCTAAATAAGTCAGCAATACCACCCAATTTATGTTTAAGTTAGATGTGATGATCGCTTCTTTTTAAAAATCCTTTCTCGTCATCAATGCATCTTCTCAGGCCCAATCTGCTTTTTGAGATTTGGTTGCATGACCAAAGCATCTGGCAGCCTTTCTGGTAGACCAGCTGTCAATGAACGAAAAACAAGCAAGCTCTCATTGCACAATGTGTATCAAGTCATTCCGTTCTATAAAAGGAATACTGATTTGATCTTCAGTAGCTGGGGTCTGGTGGCAGGATGGTGATTGTAACTATGTCTGGTATTTATATCAACCTTAATAACTCACTGTGTACCAGTTGAGAACCTTGGTTCTAATAAGTTGGTCCCAGCCCTATATTTAATTTCTGTAAATTACTTGTTGTCTCCACTGCAAATTAACGGCAATAAATTTTCTTTTTCCTGGGCCAGCTTCTTGTTGTAGTCTCTTAGGTCACTCTCCCTCCCATCTTGCTAGTATGTGCCAGCAGAAATAACACACTAATTTTGATATTGCTGTAAATCAGTGCTTTTTAATTGGGACTGACTTTGTCCCCCTGGGGGACATTTTTGGTTGTCACAGCTAACATCTGGTGATAGAAGCCAGGGATGCTGCTAATATCATATAATGCACAGAGTACCCATAAAGAATTATCAGTTTCAAAAGGTCAATAGCCTTAAAGCTGAGAAATTCTGATAAATAAGGATAAAATAGGGAAGTGATTACAATTAACAAATACATGTCAAACTGAAGTATGAGTAACAGGAGTTATCCTCTGTGTTCGATTCTCTATTCCATTGCTTTCCTCTATGAACAAGGAAAATGAATACTGACTATATGTTCATCATTCCTTGTGCACACCTTTTAGTGGGAGATACCCCTTCTTTTCAAATGAGAATGTCTAATGCTGGGCATTTGCACGATGGCTGAGGCATATTTATGGGCAGTGGAAATTCATGTGAACATTTCATAGAGCCTTAACCAAGAGTGTGGAAAATATTCTCAACATTAAGTCTTTTGGACTTCAAAAAGTTCAATTATTGGATATTTTGGTTTCTGAACACTCATCCAATTTTTATGTGTTCGTTCTACACCCCCAAAGACCTGTTTCAGTCTCCTTCCTCTTTTGACCCGATTAACTGAGTTTCTTGCATGCTCAGACTTCAGTTCTGCATGACTGGACAAATTCCTGAAATGAACCTAACCTTCTCATCCTCCTTCTAAAAGTGTTGTTAATATTGAATAATTTTTAATGACTTTTCACATTTCTTTCAGAAGTGAGCTTGTAGTGCTCTTAAATTGACATTTATCTCAACGGTTCTAGAAAGAGCATTTCTTCTTTTAAATGAATACATCAAATTTTATTTGGGAAAATTAAGTCAATACAATGTAAAAGTATAAGCGGGCTCCTTGTAGAGACATTTTTTTTCATTTGTGGCTGTTTGCACTTCAAACCCTAAGTAGCTTACTGCATTGCAAAGTTGAGTCTTCAGTGTCTCAAGGTCAGTGAAAAGTCCCAAAGAAATGTGCTGCTATTAATAGTCCCCGCAGGACTGGTTCAGATTTGACATTTATAACGCCATCTAAAGGAAGGGATTGGTTCTAGGATTCTTGAGGTGGTGTGTGTGCTCAGTCATGTCCAACTCTTTGTGACCATATGGACTGCAGCCCACCAGGCTCCTCTGTCTATGGGATGTTCCAGGAAAGAATACTGGAGTAGGTAGCTATTTCCTATTCCAGGGGATCTTCCCGACTCATTGAATCCCCATCTCAGGAGCACTAAGCCATGCCTGGAAAAAAAAAAAAAAAAGAGGGGGCCCACATTTTACAAACTCTTAACCGGAACTCACACCTGATGATTTTGGAGTAGGAGCAAGAAGTAGGGAGTAGGTTTTAGAGCCAGCGTGTTGCCCTGGGAATATGCTAACAAACCTCAATTTAAGCTTCTAAGTTGGAAGGAGAATATGTGAGTTGACTTTGTTTGTTTGTTTAATTTATTGATGTATATATAGTTGATTTAAAATGTTTTGTTTCTGCTGTACAGCAAAGTGACTCAGTTATACATATGTTAATATGTTTTTCATATTGTTTTCCATTAAGTTTTATCACAGGATATTGTAATAGAGTTCCATGTGCTAAATAGGACCTTGTTGTTTATCCATCCTATATATAAAAGTTTGTATCTGCTAATTCCAAACTTCCAGTCCTTCCCTCTCCCATCCCACCTCCCACTTGGCAACCACAAATCTAATCTCTATGTCTATAAATCTGTTTTGTTTCATAGATATGTTCATTGGTGTCACATTTTAGATTTCACATACAAGTGATATCGTATGGTATTTATCCTTCTGATTTTCTTTTCTTAGTAATCTCCAGGTCCATCCGCGCTATGTTTCTTAAACTCAGGCCTAACCTGAACCCTGGTCCTCTCCCTAGACCCTGGAGACGCAGAAGGTACTGGGTATAGAAAAATAATGACGTGATTTTTTTTCTCCAACATTTCCAGAAAACTGCTGACTCCACCTTGGAAAAAATGTGTTCAGAATCCTAAATTGTACCTTCTTGTCGACATTTTCTCTAACAGAAATAGAGTAAGTGTACCATGATTATCATTATTTGACATGACTATAAAAATAATTATAATCACGGCAATGATTTCCATGAAAGCTCAATTAACCAATTTTAAACATAGCAGAAACACAAAAGCTTAATAAAGTAAACGTGGGAGACTTCTTAAGTAAACTTATAGCTGGAAAGTTTTGAAAGACTTTTTATAACCACAGAGATGCTGTGTTGTAAGTTCCATATGGCAATGCAGAGCTAGTAGAGTCAAACTGTTATCACGTGGTATGAAGGGCAGTGATTGGGTGTCAAATAGACCTTGGATCAAGCCTTGATTTTGTTACTTACTATCTGAGTGATCTTTTATAAATGACTTCAGCTTTCTGAGCCTTAACTTCACATTCAAAATGGAGACAATAACGGTACTATCTCAGGGACTTTTGAGAATATTAAATGACTTATTGTGTATAAAATCCTATTCAGTCCCTTAGTATTAGTTTATATTTATTTCTCCTAGATACCAAGCAAGTAATCATGCTTTGGATACCTGTTAACAGAACATAAGTATGATAAGATCATGGTATTTAGTAAGTTTAACTTAATGACTAGAGATAATCTGGAGTAATATTTTTTTTACCCCATTTATTTATTTATTGTAGTAAAATATACATAAAACTTCCTATTTTAACTATTTTTAAGATTACAATTCACTGACATTAATTACATTCACAATGTTGTGCAACCATCACCACAATCCATTTATAGAAATGTTTCATCATCCAAAACAAAAATTCTATACTGATGACAATAATTTGGGGATTCCCTAGTGGCTCAGACAGTAAAGAATCCACCTGCAATGCAGGAAACTCAAGTAAGATCCCTGTGTCTCGAGGATCCCCTGGAGAATGGAATGCCTACCCACTCCAGTATTCTTGCCTGGAGAATTCCATGGACAGAGGAGCCTGGTGGGCTAAAAGAGTCAGACACAACTGAGTGACTAACACAACAATGGCAATAATTTATGTATTCATTTTAAAGTGATTTTTAAAATATTTTATATAATGGTAATCACATTTTCTTTACTACTGTGTATGTTCAGTTCAGTTCAGTCACTCAGTCATGTCTGACTCTTTGCGACCCCCTGAACTGCAGCACGCCAGGCCTCCCTGTTCATCACCAACTCCCGGAGTTTACCCAAACTCATGTCCATTGAATCGGTGATGCCATCCAACCATCTCATACTAACCATACATACATACATACATTCTAACTAACCATACATACATATATACTAACTAACCATACATACATACATACTGTGTATGTATGTCATCACTATAGAAAGTTAGGAAATATAGGTAAAAATGAAAAAAATCATTGGAAATTTCATTCTTCACAAACACATAACATTAATATTTTACTATATCATATCACAAATTTTCCTCTTGCAAGCATATATATAATGGAATGCTATTATGAATTCTATTTTCTAACCATTAAAAAAAATCTTTTGGCTTCATGATACACAGCACCTGGGGCAAATGACCACTGAGAAGAGAAGCAGAGAATTACTTTTCCACTTCAAAAAAGACTGACAGGGAAGCAATGAGACAAAGGCAAAAATGACTTGTTTTTATGAAGACTGCTTCATTTAGAGACTAATTATTCCTCAATCTACAGCTGTTGTGATCCTAAGAATTCCTGTAGTAAATCAGCCTGAAGTCTAATTGCCATCTCTCCTAGTGTTTCAAAGCAAGTAAATAAATGAAAATCTTTTAAAAACCTAACATTCAAACCCTACCTAATAATGATTATCTCAAAAAGGAATGAACAGGGTGGTGGGAAAAGAAATGAAATTACTTCTCTGAAAGTATCTTGTTATATAGTTTAGCCATGTAATGTACATAAATATTTAACATATTTGAAAAAGAAAATTTAAATCGATCTATAAAAATTAAAAACAGACTGAAATAAACAAACCAAACTCACATGAAGTAAATTAATGAATCAAAACAAATAAACTCAATATCAAATCAGTAACACAAAGTAACAACTAAAAAGATACAAGAAAAATAATTATTTCAACAGTATACCTTAACAGAACATGTTCTAAGAACAAATAAAGGTACAAAGAAAACACAAACTGCATTATGCATTTACTTGTTAGATGCAAAATTGTTATTATTATATTGAAACTATTTAAAATATACTATCAGTTCAGTTCAGTCGCTCAGTCGTGTCCGACTCTTTGTGACCCCATGAATCGCAGCACGCCAGGCCTCCCTGTCCATCACCAACTCCCAGAGTTCACTCAAAATGATGATGATCACATCCATCGAGTCGGTGATGCCATCCAGCCATCTCATCCTCTGTCGTCCTCTTCTCCTCCTGCCCCAAATCCCTCCCAGCATCAGAGTCTTTTCCATTGAGTCAACTCTTCGCATGAGGTGGCCAAAGTACTGGAGTTTCAGCTTTAGCATCATTCCTTCCAAAGAACACCCAGGGCTGATCTCCTTTAGAATGGACTGGGTGGATCTCCTTGCAGTCCAAGGGACTCAAGAGTCTTCTCCAACACCACAGTTCAAAAGCATCAATTCTTAGGTGCTCAGCTTTCTTCACAGTCCAACTCTCACATCCATACATGACCACTGGAAAAACCATAGCCTTGACTAGACGGACCTTTGTTGGCAAAGTAATGTCTCTGCTTTTGAATATGCTATCTAGGTTGGTCATAACTTTCCTCCCAAGGAGTAAGCGTCTTTTAATTTCATGGCTGCAGTCACCATCCCTAGTGATTTTTGAGCCCCCCAAAATAAAGTCTGACACTGTTTCCACTGTTTCCCCATCTATTTCCCATGAAGTGATGGGACCAGATGCCATGATCTTAGTTTTTTGAATGTTGAGTTTTAAGCCAGCTTTTCATTCCTCTTTCACCCTCATCAAAAGGCTCTTTAGTTCCTCTTCGCTTTCTACCTTAGAATGGTATAATCTGCACATCTGAGGTTGCTGATATTTCTCCTGGCAATCTTCATTCCAGCTTTTACTTCGTCCAGTCTGGCATTTCTCATGATGTACTCTGCATAGAAGTTAAATAAGCAGGGTGACAATACAGCCTTGTTGTACTCCTTTCTCAATTTTGAACCAATCCATTGTTCCATATTCAGTTCTGTTACTTCTTGACCTGCAAAGAGGTTTATCAGGAGGCAGGTAAGGTGGTCTTGTATCCCAGTTAAAGGCTTTAGCAGAGTGAATGAAGCAGAAACAGATGTTTTTTTGAAATCCCCTTGCTTCTTCTATGTTCCAACGAATGTCGGCAATTTGATCTCTGGTTCCTCTGCCTTTTCTAAATCCAGGTTGTACATCAGGAAGTTCTGGGTTCATGTATTGTTGAAGCCTATCTTGAAGGCTTTTGAGCATTGCCTTGCTAGCATGTGAAATGAGCACAATTATACAGTAGTTTGGGCATTCTTTGGCATTGTTATTCTTTGGGACTGGAATGAAAACTGACCTTTACCTGTTCTGTGTCCACTGCTGAGTTTTCCAAATTTACTGACATATTGAGTACAGCATTTTAACAGCATCATCTTTTAGGATTTTTAATAGCTCAGCTGGGATCAATCTTAGCATCACTAAAAGTGAAACAACCAGAGAATTCCCTGGTGATCCAGTGGTTAGAATGCTATGCTTCCATTGTAGGAGGCACAGGTTTGATCCTTGGTCAGGGAACTAAGATTCCATAAGCCTGGTGGCATGGCCAAGAGTAAAAAAGGTGGAACAACCAGATATTGCATGCCTCCTGAAGTGATACATTGCTAACAATACAATACTTATCAAGTATCCCTGTGGAGGGCAAAAAATTGACTCAGAATCTAATCAGTCTTTGATCTAACTTTCATTTATAGGACTACAGGGGATAAAGGAGCCAGTTAAATGACGCTGCAAGGAAACAAACATTCCTGAGACTGCTTATCTAATTTCTGCAACTAGTTAATGGCAGAAGGGAAAGGGGAGGAGTGGGAGTGACTGTTTAGACAAAAAGAGGCAAAGAGGCACAGCAACCAAACACTGTGTGTAGACATTATTTGTATCATTATTCTAAGAAATCATGTAAAATCATGTTTTTGAGGCAATCATCACATTTGATTATGCTCTAGATTTTAAATGATCCCAGAAAATTATTGTTAATTTTGTTAAGTATGATAATGACATATTGGTTATGTAAGAAAATGTCTGTTTTTAAAGATATTCTTACTGAAGCATCAGGCTTCCCCAATGGCTCAGTGCTAAAAGAATCCACTTGCAATGCAGGAGACGCTGGAGAAGCGGGTTTGATCCTGGGTTGGGAAGATCCCCTGGAGGAGGAAATAACTACTCACTCCAGTATTCTTGCCTGGGAAATCCCATGGACAGAGAAGCCTGCTGGGCCACAGTCCATGTGTCTGCAAAGAGCTGGATACAACGGGGTAACTGAACACACGCGCACACACACTGAAGCATCATATGACACTTGACATGACACAATATCTGTGATTAAGTTTAAAATATTTCAGCAAAGGAAAAAATGGGGAGAACAAGTGAAGCAAGTGTGGGAAAAATTTTAATGTGTTGAATCTGGGTAATTATACATGAAAGTTCATTATATGACCTCTAGAATGTATTTGAAAATTTTCAATACCCCCGGCCAAAGTTTTTAACTAAAAAGTTTTTATATGTTTTGGTTACTGTTGCTATGTAATATATCATCCTCTGAGTCGGAAGTTTGGGAAGAGCTGTCTGGGCAGTCCTGGCTCTACAGTTTCTCATGTGTTGATGGCTGGAACTGCACCAGAATTGGGGTGGGAGACAGGGGCAGTGCAGGGCAGAGTAGTAAGAGAGGCTGGAATAGCTAGAGACTGGCCAGGCAGCTCTCCCTCTTTCTCAATTCCTATATGTCACCATAGGGCCTCTCCATGCGGTCTCTCCATGTAGGCGAATTTGACCTTTCTCACACTTCATTAAGTGTGAGGGCAGATAGAGTATTTACTTGGTAGCTGATGTTTTCAAAAGCCAGTATTTCAGTGAGCACCGTGGAAGCACACTTCCTTTTACGCCCTCACCTGGGAAGTCTCAGGAGTGTCATTTCCTCTGTATTCCAGTGGTTGAAGCAGAAGAAAAAGCTAGCCCATTTTTAAGGAGAAAGTTCATAGATTGCATTTTTTGGTGAGAGGAATGTCAAAGAATTTGTAGACGCATTTAAAAACTGCCACATCATCCCACACATCTGGTGAACAGTCCTCAAAGCAAAAGACCACAAAAGAATTGACAGTCTCTTTATCATGGTTATTCATAAATAGGGACTTTTTCTGATTCCTGAGACCATGGAACAACTGATTCCTTCTGAAATTCCCATATAGCTGTCAGAGTAATCTTAAAACTTCATAACTTGGTATCTTTTAAATTACCTTATGAGGTACCACACGTGAAATGTTCAGCCCACTACTGGGTCCACAGATGCCGGTCACATCTGATACATGTTTAAATTACTTGGAAGTTTTTACTGAATTTCTTAATGGTGAGCATACCATCAATAAGTTATAGTTGGGGTGACCTCGTGATTCTCTGAAAGGCTTGTCATTCTTACAGTTTGTAGGAGAAATGGAACCTGTGTAGAAACTAAAATTCATTCTAAAATGTTGCAGTTGGGTGATAGTTGGAGATAACAAGAAGTGAGCTGTTGCACAGGCCAGAGTGCCTATTTTCTTTTCCATTTTGTTTTTACTTTTTATCAGTTTTCTCCTTTCCCTGATTGCCTTTTTATAAACTTTCCCAAGCTACAGAAAAATAGGAGCATCTCCCTTATGCGAAGTATGAATGTGTCACGCCCACGCTTTTTATAGAATACTAATGATGTTTGGAATGCAGTCTGTTTTAAAATATTTCTGAACATTAAGCAAAACATATGCCAGATTTCTGTGTCTATAAGAAGCTTCAGATTTTCTTTTTAAATTTTAAAAGTCAAAGATGACTTTAAATTATTATGAAATTCATTCATAATATAAATTAATGTACAATTTCCCAAATTGATAGAAGTAATACAGATAATTTTTATAGCTATGCAAGGAAAGAAAATCTAATATTCTCTTTCCCTTAAAATTTAATATTCTAATATTTTCTTTCCCCTTAAAGTGCCTTTAAAATTATAAGTCACATAAGAAATGGGCTAATTGTAAGTTATGACTATACATTTATTAAAATACTTTGTTAATTTTCATTGACATTACTGTTTTACTTAACAATTACATTGTGTGTTCATACTCTTCATTGATATAGACTGCCTAGCCTTTCAACCATTATATAAAATTCAATGCCTTCACTTTTCCTATTTAGACAATTTTATTTACCTAGAAATATTTGTGTAATTGATATTTAGTTCCACATATCTTGGTCTGATAAGTTTAAGAACTCCATGCTTCCAATCAATGATGTATCATACGGCATAAAATTTCAGAGGGTCAAAGCCTTCTGACTGAATTCAGTTGTGATTTTTATATTGCACGCAAAACTCTCTCTCTATATATATATGTATATACCTATATGTGTCAGACACAACTGAGCGACTTCACTTTGACTTTTCACTTTCATGCATTGGAGGAGGAAATGGCAACCCACTCCAGTGTTCTTGCCTGGAGAATTCCATGGACAGAGGAGCCTGGTGGGCTGCTGTCTCTGGGGTCGCACAGAGTCGGACACGACTGAAGCGACTTAGCAGCAGCAGCAGCATGCATGCTAAGTCACTTCAGTTGTGTCCAACTGTTTGTGACCCTATGAACTGTAGCCCACCAGGCTCCTCTATCCATGGGATTCTCCAGGTCAGAATACTGGAGTGAGTTGCCATGCCCTCCTCCGCGCTATCTTCCTGCTTTAGGGATCGAACCCAAGTCTCCTGCAGCTCCTACGTTGCAAGCAGATTCTTTATCACTGAGCCACCAGGGAAGCCCATGTACATATATATACATGTATATATATAATTGCAAGCAGATGAGTTTAAAATGATCTAAAAGTCTCTCATTCTCTCCAAAATGTCTTATTTACCTTTTAAATCATGTTCTATGAGAAAAATGCATTTTTGTAGATGACATTTTATTGAAATAAAGGGTAGACCTAAAAAAAAAAAGGAGGAGTGCTACATATATTTTCTTTATTACATTCTTTGTAGGATATGTTCTGGCAAAATAGAAAGCACTACAGAAATCATTTAACTGAGGCAGAAATTCTACTCTGCACAAAACGCTCATTGATGTCAGTGGGAGTTCTGTGAATGGAACAAATGTTGAACTTGACCCTGTAATGTTTAAACTGCAATCCTCCCTACTCTTGGCAGAGCCTGGCTTCCCACTGAAAAGCCTTGTAGACTGTGCAGGGATTACACAGCGGGTTAATAGTCTAGTTTTTCGCTTCTTTTGGAACAACAGATGAAACACATAATACCTTCTTTTAGGACTATTACGAACTTTTCAACACAAAAGACTTTAAATGAAGTGATGTGAGAAAGTAAAAGGTAGAGTCTGTAGATGAAAATTTACATTGATAATGATTTTTAAACTATCTTCTCTACTACTGAATCAGAAGCATCAATGAGTCATATATACACTGCCGAAAAAGAGAACACCAAGATGCTGGACACCACTTAGCATATCAATATTGAAGCCATGCTTACTCTTTGTTTTATTCCATTAGACATATGTAAAGAATGATTATCAGTAAGATTCCAATGCAAATGTTTTTGGTAATATGAGATGGAATAATTATAGATGAGGTCAAGAGAAAACACAGTCTGATAAACACATCAAGGTAAATTACTGTAGTATCAAATTGGAATGGCTCATTTTTAACTCAGTCTCACAAATAAAGAATGTGTGACAACTCTAGTTATGGGTCTAGCACACTCATTTATTGATGCTACAAAATAATGAGCATTATGTTCTGGAGAAAAGTCTTTGAAATCACCTAGCCTTTAGAGTGGAGAAGGCAATGACAACCCACTTGGCAAATCCCATGGATGGAGGAGCCTGGTAGGCTGCAGTCCATGGGTTGCTAAGGGTCGGACACAACTGGGCCACTTCACTTTCACTTTTCATTTTCATGCATTGGAGAAGGAAACGGCAACCCACTCCAGTATTCTTGCCTGGGGAATCCCAGGGACGGGGGAGCCTGTTGGGCTGCCGTCTATGGGGTTGCACACAGTCGGACATGACTGAAGCGACTTAGCAGCAGCAGCAGCAGTAGCCTCCAGAGTTATACCCAGGCAGTTGAATAACACCATTATCAGGTTCTTATTTCTAGTAGTCTGTACTTGATAGGATATTTTCCACTTATTTTGTATGCTTTTCAGCAATACGTACACATTGCCTTTATAAGAGAAAGAAGAGAAGAAAAGCAAGAGACCAACTTTTGTTTTAAAGGAGCAGAGGAAGAGGAAGACAAAGAAACAGGAAGTATTTCGAGATGAAATTAAAGCTGCTTTTGTTTTTATTTTACAGAAGGTTGTGAATTACAAGAGAAAAAAAATCCCCCATGACTAAAAGTGAAAATGTTGGCTTTTATATGATGTGGAAAATCTATTGGTACAGGTATTAAAAGTACTTACAGTACTGCATAGAACTGAATAGTTGGCACTTAACACTTTAGTCTCAGATTGCAGGGTTCATATTCCAGCTCTACAACTTCCTATGTTATCTTGCATAAGGTTATCTACTAACTAGATACATAATTTATTATTCTGATAAGGGTGTATTCAAGAAGAGGAGGGAGTGGAGAGCTTGGGAGAAGGTTTCGGAGGCCAGGCTGTGCTGCCTGGACCAGCTGTAGGAGTCAGTAATAGTCACCCCTCGGTGTCTGCCAGGAGCGGGAGGCGGGGGTGGTTGGTTCCAGGCTGCCTGCAGATACTCAAATCTGCGGATGCTCAAGTCCCTTATATAAAATGGCACAGGAGAGTCAGTTCTCCCTACCCACAGATGTGGAACCACGGATGACACTGTACTTGCTTCCACAAGTAGCTGAGAAGGACACTTGGGAGCCATAAGCCTCCAGGTGTCCCAAGGCAGTTTCAGAGTATCCCTTGGTTCCAGGACTTTTCTACCCGGGGCGCTCCTGGTGCGGTAGGACCCCATTTCCTGGGAATATCAGACTCACTCAGAAACGGAATGGTCTCTATAAGTTTTTGTTCTTTTTTAACCAATTCACAACTGTTGATTGATAGACAGATAAAGGGATATATTATAGTTTTTTTTTTTTTTAATTCTTTTGGCCACACCAGTGGATTGCTTGTGGGATCTTATTTCCACCACCAGGGATTGAAGCCCTGCCCCCTGCAGTGGAAGCTCAGAATCCTGGACCGCCAGGGATTCCCTAGACTCTATTTTAGTTTATCCACACTTCTCTTACTATCCGTGTGATCTTTTTTTAACTACCCCCCCCCATATATAATATATTGAAATGAATCTGATTTTCTGGCTTTTAGGAGAGTTTAAACAAAATTTTTTTTCTCTACTTGTTCTTTCTAGTGGTTTTTAACTCTCATTTTTCTTCTCCCTTAATCTGTTGTGTTTCATACAAACATTTCAATCTTTTAAAAATATTTTACTTATTCCTAGTATTCCTAGTTTTAGGTGTGCATTTGTCTTTTTTTTTAAATTATCTATTTATTTATGGCTGTGCTGGGTCTTCATTACTTAAGCTTTTCTTTAGTTGTGGCGAGCGGGGGCTACATCTAGTTGCAATGTGCAGGCTTCTCATTGCAGGGGTTTCTCTTGTTGTCAAACGTGCACTCAGTGGTTACAGCTCCCGGGCTCTAGAACACAGGCTCAGGAGTTGGTGCACGGGCTTAGTTGCTCAGCAGCATGTGGGATCTTCCGGGACCAGGGATGGAACCCAAATCTCCTGCATTGGCAGACAGATTCTTTACCACTGAGCCACCAGGGAAGCCCCTGCATCAGTCTTTTTTAAGAAATTATTTTAAGCCTACTTTTTTCTCAATTACTCCTACCTGATTCCATATTTTGTCTCTATTACTTGTCTTTATAATTGTTGGCAGGAAGCAAGTTCAAGAAGTGTGAATGGTTGAGAGTCCCCCTTACAGAGCAGAAGAGAGGCTTCCTTTTGTTCCTTTCCTCTCTCCTGTGCTATTTTTGCCCTTGATCCTTCACAGGGTTCTCCAGCCCCAACAGAACCGTATTCCAGGGACCTAGGGGAACTGGGGATTAATTTCTTTCAGGGCCTTAAACTCACTACACAAACAGCATTTGAATTTTTTTTTTAATTGAAGTATAGTTGACTTACAATATTGTGTTAGTTTCAGATGAACAGCAAAGTAATTCGGATATGGATATGCACATATATTCTTTTTCCCTTTTCAAATTCTTTTCCATTATAGCTTATTACAAGATACTGAGTATAGTTCCTTGTGCTCTGCATGAGGTCCTTGTTGATTATCTGTTTTATACATAGCGGTGTGTATATGTTAATCCCGTGTGTTTGTGTGTGTATGTGTGTGTGCTCAGTCATGTCCAGCTCTTTGCAACCCTATGGACTGCAGTCCACCAGGCTCCTCTGTCCATGGGATATTTCAGGCAAGAATACTGGAATGGGTTGCCATTTCCTCCTCCAGGGGATCTTCCTGACCCAGTGAACAAACTCACGTCTCCTGCGTCTCCTGCATTGCAGACAGATTCTTTACCACTTGAGCCACCTGGGAAGCCTGTTAATCCCAAGCTTCTAATTTATTACCACTCACCCAAACAGCACTTTCAATTTGCTAGGACAATTTGCTACCATCTCACCATGTTCCCTGGTGGCTCAGAGGTTAAAGCATCTGCCTGCAATGTGGGAGACCTGAGTTCAATCCCTGGGTCAGGAAGATCCCTTGGAGAAGGAAATGGCAACCCACTCCAGTATTCTTGCCTGGAGAATCCCTTGGACAGAGGAGCCTGGTGTGCTGCAGTCCATGGGGTCGCAAAGAGTCGGACACGACTGAGCGACTTCACTTTCACCATGTTCAGCCCGTATTTGCAGAAACTAAAATCTTAAAATCCATGGCTTCTAAAGTATATAATCTTTGAAATTTGGCAAACTGTGGCAGATACATATCCAGAAGTCTGGTGGTCTGGCCTAGGGGAATATGCTGCAAGAGGGGCTTGCGAGTGTGACCCGAGGCCTGACCCTTTTGGTGTGGTGATGCTGGGCTTCTCTGCACACGTTCATGGACAGGGATGCCAGAAATATTGTGTCTAGCTTCTGGGACCATGTTTCACTGAGTTTAATGCCCATTTACTTGTCATTAGAAGGCAATGGCACCCCACTCCAGTACTCTTGCCTGGAAAACCCCATGGACAGAGGAGCCTGGTGTGCTGCAGTCCATGGGGTCGCTAAGAGTCAGACACGACTGAGCGACTTCCCTTTCACTTTTCACTTTCACGCATTGGAGAAGGAAATGGCAACCCACTCCACTGTTCTTGCCTGGAGAATCCCAGGGATGGGGGAGCCTGGTGGGCTGCCGTCTACGGGGTCACACAGAGTCGGACACCACTGAAGCGACTTAGCAGCAGCAGCAGCAGATTGGTTCAAGGTCAAGGTCACAGGAGCACCCTTTGATGCATCAAACTGGAGTTCCTTTAGCTCACTGAAAATGAGCTATCACCCCAACTACAGTAACAACAGCAAGACCTAGCTAGGGTTTCAGTTATGCTGGTTTTTAATTGGAGTTTCTCTTCACCTGCTTTTCAGGGCCCTTACATGTTTCAAAAGTTTATTCCTTTTTGTATTTTGTGTGTATGTGTATTGGTGGGTTTATATATTTTGTAAATACTTCTATATTGGATTGTTACCTTCTTCTAGAATTGTAAGAACTCTTTACATATTATGGATATTAGTTATTCTTTCTTATGTATATATTTTCTCTCAAACTGCCATTTGTCTTTTAACTTTGTTTACTGTGTCTTTTCATGTTGCAGTTTCTATGTGCTGCCAAAGTGATACACACTAAACACATACTGGCAGGAAGAGAACCGGGCTCTAATTATGGTTCTGCTGCTGCTGCTGCTGCTGCTGCTAAGTCACTTCAGTTGTGACCGACTCTTCGAGACCCCATAGACGGCAGCCCACCAGGCTCCCCCGTCCCTGGGATTCTCCAGGCAAGAACACTGGAGTGGGTTGCCATTTCCTTCTCCAATGCATGAAAGCGAAAAGTGAAAGTGAAGTTGCTCAGTCGTGTCGGACTCTTAGTGACCCCATGGACTGCAGCCCACCAGGCTCCTCCGTCCATGGGATTTTCCAGGCAAGAGTACTGGAGTGGGGTGCCATTGCCTTCTAAGATCTCAGTTCAGTTCAGTTCAGTCGCTCAGTCGTGTCCGACTCTTTGCGACCCCATGAATCACAGCACACCAGGCCTCCCTGTCCATCACCAACTCCCGGAGTTCACTCAGACTCACATCCATCGAGTCAGTGATGCCATCCAGCCATCTCATCCTCTGTCGTCCCCTTCTCCTCCTGCCCCCAATCCCTCCCAGCATCAGAGACTTTTCCAATGAGTCAACTCTTCGCATGAGGTGGCCAAAGTACTGGAGTTTCAGCTTTAGCATCGTTCCTTCCAAAGTACACCTGGGGCTGATCTCCTTCAGAATGGACTGGTTGGATCTCCTTGCAGTCCAAAGGACTCGCAAGAGTCTTCTCCAATACCACAGTTCAAAAGCATCAATTCTTTGGCGCTCAGCTTTCTTCACAGTCCACCTCTCACATCCATACATGACCACTGGAAAAACCATAGCCTTGACTAGATGGACCTTTGTTGGCAAAGTAATGTCTCTGCTTTTGAATATGCTATCTAGGTTGGTCATAACTTTTCTTCCAAGAAGTAAGTGTCTTTTAATTTCATGGCTGCAGTCACCATCTGCAGTGATTTCGGAGTCCAAAAAAATAAAGTCTGACACTGTTTCCACTGTTTCCCCGTCTATTTCCCATGAAGTGATGGGACCAGATGCCATGATCTTCATTTCCTGAATGTTGAGTTTTAAGTCAACTTTTTCACTCTCCTCTTTCACCTTCATCAAGAGGCTTTTTAGTTCCTCTTCACTTTCTGCCATAAGGGTGGTGTCATCTGCATATCTGAGGTTACTGATATTTCTCCCAGCAATCTTGATTCCAGCTTGTGCTTCTTCCAGCCCAGCATTTCTCATGATGTACTCTGCATAGAAGTTAAATAAGCAGGGTGACAATATACAGCCTTGATGTGCTCCTTTTCCTATTTGGAACCAGTCTGTTGTTCATGTCCAGTTCTAACTGTTGCTTCCTGACCTGCATACAGATTTCTTAAGAGGCAGGTCAGGTGGTCTGGTATTCCTGTCTCTTTCAGATTTCCACAGTTTATTGTGATCCACACAGTCAAAGGCTTTGGCATAGTCAATAAAGCAGAAATAGATGTTTTTCTGGAACTCTCTTGCTTCTTTGATGATCCAGCGGATGTTGGCAATTTGGTCTCTGGTTGCTCTGCCTTTTCTAAAATCAGCTTGAACAACTGGAAGTTCATGGTTCACGTATTGCTGAAGCCTGGCTTGGAGAATTTTGAGCATTACTTTACTAGTGTGTGAGATGAGTGCAGTTCTAAGGTCTACTTCCTGCATATTCAAACACTACTGAAAGTTCTTAGATTCTAAAGTTTCAAAAGCTTATTTTCTTTAAGTAGGCCAAACATTCTCCCTGAAACTATCACTTCTAATTTGTCTAGCGACATTTTCATAGTGTAAAATCTAGCCAGTGTTTAAACTATTAAAACTGAATTTTTGGCATCCGAATTAATGTCTTAAATTTTTATATAAAATTTGATGAGTTTATATCTACCTGCTCTTACACGATATAGACTTTTAAAGAGAATGTGTGTTTAGTCGCTCAGTCATGTCTGACTTTTTGTGACCCTTTGTACTGTAGCCTGCCAGGCTCCTCTGTCCACGGGATTTTTCAGGCAAGAACACTGGAGTGGGTTGCTGTTTCCTTCTCCAGAGGATCTTCTTGACCGAAGGATTGAACTTGCATCTCCTGTGTCTCCTGCATTGCAGGTGAACTTTTTATAGAGAATAGACACTGCATTTAATATGTAATCTAAAATATGCATATCATAGAGCTACTAAGTCAATGGACACTGAATATGGCTTATGATATTTTATTTGATGATAACGATGAAATGTAGCACTATAGATGTAAGAGAAAAAAACAGCTTTTGTTTATATAGTACGCTTTCAAGTCCATCATCTCATTTGGTGCCCACAGTAACCCTATGAGGTAGATAAGACAGAGCTTTATTTTCCATTTGATAGATCCATTGATATGCACATGATTAAATGATTTTTCCAAGGTCACCAGCTAGTAAATGCTAACGCCTCTGCCAGAACTTTTCTGAAAGATGACAATATTGACAAGAAAGAATCTATAGTCTAGGTTTCATTATTCAGGAAGACAAAATAGAAATATCAGTTGTCTATGACTAAGGGTGGCTAGAAATCAGGTAAATGAAAGAAAATGTCAAGAATGAAAAAGAAAAATTACATTGAAAATTATAAAATATTTGAAGGCTATTTCTTCTCAATATATTTACTTCTTCATAAAAAAGTGCAAACCTTTTAAAAAGAAATGACATTTTTATTAGTAGTTTGGTATGTGGTATAGCAGGAAATATGAAAAATGTACTATATAAAGTTTTATATAGGAAAACAAAAACCCTCAAAGGGAGGTTCCCCAAGATAGAAGGAAGAGAAATATAGCATCTGTTTTAAAGGAAAAAATGGAAGAACAAGAAAATTAAAAGTAATTAAAAACTAAGAGCACTAGAATACTCTATGATCTGACGGTTGACATAAATTTAATGGCATAAAAACAGAGATTGGACAAGGAAAACAGAGAAGAAACATTTTAAAATATGCTATCCAGATCAGCATTTTTGAAGGATAGTTGCAGTCAATTCCCAGAAAATAAATTTCTTTCCAAAGGAAGAAAGTATGTTAAAGTATATTCAGAATTATTATAGAAAATTCAATTGAGATACATTATTTTCCAAATACTGATTAAGCTAGATTTAGGTGAGATTTATTCAGTATTCTGATTATATGGCCATCATCAACAAAGAGAGATGATATTTTACTTTGATATAGGAATAATTTGCTGCTTAACTGAAAAACAAATGAAAACAAGGTTTTATGAAACACAGTTGGCATTTCAGAGCAGGGCATTTAGCCTTATCCTACATCTCAAGTTATACTTAATACCCATGTACTGGCTATTTTTTTTTTTGGCATATTTGATGTTAAACAGTTTTTTTTTAAGTACTATAGAAAAAAAGGGCTTCCCCAGTGGCTCAGCGGTAAGGAATCTGCCTGCAATGTAGGAGTAGCAGGAGACAGAGCTTTGATTCCTGGGTGGGAAAGATCCCCTGGAGTAGGAAATGGCAACCCACTCCAGTATTCTTGCCTGGAGGATGTACAGAGGAGCCTGGCAGGCTACAGTCCATGGGGTTGCAAAGAGTCAGACACGACTGAAGCAACAGCATGCACACATGCATAGAAAAAAATGTAAAGTTATAAGTGGCCTTAAAGGAGCAGGAGAACAGCAATTTCATTACCCAAAGGAAATACTAAGTGAAAGCCTGCATGGAAGGACAATAAGCAGCAGTAGTTAATCTTTTCTTTTGTTGACACCGTTAACACTTACACTGTTAGCATTTAGAAAGAAGTGTGCATATTGTGATATAATTAAAACAGATTGTGATTCATATCAGGGAAGACCTGAGAGGGGAAGTGTATCAGAATATGGTAATAAAGTTGGAAATTATTAAGGTGACTATTTGCCTCAGTTGGCCCAGAACAGTCCTGGTTTTACATTTCTTGTCCCCGTGTAATTATTATTGTCTGTTTTCACTCTCAAAAGTGTTCTTTGTTGGATGATACACTGTATGGTCACCTTAGAAGTGGGGGCAGCATGGTAAATATTATCAGTGCATTTTTATTGCACTACTAATAACACCTAACACATTTGAGTCTGCCTAGCAATTTATGAGCACTGTCTTACATAGTCCTTCCAATAGTCTATGAGACAGTTAGTATTATAGTCCCCATTCTAGAGATGAGGGAGCTCAAGCTTATGTTTATAGATATTCAGTAACTTGGCCAAGGTTATACAGTAGCCATTCTTAATTCAAGCAGTCTTGTTTCAGAGGTCACAAGAATAATCACCATGCACCATTTATTTTCTCCATACTTTTAAAAATTTCATAAGACATCTGAAAATTTAGATGTCTGAAAAAATAGGCTACCAAATGTATAAGATAGAAAAAAATTATCAAGCACATATTGGGGGGAATACTTCAAAACCTTTTCATAAGTTGAGGCAGACTTCCCTGTGATTCATAAAATATTATTGAAAATAGGTGTGAAAGAAAGAAATATGCTATTGGAGGGATGATTCCATTCCCTGTATATTATAAAATCCTTAATTTTGCTTCCTGTATGTACTTCCTCTTTTGAGCCCAAAGTCCTTTCTCACACGCTTGCCACCTTAACCTCTTGCCCCCTCTATCTAGGCACTAAGATGGAAGTGAAAATAGGAAAGTCAGTTCCTACTAAAAATACATGTTATAATGCATTTTGATCTACTTCATCTAAAGCTTCTAGACATTTTTTTCCCCAAGTATAACACCATTCTAGCTCAAAAATTAATTTTTCCCGAAACTGCTATGATAAAAACTTTGGTTTTTAGGTAACCAATTATTTACAGTTGTTGAGAACAGGAGAAAAGAAGAACGAGCACCCTAAACTTTTCCTCACCTTCTGCTAACTTTGTGCCCACAGTGCTTTTGCACAGCTGCTGGCCAGGCATGGGGGAAATGACAGGGGAATTCTTTTTAAAACAGTGGGTA
Organism: Bos indicus x Bos taurus; assembly: GCF_003369695.1. Lineage (NCBI taxonomy): Eukaryota > Metazoa > Chordata > Mammalia > Artiodactyla > Bovidae > Bos > Bos indicus x Bos taurus. Next base: position 13,515,122 of record NC_040095.1, on the reverse strand, counting down.
GGCTCTCTGCATCTCCCCCAAACCCCTACCCGGCCACCACATGCAGGCTATGTGCATTCCCTGGAAGATTTAAGGTCTTACAGCTGTCCTTCAGATAGGTGGCTTATCTCTAATAGACCTTTCCTGAGCCCAGCCATTGGGAAGAGGAATCTCTAAGAAGGAATTCCTGCTTTCACAGAGAATTATTTAGAGAATCACAATGGGGAAGATTGAGCTATACTATCAACAAATATTTATTAGTTTACTCTCTAAGGCGGTCCTGGAGTTCAGTTAATTATTACCGAGTCACAGGCACTCTTATTTAAAGTGGGGTTTAAGTTCTCCTTTTAAGCATAAATTGAAATGTTAAGTCCATCTTAGGTCAACTATAGTAGGATTTTCAAAACAAACTAATCTGTATAGCACAGAACAGAAATGCCTTGTATAAAAAGAACAAATGGAAGATTTAGCTCTATCTGTATGTGCTGCTTATATGAGTTAGAACTAAGTAGTCATTGATGAATAATAAAGATGAATCATTATTTTTGATTATTGAGTACCCTGATCATAAGACTGTCTTTTCACCTTTCTGTGTGAATTTCTGCTGAAGAAACTTTGCAAAGGGGCTATTAAATATGTCAAAATTGGTTTTTTTTTTTTTTTAATTTGTCTGTACCACATGGTTTGTGGGATCTTAGTTCCCCCACCAGGGATGGAACTCAGATCCCTGCAGTGCAAGTGCCAAATGCTAATTACTGGACTGCTAGGGAACTGCCCCAAATGGGTGACATCGATAAGTGCGTCCTGGCTTCCATTCTGTTAAGGCCGGTGTTTTGGGGCTCATTCTAGCAGTATGAGTAAGTAGGACTTATTTAACAATCATTTGGGAGGGGGGCACTTTATTGTCTCTACCACTCTACTCTCTGTGGATGGCCCCAAAGAATGAAACCACATTTCCCTCTCCTGTCTACTCAGCATCAGCATATGCTATCTCTATATTCCCTTCCATCAAAAGCTGCTTTGGGGAAACAATCTGATGAATTGGTATAAATGACTAATAAGGCTTAAAATATTACCTTTCCCCCGGATTATGTCTTTGTGCTAGAGAAATAAACGACTCAAAGGGATTAAACTCTAGTGGCAAAACTTCAGGTGAATTGGAGAAGGGGTTTTGGGTTATAGGTACTTTTCTAAGCCTCATAGTAATCACCCAGATAGGTCCAGATTGGAACCTATTGGAACCAGTAGGAGTCTAAGGTTAAAAAAAAAAAAAGAGGCTAGGGGGACAGGGCAGGTTCTAGCCCACAGACTGGTCTGGTCCTCTTTATTTAGGTTGAGGATTGGGACCAGGAAGGGGAAGTTAGGTCTACCTGAATCTATGAGGCCACATTCAAAGGAGTCTTGAACCAACCTCAGACCAGATGCAACACTCGAATCCCAGAAGCCATCCGGTCTCGCTCTGATCTGGGAGACTCTCCATCCTGGCTTGCTTTAGGAGAGAGAGCTCTACCACAGTCTGGGCAAACTCAAAGCAGTTTTTGAAAGTGGGGTAGGAGATTTTTCCTGTGATGATTAAAATTAGCTTATATAATACGCTTACTTTTATACAATGGCCAAAATGGATAACTAGCTTGGTATTACTAGTATACCCGGCTGCCGTTTCTCTTCCTAACTTCCAGTTTAATGCTTTTACCTTCAGTTCAGCACTGAATAAGCCCGAACACTTTGGCACTATCTGTGAACCTTCTACTTCTGCTCTTAGGCTAAAGCCCTAGGTCTGTTAATTCTTGCAGTCCTTAAGTAGTTAATAGCTCCCCACCCTCATAGAATGTCTTGAACGTCTCCCAGGTTATTTCAAGTGTTTGTCACTAGAGTATACCTCACTTTGGTAAATAATTCTTTGATGGACTTCATCAACTCCTTCCTTTGGATCCAAGCCAAAATCATCTGTAGGGCATACAGCTCTTTATTCAAACTTGGTTATAAATAATTATCTCTGGAACACAGAAGGAAGAACTGAAGCAATGACTTCAGGGACACAGAGTTAGACTAATTACCATCCTTGTACGCTGTTAAGTACAGCAGAGACTGGGGGCGGGGAATGGTTTGTTTCGTATCTATTGCGTTCCTTCTCGGGGTAAAACAAGGCCGTCTTGTCTGTTAACATATGTAAGGCAGTAACTGCAAAAACTGTGCAATGTTATGGTTGAGGCGTTTTATGCCATATGTGTTGATAGAATGCCTAAGCAGCTCTCTCCGCAATAAACGCAAACGCTGCCAGGCTGAATCACTAGAGCCAGCGAAATTCAACGACTGCACCACCGAAACCTCCAGGGTTGGAAGCCTACGTCGCGTATCGGAGTGTATCCAATATTTCCTCTAACAAAGGCATTATCTTGAGGCAATTTCGAGGGCCATTTTCCCCCTCCCAGGGCTAGCTTTGTCTCCCCACCCGTGTGAGGCTGAGACTCGGAGGAGCTGCGTTGCTGAGCGAGCAAGCTCGGAGCAAGGGCCGGCGTGGGAAGCTTCTCCGAGCTGCCGCTGTGGTTTCCTGCAAACCGAGCGTGCCATTAGAGGAAGTTGGAGTGCTGCAGTTGAAAGAGATACCTGCAGCCTTGAAATCGGGGTTGGACTTGAACCGATCACTGTCGTACAAAGAAACTCAATCGGCCGGGGTGGCGGAGGCCTGGAGACTCTCGGTCTCCCAAGCTAGGCACCGGGCAAGCCGGGCTCCACTTCGTCGGAGTCCCCCACCCTGAGGAGCCGGGGAGCGGCAGGCAGGCCTCTGGGGCCTGGGCTGCAGCGGGCCTCACCAGCGAACCCCCGGCCGCCACCAGCCCCGCCCCCCGGTCCCCGGCCCGCCGCCCCCAGCCGCCGACGTCGGCCCGCACCGCCCCCGCGCGCGGTGACTGGCTCGCGCCGGCCTCCAGCCTGGCTGTTGGCGGTTGGGGCGAAGCCCGCGGGAGGCCGCCCCGCCCCCGCCGCGGAGCCGCCGCCGCGCGCTGCTCTTCCCCCCTCGCCGCCGGGGCGGTGGCGCTGTTGCCGCCGCGGCCTGTGAGGCAGTGACTCCCCGGCGCCCCAGCCCCCTTCCTCCTCCTTTCTCTCCGCTCCCTCCCTCCCCTCCCCGCCCCTCGCAGTCTCTCGCTCGAGTGAATGTGGCGCGGCGGCGCGGGACGCAGCCTCGGCCCCTGCCGCGGCCCCGCGAGCTCCTGAGGAGACGAAGCAGCCGCCTGCCCTCAGCCTTTGCGCTTCCCGGGGGAGCCACCGCCGCCTGGGAAGAAGAACGAGGAGGGGCGCGAGGGGACGGCGGCGGGAAAACGGGAGGAGGAGGAGAAGAGGGCTTGAGGGCGAGGAGGGAAGGCGGGGAGGGACGGACGGAAGGACGGACAGCCCGACGGACGGCCCGGGGAGGGGGCCGCCATCGAGCCAGCCCGGCCCCTCGGCTCCGGCTCGGGGCGGCCGCGGCGGCGGCGGCGCAGGCGAAGGGCGCGGCAGGCTCTATCGAGACAATAACCCCGCCGCCCGGCTCCGGGGGCGGCGGCGAGGAGGAGGTGGCGGCCTAGCGCGACCGCGGCTCTCCCAGCGCCGCGGCGACGTCTTCGCCCCCGCCGGCCGGGTTCGGCCGCCGTCGGGTATCGGGGCGCGCGGGTCGCCCGGAGTCCCAGGCTCGGGGCGGACGCCCCCTCCCCTCGCCCTCCCCGGCGCGCGTGGAGCTGGTTTTCCGGGTTCCCCTGGACCGAGCTGGATCCTGCTGTTCGCCAAGGCAGGAAGTGAGTTTCGCACGGTAATTCCGGGCCGTGTCACGAGTGAAAAGTTTTTTTTTCGGCGGGGATCCTAGTTGGGGCTGGGAAACTCCTGCAAAACTCGAGACCGGGAAACCAGCCCGCGCGTCCCAGCCCCCACCAAAGCCACCTACTCTTCCTACTGCGGGAGGCCACTCCACATCCGCTCTCACCGGAGAGAGAAATTGGGCTGGATCCGAAGTGACTAATGAAGGGAAGGAAATCATGTCAGGCGAAGCCTTGAAAAAGCTGCCTTGAGACACTGCCCGACCGAAAGGTAAATTTCACGAGAAGTGTCTACGAGCCACAAAGCTCCCGGGCCAGAAAAGAGAGGAAACTTTAGTGTTTTTCGTTTTTTTCTCAAGTTCCCCTAAATTCTTTTCTCATGTCGAACGGGAAAGTGTTTTAGGTGCTGAGTAGTAAGATGTTACTCCCTCTTTGGTTATTTTAGAAGAGGTTGTAAGAATGAGGTGGGACGAAAAGTTTTAAGCAATCCGAAGGAAGAGTGCCTTTGTTTGGCACAAGGTCCAGAAGTCTTAGATTCCTGGAACATATACACTGTGTATATTTCTGATTCATTAAGTTTGTGAACCTGGCAACTTTTGTTTTGGAAGAAAGTTAGGTCCCTGCGGGGAGCGATTTGCTGCTGCTGAGATGGCTGCCACATTTGTTTATACTGTTACCGATTAGTTGGCCTTCGCGTTTAATTGTATCTATATAGATTTGTTTTTAGTAGCAGTCTTTATGGATATATTTCATTGAGTTTTATGAAACAGAAACCTTTGCCATTCTTAGTCGTTTTTCTAGGTGGGTAATAAGTAGATTTCTTCAATAACTTGTTCCTTTCAGACATTTAGAACTTGATCATATTTGGTTAATCAATTGAAAACAACGGTCGGCTAGATTTTTCTTGTTAACTGCGAGTAGAAAGAAAAAGGAGGGAGGAAGTATTGTCGATAAAGAGTGTTAACAATTAAAAACACACGTAAACACCTGTGAAATAGTTTGGTTTGTTGGGACTTAGGTGCAATTCAGAAGAGGACACAGAGGAAGGAAAGTAAAACGCTTACAACAATTTTCATGGGCATCACAGTGATTGTGATAAACATCTGTGCTTTTGGAATAGTACAGTATTTACATTTTTGTGTTGGCCCGAATGTTTTGGCCGCCTAAGAGCTGATGAGTATCTACGGTGGGGCAGGGGTTATTGAAGCATGGGAGACATTCCACCAGTCAGTCATAAATACAAACACTTCTGAACCAATCGGTAGTCTTTATAGATCAAACCAGTTTTGGTCGCAGCAAACACAAAACGGTTTCTTCAGTGGTGTTTTAATGTGTCTTTTTAAGGTTGGTTTTTTTCCGTTTGTACTTTTGTGGTAAAGGGAGGTGAAAGATTATACTATGCTTTTGAATAAATATTAAATAAGTATGGTATTTGGTTGGTAGGCATATCTTAAATATAAACGGATGTTTAATTGCCCATGCTACCTCAGGAAAGAATAGTTGGCTTTCTTTAGTTCAAAGGAGAGAAAAGTTAGGTCATAAAGGACTGGATCAAATTATTTCACAAATACATTTCAAAATGGGAATCTTTCACCTCTGTTTTGAATTTTTCCCTAAAGCTTAATCTCTAGAACGCCTTTAAAATTTTTTAAAATTGTTGCTAAGATTTGTGAACCATCAGGTAATTCCTGTTAAGTCAAAGTAACTTTATCAGGAAATTTAAAGTAGTTAACTGATCTACTTTATGATTTTGGAACATATCATTAGGCAACGAAAGAGGTTATTCTTGGGCATCTGAAAGAGGGGAACAAAATAAATGGCATTGAACTTCAGTCTCCTTATATGGTTTATACTTGGCTTCAGAGCAACAAAGCCATAATAGAGCAAGTCTTTTATAGAGAGCTATCACTTTGCAAAAATGTTTCTCTGCATTAGTAAATTTTACTTATAGAAAGAGTTATAGCCCTGGAAAATACCTACTTAAATCCCTGTTTTTAGATATAGTTCTTGATTTTTCTTTTTCCCTTGGGGGACCAATAGTATGTTTAAATGCAGACTGAGTTTGGTATTGAATTAACTTAAAGGAATTTTAGGTTTTAATATATTATCAAACTATATTTTTCAAAATCTTGTTTAAAATGTGACAGTGGTTTAAAAAGATTAAAAAATGATAATTAAAATATTTTAAAATGGCTTCAAAATTTGGATATTCTTAATAATCTAAGAGTTTTCTTGATTAAATTGGCAAGTCTAGAGTACTTCCAAGGTGTCTGTACAAAATGCACAGTGAGTGGCACTGTTTATTGAAGGCACTCAAGAGTTTTCCATGTTGATAAACTTAATCTTTCAACTAATTGATTCAAATATTATATTATGAAGTCTGCCTATTGTTTGAGAACAAGCTATTGCAAATTTTTCATGTCTAAAAAGCTTACAGAGGTTTAGATATAGAAAGCAAATTTTTTATTGCATGTTTTTTCTTAATAAAGTGGTAACTATAATTAGTGATATTTCATTATGTATTGTTGGTAAATCTCTAAAATTCAGCTATTTTAGTGATATTGGTATTGAGCTCTTGGTAGAAACAACACCTTACTATAAGACAGACATGAAAATTTCAGAACATTAGGTGCATATTTGGCCATTTATTTTAAATAATTGCTTATAGATGACACAGTTTAGAGTTTAAGTTGTTTTTGGTTTAGAAATAGATTATGGCAGTGTTTATTAAGTATTTGGGCTAATGCAGATTTTAGTAATGGTGGGTAGGAAAGTAATTTTTCCTTTTGTAATTGCTACTTATCTAGATTGTCTTTAAACAGACTTTGTTGACTGCATTTTTATTTTGACTCTTACCCTTGCTCATCCATTTCTCTATCAGGTCGTGTTTTTTTGGGGGGCGGGGAACACATATGTTATAAATTCCTAAAGAAGCCTTTCTCTTTTCCTTTCCTGATAACATATATTGTACCTGTGTTTAGTTCTTCATAAGAAATTATTCAGTTTTTGAATGCACACTATTTACCACGAAAAAATCTGTGTGTGAATTATGCTCTATAATACCTACTTTCGAATTGTCTAAGGAAATAAGCTCAACATTTCTGCTTTCCACTTTTTCTGTAATTTTACTCCCTATTATTTTTTATTTCTTTGTGCCTGTAATCACTTGAATGGTAGTACGCCCATCAGATTTAACTTTTAATTTTTTCTGTCTTGTTTCCTAATTGTAAAGGAGAAATCTAGCTTTACTCAGCATTCTTCTGTAATTCCTTTATCTTCCTATTTTTATAGTTAGCTTCATTTACTTCCCCTATTCACTCCATGTTCAGCTTCTGTTTTTTTAATTATACTTTGCTCGTCTCCCATTTCTGAACTTTACCAGTTTATGCTGACCGCTTCAAAAATTGTTTAAAAGATGAGTAGAAGACATTTATTTGGTCAGTTCCACTGAACTTTCAACATCCCTTTTCATTCCCACTCAATTTACATGCCAATATTTAACCTAATACTCCTCAGTATATTTTAATTTTACTTTGTTTCTTCATTTCTTTTTTCTCTTCAATATCCCTAAAATTACCTCTGTTAAGATAATATCATGTTATTAGGTATTCTTACGTTAATTAACCCCCTTTACCTTCTTGCTTTATTATGCTTTTGGCCTCTTAGAGCACTAAAGCTTATACTACTGTATCTCCCTTCTCTATTCCTTTCCTTCTTCTCAGATTAGGTGTCATATTTGTCAGTGTCTACATTTTTGAAATTGCCTTCTTTTATCTTGTTATGAAATAGCATGAAATTCTGTCACTTACTTTATTCTTCTCACTTCAAATTTTTCCAGGTACCATTGGATGAATGCCATGCCAGGCTTTATAATTGACAGTGTATAGAAAAAAAAAGAATAGAATATCTAAAAATTAAGTTAATAAAAGAAGATTCTACTTATCTGGAGATTATTTACTTGTAGAATGTGGTATAAAAAATTGAAAATAACAAAGATATTTAAGTAATCAAAATAGATGTAATAAAATCTGGGGGCTTCATTCCTAGGGGCATCCTTATTCACAGCGCATTTGTTTTTGATTATACTGAGCTGTTTCTTGCCTTTCATGTACTAGAAGAGGTGAGAAAGCACATTGACAACATCATGAAGCTAGGGACTATGCTACAATGAGAGAATAGAAAAGTGGAAAAAAGATTAACTTAGAAAACAGAGTAGTCTCACATTGCAAGGAATATAGCCTATGTTTTGTAATAACTAAATGGAAAGTAACCTTTAAAAATTGTATAAAAAAAAATTTAAATAATCTCAGCTTGCCTAGAGTGCTGTATACATTTTATTTGTCGTTAGGAGGATTCACTCAATTATAGCATAGTAAAATTACAAGTAATAGTAATTAGCCCTAAAGCAGCTGTTTTCAAACTTTTTATTCTTAGGATTCCTTTACTCTTAAAATTTGCTGAGAACCGCACAGAGCTTTAGTTTACATGGGTTATATTTATTTTATTTCCTGTATTACAGAGTTTAACAAATTAAATAAACCATTGTGTGTTAGTGTAACACTTTTAACAAAAATATAACTGTTTCCCAAAACAAATAGTGGCATTATTATGTATTTGTAAGGCTCTTGTGTCTGGTTGAATAGAAAACAGTTTGATTCTCATATCTGCTTCAGCATTCAATCTTGCAGTATACCGTTTTGGTTGAAGTATATGAAGAAAATCCAGTATCATACAGACATATGGTTGGAAAAGGGAGAGATATTTTAGCCAAAACTTGGCAAGTGGTAGTTGGTTCAACCTGCAGTGTTGAATCTGAAATCATGTTAATGAATTTCCATTTCTTGTTTCCTGAAAGTCCATGGTGTAGCTTGCACTTAGAATGAATCTTTTACCTGTTTACGATTTTGTAACACCATGTATTGGTTGTTTGGGAAATATTGGTTCGTTGAGTTAGTACATTTTTCCCCAAAAGTTGACACATTTCATTTTGCAGTAATAAAATCAGAAAACTTGTTAATGTCACAAGTGATCTCATTAATATGAAGCTGTCAAGCTCAGGGTGGCAGATACAAGTTTTCCACAATTCTGAATTTTCACTTGGAAGCTCAAATACTAATCATTGGTAACAAATACTGTCAGTGTTTTCCCCTTGAAGTTACAGGCTTACTTGGTTTATTTTTGAGAAAATGTCTGCCAAATTCTTAAATCTGTATAACCATAGTTTCTCATTCTCTTTAAGGTCAAAATGTTGTTCCATTTAAAAAAAAAAAAAAGGCTAGTTTACTTTATAAGTCTAAGTCCTTTTCCTCAAGATTGCCAATTCTCTACAGAATATGAAGAAGACATATATTGAAGAGTTGAGAATAAAATTAGTATTTTTTTTGGAGGGGAAATTCTGTGGCAGTCCAGTGGTTAGGACTCCATGCTTTTACTGCTGATGGTCCAAATTTGATCCATGCCGAAAAAGTTATTTTTTTATTGCTTCATTAAAGATATCCTTGAGTGTTTGAAAAGAAATCTGTGAGTATATAATGCTGCTAGTCTAGCTTAATTTCACTGCCTGTGTGCTAAGGTACTAGAGATTTTACCTACCATTGTGTCAGTATAGTGGGAAAGGGTAAATGATATTTTAATATTAGGATGAAATAGTTTAGACCTTGAAAATTCCTTGAAAGTGTCTCAGGACTTCCCTGGCCCATTGCTCACACTTTGAGAACTTAGGTGGATGTTGGGACTGTGGAGCTCTTGTTATTTGATGTTTCCCCATCCCCCCATTCTGGGAGACTCCTCTGGCGTGATTGTTTAGTTCATTAATTTGGTCTTCAGTTCTTTTTAATTATTACATTACTTTTGGGGAAGAAAAGTAGAGTTTCTAAGAACTCTTGCCTTTTTTTTTTTTAAATAGGAATTGATTTTTATTTTTTAGTTTATTTTTGGTCGACATGTATTTGAATCGCTGCTACGTATATTGTGTGTGTGTGCGCGCACGCGCGCGCGCACTCATCTGTGTCGGTCTCTTTGTGACCCCATGGACTGTAGCCTGCAAGGCTCCTCTGTCCTTGGAATTTTCCAGGCAAGAGTACTAGAGTGGGTTGCCGTTTCCTCTGCCAGGGGATCTTCCTGACCCAGGGATTGAACCCAGTCAAGATATATATTACTTTTACATTATCTTGTTTTTGCTCTATTAAAAAATAGGAAGTTTGTTCCTATTGTGCTTGGAATTTATATCATGCTTTTGGTCTTTCCTCAGATGTTAGATTTTTCAAAGTTTTATATTACGGTGCAGTCTATACTGTATTGGTCATTTAAGTATTTCCCCAGGCCAAGTGAGTCCCTGTTCTTCTGTCTTTGGTCTGGTTAGCTAATGGGTTTCTCCTTAGGGTAGCTTGTCCTCTTACACGTATTTCCTGTCCCTTGGGAAATTATATTCCCCTATTTTCACAGTTAAACTGTCCAAGTGTCGTAAACCCACAGTATAGAGAGAGCTCCATGGCTGGAGGCCTTAGCCATGCAGCTGTTCTACTATGGTTTTATTACCTGGCTCACTGCCCAGGACACACTTCTCCCAATTCTTCTTGCTAAGAAAAACTTACCCTTTTTGGAGATCCCACTTTATGCTTGTTTTGTGTATCTGGTTCTTCAAATGTGCTTGTTGTCTACCCTACCCTCCCACCAACTCCATGTCCCAATCCACTTTTTCTTTTGTGCAAATTCCTTTCTGTTCTTTTCTGAAGATGTACCGCTCTTAGGTTTTTACTTTGCCAACAAAGGTCCATCTAGTCAAGGCTATGGTTTTTCCTGTGGTCATGTATAGACGTGAGAGTTGGACTGTGAAGAAAGCTGAGTGCCGAAGAATTGATGCTTTTGAACTGTGGTGTTGGAGAAGACTCTTGAGAGTCCCTTGGACTGCAAGGAGATCCAGCCAGTCCATCCTAAAGGTGATCAGTCCTGGGTATTCATTGGAAGGACTGATTCTAAAGCTGAAACTCCAGTACTTTGGCCACCTCATGCGAAGAGTTGACTCATTGGAAAAGACCCTGATGCTGGGAGGGATTGGGGGCAGGAGGAGAAGGGGACGACAGAGGATGAGATGGCTGGATGGCATCACCGACTCGATGGATATGAGTTTGAGTGAACTCTGGGAGTTGGTGATGGACAGGGAGGCCTGGCGTGCTGCAATTCGTGGGGTTGCAAAGAGTCGGACACAACTGAGCGACTGAACTGATAGACATTTTTAAGCTTTTAAAAAATTTTAAACACGTCTTTATTAATCAAAATAGGAACCATTGCAATCAACATATTTTTGCCAGTGAGAAATAAGTTTGTTTATTGCTGTCCATGCTTTGGGAATTGGCAGACTCTTGGAAAGCATTTTCTTTATTTTTTTCCTCCATACTTGAAACTTTTTATTTTATGTTGGAGTACAGCTGATAAGCAGTGTGGTTGTAGTTTAGGTGAACAGGGAAGAGACTCAGCCATACGTGTACATGTTTCCATTCTCCCCCAACCACCCTCCTATCCAGGGATTTTTTTGGTAATTTTTTTCATATTTTAAAATTTGGAACAATGACAGATACACAGAAAAGTTGGAAGCATAGTGCAAATGACTTTTTTGTTCCTGTCTACCTGATGCCTCATCACCTCTAAATACTTTAATGCTTATTTCCTACAAATAAGGGCATTCTCCTACATAATAACATCATAACTATCAAAATTAGGAAGTTAATAATCCATTACTAACATCTCAATTTGACAAGTCACTCTAATGTCTTTTAGATTAAAAGTATCCAGTTTAGAATCATACATACATATAATGTAATCATACATTACATTTAGTTATATTCTTTAGTCTTCTTTAATCTGGAACAATTTTAATTGATCTTTACTTTCAGGGGATTTGATACTTTAAAGATTATAGATCTTTTTTAAAAATAAACCTTAATTTGCATTTTTTCTGACATTTAATTAGATTTTGATTAGAGTTTCATGGCAGGATTATCATGGAAGTGATTTTGGATTCTTGTATCTTATTAGGTGGCAAGCAGTTTCAGTTGTCCCATTACTGATAGGAATTGGTTATGTAACTAAGATTGTAACTGCTAGACATCTATGTCAAGGTACTCCTTCTTCATTTGTAATTATTTTTATTTTTATTTTTTTTTAATTTAATGTATTTGATTTTTTTTTAAATTTTATTTTATTTTTAAACTTTACATAATTGTATTAGTTTTGCCAAATATCTCATTTGTAATTATTAAATATTTTGGGACTGAGTATTGAAACTATGTAAATATTTTGTTCCTCATCAGATTTTTAATTTATTTATTTACATCTGTCTATTCATGATTACCTGTTATATTCACTGATTTATAATCCATTATCATTTATTGTGATGCTCAAATTGTTGATTTTGCTGGTGAGAACCCCTTCCAGCTGGTTTATTTTCTTTTTGACTTAACTTTTATTTTCTTTCTTCCTTCTTTGAGCACTTTTTTTGTATCTAGCGCAATATGCTGTTCCAGACTTACCTTCTAACCTGCTGCTTCAGTTATTTTTGGTGGAAAGTGGTACTTAGAAGCCAAAATCAGGGCACTTCTTGTACTTGCTGCTCTTGGGGTGTTGCTGCTCCTGGCCTTCTTAGTGTATAGAACTAGGGAATATTTTTATGTGCACAGACATTCATATATATATTTCTGTAAATACAGAATGATTTCACAATGATACTGCCAATTCTAGTCTAGCACCGCAGAGTTCACTCTAGTGTTTTCCCTTTCCATATTTGTAACCTTTCTCTGCTAGTGAGAACTAGTTTTGTTTCTGTACTTTTTTTTTTGGTGAGTGAGATGAGGTAAGCATTTGATAAGACAGACATTTTTAGCTACAAGGCCCTGTAGTTCAGTTAATTTTTGAAGTATTTATAAAGGGATAAAATTCTAAAATGTAGCACATTGTAAAATACACTTGGGCAAAATATTTCATTCCATAGTAATTCCAGGTTACTGTATGAAAGGGGGATGGAATGAATCAGTACTTTTATAGTGTAGATTGAATAGGTTACTTGTGGAGATAATGTTGGGGCTTGATTTTAGTATGAATGCAGTGATTTTGGTGCAACTGTGTTTTTCCATATGAAAGTTTTATTTTTACATAATTCCAAAGTTTGGACTTACCTTACCTTACCTTCTTGATAATTGTGTCCTTGGAATTTCAATCTGTAGACCAGTAGACCGATTCTAGAATCCTGTGCGGTGGGGTGAGAGAAAGTTGTGTCATTTGTATTAGGGCTAACACAAGAAACCTGTAATCTCAAAATGAATCTCCTTACCAAGGCTGTCACCTAGTCTAGAATAACTTAGTTTGACTTGCCCCATCTCTGAAGATTATGGAAGTGATTTTAGAGGTATATTGGGATATTATTTTGTGACTAGAATAGATTTATTCTCAGTCTTCTAGGAAAAGATAAGAATCCTGGCAGCAACAAATGGATTCTTTGGGTGCCCTGTTAATTTCTGGAGACTTCAAAAGATTTAGTTGATTGTCCTGGGGCTAACTGCAGAATATTAGCGTGTGTATAGCAGATGCAGTTCAACCCATCAGAGATACCTGATAGCAACATAATGTCCTGTCTGCTCTTTCTTTTGAAAACTGTTCCTAAACCAGAAACAGTCTGGGAGTCTGTCTTCTTTATCTCTTTGAACTTGATTACCGAAATGAGTACCATTTCTATCAGTTCTGTCTTTTAGGTATGTGTAGAGTGAAATACTTCAGGGTAGGGCTTCCCTAGTGGCTCAGATGGTAACGAATCTACCTGCAATGCAGGAGACCCAGGTTTGATCCCTGGGTCAGGAAGATCCCTGGAGAAGGAAATGACAGCCCATTCCAGTATTCATGCCTGGAAAATTCCATAGAGGAGCCTGGTGGACTACAGTCCGTGAGGTCTCAAAAGAGTTGGACACAACCGAGCAATTAGCACTTTCAGGCTTGGAGGGCTGGACAAGGTACAAGCAGTGAGAGACTTTTGTTAGGTAAAGCACTAAAACAGTTACCTTAATTTTTTTTTATTGTTTATAAAATACAGAAATTTATAATATAGAAGATGAAAATTCCATATACTTCTATCTCCCAGAGATTCCCAGTGTGTTGTGTGTTCTTCTGGAGACTTCTATATGTATTCTAACATGTAAGTGTACATATATGTACATGTTTAAGTATCTTTAGATAAAAATGGAAGATGAAATATTTCAATGTAAGAGATTATAGTAGGTATGTATGTATACGTTAATTAGCATTAATATTTCTAGGTTGTTACACATGTCGATGAAAAATTAATCAGTTGGTCTAAGAATTGGAAAATTTTATTCGTGCCAAATTTAAGGACTATAACCCAGAAAGAGCATCTCAGAAAGCTCTGAGAACTGTCCCGCCCATTAGAAGTCAACACATGGTTTATATAAGCTTTTTTGAGACAGCGGGCTGTACATTAAATGAAGTATTATTGGCAGTTTACATAATCCAAAGTTAAGCACCATCGTGGTGGGTCATGTGACCCTTTATAAGATCAAGAAGGAATATTACCCTTTGAGTTGTCCTGTTGTTGGGAGAATGGTGGTTTTTTTGGCTACGCTGGGCCTTCATTGCTGTGCATGGGCTTTCTCTAATTGTGGTGAGTGGAGGCTGCTCTCTGGTTGCAGTGCACAGGCTGCTCGTGGCGGTGGCTTGTCTGGTTGCCAGCACAGTCTCTCGGGCTCGCAGGCTTCAGTAGTTGCAGCCCATGGGTTTAGTTGCCCCGTGGCATGTGGAATCTTCCTGGACCAGGAATCAAACCTGCATTGTCAGGCTGATTCTTAACCACTGGGCATCCAGGAGAATGTTGCTGTTTATGGTTGAGCAGGTATGCCTGTTGATAGGGGAGGTTTGGTCAAAATGCAAAATGAGGATACACAACGTACAGAGACTAAAGGGTAGAGAAAATGTTTATGTTTAAATTTTTCTTGGCATAAATATGAATTTTATTTTATATTCATGACAGTGCTGTACAAAATATAGGTTTATTCTTATACTCTTTTTAAAAATAATTACACTTACTTTTGGCTGTCCTGGGTCTTCGTCATTGCGCAGGCTTTTCTGTGGTTGAGGCAAGCAGGGACTACTCTCTAATTGAGGTGCATGGGCTTCTCAGTGTGGTGGCTTTCCTTATTGTGGAGCATAGGCTCTAGGCACACAAGCTTCAGTACTTGCAGCACATGGGCTCAGTATTTGCTGCTCCTGGCCTTCAGAGCACCGGCTCAGTAGTTGGGGCACATGGGCTTAGTGGTTCCGCAGCATGTGGGATCTTCTGAGATCCGGGATTGAACCCATGTCTCCTGCATTGGCAGGTAGATTCTTTACCCCTGAGCCCTCAGAGAAGCCCCTATTCTTGTATTCCTTGTATGTAAGTTTTTACACTGTCATATAGATTTTTTTTTTTTGGTGGATAAATACCAAAAGTGCATTTGCTGTATGTATAGTTGAAATTGATTGATAGATTCTCTCTGAAGAGTTTGTATCCGTTTATACTTCACCTGACCTGCCTCTTGAGAAATCTGTATGCAGGTCAGGAAGCAAGAGTTAGAACTGGACATGAACAACAGACTGGTTCCAAATAGGAAAAGGAGCACATCAAGGCTGTATATTGTCACCCTGCTTATTTAACTTATATGCAGAGTACATCATGAGAAACGCTGGACTGGAAGAAACACAAGCTGGAATCAAGATTGCAAGGAGAAATATCAATAACCTCAGATGCAGATGACACCATCCTTATGGCAGAAAGTGAAGAGGAACTAAAAAGCCTCTTGATGAAAGTGAAAGAGGAGAGTGAAAAAGTTGGCTTAAATCTCAACATTCAGAAAATGAAGATCACGGCATCTGGTCCCATCACTTCATGGCAGATAGATGGGGAAACAGTGGAAACAGTGTCAGACTTTATTTTTGGGGGCTCCAAAATCACTGCAGATGCTGACTGCAGCCATGAAATTAAAAGACGCTTACTCCTTGGAAGGAATGTTAGGACCAACCTAGATAGCATATTCAAAAGCAGAGACATTACCTTGCCAACAAAGGTTCGTCTAGTCAAGGCTATGGTTTTTCCTGTGGTCATGTATGGATGCGAGAGTTGGACTGTGAAGAAGGCTGAGCGCCGAAGAATTGATGCTTTTGAACTGTGGTGTTGGAGAAGACTATTGAGAGTCCCTTGGACTGCAAGGAGATCCAACCAGTCCATTCTGAAGGAGATCAGCCCTGGGATTTCTTTGGAAGGAATGATGCTAAAGCTGAAACTCCAGTACTTTGACCACCTCATGCGAAGAGTTGATTCATTGGAAAAGACTCTGATGCTGGGAGGGATTGGGGGCAGGAGGAGAAGGGGATGACAGAGGATGAGATGGCTGGATGGCATCACTGACTCAATGGACGTGAGTCTGAGTGAACTCTGGGAGTTGGTGATGGACAGGGAGGCCTGGCATGCTGCGATTCATGGGGTCACAAAGAGTCGGATACGACTGAGTGACTGAACTGAACTGAACTGATACTTCACCAATAGTATATGAGAGTACCTCATGATAAGTATTCTTGAACAAATTGAATATTAGCTATCCTAAAATATTTGTATAAATCTGAGACAGGCAGTGTAGTATGGCTTATATATAATTTAGGCTTCGGAGTCAGATTGCTACTTACTGATTGTGACTGCCAAGTTAAATGTAAAAATTATTTTAGAAATATTACATATTTGTATGTCATTTGTGTTGTACATGAATTTAGTTGATTTGTTGCTTATATACTTTGGTTGTGTTGTTTGCTATATAGTAGTTTAAATTTTAATATAGTCAAGTTTGTCAGTTTTTATGCATTTTTGGGTTTAATGGTATTCTAGGAAGGATTAATGCCAGGATTATAAAAATAATAACTTGTTTTCTTACTTTGGCTTAAGGAGTGAAGTAATTATCGAGATTGATTCTCTCCACATTTCTAACCAGGTGAAACACCATTTGTTGAATAAATCATCTTTTTACTTCTAAAAATTCTATCTTTATCAATAGTAAATTCCCAAATACACTTAATCTTTAACAAGGTTTTCTTTTTTATTTTTTAATATTATGCTATCTTGATTCTCCCCTCCCCCATTATAATATTCTTAATATCTGGAAGTGTCAGTTTATTACTCTACTTTTGAAAAAATTTGCCAGGTGGACTTGAATCATTAAGTTCTAAAAATACTTCTTGTGTTCATCTTGATTGAGAATGCTTGAATTTATACATTAGTTTAAGAAGTAATTGATACCATTAGAATAGCATAGCTCTTTCTAGGAAAGTAAATTTTCCATTTATTTAACACTTTATGCTCTTCAGTTGATTTTACGATTTTCTTCTTGTTATATCCAGTGGTTTGTTTTTTTTTTTTTTTTTTTTAGTATGTGTAATACTGTGAGGAATTATGTTGGTTTTTGTTGTTAAGCTTATTTCCAAAAAACTTAATGGAGGGGAAGGTGAGAGCTGCTGTTGCTGTGAATGGGGCTATTTCTTTAATTGTATTCTTATCTGGATACTTAAATAGAAGGAGGAGATTGATTTCTCATGTTTATTACCTACTGCATTCTACTGAAGACTTTAAAAAATCACTAATACGTTTTTAGATGGTATGCTTGGATCTTCTAGGTATATAATTATAAATGAACCAGTAATAGCACCTTTTAAAAAATTGAATAATAAATTATTAAATTGTATATTCTCATGTTTCATAAGTTAATATGGATACTCACAAGTATTTAATAACCTGTCTTTTTTAACTGAAAAATTCTTCCCTTGTTTTCTTTCATTGCTTGAGATCATCCTCCAAGATTAGGATAACAGTCTGATTAATCTTCGAAAGGGGGATTTTTATTATTGCCCAGGAGTTTCCATTTAATCATACTACACTTTCTTCCTCTAGCATTGTCTGACTGAGTGAATGGGAAAGGGAACAAGAAAACTTGCTAAACTCTTGAGGTTGATTAGTAGAAGTTGGTTCCTTCTATCACTGTTCTGCCCTTTAACTGCCTGTTGACAGTAACTTCAGTGGTATGAGAATGGCTTCTTGAATATTGTTTTTCCTTGACTGCTTTTTGATTTATTTCTGAGAAAAATGCTACTACTTACAAACATTTCCCTTGAACTCTTAGTATGTTACTGTGATGCACAGTAGTAATTATGTATATCTTTTAATGATAGTTATTTTGGTCCTTTATTTGATTGTAATATTAAACTCCAGCTTTGTAGTTTATACACATAGTAAATGTTTCCCAAGAGATCTTTGCCACTGCTTACTGCACCCTAGGGCAGCAGCCCCCAACCTTTTTGGCACCAGGGACCAGTTTCGTGGAACACAATTTTTCTATAGACTGGAGGCCGGGGCAGGGTGGTTTCAGGGTGATTCAAGGCATCACATTTATCGTGCACTTCATTTCTATTACTATTAAGTTATGCTATATAATGAAATTATTATACAAGTCACCATAATGCAGAGTCATTGGGATCCCTGAAGTTGTTTTACTGCAACTAGACGGTCCCATCTGGGGGTGATGGGAGACAGTGAAACAAAAGTGTGTCCAGTCTTTGTCCAGTCTACTCTGTAATCTTGTTGTGGTTGCTTCACTGCAGAAAACCCTGCTTCACAAAGATAGGATGTTGAAAGTGGAAGCAGGCTTTTCTGTGCTTTTGTGGAAATCTAAGGTATTCTGCCTTGACTTTAGAGTGGATGGAGATTTGAAGTCGTCTCATACTTTTAGGGGAGAAGGCAATGGCACCCCACTCCAGTACTCTTACCTGGAGAATCCCATGGACAGAGGAGCCTGGTAGGCTGCAGTCCATGGGGTCGCGAAGAGTCAGACGACTGAGCCACTTCCCTTTCACTTTTCACTGTCATGCATTGGAGAAGGAAATGGCAACCCACTCCAGTATTCTTGCCTGGAGAATCCCAGGGACGGGGGAGCCGGGTGGGCTGTCGTCTGTGGGGTCGCACAGAGTCGGACACGACTGAAGCGACTTCGCAGCAGCAGCATACTTTTAGGACCACTGTTGTTTGCGGTCTCCAGCAGTTGATCTTTTCTAGCTTGGACAAAGTAAGTTCACCTGACTCATTCACAAATGGGTTGTGGATCCATTCTTTTCCAGTATTGGGGTTGTGGTTGAGAAGTAATGGTCAAACTCTTTTGAAAGCTGACATAGGTGATAACATGGCTTGGGAGAAAGAAGGCCCAGGCTCAGTCTCTTTCACAATCTCTACTAATGTTTGAAACGTGAAAAATCCCAATGTCCACTCATCGCCCGATAATTCTAGTTTAGCTTTGAGTACAGCCACTTTGTCTGCCAACTGGAACACAGTTGTTCTCCCTAAAGTGACAGATAGAGTTCATTGAGCAGGTTGAAAATGTCACACAAGCAAGTTTTGCGACCCATTTTGTGTCACTGAAATGTGCTGCAGTGGTGACTGTTTTTCTAAAACAAATCTCTGGAGTGGCTCTCGTAATTTAGAAGCTCTGGCCAGTGAGCCACCTTTAGAATGCCGTTTCACTTCTGTGTATAAGAGAAGATGTGTGTGCCCTGCATCCATGTCCTCTCAGAGCTGCATGAACAGACGTGAGTTAAGGGCATATACTTTAAGGTGGTTGACAATTTTAATCACATCTTGCAAAATGTTAAGTTCAGGTGACATTTTTTGGCTAGCCAGCATTTCTTTATGGATGACACAGTGCATAGACTCTCATTCTGAAGCTACGTCTTTGACCTGAGTAACTGTCTAGTCATGGCAGCTGGTCAGTCTGTGCATATGCTGACACAGAATGACCTATTCAGTTTTCATGATATCTAATCATTCAAAGACTGCAACTGTGGTGGTGTTGGCAACAAAAGTGCATATAACATATCCTCGTGCACATCCTCCTGAAAATACAGCTCACAGAAACAAGTGTTGTTGCCTTGTCAACCTGGATTGCTTACTACAGTGACTCATTAATCCTCTCTAACAGTTGTGCCTCAGCATCCCCTGCTATTTCATCAGTTCATCTAGTTAACGGTGCTAGCCAAAAGAGGAACGCATGCCACCTTTTGAATTGCAGCCTCTCCTAAAAAGTTCTCTTCGCTAATAGTAAAAGCTTCTTTGCTTTGATAAGGTGGTTAGGCAGTAAGAATGATGCTCTCAGTGTAGACGCAAGTAATGAAGTGGTGGACTTCAGTAATTGCTTCTGTTCATCATGTTCATGTTTCTTTATTTTGAGAAGTTCTTCGTAATTTTTTACTTTTGAAAAATTCCAAAGGCTTGTCTTTTAATGTAGAGTGCTTGGTCTCCATGTGGCAAAGCAGTTTTGAAGGTTTCATGGCTTTGTTGGATAGCTGGTCACCACATATTAGTCAAAGAGGCTTGGAGAATGTGAATCACCTGTTGCAGTGAACCCACAATTAAGTAGGACTCTTGGTATTTTCCAACTTTCTTTTTGTTGGCAGTCTTAGAGTCTTTTGCTGTCTCATCATCAGATCTTTCCTTCTTTTCAAAGAAGCTTTGTTTGTGTTTTGCTCATTTTGGCTAGAGTTAGCTTGTGGGCTTACAGAAACTGTGACTGAGATAAGTATGCAGTGCAGGAGAGAGGCATGGACAGAAATGGTAAATAATTGGCAGGCCACATGTGGACTAAAGTAAGTGTTGGATTCTGACTTAAAGCTTGCCACCAGATGTAGCTGTATAATTGAAGTACGTCAACTTACTTGCCACTATAAAGTCTGCCACCAGATGCAGCTCAGTTATGACTTGCCATTCGTGGATAAGATTTTGGTAGGAGTCTGCAAGCAATTGATTTATTATGGTCTCTGTGCAGTCAAACCTCTCTGCTGATGATAATCCATATTTGCAGGTGCTCCCCACAGTGACTCACCTCCACCTCAACTCCACCTCAGATCATCAGGCATTGGCTCCTCAAAAGGAGCATGCAACATAGACCCCTTGAACGCATAGTTTAGAGTAGGGTTTGTGGTCCTGTGAGAATCTAAGGCTGCCACTGATCTGATAGGAGGCAGAGCTCATGTGATAATTGGAGTGATGGGGAGCAGCCTGCAGCTCACCTCGTGCTGGGTGGCCTGATTCTTAATGGGCCACAGACCAGTACCAGTCATGCCCAGGGGTTGGGGACCCTTGCTGTTGGGTTTATTTTTGTTAGTTTTGTGTATCAGTGACCTTGATCTAATGTGGAAAATTCTGAAAGAGATAGGAATACAAGACCACCTGACCTGCCTCTTAAGAAATCTGTATGCAGGTCAGGAAGCAACAGTTAGAACTGGACATGAGCAACAGACTGGTTCCAAATAGGAAGAGGAGTTCGTCAAGGCTGTATATTGTCACCCTGCTTATTTAACTTATATGCCGAGTACATCATGAGAAACACTGGACTGGAAGAAACACAAGCTGGAATCAAGATTGCCGGGAGAAATATCAATAACCTCAGATATGCCGATGACACCATCCTTATGGCAGAAAGTGAAGAGGAACTAAGCCTCTTGATGAAAGTGAAAGTGGAGAGTGAAAAAGTTGGCTTAAAACTCAACATTCAGAAAATGAAGATCATGGCATCCGGTCCCATCACTTCATGGGAAATAGATGGGGAAACTGGAAACAGTGTCAGACTTTATTTTTCTGGGCTCCAAAATCACTGCAGATGGTGACTGCAGCCATGAAATTAAAAGACCCTTATTCCTTGGAAGGAAAGTTATGACCAACCTAGACAGCATATTCAAAAGCAGAGACATTACTTTGCCAACAAAGGTCCGGCTAGTCAAGGCTTTGGTTTTTCCAGTGGTCGTGTATGGATGTGAGAGTTGGACTGTGAAGAAGGCTGAGCGCTGAAGAATTGATGCTTTTGAAGTGTGGTGTTGGAGAAGACTCTTGAGAGTCCCTTGGACTGCAAGGAGATCCAACCAGTCCATTCTGAAGGAGATCAGCCCTGGGATTTCTTTGGAGGGAATGATGCTGAAGCTGAAACTCCAGTACTTTGGCCACCTCATGTGAAGAGTTGACTCAGTGGAAAAGACTCTGATGCTGGGAGGGATTGGGGGCTGGAGGAGAAGGGGATGACAGAGGATGAGATGGCTGGATGGCATCACTGACTCGATGGATGTGAGTCTGAGTGAACTCTGGGAGTTGGTGATAGACAGGGAGGCTTGGGGTGCTGCAATTCATGGGGTGGCAAAGAGTCAGACACAACTGAGTGACTGAACTGAACTGAATAGGTAATTTGGTGTAAATAAAAGATGTCCCCAGAATGGTGATATTTTCCTTAGATTCAGTGGATTTTATCACTGAAAGTGGCTTGCTGCTTCTGCTAAGTCGCTTCAGTCGTGTCCGACTCTGTGCACGGCAGCCCACCAGGCTCCCTCGTCCCTGGGATTCTCCAGGCAAGAACACTGGAGTGGGTTGCCATTTCCTTCTCCAGTGCACCAAAGTGAAAACTGAAAGTGAAGTTGCTCAGTCATGTCCGACTCGTAGCGACCCCATGGACTGCAGCCTACCAGGCTCCTCCGTCCATGGGATTTTTCAGTCAAGAGTACTGGAGTGGGGTGCCATTGCTTACTAATAGTCTAATCTAAGTAACCATTCTTTTATCTTTAACAGAAGAGGAAACTTTTGGTCCAAAGAGGGGGATAAAATCCTAGAGGTCATGTAGTTTATAACTGACATAATAATGAGATTCAAAAAATAAATCTAGGGAAATCCCTGGCAGTCCAGTGGTGCTTTCGGTGTGCGCCCAGGTTCAGCCCCGGGTTAGGAAACTAAGATCCCACAGACTACTTGGCACCAAAAAAAAAAAAAAAGAATCCAGGTTCCCTGACTCTGTGGCTTTCCCTTATATCAGAATTTTCCTAGATGTGTTCTGAAATAGTCACTTTAGAAGAACACTATTTTTAAAAAATTTGCCAAATGTTTATTTTTGCCTTCTTTCAGTTCTCATCTTCCCTGTCCCTTCCTCAGCTTTAGTGAGATATAGTTAACATGTAAGCGTTTTGATTTGATACACATATATTGCAATATGACTACCATCTTGGAGTTAGCTAATACCTCCATCACCTCATGTAATTACTTTTTCCTTTTTGTGTATTTAAGACCCACTCTTAGCAATTTTCAAGTATGTAGTGTTTGTCAGTTATAATCAGTCACAGCGCTGTGCATTAGATTGCCCCAAACTAAATCCTTCCTACTCACTAACCCCACCCGCTCCTGAGAGACCCTGCTTTCAGTTCTTCTGGGTGTATACCCAGAAACAGAATTGTTGAAACATATAATAATTTCATTTTTAGTTTTTTGATGAACTGCCATATTTTACACAGTTGGCTGTACTATTTTACATTTCAGCCAGCAGAGCCCAAGTGGTCTAATAAGAGGTTTAATTTCAGTTCATCCTTGTCAGCACTTACTTTCTGTTTTATTTTTTGGATAGTAGCCATCCTAATGTGTGTGAAGATGGTATCTCATCTTTTTGATTTACATTTCCTTAATGACAGCAATATTGAACATAGTTCCAAATGCTTATTTATGTTTTCTTCGGAGAAATGTCTTTGTCCATTTTTGAATCATGTTGTTCTGTTGAACTTTGAGTGCTCTGTATTCTGGATGTTAATCCCTTATCCAGATGCATGATTTGCAGATACTTTGTCTCATTTTGTTGCCTTTTTTTTCTGTTGATAGTGGCTTGAGGCACAAACATTTTTTTAACTTTTGTGAAATCCAGTTGTCTGGTTTTTTCTTTATTGCCTCCGCTTTTGGTGTCATAGCCAGTAACTCATTGCCAAATCCAGTGTTGGGAAGTTTTGCCCCATTTTTTCTTTCGAGAGTGTAGTTTGGATTTGTAACATTTAACAAGGGTTTAGCTTAAATAACATGGACTGTTTTGTATTGTTTTCTATTTATTTTTGGATATTTTGGTTTGCTTAACTAAATTGTCTCTTTTTAAAATCAAAGTAAAAATGCTAGCATTCTTCTCTCTTCCCCTAGTTTATAGATAGTGCATTTCAGGTTTCTCTTTGAATTAAGCCTTTTATTTTGAAATAATTGTAAATTCACCTGCAGTTTTACAAAATAATATAGTGAGATTTTCCCCTTGAGACAGTATCTTCAAGAATTTATAACTATGGTATCACAACTAGGATTTTGAAATTGATAGGATACAAAATAGATCCATTGTCACAGGAATCCCTGTTGTTGTCACCCTTTTATTATTACTATGACTTCCTCCTCCCATTCCTCTCCCTCCATTTTTGTCTTTTCAAAACTGTGTAAGTGGAATCATATGTAACTTTTGGGATTGGCTGATTGCCTAATTCCCTGGAGAATTCATCAGACTTGTTGCTTATAGCAACAACTCATTGATTTTTATTGCTGAGTGGTATTCCACAGTATGGATGCCCTGTTGTTGATCAGTTGTTCAGTCTTGAACGATTCTTTGCGACCCCATGGACTGTAGCACGCCAGGCTTCTTTGTCCTTTACTGTCTCCCAGAGTTTGTTCAAACTCATGTCCATTGAGTCAGTGATGCCGTCCAACCATCTCATCCTGTGTCATCCCTTTCTCCTCCTGTCCTCAGTCTTTCTCAGCATCAGTGTCTTTTCCAGTGAGTGGGTTCTTCGCATCAGGTGGCCAAAGTATTGAAGCTTCAGCATCTGTCCTTCCAATGAATATTCAAGGTTGATTTCCTTCAGGATTGACTGGTTTGATGTCCTTGCGTCCTTCTCTTTCTCTTGAGAGAAGACTCTCAGCACCTCAGTTTGAAAGCACTACCAGTTTGTTTAACCATTTCATGTTGAAGGACATCTAGGTTGTTTCCAGTTTTGGGCTATTATGAATAAAGTTGCTATGAGTATTCGTGTATGGTTTTTTCTGTGAAGGTAAGTTCTCATTTTCTGGGATAAATGTCAAAAAGTGTAATTAATGTGTTGTTTTAATTTTATAAGAAGCTGTCAGCGTGTTTTCCAGAGTGGCCATACTGGTTTGCATTATTCTCACCAGCAGTGTATGAGAGATCCAATTTTTTTCCACTTTTTTTAAAACCAGTATTTGATGGTGTTACTGTTTCTTCCTTTCTTACTGTTTTTGTCTTAGCCATTCTTTTTTGGTACATAGTGGTATCTCATCATATCTTACTTTTAGCCTAATAGCAAATGATGTTGAATATTTTCCGTGTGATTATTCATCATCTGTGTATTTCTTCAGTGCAGTGTCCATGATTTTTGTCCACTTACTAATTGGGTTTTTTTTTTTTTTTTTACTGTTGAATTTTGAGAGTTCTTTATAATTCTAGAACTGATCCTTTCTTAATATGTGGTTTGCAAATATTTTTTCCCCCTTTCTATAGCTTGTCTTTTCTTTTTTTTTATAACCAAGCCTTTTGCAGAGCAGGTTTTAGTTTCACGAGGTCCAATTTATCACTCTTTATAGTTTGTGCTTAATACACTTTGCCTATCCTTATATTCTGAAAATTTTCTCATGTGTTTTTCTGAAAGGTTTATCATTTTACATTTAAATCTGTAATCCATTTTGACTCAGTTTTTTTTTTTATAAGGTATGAGATTTAAGTCAAGGATATTTTTTTGGCCTCTTGGTGTCTAACTGCTATAGCACCATCTCTTGAAAAGGCTGTATTCTTCCTCTCTTGAATTGCTTGGGAATATATGTGTGTGACATAAGGAGAGGTATGAAATAGATAATAAAAATCATATGCAGTTTCACCGCAGAGATAATTACTGCTAATATTTTTATGTGTGTGTTTCTAGTCTGTTCTTAAGCCTGTGTATATGTTATACTTTCCGTTTAAAAAAAAAAATTGTTCCTAACTTTGTTCTCTTTTAATTATGAGTTGTTTTCCATTTCTGCATAAAAAGACACCATTTTAATGATTGTATAATTTTCTTTTATGTGACTCTGGTGTAGTGTATCACTGATTGGATTTTATAGTGTTTCCATCTGTTATTTTCATAGCATACTATTTAAGACATAATAGATTCTCAGCATATACTTGATAAATTAATTTAGCCCTACTCATCATACCTTAAAAAGACAAAACAAAGTTCTACTTTTTAAGTTACTGTCTTATGCCATGCATTGGATTATAAAATAGTATTGAGCCCTTTCTTCAGAATAGTGTTTATTCTTTGAATTGTATACAAGGTGAAAAGGTTCCAATGTATCACTTTATGGCGTACAGTTTTTGTCTGCACTATACTGCTTCTCCTATAGAGTCTGCTCACCATGTAGGAGCAAGAATTTGAGGTAGATTTTTGGTCGATAATATAAAGTCTAGATTATATTTTCTTCTAGCTTCAGATATTAGATATAACTACACACATGAGCATCTACTTTGTGCTAAGAATAAGAACTGTTGTAAGCTCAGGAGAGGACAAAGAACAGATATTTGAGGTCCTACTTTCCTAGTCTGTAAGTAGCCCTGCCTTTGATCTGGTAAACAAGTGAGCTGAGCACATAGGCATTCTTTGGCCTGATTGTTACGTCATCAGCTTCTGTACGTAGGCCGTTAGTTTTCTTTGTGACTTTCTAGCATTTTGTGGATCTGTTTGGGGATCTTGTCAAATGATAATTCAAAGGCAGCCTTAACATTTTTTCTTTTATTTTTTTCACTGTATGATATAATTATTTATTAAGATCCCTGTCTGTTTAGTTTAACCTTTCTTTTCGTTTTTCTTTTTTTACTGTTTCTTCTTAAAAATAAGATTTGAGGTGACTTTTAATAGCATGTGAATACTAGTTAATAGAAATAAAAAAATCAGATACAAAGAAAGGAGTGAGTTATATATACCTTATATAACTTTTAGGTAATTTAGCTGTGATAGAACATCAGGTTTAGCTAAGCTTCCTGGGAGCCAAGGTTCTCATTATCCTAAATAAATATTGGATTGGCAAAAAAACTTTTGGTGTTTTAAGTATAAATAAAAGATACATTGTTCATTTTCATCAAGAACTTTATTGAATAATATATTCAGCATTTTGTTCTACATTCTCCCATTTTTCAGACAACTTTATAATTCCTTCTTCCCAAAACTTTTTATCATTTTGAGCAAAGAACGCTTCCAGGTGTCAAATTTTAGAGTCTTCTGGGAATTGAAATTTATTCCATTAAGAGAATTTTGTAAAGACCAAAGTAAATGCATATCTGAAGGTGCAATGTCTGGTGAATATGGCGGATGAATCAGAACTTCCAGCCAAGGTGTAACAGTTTTTGCCTGGTTGTCAAATCAAAGGTCTTGCAGTATGGTAATGGAATATTATGTGTTTTCTGTTGACTACTCCTGGATGCTTTCATCACATACTGCCTTCAGTTGATCTAATTGAAAGCAGTACTTGTTGGACTTAATTGGTTTTCTAGAAGGAACTCATAATAAAGGACTCCCTTCCAATCCCACTATACATCATCATCTTTGAATGAAAACTGGCCTTTGGTGTGGTTGTTGGTGGTTCATTTCATTTTTCCCATGATCTTTTGCAGTCCACATTATTGTGCCCACTTTTCATCATCCATCACGGTTTTTTGTTTTTTTTGTTAATGGAGAGTTTTCATTACGTTTCACTAGAGAATCGCATGTGGAAACACAGTCAAGAAGGTCTTTTCCACTTCCCTTACATGGAACCCAACCATCAAAGTGAGTAACATAATCAAGCTGGTGCAAATGATTTTCAGTGCTTGATATGGATATTTTGAGTGTGTTGGTTATCTCCCTGCATGGTATAACGTTGATTGTTCTCAGTTAATCTCTCAATTTGATCACTATTAACTTCAGCTCGCCTACCCAACCATGGAGAATTGTCCAGTGAGAAATCTCCCAAGAAATTTGGCAAAACACTTGTGACTTGTATAGTCAGTAACAGCACCTTCTCCATACATTTCACAAATCTTTTATTTTTTTTTGCATTTCACTTGTGTTTTTACCTTTCTTGAAATAATAAAGCATAATATGCTGAAATATTGCTTTTTCCCATTCCATCTTCAATATTAAAATGGCTATACAAAAAATTCACCAAGTTGATAAGTTTTTTTTAAAAAATGTACACTGCTGTGACAGCTGTCACAATACAGTCTTAATAAAGTTGTTTTGAATGAAGTTTTAGACAACTAAGCACTACGAGAGCCATCTTATGGGAAAAAACCAAAGGCAACTTCTGGCCAGCCTATCACAACCCAACACATCACAAATTATCCAGATGATTGGAAGATTTTCTTTGCATTAAATTTAAATTCTAAATGATTTTTAAAATGTGAATTCTCTTGAGTAAGAGCTATTGAGCAATGACTGTACAGTATCATTGACAGTAATTTAATAGCACATATTCTATAGCTCTCAGACTCTTTTATTAAATATATATTTTAATAAAAATAGGATAATATACCAAAAAATCTTAGTAAAGATGGATCATATATGAGAGTGGGCTAATGTGCTTCAAGATTTTATGTGTGCATATGTACACAAACACACAGAGCATATACATACATATGTATTTATACATACGTATATTTTTGCTACTCTTATTTGATAAGGTCAAAATATACATAGGTGCAGACAGTATTTCTTATACTCTTCTTACCATCATTGTTCTAATTTGTAGTTTTGCTGGTTGAGTAGCAGACAATTTCAGGATTTTTCTTTCTGATGAATGGTATATCAGAATTCTATATTCTTATTTATTTAGCTTCCGAAATCATTGAGAAAGTGGTATGTTTATTGTCAGATTAAGAAAGTTGGTAAGCATTTATATCTGACTGGCCAGTGTTCCTTCTTTACAAGGGGTACTTGCTATTATAAAGCTTGTAGTTTCCTCAGGAGGCAGGTTTAGAGCTGTTACTGGCATCTAATGCAGGTGCTTTACTGAAACCACTAAAATACCAAACAGTATGGTACAGATGATTTTGACTAACGGATTTTCAAGATTCCTGAGTATAAACAATCACGTGTCTACTGTAAAAAAAAAAAAATCCTTATAGTCTCAGGGAATGTCAGATTTGGGGCAGCATGGTGTCTTGTTTGTTTGAGTTGTCTTTAAAAAAGGGACAGATTTTTCAGGTAGTTGAAAGAGGTGACTTAGAGTCAGGTGGCATTACTATGATGGCTTTATTGACTACACTAAAACCTTTGACTGTGGATCACAACAAAGTGTGGAACGTTCTTAAAGAGATGGGACCACCTGACCTGCTTCCTGAGAAATCTGTATGCAGGTCAAGAAGCAACAGTTAGAACTGGATGTGGAACAACAGACTGTTTCCAAATCAGGAAAGGTGTAAGTCAAGGCTATATGTTGTCACCCACTTATTTAACTTATATGTGGAGTACCTCATGTGAAATGCTGGGCTGGATGAAGCACAAGCTGGAATCAAGATTGCTGGGATACATCGCTCATTATTCAGTTCAGTTCAGTTTAGTTGCCCAGTCGTATCCGACTCTTTGCGACCCAGTGAATCGCAGCATGCCACGCCTCCCTGTCCATCACCAACGCCCAGAGTTCACTCAGACTCATGTCCATCAAGTTGGTGATGCCATCCAGCCATCTCATTCTCTGTCGTCCCCTTCTCCTCCTGCCCCCAATCCCTCCCGGCATCAGGGTCTTTTCCAATGAGTCGGCTCTTCGCATGAGATGGCCAAAGTATTGGAGTTTCAGCTTCAGCATCAGTCCTTCCAATGAACACCCAGGACTGATCTCCTTTAGGATGGATTGGTTAGATCTCCTTGCAGTCCAAGGGACTCAAGAGTCCTCTCCAGCATCACAGTTCAAAAGCATCAATTCTTCGGTGCTCAGCTTTCTTCACAGTCCAACTCTCACATCCATACACGACCACAGGAAAAACCATAGCCTTGACTAGACGGACCTTTGTTGGCAAAGTAATGTCTCTGCTTTTGAATATGCTATCTAGGTTGGTCATAACTTTCCTTCCAAGGAGTAAGCGTCTTTTAATTTCATGGCTGCAGTCACCATCTGCAGTGATTTTTGAGCCCCCCAAAATAAAGTCTGACACTGTTTCCACTCATTAGGCAAATCAAAACTACAATGAGATAACACCTCACATCAGTCAGAATGGCCCTCATCAAAAAGTCTACATAGAATAAATGCTGGAAAGGGTGTAGAGAAAAGGGAACACTCTTGCACTGTTGGTGGAATCTAAATTGATATAGCCACTATGGAAGACAATATGGAAATTCCTTAAAAAACTAGAAATAAAACCACCATATGACCCAGCAATCCCACTCCTAGGCATATACCCTGAGGAAACCAAAATTGAAGGAGATACATGTATCCCATTGTTCATTGCACTATTTACAATAGCTAGAACATGGAAGAAACCTAGATGTCCATCAACAGATGAATGGATAAAGAAGTTGTGGGAAATATACACAATGGAATATCACTCAGCCGTAAAAAGGAACACATTTGAGTCAGTTGTAATGAGGGGGATGAACCTAGAACCTCTTAGAGTGAAGTGAGTCAGAAAGAGAAAGATAAATACCATATTCTAATACATATATACAGAATCTAGAGAACTCATCCTGAAGAATTTACTTACAGGGCAGCAATGGAGAAACAGACATAGAAAATAGACTTATGGACATGGGGAGAGAGGAGGAGAGGGTGAGATGTATGGAAAGAGTAACATGGAAACTTAGATTACCATATGTAAAATACATAGCCAATGGGAATTTGCTGTAAGGCTCAGGAAACTAAAACGGGCTGTGTTTCAACCTGGAGGGGTGAGATGCGGAGGGAGGTGGGAGGGAGTTTCAAAAGGGAGGGGAATATATGTATACCTATGGGAATTGATGCTTTTGAACTGTGATGTTGGAGAAGACTCTTGAGAGTCCCTTGGACTGCAAGGAGATCCAGTCCATCCTAAAGGAGATCAGTCCTGGGTGTTCACTGGAAGGACTGATGTTGAAGCTGAAACTCCAGTACTTTGGCCATCTCATGTGAAGAGCTGACTTATTTGAAAACACCCTGATGCTGGGAAAGATTGAGGGCAGGGAGAGAAGGGGACGACAGAGTATGAGATGGTTGGATGGCATCACCGACTCAATGGACATGGGTTTGAGTGGACCACAGAGTTGGTGATGGACAGGGAGGCCTGGCGTGCTGCGGTTCATGGGATTGCAAAGAGCTGGACACGACTGAGTAACTGAACTGAACTGATGGCTGATTCATTTTGAGGTTTGACAGAAAACAGTAAAATTCTGTAAAGCAATTATCCTTCAATAAAAAATAAATTGATTAAAAAAGAAAACACTATGGTTAAAAAAAATTGCTGGGAGAAATAGCGATAACCTCAGATATGCAGATGACACCACCCTTATGGCAGGAAGGGAAGAACTAAAGAGCCTGTTGATGAAAGTGAAAGAGGAGAGAGCAAGAGTTGGCTTAAAACTCAACATTCAGAAAACTAAAATCATGGCATCTGATCCCATCGTTTCATTGCAAATAGATGGGTAAACAATGGAAACAGTGAAAGACTTTATTTTTGGGGGCTCCAAAATCACTACAGATGTTGACTGCAGCCATGAAATTAAAAGGCACGTGCTCCTTGGAAGAAAAGCTGTGACCAACCTAGACAGAATATTAAAAAGCAGAGATACTACTTTTGCAACAAAGGTCCATCTAGTCAAGGCTATGGTTTTTCCAGTAGTCATGTATGGATGTGAGAGTTAGACGGTGAAGAAAGCTGAGCGCCGAAGAATTGATACTTTTCAACTGTGGTATTGGAGAAGACTCTTGAGAATCCCTTGGACTGCAAAGAGACCCAACCAGTCCATCCTAAAGGAAATCAGTCCTGAATATTCATTGGAAGGACTGATGCTGAAGTGGAAACTCCCAATTCTTTGACCACCTGATACAAAAAATTGACTTATTGGAAAAGACCCTGATGCTGAGAAAGATTGAAGGCGGGAGAAGGGGACAACAGAGGATGAGATGGTTGGATGGCATCACCAACTTGCTGGACATGAGTTTGGGTAAGCTCCAGGAGTTGGTGATGGACAGGGAGGCCTGGCATGCTGCAGTCCATGGGGTCACAAAGAGTCAGACACGACTGAGCGACTGAACTGAGAGTTGGGTGGTATTTAAGTGGTTGCATGTTGGAATGAGGACCACTGACGGAGATTGTAATTGTTCTAGTTAATGTATTTCCATTCTTTTTTCCATAGTAAGTAAAACATCAGGACTAGTTGTTCTTTTTTAAGATAGACTTTTTTTTTTAAGAGCAGTTTTATGTTCACAGCCAAATTGAGCATAAGGTGCAGAGATTTCCTATGTACTCCATGTTCCCACACTTGCATAACCTCCCCTATTATCACCATCCCCCACCAGCGTGGTACTTTGTTATGGTTAGTGAACCTACAGTGACACATAATTATCACCCACAGTTCTTAATTTACATCTGAGTTCACTGTTCGTGTATCGTGCATTCTAGGCATTTGGTCAAATGTATAATGGCATATGGAGAAGGCAATGGCACCCCACTCCAGTACTCTTGCCTGGAAAATCCCATGGACAGAGGAGCCCGGTAGGCTGCAGTCCACGGGGTCACAAAGAGTTGGACACGACTGAGCGACTTCACTTTCACTTTTCACTTTCATGCGTTGGAGAAGGAAATGGCAACCCACTCCAGTGTTCTTGCCTGGAGAATCCCAGGGACGGGGGAGCCTGGTGGGCTGCCATCTATGGGGTCGCACAGAGTCGGACACGACTGAAGCGACTTAGCAGCAGCAGCAGCAGCAGCATAATGGCATATATTCATCAGTATGGTACTATGCAGGGTAGTTTCACTGCCCTAAAAATCCTCTGTGTTCTGCCTTTTCATCCGTCTCCCATGCCCCATCCTTGGAAACCTCTAATTTATTTACTGTCTCCGTAGTTTTCCCTTTTCTGGAATATCATGTGTTTGGAATCACATGTATGTGTATGGTCTTTTCAGAGTTCTTTGCAGTACACCTCTTAAGGTTCCTCCATGGCTTGATAGAACATTTCTTCTTAACCTCTGAATAATCCATTGTCTTTGTGTACCATTCACCTGTTGAAGGACATCTTGGTTGCTTTCAAGTGGTGGCAGTTACGAAGAAAGCTGCTATAAGCGTCTCTGTGCAGGTTTTTTTTTTCTTTGTGGTCATAAGATTCCAGTACCTTTGGATAAATACCAAAGAGCATGATTGCTGCACTGTATGGTAAGAGTATGTTAAGTTTCATAAGAAACTACCACACTCTTCTACAATGGCTGTACTGTTTTTCACTTCCACCAGTATTGAATGAGAGTTTCACATCCTCACCAGCATTTGGTATTGTCAGTGTTGCAGATTTTGGCTATTCTAAATAGGTTTACAGTGGTTTCTCGTTTTAATTTGTATTTCCGTGATGACTTATGATGTGGAGCATCTTTTCATATGCTTATTTTTCATCTGTATATCTTCTTTGGTGATGTGAGAATGTTAGGATCTTTGGCAATTTTTAATCGGGTTGTTTGTTTTCTCTGTTTGATTTTCAGAGTTCTTTGTGTATTTTGGATGACAGTCCTTTATCAGGTGTGTCTTTTGCAAATACAGTCCTCCCACTCACATATGCTGTGGCTTGGTTCCAGAACCCTCCCTTGCCCCAAGATACCAAAATATGAAGGTCGCTTATGTAAAATAGCACAGTATTTGCATGTAACCATGGCATATCCTCCCTGTATACTTTAAATCATCTTGGGTTACTTATAAGCCTAATACAATGTAAAAACTGTGTAAATAGTAGTAAGTACAATGTAAATGTAATGTAAATTGTTGCCAACTTGTGGCAAATTCAGGTTTTGCTTTTTGAAATTTTCTGGACTTTTCTTTTTTCAAATATCCAAGGTTGGTTGAATCTCAGAGTACAGAAACTGTGAATATGAAGGATTAGCTCTATTTTCTGCCAGTGTTTTGCTTGTCATTCATTCTCTTCACATTGTCTTTTGCAGAGCAGATTTGTAATTTTAAGGAAGTCCACCTTATCAATTATTTCTTTCATGGATTGTGCCTCTGATGTTGTCTTGAAAAAAATCATCACCATACCCTAGGTGGTCATATAGGTTTTCTTCTATGTTATCTTCTAGGAGTTTTATAGTTTCATATTTTACATTTAGGCCTGTGATCCATTTGGGGTTAATTTTTGTGACAGTTCTAAGGTCTGTGTTGAGGTTCACTCCTTTGCATGTGATTGATCGTTCTGGTACCATTTGTTGACAAGACTGGTGCCTTTGTATCACCTTAAGGGCCATATTATTTAAATTGCATGAAGGTAATATTTTATGGATTTGTGGTTGCCTTTTTTTAGAGAAAGGAAGGGTCATTGTGAACTGTGAGGTTATTCGACTGGCGTCTGCTGTGACATTTCTTCCATCATCCATTTTGATAGAGAATATTTCTATTGAAATTTTAGAATTGTTTCTACCCTTAGGCCATGGGGTTTTATTGCAAAAGACTCCCAAACTCATATGCCTGTAAGTATTTTCTTAAGAATATTGAAAGTGTGATTCTTATGTCTGTCCTTGACAGTTTTGGACCGAAGGTGTCCTTACATTCATTGAGAATCATTGATGAAATGGAACACGATTACACTTGGAGCTTTCAGATTTGCCTCTTATTTGTCCTGTAACCTTTGTTTATATTTAAATGTGTATATAATACCTAATTTGGAGGGATGTCAGAGTTCAGTATGTGAATGAACTTGGCACAAAGCACCTGGTAGTCCTTAGCTGTTCTAACAATATTTTCCCACTTTCTTTTCTACAGAAAATTTTAAAGAAGTTTGTTACTTAAAACAGTATTTTCAGAACTTGCCTGGTTGTCCAGTGGCTGAGACTCTGCACTCCCAGTGCAGGGGGTCCCAGGTTCCATCCCTGGTCGAAAAAGATGCCACATGCTGCAGCTAAGACCTGGTACAGCCAAATAAACAAATATTTAAAAGACAAAACAAAACAGTATTTTCAAAAGTAATGTTTGAAAACCTAAGGCTAATTTCACACATTATATATTAGATAAGCCCAAGAGGATTTAGGTATAGGTAGCACAGTACTTTCAAAAGTAAGTAAGACCTTAGGTCTCCTGCATTGGCAGGCAGATTCTTTACCACTAGTGCCACCATATTAATAATTAAACTTAAAATCCTCTGTTACAAGGTGTTAAGACTGATCTGATTTTCTTTGAAAGGTTTGTGGTGGTTATAATAATAATCAGGCTAAGTTAAACACATTAGCTTTACAGAAAAATAATGATTTCATTCTGGCCTCGTGTGTTTATAGGTGTGTGTATTTGCTGATTTCTATCTTTTTCTGCTCTTTGCTCATGGTTCCTTCTCTAAAGCTTCTTTTCTCTTGAACTTAAGAAAGAATATAAAGAAATTACCTTAAGAAGTTAGGGCCTTGTCTTCACTAAGTAGGTTGCATTCTAATAGAGATTGTTTGGAGAAAGTCCAAAATATAATAAATAACTAATGGTGGACTTTCAAGCACTGTGGCACTTGTGTGCCAGGATTCACAAATCAGGTCACGCTTTTCAACAGATTTGACTCTGTTTCTAGGGCAGTGTACACATTGCACAAAAGCATTTTATTTATAGACAGCTTTATTTAAAATGGACTTCCCTGGTGGCTCAGACAGTAAAGTGTCTGCCTACAGTGCGGGAGACTTGGGTTCGATCCCTGGGTCAGGTAAATCCTCTGGTGAAGGAAATGGCAACCCACTCGAGGACTCTTGCCTGGAAAATCCCATGGACGGAGGAGCGTAGTAGACTACAGTCCATGGGGTCGCAAAGAGTCAGACACGACTGAGCGATTCACCTTATTTAAAACACCACTTAAAGAACCAGAGAAGTAATTAGCATAGTGAAGTATTAGGTGGAAAAGAGGAGTCAGTAGTAAGGTAAAAGTACTGAGCAAAGCTTTGACTCAGTAAAGTTATAAATTGGGATTCGGTTAGGGGGTTGCACAGAAGTAACTTAAGTTTTTAAAGGGAGAAGGAAGGTAGGAAAATAAATTTCTGTGGAAAGAAAGATCCGTTTCAGACCCAGGGATCAAACCTAGGTCTCCCACACTGCAGGCAGATTCTTGACCGTCTGAGCCACTGGGGAAGCCCAAATAATAAATGATAAAGTTTACCTGTTTATAAAGTGTACACTCCAGTAATTTTTAGTACATTTGCAAGGTCCTACAGCCATCATCATGTAATTCCAAAAAATCTCATCACTGCCCCAAGCCCCATACATGTTAGCAGTCACTCCCGTTTTCCTTTGCCCCTAGACCCTGGAACCACAAATCTGCTTTCTGTTTCTATTAATTTGCCTGTTTGAACAGTTCATAAAAATGGTATTATAAAATATATGGCCTTTTGTATCTGGCTTCTTTACCCTGGCATAATGTTTCCAAGGTTCATCCATGTTGTATCATGTATCAGTAGTTCATCTCTTTATATAATAGCTGAATAATACATATTTCATTGTATGAATATAAAACATTTTGCTTATCCATTCATTGCTTATGTGTATTAGATTATTTCCCCTTTTTTGTCCACTATGGATAAAAATCCCATGGACAGAGGAGCCTGGTAGGCTGCAGTCCATGGGGTCGCAAAGAGTCGGACACGACTGAGCGACTTCTTTCTTTCTTTCATGGATAATGCTGTTATGAACATTAGTTACAAGGTTTTCTGAAAGCAGATGTTTTCAGTCCTCTTGATTAAATACCCAGGAATAGAATTGCTGGGTTATATGGTAACTATGTTTAACTTTTTGGAAGAATTGCCAAATTGTTTTTCAGAAGTGACTGCAGTAATTTACATTTACATCAGTGATGTATGAGGGTTTTAATTTCTCCACATCGGTCCTGATACCTGGCTTTTTTATTAAGCTATCCCTAGTTGGTGTAAAATTTTAACCTCTTTGCGGTTTTAATTTCTGTTTCCCTAATAACTAAGGGTGTGGATCATCTTTCTACGTGCATATTGGCCATTAACATATCTTTGGAGACATGTTTCTTCAAATCCTTTGCTCATTGTTAAGTTTTGTTGTTTGTATTTTTAGTGAATGTGAACAACAGTGATTTCTGTGCTGTGGGAGGCCAGCTGGACCAGAAAGCAAGCAAGAGCTAGTAGTTTGGGAAAGTTAACGCCCATAGAAGCAGTGCTTAACCAGTAGGAAACAGGAGCAGATGTATAACAGCTTGCCTCTCATCTTATGGACAGACAATTTTGAGACCCCCATGTACTTCTCAGAATTTAAAGAGAATGAACCCCAGTTATCCCTAGGTTAGGGATGACTTCAGTAATATACCGTTTCTTATATTGGCTTTTCCTCCCCATCACATACTCTAACTGCTGTTTAGGTCGTTTCTTAGATGGACTATCTGCATTCAAATCCTTATCTTAACCTTTGTTTTTGAGAGAACCCAAACTAAGACAGGTATCATTAGAGTGCTTAGTATTGAAAGACTTGGTAATATTTCAACATTTGAAACTGGATCATCAACAAGAGCGTGAGTATAGATAGAGAAGAGGGTGAATATCTGCATTCTTCATCACTCTAATGTGTTGACGTTGATATAAAGTGGAGTAATTATCAAAGGATACTGTGATGTGGCCAGTGGTGTAGGAACAAAATCAGGAGGATGTCATGTCTTGGAAGCTAAGTGAAGAAAATACCTGAAGTAGTGGGAAGTAATGCTACTACTAAGTCAAGGGAGAGAGGAGCTTAGAGTTGTCTGTTGGATTTGGCAATAGGTAAGCCATTAATGTTTATTGCACAGACAAAACAATAAACACATCTACAGAAAAACATCTATTTCTGCTTTATTGACTGTGCCAAAGCCTTTGACTGTGTGGATCACAATAAACTGTGGAAAATTCAGAAACAGATGGGAATACCAGACCACCTTACCTGCCTCTTGAGAAACCTGTATGCAGGTCAGGAAGCAACAGTTAGAACTGTACATGGAACAACAGACTGGTTCCAAATAGGAAAAAGAGTACGTCAAGGCTGTACATTGTTACCCTGCTTATTTAACTTATATGCAGAGTACATCATGAGAAATGCTGGGCTGGAGGAAGCACAAGCTGGAATCAAGATTGCCGGGAGAAATATCAGTAACTTCAGATATGCAGATGACACCACCCTTCTGGCAGAAAGTGAAGAAGAACTAAAGAGCCTCTTGATGAAAGTGAAAGAGGAGAGTGCAAAAATTGGCTTAAAGCTCAACATTCAGAAAACAAAGATCATGGCATCTGGTCTGATCGCTTCATGGGAAATAGATGGGGAAACAGTGGAAACAGTGTCAGACTTTATTTTTTGGGGCTCCAAAATCACTGCAGATGGTGACTGCAGCCATGAAATTAAAAGACGCTTACTCCTTAGAAGGAGTGTTATGACCAACCTAGATAGCATATTCAAAAGCAGAGCCATTACTTTGCCAACAAAGGTCCATCTAGTCAAGGCTATGGTTTTTTCAGTGGCCATGTATGGATGTGAGAGTTAGACTCTAAAGAAAGCTGAGTGCCAAAGAATTGATGCTTTTGAAGTGTGGTGTTGGAGAAGACTCTTGAGAGTCCCTTGGACTGCAAGGAGATCCAACCAGTCCATCCTAAAGGAGATCAGTCCTGGGTATTCATTGGAAAGACTGATGCTGAAGCTGAAACTCCCAAAACTTTGGCCACCTCATGCGAAGAGCTGACTCATTGGAAAAGACCCTGATGCTGGGAAAGATTTAGGGCAGGAGGAGAAGGGAATGACAGAGGATGAGATGGTTGGATGGCATCACCAACTCAATGGACATGGGTTTGGATGGACTCTGGGAGTTGGTGATGGACAGGGAGGCCTGGTGTGCTGCAGTTCATGGGGTTGCAAAGAGTTGGACATGACTGAGCAACTGAACTGAACTGAGGCCATTAATGACCTAGGAAGAACAGTTTCCATTGAAGTGATGGGGGACAAAAGTGTGATTCCAGTGAGTTTGAGAAAAATTGATGAAATAGTTGGTTAGAGTGTGTATAGACAACTTGTTTGGAATTTTGTTGTAAAGGAGAGCAGAGAAATGGGTTGATAACTGGAGAGATACCTTCAGAAGAGATCCTTTTTAAGATGAGAGGGAAAATACACCTACTCAGTGTCTCATATTGCTGTGTGTGGTCAAAATCAGTTGATTCTTAGGATATGTTAGAGAATTAACATTCTCTTTGGTTTATTTGACCATCTTGTTCTGTACCCGTCAAGACTTACAAACCATGTGTCAAGAGTCTGCAAAGGAAATTGTTATAAGTCATTAGCAGAATCTAAGAAGATTGGGATTTACTCTGGCATAGAGATGAATACCAGGAAGTAAAGAGAAATAAGGGAATACGTACAAGGAAGTTAGTCCTGCCACAGGATTGTGTTTGGGAATAGTTTAGAATCTGGTCAAGGCTATATGAGAAAGTACTTCTAGGTTTGAAATAATGCCAAGATTTAATTTATTACATTAAGTGCAACATCATTGTGAATATGTTTGTGGTGCATATTTCTACAGTGTCTCTGTGCACAGCTTTTATTGACCTGTTGTTGAAAGAACCAACTGTGTGTTACAAAAAGTTGAAATCTCCTCACAGACCTTCAGTATTCCTATTTTTGGCACAGTTTTCACCTTCTCTAAGTTTGGTTCTGAGCCATACTAAAACCTCCCTCTACTTCCTCCCTCTGATTTTAAAATGATCTGATGTTAGGTTTTCAGAGTTAAATAAATCAATTCTGTCTGGGATGTTTGCATTTGTAGTCTTATTTCTAATTGTGGAATGAAGATCTTTTTGTAAGAATAATTAGGCCCTCTTTCTGTTTTGTAAATTGTAATTCCTTCTAAACTGAGATAGAGGAGAATTTTGAAGATTTTTCTTCTACCTTTACCAAATTTGTTTCACAGAAGGGTGAAACAGACTGAATCTCTTCCATGGGAGTGTCTTATCTATAAACAGAACTATGTATCTACACTGGGCATCTCCTTTCCTGCTTCTAGTTAGCGTGTTTGTTGTTCAGTCTCTTGGTCTGAGTCTTTGCGACCCCATGAAAGTGCATGCGAGTTAGCATATGGGAGCGCACAAAAACTTTCTGGTCCCCTGGTGAGAATAAGAAAAACAAAAATCGCATTAAAAAAAATTAGAGGTAGCAAAAAATCAGTGGAATCAAGGAAGCCTTGGTGAACTGATTTCCAGAGATACATGAACTTCTTATAGGTGAGTCAAGAGTGTGGCAGCTTCCCAGCCTGGTTTCAGTATAGGATGCAGCACTAAATGGAAAGACTGAAGGGCTGAAGATAAATCATCCAATCTTCAAGAGACACTGTGGGCTTTTGGGGAAAGGGTGGGTATCTGACAAAGCCCCAAAGCAAAATTAAATCATTGAGCCTAATAATTTTATCTACCTTGAATTTTGCTTAAAGAGGAGTACAGGAGGGGTTGAAAAACCTAAAGAAATGTATAGTTCTGCAAATTCTAATGGTTCTTGAATTATGGGACACTGCTGGAGTTGAATCTAAAGGTAAACCAAACCCAGAATATGCAGAACTGTAGCCCAATTTCTTCCTATCTCAGATTTTGACAAGATCAAAAAGATATGACTGTGGTTGAGGATGAGAAGTTGGGGATTGAATTGATCACAGAAAAATTCACTCTGATTGAAGGCAGGAGGAGAAGGGGACGATAGAGGATGAGATGGTTGGATGGTATCACCAACTCAATGGACATGATTTTGAGTGAGTTGAT
Organism: Bos indicus x Bos taurus; assembly: GCF_003369695.1. Classification (NCBI taxonomy): domain Eukaryota; kingdom Metazoa; phylum Chordata; class Mammalia; order Artiodactyla; family Bovidae; genus Bos; species Bos indicus x Bos taurus. The sequence continues at coordinate 13,474,531 of NC_040095.1, read as the reverse complement.
TTTGAGTGAGTGAGCTCTGGGAGTTGGTGATGGACTGGGAAGCCTGGTGTGCTGCAGTCCATGGGTTGCAAAGAATCAGACACGACTGAGCAACTGAAGCTGCAGTCTGAAAGCTGCAGAACTGAAAGCTGCAGCCAGTTTCAGCTCAAATTGAATCTGCTAGAAATCTGAATTATCCGTGACTCATTCTAACTAGGGGTTTCCCATGTAGCTCAATGGTAAAGAATCTGCCTGCCAATACAGGAGACACAAGGGTAGGAAATGGCAAGGCACTCTAGCATTCTTGCCTGGAAAATTCCATGGGCAGAGGAGCGTGGCGGGCTGCAGTCCATGGGGTTATAAAGAGTCTGACATGACTGAGCGACTGATTGAGCATGCATGCATACATCCTAACTGAGGGAAGAGCATAATTCTCTGAGAAATAAAGAAAACTTAACAGTTTTACGCTCATTTCTCAACCCTCATAAAAAGGATTTAGAATACTATGAAAAAATATGAAACATAAAACAGGAAAATATGATTATATAATTAAGAGAAAACAGTGAACAGACTTCTTAGATGACCCAGAGTTAGGAGTCAGTGAGTTAGGAGACAGTTATTTTAAAGCAGGATAGCATGTGAGGGATTGAGTATTTCAGGAGAGTGATGGAAACTTTGGAAAAATACCAAATGCATATTCTAGAACTAAAAAATGCAGTATCTTTAAAAACACTGCTCAAATGGCCTTGATAGCAAATCTGTTATAAGAAATAGACCATAAGAAATGGTGAGTGTGTGAATAAATACAGAAGTCTGTTTTCTGGTCTTTAAATTTATATAAGTGACAGTGAATGTGTGTGTGTGTGTGTGTGTGTGTGTGTGTGCATGCGTGCACACTCAGGTGTTTCCAACTCTTTGAGACCCCATGCACTGCGTCACCATCAGTCCTTCCAAAGAATATTCAGGACTGACTTCGTTTAGGATTGACTGGTTTGATCTCCTTGCTGTCCAAGTGACCTGACAGACTTATCTGACATGAAATTTTCCAGGCAGCAATACTGGAGTCGGTTGCCATTTCCTACTCGACACCTCCCGTGTTGGCAGGCACATTCTTTACCCCCGCACCACCTGGGAAGCCCTGGGATTTATAATATATGGAAGTAAAGTTTATGACCATAGCATGAAACATGAGAGTATAAACAAACACATTATACTCTTTTGCATTTGTTATATATAAAATTATGTATGTAATTAGAATAGTATAATATTATTTGAAGGTGGACTATGATGAATTAAGAATATGTGCTGTACATTCCTAGAGCAGCCAAAATACTTGTGTTGTGTGTGTATGACTTAAAAGTCCGCACAATGAGATTATATAGGGAAATAAATATATTTGGAGGCAGGAAAACAGGAACAAAGAACAAGTTAAAAATAAATAGTAATGCAATAAACTTAAATTATACAAGTAATTATATTAAATACAAATGGTCTAAGCCAAGCATTGAAACATAGAAATGGTCAGGTTGGATAAAATAGCAAGAACCAACTATATGCTTTGTACAAATGGGCAATTTAAAAACAAATTTGGTTAAAAGCAATAGTGGGAAAAGGTATACTAACACTTATCAAAAGAAAGTTGTTATAGCAAAATATACTTTAAGGATTATTAGAGTAAAAGGACATTTTATAATGATAAAAGGATCCATTTATCAAGAAGATATAAGAACCCTAAATGTATATTTACAAAATATTCAGAATACATGAAATAAAATTTGATAGAAATAAAAGGAGAAATGGACATTTATACTTAGAGATTTCAGTACTTTTCAGTAATTAGTAGAAAAAGAAACCATAAATTAGGAAGGGTATGGAAGATTTGAACACCACTGTCAATCAGTTTCACATGACATTTTTTGAATACTAAGCCCAAGAGATGCAGAATGTGACATTTAAATATATATGAAACACCAAGGTAGATCTCATGTGAGGATGTCAGAACTTCAACATACTGTGGAAGACTTGAAATTATAATATTTTCTTTGTCTACAGTGAAATTAAGTTAGAAATCAATAACAAATGAGAATTCAGTTCAGTTGCTCAGTTCTGTCCAACTCTTTGTGACCCCATGGACTGCAGCACGCCAGGCCTCCATGTCCATCACCAACTCTTGGAGCTTACTCAAACTCATGTCAATGAAGTCGGTGATGCTGTCCAACCATCTCATCCTCTGTTGTCCCCTTCTCCTCACGGCTTCAGTCTTTCTTTCAGGGTCTTTTCCAAAGAGTCAGTTCTTTGCATCAAGTGGCCAAAGTATTGGTGTTTTCAGCTTCACCATCAGTCCGTCCAAAGAATATTCAGGACTGACTTCCTTTAGGATTGACTGGTTTGATCTCCTTGCTGTCCAAGTGACTCTCAAGAGTCTTCTCCAGTGGCATAGTTCAAAAGCATCAATTCTTTGGCACTCAGCTTTCTTTTTCTTTATAGTCCAGCTCTCATATCCATACATGACTACTGGAAAAACCATAGCTTTAACTTGACAGACCTTTGTTGGCAAAGCAATAGCTCTGCTTTTTAATATTCTGTCTAGGTCGGTCATAGCTTTTCTTCCAGGGAGCAAGAAGAGTCTCTTAATTTCATGGCTGCAGTCACCATCTGTGGTGATTTTGAAGCCCCCCAAAATTGTCTCTCATTTTTTCCATTGTTTCCCCATCTATTTGCCATGAAGTAATGGAATTAGGAGATCCCTGAATGGTGGTGTTTTTTGTTTTTTTTTAGCCATACCATGAAGCTTGTGGGATCTTAGTTTCCTGGCCAGGGATTGAACCCCAGGCACTTGGCAGTGGAAGCTCAGAGTCCTAACCACTGAACTCTTAGAGAATTCCCAGTCTGAATGTTTTAAAATTAAGGTGATTCTGAATAACTCATGGTTAAAAGAATAAATCAAATGGAAAATGAACATTTTAAACAAATGGAAAGACAACATATCAACATTTATGAAGTGAACTTCAGAATTCATAGCTTTAAATCTTGAAGAAGAAGAAAATATTAGAATCATTACTTAATAAGTTTTAGCCTAAGAGAAAAAGACAAATTCAAAACAAATAAAAAGGCAGAAAATATAGAGAAAATGAGCGAAATGGAAAATGTCCCATGTAAATGAACAAATTGTAAAATTTTCTCATTGGAAAAAAATCAGTATAATTGGTAAACTTAATGTTTAGAGCAATTTATATAACTCTTGAACTTGTGAATCAGCATGTGGTCTTTTATCCCTGGCTTCTTTATGGCATCATGTCCTCAGGGCTGCATTCAAGGAAGGTAAAGCAGTAGTAGTAAATCTTCTGGAGGCAGAGGCACTGTTGTTTGCTTAACTTCTGCCACACTGAGTTGACATAAGCAAGTCATTGTTGTTTAGTCACCAAGTCACTTCTAACTCTCTTGTGACCCCATGGGGCTGTAGCCTGCCAAGGCTCCTCTGTCCATGGGATTTCCCAGGCAGAAATACTGGAGTGGGTTGCCATCTCCTCCTCCAGTCAGCCCAATTTCAAGCAGTGGGGAATAGACTCTGGATCTCTTAATCTTGGTGGTGAAAGGCATTGTGGCCCTGTTTCTTGATTCATAGTGGTTAAATCTCAGGTCAGAGGTCTGGGATTTTACCCTATTTACAAGGTACTGTGTTAACTTGCCAGAAAACACAAACCAGAGACAAAGGGTTTATTACTCCCTGGAAAGCAAGCAGCCACCAGGGCAGTACTTGTGTTGGTTACTTGAGCCTGAATCTTCATAGGGCTTCACAGTGAAGGTCAGATTGGATCTGCACAGGTAGTAGTGTGCACTGAAGAAGGGAACCCTGAATTGGGAAACCTGACCACACATAGGACCACTCATGACTTGTCCTGTCCTCAGGAGAGTGAGAGAGAGAAACCTTACCTTTACTCTGGAATTTAAACAAATCTTCTCTGGCGGCAGGGGATGAGATGATTAGATAGCATCACCAACTCAATGGACATGAATTTGGGCAAACTCCAGGAGACGGTGAAGGACAGGGAAGGTGTGCTGGTGTACTGCAGTCCACAGGGTCACAAAGTGTTGGCCATGATTTAGCGACTAAACAGTGAACAACGATCTCTGGAGAGAAGACATTGAACTGCCTCAGTGTTGCTAAATGTTATTATCTGGAATGTATCCTTATATAAACATCTTAAATTGGCTGTAAATGACATTGTTCAGAGAACCCAGGCTATGCAGAAATGTGAGATGCTCATGGAGAATTATTTTCTTATATAGTGTATCTGCTTGCACAATAATATGCATTCTTCCCATATACAAAATCTTATCACTCTTCTCACTAGAGTGTCATGTCAGACTTGAGTCCAGTATCTTTATCATCTAACCAAGGTCCAAATACAGATAAGGCTCTGCTATGCCATTTTGTAATTAGAGAAATGCAAAACAAAAATACAGTGAGATACTGATCTTCACCTACTACATAGATTAAGAAAGACTGAGAATATCAAGTGTTGGTGAAAATTTAATTGGAACTCTGGGAGTGGTAAGTGGTAAAACTACTTTCTAAAATGATTTGTTTATTTTTTAAGAATAAAATTAAACATGCCTGTAGACTCAGTTCAGTTCAGTCACTCAGTTGTATCCCACTCTTTGCGACCCCATGGACCGTAGCATGCCAGGCTTCCCTGTCCATCACCAACTCCTGGAGCTTGCTCAAAGTCATGTCCATCAAGTCGGTGATGCCATCCAACCATCTGATCCTCTGCCATCCCCTACTCCTCCTGCCTTCAATCTTTCCCAGCATCAGGGTCTTTTCCAGAGTCAGTTCTTCACATCAGGTGGCCAAAGTATTGGAACTTCAGCTTTAGTGTCAGTCCTTCCAATGAATATTCAGGGTTGATTTCCTTTAGGATTGACTGGTTGCAGTCCAAGGGATTCTCAAGAGTCTTTTCCAACACCACAGTTCAAAAGCATCAGTTCTTTGACACTTAGCTTTCTTTATGAACTGTGATCTAGCAATTTCACTCCCCTTTATTTACCTGCAAGAACTGAAGCCTACATTCTCATTAATACTTGCACACAAATGTCATAGCACTCTTATCTAGGACAGGTTGTCTTGGTGAGGGTATTGACTGGAAAGTGGCACATAGGAATTTTTCTTGGGTGAGGAAAGATTTTATATCTTGATTGCTGTTGGTTATATGGATGTATGCATTTGCCAACCTATACTTTAAAGGTCTATTTTATTATGTAAATTATGTAAAAATACAAAAGTGGAAATTTCTGCAGCTGTGGGAACTCCTTATAACTTCAATATGTATGTCAATTGCTTTATTCGACCTTAAGTTTTTTTAACATATATATGTAACCATTGTTTGATATAAAAGTTTGTTTGGTTAACGTTGCTGGCATTGACGAAACTTTCTATCAGCATTCAGAAAACTAAGGTCATGGCATCTGGTCCCATCACTTCATGGGAAATAGATGGGAAACAGTGGAAACAGTGTCAGACTTTATTTTGGGGGGCTCCAAAATCACTTCAGATGATGTTTGCAGCCATGAAATTAAAAGACGCTTACTCCTTGGAAGGAAAGTTATGACCAACCTAGATAGCATAATTCAAAAGCAGAGACATTACTTTGCCAACAAAAGTCCGTCTAGTCAAGGCTATGGTTTTTCCTGTGGTCATGTATGGATGTGAGAGTTGGACTGTGAAGAAGGCTGAGCGCCGAAGAATTGATGCTTTTGAACTGTGGTGTTGGAGAAGACTCTTGAGAGTCCCCTGGACTTCAAAGAGATCCAACCAGTCCATTCTGAAGGAGATCAGTCCTGTGTGTTCATTGGAAGGACTGATGCTGAAGCTGAAACTCCAATACTCTGCCACCTGATGAGAAGAGTTGACTCATTGGAAAAGACCCTGATGCTGGGAGGGATTGAGGGCAGGAGGAGAAGGGGATGACAGAGGATGAGATGGCTGGATGGCATCACTGACTCGATGGACATGAGTGTGTGTAAACTCCAGGAGTTGGTGATGGACAGGGAGGCCTGGCATGCTGTGATTCATGGGGTCGCAAAGAGTCGGACACGACTGAGTGACTGAACTGAACTGAACTGAGCAGGGGTCAGACAGCAATGCTGACCTTAAGAGACATGTAGCTATTTCATCAGCCTTCTTTCCTCACCTCTTGCTGTATGTGCTGTAAGGCATAGCACATTTTATACATATAATTATTTTTATCCTTCAGGATCAAGTGCTCCTTTACAGTATTTGTTTTTTTCATTACATAAGTTTCTTACCTTTTTATTCTTGTTCTTTTACATATAACTATTTTCATTGTTTACTAGCATGTACTTATAGGTAATGGGTTAATAATGTTCATAAAGTTCCTCAGAAGTAAGCACAGGTTGTATCAAATACAGATTAGTAAATATGATAGCCATAATTAAACTAAAATCTTTCAGAACAACTAAACATCATCTGATAGCTATGGGCATGCCTGAGGAGCCTTTGTTGTGCATTTTAACTTCTGAACTCTTATTTAAAAAGATCATTCCAACATAAGATTTCTCTTAAATCTAGCCAAGTATAACTTGTGATCTCTTCAGATCCATAGGGAAGTATACATACTATATTTTTTAAAACTTTTACAGTGATTTCACTTTTCAGTTACAAATATTTCCCAAATGAGAGTTTATCAAAAAAGAATGGGAAGGGGAAAAGATGGTAATTTGAATATAGATATACGACTGTGGATTATTGTTGAAACTGTTAGGGGGGAAAAGAATCACATCATTTTCTTTATGATAAAGAATCTTGAATTATAGCTACTCTTCTAAATCTGAATCTCTAAGGGAGAAGCTACAGTAATCTGTAGTTTTGAAAAATAACCCTAAGGTGTACCATGGCACCCAAGGTTTTTTTTGGGTCCATGAGCAACTTTTTTCTTTCAACTGGCTGGAAACTTTGTTGGGATGGTCTATGAATGGTTTTCCAAATCTGTTTATAAAAATGTATCTTTCTCTTACTAGATTATTCCCTACACATCCACTATTGTGAGTCTTGACTTGCCATCTATTCTCACTCTTCCTGTATTTTTCAGTGTCCTTAATAACTGAACTACCTGGGTTGTCTATATTTGCTATGATGTTATCCTTCTCCTATTTCTTGAATCCCCTACAAACAGCATTTTGTCTCTATTACTCCTCAGTAAGATAATCAGTGACCTTTACCTTATTAAACAGTGGCAATTAAAGTTCTTACTAACATAGTTGATAACTTCCTCCTTGAAATAATTTTTTCCATTTAGCTTTTAGAATATACTTTGGGTGAATGAGGGGTGCTTTCTCTTGACTCACTGCCTCTTTTCAGTGTCCTTTGCTGGTTCTCTTCTCTTCTTTATGACCTCTATTTTTATAGTATCTCAGGGCTCAACCATTGAATTTGTTTTCTTCCTTCATTCCTTTCTTTTTGAACTTGTACTCTTCTATCCACGTTGATGCCCTTGATTCTTTCATGTAATTTATAACTTTGTTAATTTTTTAATATTTATTTAGTTATTTGGCTGTGTCAGGTCTTAGTTGCAGCACTCAGGATCTGTGGGTCCCAGAGCATGTGGGCTTAGTTGCTCAGTGGCATGTGGGATCTTAGTTCCCTGACCAGGGATTGAATCTCTGTCCCCTGCATTGAAAGGCAGATTCTTAACATTGCACCACCAAGGAAGTCCCTAATTTCATTACTTTAAATATCTCTAAACAGATAACTTCCAAATTTATAGTCTCAGTTTGGATTTCTTTCCACATCTCTGGATATTCATGCAACTGTCTACATAAGATCCCACTAGGACAGCTTTCAGGTATTTCAAACTCAAGTCTCTAAACACAAACTTTTCTTCTCACTAACCTCCTTCTGTAGCCATATTCCATCTCAATTCGTTGTTAGTCCCATTTTATCAGACTACCATGTTTGTAGGAGTATGTTGCGTGACAAAATAAGTGGCCATCTTTGCTTGATATACACAGAGGTGTTTTTTGTGGTATGTGCTATGTGTAGAATTTGTGGAGAAAGTTAACTCAGCAGTCCTAAACAATTTTTTATAAGGACAAATAGTCTAATATATTTAGAGTGACCCTTTAAAATTCTGAAACACGTATTTATTAATATCACTGAGCTTTTCAGAAAAAGATTATTCATGATGTATGTACTTTTAATTAATGCTGCTGTTTTGGGTTTGGGGCTGTCCTGTTTTGGAATGTGTTGTTTTCAGGTACAGAAAACCTAGCAATGGTTTAAGCAAATAGAGGATTTCATTTTCTTACACATCAAGAAATCCAGGTATTTCTGTGGTTGGCATTGGCTCAGCTGCTCAGCAGTGCTGTTAAGAGACCCCAGCTTGCTTTGTCTTTCTATTTTATCAGCCTTATTGGTAGGCTTTTAATCCTCATGCTTGTTGATTCATAGTCATCATGTTCACACCCGTCCCTAGATAAGGAAACAGATGTTTTTCCAGAATCCACTACCATTCTACCCCCAAAGTAGACTTCTAAGTACGTGTCATTGAGCTTAACTGTGTCATCTGTCACTTGTCCACCCTTCTTGGAAAGCTAAAAGTGGGTATTTAGCTAGGTCCATTACCACCTTGAATAAAAGAAACTTCTGAAAAGAGGGAAAAGACTGATAAGCAGTTAACAGTGTTTGCCACAAAGAACCACCAAAAACTACTAAATTTTAAGTATAATTGGTGATTAGAGTGTATTTGCTTGGGAAAACTTTTATTGTTTCCCAGTAAGCTCAAATAAATGGGATTTTAATGGTAGGTAGAGTGGTATCTGTTAATATAGGTGAGGGCTCTCAATAGTCTAAAAATATTATGAACAATAAATCCAGTTACTATTGAGAAATTAGCAATTTTGTGTGTGTGAGTTTATGTGACTGAATTATACAGGATTTTAATTTAGATTTTGGGATAAATAAGAAATTGGAAGAGATGTTCCTTAAAATCATAAAGATTATTTTTATTGTTAATTTTGTTTCTTTTTTTTGTTTTCATAGAATGTTGGCTCAATTAAGAAACATCAGGGAGATAAATTCAACCCAGTGGTAAGTAGTTTTAATTTCTTTTGTTAGAAAGTGTTTGCATTATTACTATGCCTTTTATTTGGTTGGCGCCTCTTCCTCCACTGTTTTTGTATCTGCCATTTTAAGCCTGATTTATAAAGTGGCTCTTAAATCACAGCACTAAAAGTTTAATGAACAGTCCCCATGTGGATCACTTCCTGTTCAGATCAAGTCAGTCTTTCTCCCTGTGCTTTACTTCCTTGCAGTATTGTATAAGGGAGGATCTCTTTGAATTTGGTTACTCATTTCTCTCTCATGTGGTGCTTTCCTCCTCTGACGTCAATAATTAAGGTCCCCCTCCTTTCTTATCAATTAGCAGTTTTAGTCTGCTAAATTAGGATCCATTTTTGTATTTGTTCAAGGACCACTGAATTTATTCTGAGGTCTCAATTGTCCTTTTCACTGCCTCTGTCCACAGGAAGTTCTGTTTTGTTTTGTTTTTTAATTCTCAAAGTTTTCATTTGAAATATAAACTCTTTGTGGTTTCCTAAAGCTAAGTATCTAGTTTTTTTTTTCTGAATTCACATTCTTTTCTGAGAAGTTCTGCAGTATTATTAGGACTACAGAAACGTCTTAGAGGTCATTTTACTTCCATTAGCAATTATTCTGCCCTGTAAATTGCCTTCTACCTCAAGTGCCCTGCACATACGATTTAATATACTAAATAATATACTAAAATAAATATACTCTTCTTTTTTACTGACCACTCTGTGTAGCACAGGAGATCTTAATTTCCAGACCAGGGATTGAAGCCATGCTGTCTTTATAAGGAGTGTGGAGTCTTAAGCACTGGACCACCAGGGAAATCCCCCACTCTTAAATCATTGTATTTGGTAACAGTGTGTCATGTTCCATTATTCTCAGCTGGGAGTTACGCTTTCACATCCATTATGATTTCTGGAAAATGGATTTTTTTAGGACATATTTTGCAAATTATTGAATACTATGATATATAAGTATAAGCATATAGTAGTTATAATATGAACCAGAGTAATAGTTTGAAGTATTATATTAGTGCTGTCTCTACAGTAATAGAAATGTTCCTTATCTTTTTTTATTCAGTATGGTATCCATTAGCCACCTGTGAGTATTGAGCATTTACAATATAGTCAGTGTGACTAAGAAACTAGATTTAAAATTTCATTTGATTTAACTTGAATTTTCAGGTTAAAATGCCACTCTGTCTACCATATTGGACAAAGCAGATAGTTTTTTCCCCACTTTTCTTAAATGTCCCCCCTAAGTCATTATCAGTTGAAAAAGAAAGTGTATATTCATTTTTAGAATCTTTTTTTCATTATCTCATTAAACATACAAGTATAAGCTAAATTCCCCTTTAATGATTAAATTCTTATTAGGTCAATAAAACTGCTTTTTCTGAGTAAAATGCACCTTCATAAAACTGTGGTGTGGGAGAAAACTCTTGAGAGTCCCTTGGACTGCAAGATCAGCCCTGGATGTTCTTTGGAAGGAATGATGCTAAAGCTGAAACTCCAGTACTTTGGCCACCTCATGCGAAGAGTTGACTTATTGGAAAAGACTGATGCTGGGAGGGATTGGGGGCAGGAGGAGAAGGGGACGACAGAGGATGAGATGGCTGGATGGCATCACCGACTCGATGGACATGAGTCTGAGTGAACTCCGGGAGTTTGTGATGGACAGGGAGGCCTGGCGTGGTGTGATTCATGGGGTCGCAAAGAGTTGGACAGGACTGAGTGACTGAACTGAACTGAACTGAAGGATATTCAGTAAACTTTATTGACAAAGTAACTTTTTTTTTATTGAGGTATAGTTTATATATAACATTACATTAGTTTGAAGTATATGACATAATGATTAGTATTTGTATATGTTGGACAAAGAAGGCAATGGCACCCCACTCCACTACTCTTGCCTGGAAAATTCCATGGATGGAGGAGCCTGATAGGCTGCAGTCCATGGGGTCGCTGAGGGTCTGACGCTATTGAGCGACTTCACTTTGGCTTTTCACTTTCATGCACTGGAGAAGGAAATGGCAACCCACTCCAGTGTTCTTGCCTGGAGAATCCCAGGGACGGGGGAGCCTGGTGGGCTGCCGTCTATGGGGTCGCACAGAGTCGGCCACAACTGAAGCGACTTAGCATATGTTGGAAAATGATCCTTATAATATGTCTAGCAACCATCCATCACCATACATAGAAGCAATTTGTGTGTGTGTGTGATGAGAGCTTTCAATCTACTGTCTTAGCAACTTGCAGATATGCAGTACAGTATTATTAGCTGTAGTCACCATGCTGTACATTACATCCCCATGACACAGAAATTTTAGATAGAAACATTTGATGTTTGACATTATTAGTGTAAGGAAGGAAAAATTTTCCCTTCCCCCTGTTAGGGTTCCTGGCTGGGTCTGAAAATTTAACTGACAAAGACAGATTAACAGGAGAAAAATGTATTCATTTGTTTAATGTAAGTTTTAAAGGACACAGGGAGCCTTTGTAAGGAAAGGAAGACCCAAAGAAACAGTTAAACAAGTATTTTTATGTGATGTTTGATAAAGTGGACTGTTGTGTAGAAATACAATAGGTCAAAGAGTAAATGTAGTAAACGGGGAGATTTAGCAGGCCCTGTTCATTAGAATTTCTCTCCCTTCATCTTTAGAGATACCTTCTAGTATAAAGAAGACCCCTTTAACAGAAACATTTTTATGACCTGTTTCGGGGGGAAAGGCACAGAGATCAGAGTGACCTTCCTGCTTCTGCTATTTTCTCAAATTCCTTTAGGTTAAGATACTAAGTATTCCCTGAGTACCGTATTTTGTCCTGAACTCCCATCAGTTGTTTGTCTCTATAAACCCTAAAGGAGAAGTATGTAGTAAAGACCAATTGATGTTTGATTTCTGAGATGAGTATATCCTAATATATTGAGAAATAGTATAGTGCAGTATGAGTACAGAATCAGTTTCTTTATGGAAAATGGGGATGATAATAGTACATGCCTTAAGATACATGAGGATGAAATGAGAATAAACATATAGTTTATATGAAGAATTTAGCACAGTGCCTGGTGCACATGGTGATTAAGTAAGAATAGTCAGATTTTTTTTTCTTTACTTGCTAGGGAAATACTTAACCCTTACTGTCAAACACTTTAAGAATATGATATAATTTGAAGAGTTAGAATCAATGCCTTGCAGATTCATGTTGGAGCCTGAGGCAAAAGAGAAAAATTAGTCATACTGATTCTGTCTTTACTTTTAAATTAACCGTGGATTAATGAATTATTTTTCCAAGAGTTTGATTTTTTACAAAAATGTTGCATTAAAATACTTAGTTTGATTACTGAAGGGTTTTACTGTGTCTGAGGCATTTGCCTCACTGGCTTTAACCTAGTCTTGGCTCTGGGTAGAAGTAATCTAATACTTTAATGGAGTCTTCTGCCTAGGGCAAGAATTTATTATTATTTTGCAAAGAATTGATAACATTAATTAGAAGTCATTCTTATTTTATTGAGATGGGCTTTTTCTTTTAGTAAATTAATGTTAACCTCCTAGTTGGAATTAACCTCTGTATGTATGTATGTGTTCTTAATAAAACTAGCCTTGAAAATTTTCACTAATTCAGAATTGAATCTTTCCCCCAGTTAGATTGAAATGAAGTCTGCACTGGTGGGCTGCCGTCTATGGAGTTGCACAGAGTCGGACACGACTTAAGCGACTTAGCAGCAGCAGCAGCACTTTATTGAAGCAAGTTTCTTCTCTAGTGTGTAACCTTAAGCAAATATAAAATCTGTACACTTCAGAAAAATTAAAAGAACAGCATTAATTGAAACAAAATATACTTCGCATAGATAGGAATTCTGATGTGGGAGAGTTACAGGAAAGTTAAATGGCTGGTTAGGGAGACCTGAAAATACCTTTGCACTCCCACTTTTCTACTCAGAATTGCATATAGTCAAGTTCTTAATTAAGAAGCAGCTCTTAATCAGAAGTTAAATAAATTTCTTTGTTATATTAGGGTTTTTCTTGTTGATGAGCAGACTTATAAAGCCTAGTTCTTTTCAGTTCAGTTCAGTAGCTCCGTCCTGTCCGACTCTTTGCGATCCCATGGACAGCAGCACTCCAGGCTTCCCTGTCCATCGCCAACTCCCGGAGCTTGCTTAAACTCATGTCCATCAAGTCAGTGATGCCATCCAACCATCATCCTCTGTCATCCCTTCTCCTCCTGCCTTCAATCTTTCCCAGCAACAGCATCTTTTCCAATGAGTCAGTTCTTCCAAGGTGGCCGAAGTATTGGAGTTTCATCTTCAGCATCAGTCCTGCCAATGAATATTCAGGGTTGATTCCCTTTAGGATTGACTGATTGGATGACCTTGCAGTCCAAGGGACTCTCAAGAGTCTTCTCCAACACCACAGTTCAAAAGCATCAATTCTTCAGTGCTCAGCTTTCTTTATGGTCCAACTCTCACATCCATACGTGACTACTGGAAAAACCATAGCTTTGACTAGACGGACCTTTGTCAGCACAGTAATGTCTTTGCTTTTTAATATGCTGTCTATGTTTGTCATAACTTTTCTTCCAAGGAGCAAGCGTCTTTTAATTTCATGGCTGCAGTCACCATCTTCAGTGATTTTGGAGCCCAAGAAAATAAAGTCTCTCACTGTTTCCATTGTTTCCCCATCTGTTTGTCATGAAATGATGGGATCGGATGCCATGATCTTAGTTTTCTGAATGTTGAGTTTTAAGCCAGCTTTTTTACTCTCCTCTTTCACTTTCATCAAGAGGCTCCTCAGTTCTTCTTGGCTTTCTGCCATAAGGGAGGTGTCATTCTGAAATGGTTCTTTTAGAAGCATATAAATGGTTACTTTGAACTGTGGTGTTGGAGAAGACTCTTGAGAGTCCTTTGGACAGCACAGAGATCAAACCAGTCAATCCTAAAGGAAATCAACCCTGAATATTCATTAGAGGGACTGATGGTGAAACTGAAGCTTCAATACTTTGGCCACATGATGTGAAGAGCCAACTCATTAGAAAAGATCCTGATGCTGGGAAAGATTGATGGAGGAGAAAACGACAGAGGATGAGATGGTTGGATGGCATCACCAACTCAATGGACATGAGTTTGAGTAAGCTCCAGGAGGTGGTGATGGACAGGGAGGCCTGGTGTACTGCAGTCCACGGGATTGAAAACATTCGGACACAACTGTGCAACTGAACAAACAACAACAACAAATGGTTACTTTTAGGATCATTTTGTGAAGTACAAAAGTGCTTGAGTTTATTTTTAAATTCACTATAAATTTGAGTGTGAAGTGAAATGGGCCTTAAAAAGCATTACTACGAATAAAGATAATGGAGGGGATGGAATTCCAGCTGAGTTATTTCAAATCCTAAAAGATGATGATGTTAAAGTGCTGCACTCAATATGTCAGCAAGTTTGGAAAACTCAGCAGGGGCCACCAGACTGGAAAATATGTTTTCATTCCAATCCCAAACAACATTCAAATTACAGTGTAATTGTGCCCATTTCACATGCTAGGAAGATTATGCTCTAAGTCCTTCAAGCTAGGCCTCAGCAGCAGTACGTGAACTAAGAGCTTCCAGATGTACAAGCTGAATTTAGAAAAGGCAGAGGAACCAGAGATCAAATTGTCAACATTCATTGGATCATAGAGAAAGCAAGGAAATTCCAGAAAAACATCTATTTCTGCTTTATTGACTATGCTAAAGCCTTTGACTGTGAATCACAGCAAACTGTGGAAAATTCTTAAAGAGATGAAAATACCAGACTACCTTACCTGCCTCCTGAGAAACCTGTATGCAGGTCAAGAAGCAATAGCTAGAACCGGACATGGAACAACAGACTGGTTCAAAATTGGGAAAGTAGTGAGACAAGACTATATATTGTTACCCTGCTTATTTAACTTCTCTGCAGAGTACATTATGCAAAATGCTGGGCTGGATGAATATCAAGCTAGAATATCAAGCTCGATTGCCGGGAGAAATATCAACAACCTCATCGTATGCAAATAATACCATCGTAATGGCAGAGAGTGAAGAGAAACTAAAGAGCCTCTTGATGAATGTGAGAGAAGAGAGTGAAAAAGCTGGCTTAAAACTTCAACATTAAAAAAGCTAAGATCATGGTATCCGGTCCCATCACTTCATGACAAATAGAAGGGGGAAATGTGGAAGCAGTGACAGACATTTTTTTCCTTGAGTTCCAGATTCACTGTGGACAGTGACTGTAACCATGAAAAAGACGCTTGCTCCTTGGACGGAAAGCTGTGACCAACCTAAACAGCATATTAAAAAGCAGAGACATCACTTTGCCAACAAAGGCGTGGACAGTCAAAGCTATGGTTTTTCCAGTGGTCATGTGAGAATTGGACCATAAAGAAAACTGAGCACTGAAGAATTGATGCTTTTGAAGTGTGATGTTGGAGAATACTCTTGAGAGTCTCCTGGACTGCAAGATCAAACCAGTCAATCCTACAGGAAATCAGCCCTGAGTATTCATTGGAAGGACTGATGCTGAAGCTGAAGCTCCAATACTTTGGTCACTTGATGCAAAGAGCCAGCTCACTGGGAAAGACCCAGCTCACTGGGAAAGACCCTGTTGCTGGGCAGAAGGAGAAGGGGGCGGCAGAGGTTGAGATGTGCGGATAGCATCACTGACTCAATGGACATGAATGGTTCTGAGTAAACTCCAGGAGATGGTGAAGGACAGGAGAGCCTGGCATCCTATAGTCCATGGGATCACAAAGAATCAGATAGGACTTAGTGACTGAACAACAACGACAAATATAAAAAATTTGATAGGAAAGCAGTGTAAATGCATTCTGTTGAGTGTGTTTACAGAAGGGAATATTTATCTGTGAGGTATAAACTCTGAGAATTGAACTGGAATAGTTTGTTTTGAAAAATTGTTATAATGCTTTTACTAAACTTATTTTTGTTTGCATATTTCAGTGTCTAAAAATGACTACAAAACGAAGTTTATTTGTGCGGTTGGTACCATGTCGTTGTCTTCGAGGAGAAGAGGAGACTGTCACTACTCTTGATTATTCTCATTGCAGTTTGGAACAGGTTCCCAAAGAGATTTTTACTTTTGAGAAAACTTTGGAGGAGCTCTACTTAGATGCTAATCAGATTGAAGAGCTTCCAAAGGTATGTTAATCTGATCTTTCAAGAATTGCCTTTGGTTATTTTTATGCCTAGAAATATGATATTCCTAGTGTTGCCATAATGCTGATACATATGTATATATTATTGCCCCTGTTTTGGTTTAATTTCATCTTTAGAATACGTAACACAATTCAGGTTTTTTAAATTGAATTTTTAACCTTTATCTCTTGAAGTTAATTGCTTTATCTTTTCAAGTTAATGGCTTATTTATGCAAATAATTTAAAATTTTATATTTAATTCCAGGCTTGTTAGAGCCACTAAGGTAGATAGTAAAGTGAAGTGAAAGTCACTCAGTCATGTCCAGCTCTTTGGGACCTCATGGACTATACAATCCATGAAATTCTCAAGGCCAGAATACTGGAGTGGGTAGCAGTTCCCTTCTCCAGGGATCATTCCAACCCAGGGATCGAACCCAGGTCTCCTGCATTGCAGGCGGATTCTTTACCAAATGAGCCACCAGGGAAGCCCAAGAATACTGGAGTGGGTAGCAGTTCCCTTCTCCAGGGGATCTTCCCGACCCAGGAATTGAACTGGAGTTTCCTACATTGCAGGCGGATTCTTTACCAGCTGAGCTACCAGGGAAGCCCAAAGTAGATAATAAGACTCTATAGTTTCTGCAGCCAACAGATTTACCTAGACAAAGAATTGAAATTAATGTTTTTCTAGTTTTCATGAGTTTTTGATCTAGTAATTGAGGATAAATTGTCCTTTTAGTTATCACATCAGAATTTTGTTTTTTTAACAGCTTTGCAGAGGTACTATTCTGTTTTCCCCATTTCAGTTTTGTTTGGAAGGGCTTTGGAGGACCTAATGTTTCTGAAATATAGGAACAACTAGCAGGAGAAAGTTGGTTTGTTGCCATGAAACATCCTCTCCCATTAACAACTTGCTTGCTAAGATATTTTAGTTGTTACTTCTTTTTTTCCCTTAAATTCTAACCTGACTTCATCCCCTACTCAGTTTCTTATTTTTGCAGAGAAAGTTGCAATAGTTTTACCACCCAAACAACAGTGTTTTTTAAGCTGTGGGTGTAGACTCATTAGTGGCTCATAAAAATCAATTTAATATATGGGGCATTTCCAAAAAATAAACTCTTATTTGGACTGGCAGATTTAGAAGACAAAAAATATAAGACATCCAATTAAATTACAAATTTCAAATAAATAGTAATTTTTTAGTGTAAGTGTGTTTCATGCAGTGTATAGGACACCTCTCTCACTAAAAAAATTATTGTTTATCTGAACTTCAAGTTTAACCAGGCATCCTGTATTTTATTTGGTAACCCTAACTATCATAGAGTAAAAAATAGGGAATGTTGCCTGTATCTATTATAACATAAAATATTTGTTTTAGATTTATGTGTGTATTTATATATATCCCGGATGGCAGCATTGTTTTGAAAGAGTTGCTGTTTGGGTGGCTAGTATAGTAGTAAAATCATTCTGAAAGCCAGCACCATCTGAGATTGTCTTATAAAGAAATCTTTATATAGCTGTGGATAAAATATTAGAAGTTGTGGGTTGCGTGATCATGAATTTCTTCCCTAGGTTGTGATAGGGTGCTTTGTAATTGACTGTTTGCTTGCGTGTTATTTTTCAGCAGGGAATTTATCTTCCTTAGCTAGGTCTCCTAGAGAAAATGGAAGACCAAAATTAGTCCCATTTTCTAATCACCACCAGTGAGGTCTCATTTTGGGAACTGTGTTGAAAAGAGAGAGGGATGCTATGATAGTGCAAATAACTGAATCACTTATCATGCCTAGCAATTTTCCATTTTTGGAAGAATGCTCTCCTTAAATAGGATTTATTCAGTGCCATCCTGCACACAGTTTTGTTTTTTCCTAAAGATTTTACTTTTTAAAGCAATTCTAGATCAACAGCAAAACTAAGAGGCAAGTATAGAGATTTCCCAAGGCCACATAATGGCTCAGATGGTAACGAATCTGTGTGCAGTGCAGGAGACCCAGGTTCAATCCTTGGGTCATTGGGAATATCTTCTGGAGAAGGGAATGGCAACCCACTAGTATTCTTGCCTGGAGAATTCCATGGACAGAGGAGCCTGGCCAGCTACAGTCCGTGGGGTCACAAAGAGTTAGACATGACTAGGTGACTAACACATGCACATAGATTTACCAAATATGTAACCTGTCCCCACACATGCATGGCTTCCACCGTTACCAGCATCCCCGCTTTGGTACCAGAGTGATTAAACCACCATAGTACTTAGAACTGATGAACCTGTGTTGAAAAATCATAATCACCCAAAGTCCATAGTTGACATTATGGTTTGCTCTTGGTGTAGTGCAGTCTGTGGATAGCACAATGCATATAATGACATGTATTCATCATTATGCAATCAAACATAGTATTTTCAGTACCTAAAAATCCTCTGTACTCTGCAAAGGTTTTTTTTTTTTTTTTTTTTTTAATATGAAGCTTAGAAGTAGCCCATGTACTTACTGCTGCTGCTGCTGCTGCTAAGTCACATCAGTCGTGTCCGACTCTGTGCGACCCCATAGATGGTGGCCCACCAGGCTCCCATCCCTGGGATTCTCCGGGCAAGAGTACTGGAGTGGGTTGCCATTTCCTTCTCCAGTGCATGAAAGTGAAAAGTGAAAGTGAGGTCGCTCAGTCGCGTACGACTCTTCGAGATCCCATGGACTGTAGCCTACCAGGCTCCTTCGTCCATGGGATTTTGCAGGCACAGGCAAGAGTACTGGAGTGGGTTGCCATTACCTTCTCTGGTACTTACTGCCTTTGGTTAAATATATTTAAGTCCCATTTTCATTATTGTGATTTTAGCATAACAGTATGTTTGCTCCCTTATTTTATTTTTCTCTCAAATCAGAGTTCTATATTTTAATTAATTTAAAACCAATTTTACATATTTGAATTTATATAAATTCAGCTTATAAACTTACATTTTGGAATAAGGATACTTGAAACATAAGATCCAAAGTGAAAGTGAAAGGGTTAGTTGCTCAGTTGTGTCTGACTCTTTGCTATCCCATGGACCATAGCCCACCAGGCTCCTCTGTCCATGCAGCTCTCCAGTCAATAATACTGGAGTGGGTAGCCATTCCCTTCTCCAGGGAATCTTCCTGACCCAGGGATTGAACCTGGGTCTCCTGAATTGCAAGCAGATTCTTTACCATCTGAGCCATTGGGGAAGCCCTTTTAGTTTACTAGATTTAGCAGCCACTTATTTCTTATGACCCTAACAGAAAATACACCATATGCTAGATTTTGTTAAGTGCATTTTGCCCAGGGTAGAAGTGTGAGGATATAAATCATTCTGAGTAGTCCAATTGTATTCAAATATATAATAGCATAAAATAATAAGAGGTCTTCTCTGGTATGTGTGTAGGTATAATTCATTCAGTTTTAATGATGTTAATAATATTTGTCTTTCTAACGGTTAATAAATGAAATATTTAAGGAAACTGAAGGAATAATCAACATCCTTCTCTACCTTGTTTCAACAGCAACTTTTTAACTGTCAGTCTCTACACAAACTGAGTTTGCCAGATAATGATTTAACAGCATTACCAGCATCTATTGCAAATCTCATCAATCTCAGGGAACTGGATGTCAGCAAGAATGGTAAGATTCTTTCTTTCTAAATTTTTGTGCTTGGGGAACATGTTAAATAAATAAAATTTCTTTTGTATTTTACCAGATAAAAAAGAATTTTAAAAGTCAGATTGCAGTCTGTTATATTAGTTTTTTTATATATATGTATAAATCTATGAGAATTTAAAGCAAAATGAAGAATAAGTATAAACATTTTTAAATAGCTTTAATTGAAATGCTGTGGATATGTGCATGCACATCTGTGTCCTTAAATCTTTTTTCATATATATATTTACTGCCATGTTTGTGATGATGAGAAACTAGTAACAAGTAGCTGTAATGTCGATTGTTAATAACACATTTTGAATCATCTGTAAGCATGGACTGTAATGTAGCTCCTAATGATACTGACGTAAAATATTTACAGTGTAATGTTAAAGTTTAAAAAAAAGTTGTGCTACATTAATGAATTGAACATCAGCAAATACTTATTGAGAGACTACTCTGTGCCAAATACTTTATTAGGAGCTTGGATTACAAATTAATGATGAAAAGTAAAAGGACATAGTCACTGTTCTCTTGGGGTACATTGTCTTGGTTTTGTGTGCTTAGTTTGAACATTAAAGTGTGGAAGAGATGTTCCAAATTGTTAATTCCTTACCTTGAAGTGAGAGAGAAGTAACACTTAAAAATTTTAGAGTGAGCATATTACAATATATTGGAATAATATTAGAATAAGCATTTCCCAAGACCAAGGAAATCCTTATACATAACCACAATATCATTATCACTCAAGAAATTTGACACCATATTTTCCCCTGTTGCCTAGTAATGCCCTTTTTAGCTATTTGCCCAACCTACACCAAGTTAAAGATCACATGTAGCTTTCAGTTGTGTCTCTTTGATCTTTTAAAACCAGCTTGTCCATCTTTTTGTGATGTTGTTTTTGTAGAGTTCAGATCAGCTGACTTTTAGTTGTTAAGAGTTTTCTTCTCATGATTTTATTTTAGGTTAATTAATTTCCTCAGCTTCTTCAAGGGCAGTTTGAAATTTGTCTCCATTCCTCATGCTTAATAGAGTGGCAAGTATTGTGTAAATTCCAAAGAAAATGAACTTGATCCATTACCATTGTAGCTGTACATACACTGACAGTTAAGTAGCATTGTAGAAATTTGGAACTGTGACATTAGAAGTCATTAAGTGTAACCTTCCACTCTGAAGGGTTATCTCTTCTACTTTTTGGTGTTAAGGGTAAAATCACATACACAAAGGCTAGTAACCAATGTTAATAGTCTTCATAGTATGAAACTGTTCCTTGGCTCAATAATGTACATGCTTTATTCTCCTCCTGAAAATGCAGTAATTCCAGACTTCTCTAAACTTGAGAATTGTGCAGTTACGCCCTACAACATCATTCAATCAGTATCTTAGACTTTCATGCAAAGAATAACGTGTTTGAGTTATGACAACCCATTGGACTGTAGTGTTTCTTTTTTTTTCATTCTAGCTTCAGCAGTTCTTTGTGGATTATTGAAAACCTGCTTTGTACAATTCTGTCAGCTTGTGAGTGTTTTTTGAAGAGTTAGAATTTCTATGTGACCAAAAGATTTAGGATAAGCACTTAAGTATTCTTCTCTGAAAGAGAATGGCATTAGTTATTGTTATCAGTAAAATCTTACAATTTATTTCATTAAAAATTAAGCTGATTTTGTCTATTCTTTTCTTGTCTTTCTATGTGATCGCATCTATTTTTTAAATGGCAGAATCAGTCCCTTGCCTTTTATTTGTTTTCTTCTCTTCTTAGTCTTAAACTTATGTCTAAATGCAACTGCATTTCATTGATGATGAACAAAGTAAGTGAAGAGAGACAAGAAACTATGATTATGTCAGAACCATTCCTTGACTGACAAAAATTCTAGTACTTCTAATTCCTAATCTAATAGTCATCATTACGACTGATGTAATTAACCCATTTTACTTTTATAGAGTTGAGAGTATTTTAATTAACTTGTGTAAGCCTCAAGTATATGCTTATACGAGTCTACATTATTATTACTTTTTGGCTGTGCCTTATGGCTTGTGGGATATCAGTTTTCTGACTACAGACTGAACCCAGGCCACAGCAGTGAAAGCCCAGAATCCTAACCACTAGGCCACCAGAGAACTCCAAGTCTACATTATTGAAAACAGGAATATATTACACATATTACAGCATGATGTGGTTGATTATGAGAATTTTGAGTTTCATTATTTGTACATTTAAGTTAACAGCTTGCTTAAAAGAAAGGATAGCACGTTAAATGAAAGCAGTGTTTATCAAATTTTGGAATTACTTTTATTTAGTATTAAGATGGCCATTATGTTAGAGATGGATGAGTTTCATCTTTTATTCTGAATGAGAAAATTGAATTACCCCTAAATATACTCCAGTGTTCTTGCCTGGAGAATCCCAGGGACAGGGGAGCCTAGTGGGCTGCCATCTATGGGGTCGCACAGAGTCGGACACGACTGAAGCGATTTAGCAGCAGCAGCATACCCCTAAATATTTTCTCTGTTACAACATCTCATTATGTTAAATGTTGCATAAGATTCTTTAATCTTGTATCCAAGTTCTAGTATTCTTATCCTTTTAGGTGTTTTTATCAGTTCAATCTAATGATATTCTATCTTAATATAACATATTTTTTTCATGTTTACTATCTATATGACCCCTGCTTGGAAGGAGGCAGGAAACATTGTGGCATGCTTTATTAGTGTTTCAGCAAGCTGTATTTATTTAAAAGCACTTGTTTTAGGATTCTTTACTTTCATATTTTCTTAGTTTCTGATATTCTAATATTTCTTCCAGTGTTTCTCACTGGCAAGTAATATGGCTTAGTGATTAAAACATTTGTTTAGAAAGAGAAAAATTGAATTGTATTCTGATCATTATTTCTTTATTTGCCATGTTGCTATATTTGGAAATTAATCTCATTCTCAGTTAGACTATACATACTTTCATCAATATTACCACTTCCCGTTCTGCCTCATGAGACTGCTAACCACATTGTGGACCAGTGTGTATACAGGAAGTATATAAATTTAAGGTGTTGATATTTGTCTTCATTTTGTAAGGAATTCACTTTTTATCATTTGATAATAAAACTAAAGTCTTAATTTACGAGTGTTAATTTGTCCTTTTTCTTGTCTAAAGTTTTGGTATTGTTAGCTTTTTAAAGAAAGGAAAATCTCACCAGGCTACTATGCCAAGTCACTGCAAATAGCAACTGGTGTTAGAGAAATTAACATTTAACATCCATTGTGTTCATGTGGCTTCTTTTTTTTTTTTTTTTTCTTTTTTGCTGCACTGTGTAGCATGTGGGATCTTAGTTCCCTAAGGGGTTGAACCCCCACATCTCCTGCATAGCAAGATGAATTCTTAGCCACTAGACTGCCAGCGAAGTCCTGGCCTGTTTTCTTGAGCAGACTATTAGAGATGATGATTAAAATAATTTGCAGAAGGGGTTGATAGAGAAAGCTGATGGAGGGAGAAAAGAAACGAAGACTATCTAGCTATCAGTTCTCTCTATAAAAGCACACTGAATAGAAACTAGGAATTTTAATGCAGAGAAACCAGAAAGAGTAGTTCAGATCTTTCTGTCTGATACGGGAATGCTGGAGAGGTTAATTATGCCTTTTTAAAACTGAGTCAAAACATTCAGAAAGAATGGGTTGAACGTTTATGGGTCAAAACAGGAAGCAGTTCCTTGAATCTGAGAAAATCTGATGATTGGGGACAAAGTACTGGAAAAGGCTCTTCACTTTTAAGTTCAAAGAAGTTATATTGATTACAAGGGATTATTGATTACTGGGGAAGTCACTTACTTTTTTCTGTTTTAAAATTTCTAAAGTTGTTGATTTGCTTAATAGTTAATGTTGCTTAAATTCAGCTGTTTTAATAAATCAGATTATTTAAGATAACGAAAGAAGAAAAATCATGTGTTAAACTGACATGGAACTTAAAAAACGTAGTCTGGTGATCACTGGTCACTGCTAAGTGTGTTGTTAATGTAGACCATAAGTGGGGTGTACAGTCACTGACCTGGTGCTAACCATACATCTGTTATCCCCTAGCCAGTATAGTCATTTAAGTTTGCAGTTTCTGGTTCAGACTCTTGACTGGAAATCAGTGTTACATTCTGTACTATTTGTTACCATAGTCTTTAAAACACAGAAACAGTAAAGAACCACTATTAACTTACATTGTACATTTGGGTCATTGGAGGGATATTGATGCCCTCCAAACAAAGATCCCCAGGATTACCTGTGATTGAGCCATGGGGATGGAAGGCGAGTCGCAGCGGGTGCTAAAA
The DNA here is from genome assembly GCF_003369695.1 of Bos indicus x Bos taurus. NCBI lineage: Eukaryota > Metazoa > Chordata > Mammalia > Artiodactyla > Bovidae > Bos > Bos indicus x Bos taurus. Next base: position 13,450,334 of record NC_040095.1, on the reverse strand, counting down.
GACTATTACAGGATTTGGGCTTGTACTTGATGATTGGAAGAGGATTTAAGAATATGAGCGTTTGCTATGGATGCAATGCTGTCAAGAAGTATAATTCTGTGACTGAGAATATTAATAAATGTTATCTATAGGGAGGGCAGATTAGAGCAAAGCTAAAGCTATAAGCACTAAAGCAGCAGCAGTCACACGTTAGAAGAAGGGATGGCTTGGACAAGATTCACATTTTGTCTTTGTTAAGTTGTGATTACAAATACACTTTTGTCTTGATCTCTTGTGGTTAAAGAGTGGCCTCCTTTAATATTGGTATTATGTGAAATTGCTTAGTTCAACAGGGAAATACCAAGGTCTCCCTTTGATTGCATCTTGTTCATAGAAAGACCAAGGACTAGCTGATGGTACCAGGCTAGTTCTTCGATTAGATTTCAGGAGGTATTTTCTCTTTCTCAGCAGTAAAAAGAGAACTCTAATGTATAACCAAAATAGATTAATCTGAGCAGGATAGCCATGTTTAATAGTATCTTCATTTTATTAAATTTCAGCCACAGAGTCAAATTTTTATGACAAGAGTATATGACAAAGAAAGAATACTGTTGAAGTCAAGTGAGAATGAAAAAGGAACAGGTAGTTGAAATTGCTAAAGAATTAAGTAATTCATGATAAAATTCAGGTTATGCATACTTTATCTATGAGGATGAAAGAGCCGTCTTTGGAGACAAGCTAACACAAGCATTGAGCTTAGGCCTCATTGAGAAAGTGAGAACAAGGATTTGGTGGAAGTGAGGAAGTTAGTGATGCAGATATCTAAGGTAAGAATGTACCAGAAAGAAGAAACAGCCAGTGTACAGTTTGTAAGGTGAGAGTGTCCATGGCATGTATGAGAAACAGAAGACTATAGTAGCTAAAACATAGTGAGCAAGATGGGAGTGATAGGAATAGAGGTCAGAAAGGTAGGGATTTGGAGCAAAAAGACAATGTAGAGCCGTAGCTTTGACATTTACTCTCATTCAAGTGGAATCACTTGGAAGGGTTTGAGTCAGGTCATTCAGAGCATAATCTGACTTGCATTTTATTTTTATTTTTTTATGTTTTTTAAAAATTTATTTTAATTGGAAGCTATTTACTTTACAGTATTGTAGTGTTTTTTGCCATACATTGACATGAATCAGCCATGGATTTATGTGTTCCGCATCCTGAACCCCCCTTCCACCTCCCTTCCCATCCCATCCCTCTGTGTCATCCCACTGCACCAGCCCTGAGCACCCTGTCTCATGCATTAAACCTGGACTGGCGAGCTGTTTCACATATGATAATATACATGTTTCAATGCTGTTCTCTCAGATCATCCCTTGCCCTCTCCCACAGAGTCCAAAAGACTGTTCTATGTCTCTTTTGCTGTCTTGCATATAGGGTTATCCTTATCATCTTTCTGAACTCCGTATATATGTGTTAGTATACTGTATTGGTGTTTTTATTTCTGACTTACTTCACTCTGTATAATAGGCTCCAGTTTCATCCACCTCATTAGAACTGATTCAGACGTATTTTTTTTAATGGCTGAGTAATATTCTATTGTGTATATGTACCACAGCTTTCTTATCCGTTCGTCTGCCAATGGACATCTAGGTTGCTTCCATGTCCTGGCTATTATAAACAGTGCTGCGATGAACATTGGGGTACACGTGTCTCTTTCAATTCTGGTTTCCTCAGTGTATATGCCCAGCAGTGGGATTGCTGAGTCCTATGGCAGTTCTATTACCAGTTTTTTTAAGGAATCTCCACACTGTTCTCCATAGTGGCTGTACTAGTTTGCATTCCCACCAACAGTGTAAGAGGGTTCCCTTTTCTCCACACTCTCTCCAGCATTTCTTGCTTGTAGACTTTTGGATCGCAGCCATTCTGATTGGCGTGAGATGGTACCTCATAGTGGTTTTGATTTGCATTTCTCTGATAATGAGTGATGTTGAGCATCTTTTCATGCGTTTGTTAGCCATCTGTATGTCTTCTTTGGAGAAATATCTGTTTAGTTATTTGGCCCATTTTTTGATTGGGTCGTTTATTTTTCTGGAATTGAGCTGTAGGAGTTGCTTGTGTATTTTAGAGATTAATTCTTTGTCAGTTGCTTCATTTGCTATTATTTTCTCCCATTCTGAAGGCTGTCTTTTCACTTTGTTTATAGTTTCCTTTGTTGTGCAAAAGCTTTTAATTAGGTCCCATTTGTTTATTTTTGCTTTTATTTCCATTACTCTGGGAGGTGGGCCATAGAGGATCCTGCTGTGATTTATGTTGGAGAGAGTTTTGCCTATGTTTTCCTCTGGGAGTTTTATAGTTTGGTCTTACATTTAGATCTTTAATCCATTTTGAATTTATTTTTGTGTATGGTGTTAGAGAATGTTCTAATTTCATTATTTTACATGTAGCTGTACAGTTTTCCCAGAGCTGTTTATTGAAGAGACTGTCTTTTCTCGATTGTTTATTCTCACCTCTTTTGTTGTAGATGAATTGATCATAGGTCTGTGGGTTTATTTCTGGACTTCCTGTACTGTTCCATTGATCTGTATTTCTGTTTTTGTGCCAATACCATACTGTTTTTATTAACGTAGCTGTGTAGTATAGTCTGAAGTCAGGGCGATTGATTTTCCTCCATGGAGGGGAGAGGGACCAATTAGGGGCATGAGAGTAAGAAATATAATCTACTGTGTGGTGGTGCTAGTGGTAAAGAACCTGCCTGCCCTTTCAGGAGACATAAGAGATGTAGGTTCAGTGCCTGCGTTAGTAAGGTTCCCTGGAGGAGGGCATGGCAACATACTCCAGTATTCTTGCCTGGAGAATCCCATGGACACAGGAGCCTGGCAGGCTGTAGTGGATAGGGTTGCACAGAGTCGGACATGACTGAAGTGACGTAGCGTGGCACACACATGTATAAAACAGATAAGCATCAAGGGTATATTTTATATTACAGGGAATTATAGCCTTTATCTTGTAATAACTTTTAATGGAGTATAATCTGTAAAAAAAATACTGAATCACTATTCTGTCCACCTAAGATGTAATACAGTAAGTCAGCTATACTTAAGTTTAGATAGATCAATAAATGTGAAAATGTGTTCATCTCTAGGAAAATAGCTCAGTTGGCAAAGAATCTGCCTGCAATGCAGGAGACCCTGATTCGATTCCTGGGTCAGGCAGATCGAATGGAGAAGGGATAGACTACCCACTCCAGTATTCTTGGGTCTCCCTTGTGGCTCAGCTGGTAAAGAATCCACCTGTAATGCAGGAGACCTGGGATTTGATCAAACCTGGGTTTGATCCCTGGGTTGGGAAGATCCCTTGGAGAAGGGAAAGGCTACCCCCTCCAATATTTTGGGCTGGAGAATTCCAGGGACTGCATAGTCCATGGGGTCGCAAAGAGTCGAACATGACTGAGAGACTTTCACTTTCACTTTCTAGGAAAGATCAGTAAAGTATCTAGTTTTAGTTAATGTCTTGTTTATATCTGTGAGGTTCAACCCTCTCAGAAAGTGTTTATTGGGAAAAAGTAAAGATATCATCAAAAGTTGACAAGATATGAATAGGTATTATAGTATGAAAATTGGTATTGCCACCCTGGTAAAGAATTTGGAAGCTATTGAGTGACACTGATAACTATGTACCATGTCCTATTCCAGTAGTGCACAAGAGAGGCAAAGATTCTCCCCTCACACAACAAGTACTTCTAAAGATAAATACGTTAATCTGCCTGCATTGTCCCAGGTATCACTGGGTTTCTTTACTTTTTGCCCTCTGTGTTTCATAATGGCTAGTTTCTGTTACTGTGTGTTCTGTCTCATTGACATTTTCTCCTGCAGTGACTAATCTTCTTTAAATCCTATCCTGTGGTTTTTTCATTTAGATGTATTGTTTTTATCATTTGTAAAGTTTCCATTTCTTACATTTAACCTTTTCCTCCCCATCATTTTGTTCATTTTTTCCCTTTAAGTACCATAGCTGTTTTAAAGTCATTTTTTAAAAATCTTGTTATCTAAGTAGAGAATAATACAGTAAACCTGATGTGCCTATCAACCAGAACTGTAATATACCAATCAGTATGTTACATGTATACCTCATACTTTGCCAAACAATCTCTCTCATACATAAATATTTCAAGATGAAGCCACTCTACTATTAACCACAATTTATAGAAAGACAGCTAACAGTAATTCCTTAATATTGTTAGATATCCATCAGTGTTAACATTTTCTGATTTGAATCTTTACATGAACTCTGTAAATTCTAGCAAAAGTTCTTTAAAATGAACCATCTTGAAACTTTTAGGGAAATTGACTTTTAATAACAACAACAATGATAAAAATCTTTCCTTAACCATTGAGCCCAGATTTTTGAAGTTGTTATTGAGATGATTGTAGAGTTACATGCATTTTTAAGAAACAGTACAAATTGGTACTCTTGTACTTACCACCTAGTTTCCCCCATTGGTAATAATTGCAGTTATATAGAACAGCAGTGATATTGACTGATAATGGTATGGCCTCCCAGTCTTACTCAGCTGTCTTCCGTTTGTGTGCCTGCATGTCTGTGTGTAGTAGTGATGGTAGTAGTAGGTTTAGATGTTGACCATAGGCAGTTCTCTTTGGTCTCCTCTTATCTGGGTGGTTATTCAGTTTTTCTTTAACTTTTTTAACCTGGATAGTTTTGATGATTACTGGCCAGTTCTATAGGACTGCTCTTCATGTGGATTTGTTTGATATTTGCTGATGGTTAAATTCAGGTTGGTGTCTGGGGAAGGAATGTGACATAGGTGTTGCGCCCCTTCTCAGTGCATCTGAAGATGAGTTGCTCTGTGATGATACTGGTAACTGCTGCCTTTTAAATCGTTGAAGTGGTTGGTGCCTGTGAGAGTTCTTTACTCTTTCCCCTCTTAAAAAATATGTGTTTTGGGGGAGAAGCTTTGAAACGATATCGATATATTGTTTTTCTTCATTCTTTTACCCACTAATTTTAGCATCCATTGCTAAGTTTTGACTGATCAGTTATTGCTGTAGTATTTGCCAGTTGATGATTTTGTATCATTTCATTTTTCATCATCTGAAATTCTGTGGTTGGCTCTGTAATAAACTTGCTTAGAATAGTACATTCATGAGGTTGACAGAGCCTTAAGTGATCCTCCAGTGTCAGCCCTTTGGAGTAATCATGTGTTAGTGAAGGAATGAGTTTTCTATTAATAGAATTTTGGGAACATTCTTTTTTTAAGTTATTAATTTGCATTCCTCTAGTCTGGATTACAACAGTACTACTTAAAGTTGGTCTGTGGATTGTTGCTAACTCAACTATTGTTGCTATATTTTTGCTGAGACAAGTTGAGGTAAGATTAAGTGCCTAGAAACTTCTATCATAATTTGACTTGTCACGTTCGTGTTGTATTTTGCAGAAGTATTGATGTATAACTGCCTCAGGCATGTCCATTGGCATATCTGATGCATATTCTCTATCATACCTCTTCTATCTTCAGCTTTGCCTTCAGCTTTGTTACCCTATATGTATTGGAGGCCAGCTCAATCTGGAACCCAGGATTTAAAAAGTAATGCCTCTTTTATACACTACTATATAAAAATTTGATAAATAATAAGGACCATAAGGACCTCCTGTATAGCACAAGGAACTCTTCTTAATATTCTGTAATGACCTATATAGGAAAAGAGTCTTTAAAAAATGAATATATGTATATGTTTAACTGATTCACTTTTATTGTACGGCAGAAATTAACACATTATAAATCAACTATACTCCAATGAAAATTTTTTTAAAGTAGTGCCTCTTTTTATGTGAAAACACAGAAAGAATGCTGATTATTCTGAATTTTGTGTCCCTAACACCACACAGAGAAGGCACTGATTTTCTGATGAACAGCGAGAAGGAAAGGAGGGTAAAACTAAACGAGATAGTTTGTTGTTCAGTTTCTTAGTCATGTCTGATAATGAGCAGTAGTCATAAAGAGGCGAAACAGAAGAGAGAAATTGTTGTGGAGGTGATTCTGTTTGGTTGACATTGGTGTTGCCAGTTTATCGAGATTCTACTCTGTTGATAAATTTTGAATCTGTAAAGTGTACATTAATTATTAATATTGTTATGATTTTCTCCTTTGTAATTAATAGATTCTTTACAGTTAATGATTATTTGTTCATTTTCTAGGAATACAAGAGTTTCCAGAAAATATAAAAAATTGTAAAGTTTTGACAGTTGTGGAGGCCAGTGTAAATCCTATTTCCAAGTAAGTTCTTCTCTGTTGAATTATAGTATGTCAATAAAGCAACTATGATAAAGTAGAACACTACTTTCTACATTTTAATCAACAGTTAATATCAGTCTTAAATCTATACAAAATTTTAGTTTTAGATTAAAAAGGAGCCTTTTTAATACTCTTCCCAACCTCGTATATTACAAAGGTAAATTTGACATCCATACAGATAATGCAAGTGGTGTTCTCCAAGTCCTATGGTTAGTTAATGTCAAAAATGAGACTAGGATCTAGGCCTCCTTAGCTCAGTGTTACTTGTGCAATATAAGAATGTCTTCACTTGCACATCCAATGTGTGGCACACTCAAAATTTTGAAAATAAGAGAAACTGAAAAGGAAAAAGCTAAAAACAAAAAAGGAAAAAGCTAGGTGATTGGTTGTATTATATACCAAAGGTCACACATATTCTTTTGTGATCATAATGGCTTGAAGCAGAATGCTTTCCTAGTAACAGAGCTGTTAAATTTTGAAAAAATAGAATGACAAAGCAAAAGATGAATATTGTAAAGCATAGCTTAGTATAGCTAAAATGAAAGTTGAAACCAGCTTTCTCATAATTACAGTAAATCCCCTACATATGAACGAGTTGCTTCTGAGAGCACATTCATAAGGCTAGTTTATTCATAAGTTAGCCTAGATACCCAATTAACACAATCAACTATACAGTACTATACTGTAATAGGTTTATAATACTTTCCACACATAAATACATAAAAAACAAACAAAATATACAGATAACATTTTTAATCTTACAGTATAGTACCTAGAAAAATACAGTCCTACCAGCTCCGTCACTGCTGCTTTTATGCTTGCTTCTGCACATCCTGGGCTTGAAATAAAGATACCATACTACTTCTGTACTAAATATCATACTCTTCAGTAAAGTACACAGAACCATACCAGTTGTAGAGGACGCATGCTTATGACAGTGTATTCCAGACACGTGAACTCTTAGGTTTGAACCTGCAGATGCATGTTCACATCTTTGAAAGCTCACAACTTCAAGGTTTGTATGTACAAACTTAAAAGGTTTTTCCAAACATAGACAAACATGTAAAGGCAAACATGTAAAGATGATGTTTTACCTTTACCTGAAAATACTATTCTAGCATCAAGTTCTAGATCTGTAATTTATTTTGTTAGCCAGAGGAAATAAAAGCAAAGTTATTTATAGGTTCTTATATGACCCTAAATGTCATTCAGCTATTAATATTAGTTCTCATTTGGTCATTATAAAATTATATGATCTTTATTTGATTATTTAGGGACCACATATTGAAATGGAAAATAATTGAAACCAGTAGTTCTCAAATGGGGACAGTTTTGCTGTTAACAGTCATTTGGTAAATTCTGAAGACATTTTTTGGTTTACACAACTTGTGGTGGGCAGTGCTAGCTAGCTTCAAGCGATTTAGAGGTTTACACAACTTACGGTGGTGGAAAGTGCTAGCTTCAGGTGATTTAGAGGCTAAGGTGCTAATGCAGAAGACAGCCTCCTGGCAACACAAAACTATCCGGCCCTAAAAGTCAGCTGGAGAAGGCAATGGCACCCTACTCCAGTACTCTTGCCTGGCAAATCCCATGGACGGAGGAGCCTGGAAGGCTGCAGTCCATGGGGTCGCTGAGGGTCAGACACGACTGAGCAACTTCATTTTCATGCATTGGAGAAGGAAATGGCAACCCACTCCAGTGTTCTTGCCTGGAGAATCCCAGGGACGGGGGAGCCTGCTGGGCTGCCATCTATGGGGTCGTACAGAGTCCGACACAACTGAAGCGACTTAGCAGCAGCAGCAAAAGTCAGCTGGCTTACCAGGCAGCTCAGTGGTAAAGAATTCACCTGCCAGTGTGGGAGTTGCAGGTTCAGTCCCTGGGTGGGGAAGATCCCCTGGAGATGGATATAGCAGCTCATTCCAGTTTTCTTGCCTGGGAAAATCCCATGGACAGAGGAGCCTGGCGGGCTGCAGTCCATGGGATTACAAGAATTGAACACGACTTAGCAACTAAGCAACAACAACAAAAGTCAATACTGTCAAAGTTTAGAATTCTTTATCTAGTCCTTTCAATTTATGTTAGATAAGGTGAGTTTCAAGAGTGCCTGGTGATGTCATAGTCATGTCCTAAATACATTTCTCTGTGTTGAGGTTCATTCATAGTTGACTGTTATGTGCAGATTTTATCTTACTGAGACAAATACTGCTTTACTTCCTTTTTACAAAATGATAAAGAAACAAACATTGAAGCTGTAAGTTATTATAAAAGGTAAATCTCAATTTGAGGATCACTCATAAAAGAGATAGCTGTTATCTGTTAAGAACATGTGTTGGTTAGACTGTTTCTTAGATTTTAATAGCTAAAATTCTGCATATGAATTAAATTTAAATCCTGGTTTATTTTATATAGGCTTCCTGATGGATTTTCTCAGCTGTTAAACTTAACCCAGTTATATCTGAATGATGCTTTCCTTGAGTTCTTGCCAGCTAATTTTGGCAGGTAAGTTATAGTTTCTTCTAAAACCTTCTCTTGTTAGCTGTTAACAAAACTTTTGCAAAGTTTACCAGACTACAGGTTGCTTTAGCAATACTGTTAATTACAGTTTCGTGGGCTCTTCTTTTGTAATTATTTCCAATCATTGTAGTTTTTATAGTTTCTTCAGCACTTGTTATTTTGACTTTAAATTTATTTTCCCAAATAAAAATAAGCAGTGAAAGTTTAAAAGAAAAAAGTAGTTTAAGACTTGGTTTTAAAGTACATAAAAATAAGGAGTTTAAATTGGAATAATTTTTGTATATTTGAGATAGAATGCTTTATTCTCAGCACTTACATATTTTTAAAATGATCTAATTACTGGTTTATCTGTCTTCTTCACTGGAATCGAAGTTCTAGAGAAAAGAAAAATGTGTTTCTGGGATCCAGCCCGTTGCTCCCTCCTTAAATTTGTGCTTCTTGCTGTATTATATTCCCTGAGTAATTTTTCTAATGAAAAGATGAATCAGTAAATGAACAGTAGGTATTAAATTATTATTGTGTTCAAATTAATTACTAGAGAAAGTGCTATCCAAATATGTGTTAATATGGCAATGTTCTTTTTTCTTCTTAAAGAGAGATATATCATATGGTCTCACTTAGATGTGAAATCTAAAATAACCACCGAAACCCCAACCTCATAAATACAGAGAAAAGATTGGTGTTTGCCAGAAGTGGAGTGGTGGGTAGAGATGGGCAGAATGAGTGAAGGTAGTCAAATGATACAAACCTCCAGTTTATAAAATAAATCATGGGGATGCAAAGTCCTGGTGATTATCATTAACCATACTATATTGTGTATTTGAAAGTTTCTTCAGAGAATACATCTTAAAAGTCATCTTAAGAAGAAACATTTTTTTTTTTATATAATTAAGTATAGTGACAAATGTTAACTAGACTTGTTTTGGTAACCATTTCACAATGTAGTTGACCCTGGAACAATGCAGGGGTTAGGGGTGCCGATCCTCCCAACACCGTAGAACTCTGCATATAATTTACAGTTGGCCCTCCACAGCTATAGTTCCTTAGTATCCAGGGTTCCAAATCCATTAGATTCAACCAACCACAGATTGTGTGGTACCATAGTATTTACTGTTGGGAAAAAAATCTGTATATGAGTGGATTCACACAGTTGAAACCCATGTTTTTCAAGGGTTAACTGTGGGTTAACTTTAGCTCAAGTGGTTACTCCATCTTCTGATGCCATGTTCAACGATGTATATACAGACATCAAATCATTATGTTATATACCTGAAACCAACAAAATGTTATTTGTTAATTGTACTTGAATAAAGTAAAAAGAATTTGGGGCATTGTTGTAGCCCAGTGAACTGTGGGACCCACATTATAATGCTTTATATTTTTATATACATACACATATATATGGATCTATGTACACACATATATACACATACACATATGTGTATGCTGGCATACACATACACATATGTGTATACATACATACATTTCATGTACTTGTTAGATTTCTGTGTCTGGCATTTGGACCACTTTTTTAAATTGAAATATATTTGGCATGTAACACTCTGTAAGTTTAAAGTATACACCCTGCTGACCTGATATGTTGTATATTTTAATATGGTTGCCACTTGCAGCATTAGCAAGCACTTCTGGACCAGTTCTTCTGCTCATTTATCCTCTAATTTTATTGGAACGTGCATCACTGAAGTGCCAGAGGATTTCTCCCTATCCATGTCCTGTTTTGTTTCTTTATTTTTCTCTCTCAGACCTAAACTATAGACTTAAATTATTGTTCTCTAATCTACTAATGACTAATAATTTGGGGGAGGATTTCATTAAAATGCACAAAGTTTATTAGGATTGACATTAGGGGACAGTTACTTTGGCTATGTTTAGAAATATTTATTGCAGCTTCTCCCCCATTAATTCTGAGGAGCAAAAATAGTATTTTCTGTCTTTGTATTTTTGTGTAATTTTTAACACTAAATTCTACACATTGTAATTACACAATGAATATTGGTTGCTTTAAATCTTTAGAGGATGACATTAATTCATTAATTAAATTCTTCATCTTTGTCATAGATGCTTGATTTATTTTATTTATTTTGCAGATTAACTAAACTCCAAATATTAGAACTTAGAGAAAACCAGTTGAAAATGTTGCCAAAGTAAGTAAAGGTGTTATCTTTTCCAAAATTTAGTTTGGCATTTTAAATTCTTAGAGAAATATTAATTCTCTATTATCTAAAATATGAGTACAAATTATTTTAAAAGACTTACATTTGTGGTCATTGTATTTTAATTAGTGGTGTTCAATATAACAATCTATACATCTCTCAGTATTTCTTAGTGATTTCATAGCTTTCTAGAACTCAGTCTTATGCAACAAAAGTCAAAATAATAAGTATGTAAAGCTCACCTGAGTCCCAAATAAAGGTCCCCATTTCTATACTAGAGTTCTTTCTTAGTACTCCTTAAAGAGATCCATAAAGTCTTCTATGTGAAGTCTGATTAACTCTAGTTCTCAGAACTTGTATGGTTTTAGTCAGTTGTAAATTAGAAATGGAATGGAAGGCCCCCTACTGGTAAGCTAACATCAGGAGGAGATGACAGTCCAAGAGCAAAAAATAAAATGAAAATAGATCTACAGACTCAAAATGCACTGGTCTACATCCTTTATTGAAGATATGTCTTAAAACATCCTGATTCACTACTGTGTTTTTATAGTTTCAGTTCAGTTCAGTTCAGTCTCTCAGTTGTGTCCAACTCTTTGCGACCCCATGAATTGCAGCATGCCAGGCCTCCCTGTCCATCACCAACTCCCGGAGTTCACTCAGACTCAGGTCCATTGAGTCACTGATGCCATCCAGCCATCTCATCCTCTGTCGTTCTCTTCTCCTCCTGCCCCCAATCCCTCCCAGCATCAGAGTCTTTTCCAATGAGTCAGCTCTTTGCATGAAGTGGCCAAAGTACTGGAGTTTCAGCTTCATTCCTTCCAAAGAAATCCCAGGGCTGATCTCCTTCAGAATGGACTGGTTGGATCTCCTTGCAGTCCAAGGGACTCTCAAGAGTCTTCTCCAACACCACAGTTCAAAAGCATCAATTCTTCAGCGCTCAGCCTTCTTCACAGTCCAACTCTCACATCCATACACGACCACTTTTATAGTTTGCTGCTAAGTCACTTCAGTCTTGTCCGACTCTGTGTGACCCCATAGACGGAAGCCCACCAGGCTCCCCTGTCCCTGGGATTCTCCAGGCAAGAACATTGGAGTGGGTTGCCATTTCCTTCTCCAGTGCACGAAAGTGAAAAGTGAAAGTGAAGTTGCTCAGTCGTGCCCGACTCTTTGACTCTTTGCGACCCTATGGACTGCAGCCAACCAGGCTCCTCTGTCCGTGGGATTTTCCAGGCAAGAGTACTGGAGTGGGTTGCCATTTCCTTCTCCATTTTATAGTTTAGGCAGTGGCAAACTACAGACTGGTTAAGTTTGGCCCAGTGCCTATTTTTTCCTAAATAAATTTCATTAGAGTCGCATTCATTCAGTCACTCACATGTTGTTTATAGCTGCTTTTGCTCTACTGTGGTAGAGTCAAGTAGCTGTGACAGAGACTATATGCAGAGCTTAAAATATCTGACCCTTACAGAAAACTTCCCAGTCTCCTGTTGCAATTTATTTGTCAAGTGTTGTCACCTCTTGATAGAAGCATCTCCCATTTTCCAGGATTTCGTTGTTCTGTGTACTCAACTTTTGTAGCATCTTATTTATATCAGTTAAGATATTTACCACATTAGTCTAATTTTTAAAATACATTTTCCTCTCTTTCTACCTGGCTAGCATATTCTCATGTGCACATGTACTTGGTCCTTCTTCTTCCCCACTCCAGCCCGTGAGTATAAATCTCTGAGGGCAAGAAGCGCACATGGTTTTGATTCCCAAAAGACTGAGATGATTACAGTGTATGTTGTTAGTTGTTAGTATAAATTAAAATGAGAATTATCCTCATTAAAATTCAAAAAGGTTTGACTTTTTGGAGATTTGGTATTGGCATTGATGAATCCTTAGCTCAGAATTTGACTGTTAAGAGATTTGAATAATCTGGGTATAAATTGTTTACTGAAATAGCTAAGCCTGCAGTTAATATGGTGTCTTTGATATCATAGGTAATTCACTTATTTTATCTCCTTATATTTTAATTTTAACCTCAGATTGGACTCTCTCATGTATTTGCAAATGTAATTCTTTATTGCTTTTTTAAAGACATGATTACAATATTTGAGGCCTCACAGATTAAAAAGAGGCCATGGTTTTATGTGTCAGGAAAGTCATGTGCATCAGGTTATGTGAGTAGATCTTTTTATGATCAAAGATTTGAACAGTGAAAAAGCTATTTTAAATATATAGTTCAGTGAAATTTAATACCATGTTAATCCTGGAGGGCCCAGTACCAAAAACACAAATGATGTATATTTCCCCTCTGAGACAGGAGAAGAGAAGGTAAAAATGAGTTAAATACGAAGAAAGTTTAGAGATAAGCAGAAGGAAATTTGAGGGATGGTTGCTTTTACTTTCTCCTTGAAGTAGGAAGCTGGATCTTAAATGAAGTAGGACCAAATATGCCCATGTTAGCTACAGCAAGTTGAGATGGAGATGCTTTTAAAATTTTACAATGTATTTCATCTTTTTTATTACATATCTGTCATTTATGTTTTCCTAAATGAGTTTTAAAACTTAGATTTTTAAGGATGTTGTTTATAATTGAGTTTTCCAGTGTAAAGGTTTTTATACCCTTAAAAAAATAAAAATTACCCTTGTTGATATAAAGTGAATTGCTACATGTGAATTTTCTGTGTTATCATATAACAATATTGAATTAAGAAAAATAAGACCATATTTTCTTTTTTCAGTCTTACTCCCTCCTCACAGCTCTCTTTACCTTTCTCACATATGAACCTGGTGTAGTATTATGGATGTAGGAATTAGTATCTAATCTTTCTTGAGAAAGATCCTGGAAACACCTTTTCACTTTGTAGTAAAGCAAATTGGAACTGAATTACAGGTTTTCTGGACAAAGACAGATATGAGTAAAGGAAGTCAAATTTTTATATTTCATAGAACCTGAAAATAGGCACTCAGAGAATCAAAGTTAAAGCAACTTTGAGAAAAATTGGTACTGGGAGATGAATTAAATTAAAGGAGTGTTGATGAAATGGCATATTTAAAATGAAAGGGTTTGGGAAAATTAGCTTTCTGTAATATTAGGTGAGTAACATAATAATTGGGCTTCCCAGGTGGCGCTAGTGGTAAAGAACCTGCCTGCCATGCAGGTAGACATAAGAGACCCAGGTTCGATCCCTGGGCCGGGAAGATACCCTGAAGAAGGAAATGGCAACCCATTCCAATATTCTTGCCTGGAGAATCCCATGGACAGAGGAGCCTGGTGGGCTGCAGTCCATGGGGTCGCACAGAGTGGGACACGACTGAAGCGACTTAGCACACATGCACAACATAATAAATTACTTTACAATTATTATATGCTTTTTTTTTCACTAAAAAACCAGGGAGATTTAAGCTGATTTTATTTTACTTTCTATTACTAATTTGTTGAATGTCAAGAGAAGATAGAAATAATATGTGTTCTTATGTCATAATTTAAGGAGCCTCTTGGTTTTTAATGATGTTAATTTTCCAGTTAACACGTTGATAATATTGATGATATGATGATTCTATTTTGCCATATGCAAAAAAGATTTAATATAGTTCCTAAGGAGTTCTCTAGTGTGGTCTGTTGGTTAGGATTCAGCACTTTTACTGCTGTGTTCAGGGTTCAGTCACTAGTTGGGGAACCTCCCCCAGGCCACGTGGGATGGTGTGCCCTCCGATTTTTTTTTAATTTAATGTAGTTCCTTATCTGGGTACCTGGTAGCAATCTATTAAATAATAGGTTTTTCTAAAAATAATAATTTTAGAGTATAAATATATTTGAATTAATTAATAGTTCACTTTAAGAAGCGCCTTTATTGAAGGAATATAAAATACAACTTAGTTTATTTCATCATGAAATCAGTTTGTATATTCAAGTTTCTGTAATGGCAGAGAACTGTTGGTATTGAGTTGAAAGTTTAAAAATGGTATATTGTAGCTTTAATTTAAAATAAATACAGTCTCCTAATTATATTTTTGATTCATGCAAAACGTTGTTGTGAATTGTATTGAATTTAATTTGAAAGTGTGGAGAACAATGTAATATTTACTGTTCTTGGAATTTTCAGTTAATTATCTTAAAGTTTTTTACAAATACACCATCAGTCTTGAAAAATGGTAGTAATTAATATGAAGCTACCTAACAATCTAATCATTAGTTGATTTATACCATCTAAGAAGTTATTCTGTGAAAAAGACAAAAAATGCAAAGTGAATTACTGGTATTCTGGTCTGTGTAATTACTGCAATTACATCTTAAGAATATAAATAACCTGGGATTTCCCTGATGGCTCAGTGTTTTAAGACTCCACACGTCCAATACAGGGGGCGCAGGCTCAATCTCTGGTTGGGGAACTAAGATCCCACATACTGTGTGGCATGGCCAAAAAGTAAAATAAAAAAGAATAGAAATAACCTGGAGAGAAGCCAAAATCAGAGAATAATTAATAACTTATTTCATTTTTATTTAGAAATTAAATGTGACTTGTTTCTTAGAAAATCATTATTTTTGTTTTGTCAACATTTGAAAGTCTATATGTTATTAAGTAATACATAAGAATATTTTACAAGTTTCCTTTTAATTTTTTTTTTTTTTGTATACTTAATACCTTATTACTCCATTGTGCATAGAACAATGAATAGACTGACCCAGCTGGAAAGACTGGACTTGGGAAGTAATGAATTCACAGAAGTGGTAAGTTCTCACCAACCTTACTATCCGTAAGTCATTCATTTGATCAAGAAAAAATGTGAAAATTAAGGTATTTATTTCTTTGCATTTTTAAAGTATAAAATCAGATAAAGATACACACATATTTTGGAGAGACAAGATATAAAAATTTTTGACAGGATAATTGAACAGATAACATCTAATAGGAGTGAGGGTAAAAATGTAAAATTAATGAGAAGCCCATGGAAAAGGTAATTAATAGTTTTGGGCACAGAAAGTAGAAATTCTGAAAGATTATAAGGGAAAAGCTTTCATCAGACTAGAATGCATCAGGAAAATAACTTGAGTCAAAAATAACTTCATGGGAATATTGCTTAGGAATTTATTCAGTAGTAGCATACTTCTCTATAATTTTACTTAATAGCTAAAAGAAAAAACATTGAATGAAACAGCTGTTATTTTCGAGTTGGTAATGAGACCTCTGGATTGCGTTTTTGCTTTGTTTTCAAAGTAGTATGATGCTGAATCGAAAAGAATATAAGCAATTTGTTGTCTTCAGTCATTGCTCCAAGAGAACTCAGATAATAAGCTAGATATTTGTTTTTTGAAGAGAAGCTCCTTAACTTGAAAAATCATCATTGAAATTTTTACACTGTGTTTACAAGTCTTTTTTTTTTTTAATTGTTGCAAGTTTCAAGTGATAGTCACAAACAAGAGTTTCTCAGCACTGTTGCTGCATAATTGTCCTGTGGAAATTGTATTAGCTCACTAAATAGCTTTTCAGCTGAAGTCACTGGAGGAGCATGGTGGTTTTGGGTATCTCATATTTTTTCTAAAATAGTCTTTCATATTCTGTATTTTAATTGAAGCTGGTATATGATGAATCTTACTGTGTTTTGTAGATGTTTTACTCTTTTTAAAAAAATGCATATTCTGTGCTTCGTAAATTATCTGTTACATATTTTCTCAGTATTTGTCTTTACATGTATGAATCTATTGCCATATTAACTATTTTAAGTTTCTAAATTGCTGTTAATTTTATAAATCAGAGCAGAATTCAAAATCATTAAATTTTGGACCATTTCCTTCTTCCAGTATTACACATTTTAAAAAAAATTACTTTACAGTTGTAACAGGTAATGCACAAAAGGGGCTTCCTAGGTGGCTCAGTAGTAAAGAATCTGCCAGTGCCGGAGACGCGAGTTCAATTCCTGGGGTGGGAACATCCCCTGGAGAAGTAAATGGCAACCCACTCCAGTATTCTTGCCCGGGAAACCCATGGACAGAGGAGCGTGGCAGGCTACAGTCCATAGGGTCGCAAAGAGTCAGATACAACTGAGCATACACATGCAAAGCACAAAAAGACTTTTTTAATCCAAGTTACACCTAGAATTCTTACTTATATGTTAATAGTAAATCTGAGTGACATGCCTTGTATGTGTTACTCGTGTTATAGTGATGAGATATGATGACACCTCAATGCCATCATAATGTCAATGATTGGACACAGGTTTGTGGGTTAATGGAAATATCTTTAAAGGATTCATTCAGAAGAGCCTCCAAGGGTGAATAACCTAAGGGTAAATTTTGCCTGAATACCAAGTCCATTAAGTCACTTTAATTTTTTGGTCCTCAACACAAAACAGTATTCTATGTAATTACTAGAAGCTTAAAATAACACAGTAGGTTTGTTATGCCTTGGTTTACATACTTTTCCTTAGGATTGGGTTTTTAAGATGTAGCTTGCCTTCTTTTTTCCTCCCTCTTAGTCATCAGGGAATAGCTTTTCTTTAAGATTTCCTAAAATTCTACATCTTTTTGTGGATAATGATTGAGAGTATACTTTTATTGTATTCTTGAAAGTAATGGATCTTATTAATTGTGTAAATACTTTAACCTGTTATGTAATCAAAAGCTTAATTTATACAATCTGCTATTATGGAATGTCTTTAGTAATATTTGTGTAATAACTATAACACAGTGGAAAGACTTGAGTTTTGGCTCTGCTTTTTTCCCCCTCGTAATTTAAAAAAATGTCTTTAAAACTGAAAGTTATTATTAGAAATACCCAGGGGAGCTTCTTTTGCCAAATAAATATATTCAAATAAATTAATGTATCTCCTCCTCCACTTCCATTTAAACAGCCTGAAGTACTTGAGCAGCTAAGTGGATTGAAAGAATTTTGGATGGATGGTAATAGACTGACTTTTATTCCAGGGGTGTGTATATCAAATTTTAAAGACTTTGCTTATTGCTGTCTGTCCTTTGCATTTTTACGAATTATACTTTTTAAGTACGTTTAATGAGTTTAAAATGATTATTCTTAATACTGTTAAATAGAAGCAAATTACATTTTTTTATTGTCAATACTTTTTTTTTTTAACAATGTTGTGTTTTAGGTGTACAGTAAAGTGAATCAGTTATACATATTCATATATCCACTCTTTTTTAGACTCATTTCCCACATAGATCATTATTGAGTAGAGTTGCCTGTGCTATACAGTAGGTCCTTATTAGTTACATGTTTTATATATAGTAGTGTGTATATGTCAATCCACATCTCCAGATTTATCCCTTGACCCCTTTCCCCCGGTAACCATAAGTTTGTTTTCTACATGTGTAACTCTATTTCTGTTCTGTAAATAGGCTCATTAGTACCATCCTTTTTTTTAGATACCACATACTAGTGATATCATATGATACATGTCTTTCTCTGTCTAACTTACTTCACTCATTGTGACAATATCTAGGTTCACCCACGTTGCTGCAAATGACATTATTTCTTTTTGATTGCTGAGTAATATTCCATTGTATATATGTACAACGTCTTTATCCATTGCTCTGTCGGTAGACATTTAGGTTGCTTCCATGTCTTGGCCATCGTAAATAGTGCAGTAAAGTTTGGGGTGTATGTATCTTTTTGAATTGTGGTTTTCTCCAGATATATGCCCAGGAGTGGGATTGCTGGATCATATTGTAGTTCTATATTTAGTTTTTGAAGGAACCTCCTTAGTGTTCTCCATAATGGTTGTACCAATTTACATTTCCATCAGCAGTGTATGAGGTCTCCCTTTTTTCCATGCCTTTTCCAGCATATATTATATATAGATTTTTTATTTATAGATTTTTAATGATGGCCATTCTGACTATATGTGAAGTGATACCTCATTGTAATTTTCATTTTCATTTCTCTGATAATTAATGATGTCAAGCATCTTTTCATATGCCTTATAACCATCTGTATGACTTCTTTGGAGGAATGTCTATTTAAATCTTCCACGCATTTTTCGATTCGGTTTGTCAACACATTTCTTGATTAAAATTTTTATATTTCTATAATAAATTTTTGTAAAACACAGTTGACTTGTGTACAACTCAGGGATTAGGAGCACCAACCCTTTACACAGTGGAAAAAATCTGTGTAATTTATAGTCAGCTTTCCCTATTTGAAATTCCTTCGTAACAAGGATTCGTCCTCAGGGTCTGATGTTCTGCATCCACAGATTGAACCAACTACAATGAAGTACTGTAGTATTTACTGTTGAAAAAAATCCATGTGTAAATGGGTCTGTGAAATTCTGTGTTGTTCAAGGGTCAACTTTAAGTCTCTTTCTAATGTCATGGAGTATGTCCTTCCCAGGGGTTGCAGTTGACTTTGTATCCTGTTTCATTTTGCCCAGGGAATTGTTGAAATAGGCTATTTTCCATGTAGTTTCTTAGCAGCTGACATTGTGTTTATTCTCAGACCTAAAGCCATATGAATCCCCATATGTACTAACTCCCTTGCAAATGATGGGCAGCTAAATTCCCAAAGAAAATTATGTACTTGTCACTCTGCTAGGCTAAAATAGTAGGAGCTTTTAGCTTTTACTGATTGTATCACTAATGGCATTAAAAATTATGAACCTATCATATAAACATTTAATTATAAATTATAATTTGTGACTAAGTTTCTTATCTAAACTTTTCACAAACTGCTATTGACAGAGTCCTTAAATTTCCTTTTTTTTAAACTTACAGTTTATTGGTAGTTTGAAACAGCTCACATATTTGGATATTTCTAAAAATAATATTGAGATGGTTGAAGAAGGAATTTCAGGATGTGAAAACCTTCAAGATCTCCTGTTATCAAGCAATTCACTTCAACAACTGCCGGAGACTATTGGTTTGTACTGATTTCTAATTCATGTGATTAAAATTTGCTAGTATACAATCTGAGAAACTTATTGCCATTGCTTGATTCAAAGCTTCCGTATATCAAATTTTATTTATAAGATAGTTTCTGAAGTCACAGATCCTATTTGAATTTTTCCTGTTGTGATCAGTTACTCAGTTTACTCTTTTGTTGACATTACTGTTTTTCTTTAAGGAAATGTCATTTTTGTCACTGTAATAAAGTTTGAATCCTTTAAAAGATTACCCAAATTCGCTTTAACTCTTGATCATGGCCCTTACCTAGTAACTTTTTCCTATCTTAACTTCATTTTAGACTTACAAGAAGACAGCTGTATGAGCAAAATCCTTTGAAAATTATACGGTTGACCCTTCAGCAATGATGGTGGTTAGGGGGCCAACCTTCTGCAGTGGGAAAATCTCATATAATTTATAGATGTACTTTTGTATTCACATTTATTTCCTCCCTATCCATGGTTCTGCCTCTGTGTATTCAACCAACTGTGGGTCATGCAGTACTCTAGTAGTAAATTGAAAAGTTCACATACATGTAAGTGGATCCATACACTTCAAACCTGTGTTGTTCAAGGGTCAACTGTATTTATATAGTTACTTATCTGGTGGTGCATCAAGGGAGTTGAATTATCTTATCAAAACCCCAAAACTTACATATTGGCATCTCCATGATGTTTGAATATAAAAATCAGAAATATTTTTACATATTTTTCAATTGAATTACATAATTGTTATAGCTCAGGTTGTGTTTTGCAAATTCTCCTATAATTTTTCCAATGCTTTTTATTTTAAATTAAACCTCATTTTTATTGTTTTAGTATTTAGTATACTTACAGTATGTAGAATAGCTTGTTATACTCTTAGGAAAAAACTACCTTTGGACTACCACTTCTTTAATCCTTTGATACCATAAGTTTGTGCTGTGTATCTTCACTGTGATGGCACAGAATTGCTTCAAGGAGCATGGCTACAACAGTGAGCAAAGGAGACAAAAAGGACATACTCTTATGAAGCTTACATTTTAGTGAGGCCTAAATGGATAAATATATACTAATGTTAAGAGGTAATATGTATGTGAAACTTGTAAATACAGGGTAAGGGCATGGAGAGATGGTAGGGTTGGGGTGGTGTCTCTATGAGATAGCTTGGCTTTTTAAAAGTTCTTTATGATACATGTCAAATGTAATATGTGCTCACTTGACTGTTGATTGACTTCTAGTTCAAGATGAAAAATTGTTTATTATTTCTTCCCTTAATAGGTTCATTGAAGAATGTAACAACTCTTAAAATAGATGAAAATCAGTTAATGTATCTACCAGACTCTATAGGAGGGTAAGATTTTTGTGTATTAAAAGAACTAGAAGATTTTTCTTTCAGTTCAGCATCCTATATAATTTTTCAGATAATTATTAACGTCAATAGGAGATTCTAAAAACATTTAAATAAGCAATTGGCTGCAGGTTGGATTTATTTATAATCAAGATAGGCCAGTTTTTCTACAGGTGAACTTTAGCTTAGTAGAAATAGATTTTTTTCTAGGTTTGTTAAAGTCAAGTTCAAATGGTCATATGTTCTTGAGTTTTGGATTATATACAGGAAATTTTTTGTTAAATTATGTGTTTTCTTTTTTAATTAAAGATTAGTATCAATAGAAGAACTGGATTGTAGCTTCAATGAACTTGAAGCTTTGCCTTCATCTATTGGGCAGCTTACTAATATAAGAACCTTTGCTGCGGATCATAATTACTTACAACAGTTACCCCCAGAGGTACTGTATTTAAATTTTATTTTGAATTTTTATTTTTTCTAATTATTAATTATAGGTGTCCAGTGTGGTTTTCTTTAGTTTCTTTCAGAGATAATTATGTAACTAAGTTATGTATTTTCTGGATAATAATTAGTTATATTGATTTGCTAATACTTTTGTTCATATGTGAAAGTTAATAATTGAAAAGGAAAAATGTAATTACTTTTATACATGAGAAGAGTATTTTTATTACTTTTGAAAATGATACTTCAGTTACATTTATTAAGCAGTAGGCTAAAGTTTTAATCCATAATTCTGTTTCTCTTTCAGATTGGAAGTTGGAAAAATATAACTGTGCTATTTCTCCATTCTAATAAACTTGAGACACTTCCAGAGGAAATGGGTGATATGCAAAAATTAAAAGTCATCAATTTGAGTGACAATAGGTTTGTAACAGTGTAATTCACCATTTGGCTTATAGAAGACATCTATTGGATGAAATTAAAGTTCCATTATATGTGATAGAAAATCTAATACATGTTTTTCTTTGCATATATAGTCTTGGGTTTTGTGTAGAATTTTTATTTGAAAGAATAATTTTACCTGATATTAATTATGATACAGTGGTTGTTTTGGTTTATTTTATGTTGACTTTTGCTGTATAGTCTTAATTATCTTCTTATGATAGCCATTTTTATTCCTAAAGTCAGATTTTTGCTCTAATACAGCTGTTGAACAAAGCAGCTTTTAATCTTACCTACTCCTTGTATTAATCTGGGCAGACGTGTGATTAGACACCCACTCAAATAATTTGGACAACACAGCCAAGGTACAAAGCAAATAGATCACTAGGGATGCTAAACTGAAGCAATGGTTAAGAACAAATGTCTATAATTTTTTCTGGTGTAAAGAGACTAATAGTGATAAAAGAATATTTGTAGAGCATTTTTACATTTTGTTTTTGTTGTATCTTAAAAGTATTCAAAATAATCCTAATAATAAAACAGGTATTCCCATTTTATGGAGGGAAAAAAATTAAGACTCAGATTTAAGGTGATTCACATTGCTTATAAAATAGAGCTTTTAGTGTAAATTTGGTTTTCTGACTAGGGTATTCAGACTGTTCACACCTTCCTCCTTTTAAATTGTTAATTATAGCTATGCAGTGTGGTTTCAAACTAAATCCCTTTTAAAATTAAATTCTTTCAGCTCATACTTTATACCCTAAAACTAGAGCCCTAAGTTCCAACACCTTGAGTTTCAGAGACCTAGATTCCCTAGGTTCCTTTGAAATTAGGCATAGAAGAATAAACATAAGATGGAAAATTTAAATAGTCATTTTGTTTTAAATAGGGTCCTGTTTCAAGTTAGCATTGTACTAAGTATCTCTGTTACTTAATTTTCACTCATTATAATGTTAAAATAGTCTTGAGTATGAAAGTGCTGGCTCACAGAGAAATAAAAAGAGTACAATATTTATAACAACAAACTCTTATTAAGAGTGGTTCCTATAACAATTTGTTCTCTCTAGCAAATAAAACATCCAAAGCAATTTTATGAAATATTGTTTGTTTAATTTGTCCTTGCCTTTGCATTAAAGTATGGATAGTTGCTAGATTTCCCTAGGTAATTTTTTTGAGGTTATTAAATTATCCACTTTTCCCCCCAACCAAATTGATTCAACAGAAGATTTGTATTTTTAAAATTAATTCTTATAAACTGGATAGTATTATGTCTTATGTCCTGTTCAAAGACCTATAATTGATTTTCTCCTGAATTAAATATTTTTCTCCTATTTTCATATGCAATAACATAACATTATTTAGAAGACCATTAGATCCAGTTCTCATTTTAACATTTCTCATTTTTAAAGTTTAATTTTCGTTTGCATTTTTTTCCCACAGATTAAAAAATTTGCCCTTTAGCTTTACAAAGCTACAGCAATTGACTGCTATGTGGCTCTCAGATAATCAGGTAGGCATTCTGATTTTGTAAATTGATTATGCATTCTAATTTATTTAGGACTATTTAAGAGTAGTTCTAATCTGATACACATGTAAAAACATACAGATACAGATCATTTTTGTGAAATATGTGTAGATTCATGAAGTCCTTTTTGGCCTGACTTTTCCTAAATTTGTAAAAGAATACATTAGGACAAAATCTTCCCTAAGTTTTTAATGTTTTCATAGAGACTCTCTGTGGTTTATATTTGTATACATTTGATAATTTAAATTATGTTTCTAATCAAACACTTTGACAAACCTTAGAGAGGTATTTCTAAGGAATTAAGAGTTGTTCCTTGAAATTTTCTTTGGCAGACATTTATTAAAAGCTTATAGTAGGATGTGAACGACTCTGGGAGCCAGTTAGACTGATGAAGCAGATAGAATCTTCTTAGGTTCTCATTGAGTTCACATTCTCATGGGAGACACCTGAGATAAATTAATAACTAAGTAATAATGTTTCAGAACTACAGAGAAAGAGTTTGCTAGGCATCGGAACAGTAGCAGGGTTGGAGTAAATATACTATTTTAAATTGAGTGATTTAGGAAATACCTGTCTGAAGAAGGGAACAGTAGAGCGGTTTCTCAAATGAAATTAAGAGCGAGCCATGATGTGAGTTGGGTGAGGGGTGCATTTAAAGAATACTAAGAATAAAGATCCCAGTATTGGAATGAGCTCAGCGTGACTGAGGAACAGATGAAAGCCCAGAGGACTGGAATGTAATAAGCAAGGGAGAAAACATACACAATTAGATCCGGAGAGGAAAACTGAGAGTAGATCACCTAGGACCTTGTAGGCCATGCTAATCCCTTGGGGTTTTACTCTGAGGTAGAAAGAAATATTGGAGAAGGCAATGGCAAACCACTCCAGTACTCTTGCCTGGAAAATCCCATGGACGGAGGAGCCTGGTAGGCTGCAGTCCATGTGGTCGCTAGGAATCAGACACGACTGAGCGACTTCACTTTCACTTTTCACTTTTATGCATTGGAGAAGGAAATGGCAACCCACTCCAATGTTCTTGCCTGGAGAATCCCAGGGACGGGGGAGCCTGGTGGGCTGCCATCTCTGGGGTCGCACAGAGTCGGACATGACTGAAGCGACTTAGCAGCAGCAGCAGCAGAAAGAAATCTGTTGAAGTATTTCATTCCAGGAAATAATGAGATATGATTTACATTTTTAAAAGATCATTCTGGCTGCTTTGTGAAGAATGGACTGTGGGTGCTGAGGGTGAGGGTGGGATATTCTGTATTGGAAGCAAAAGTTAAGTAAGAAAGCTGTTGCAGTTAGTTTAGAAGGACATGTTGCTGGATTTCACCTAATACGATAGGAGTGGAGATTGTGAGGAGAGCTTCGATTTGGGATGCATTTTTAAGAAAGCTATCGCCACAGGGACTACTGATGGACTAAATATGGAACTTCAGAGAAAGAACTGAAACAAGTATGACTTTTAGGTTTTTAACCTCAGGAAGTACAATATTGGAGTTGCCATTTTCTGAGATAGGAAAGATGGGAGAGGAGTAAGTTTGGGGATAAAGTTAATAGTTTGATTTTATGAACGTCAAGTCATTAGTTGAGTATCTATAATTGCAACTCAGATATTGGCTGGAGATAAAATTTGGGAGTCAGCATTGTGCAAAGGGAATTTTATACCATGGAAGTACATTCAGTTACTAGAAAAGATAGAGAAGAAGGTCAAACATTGAACTCAGGAATGAAAAGGGATCCCAGAAAGAAAATAAAAAGCAGCAGCCAACAAGAGAATGTGTTATCTAGAGAGACATATGAAGAAAGTACTTCAGGAAAGATGAACTAAGTCAGGTGTTTTTGATGAATTAGGTATATGAGGACTGCTAATTGGCCATTGGGTTTATTAAGATAGATGTAGTTATTGATGTTGAAGAGTAATAGTTTTAGTGGAATGGTGAGGGTTAAAGTTTGATTTAAGTGTATTATAGTGCATGGAAAGAAAGAAGGCTGGGGCAATGAACATATCTTAGTAGCCTAGCTAAGTTTCATTGTGTAGACTGTTGTTAAGCTTGTTTTAATGGATAAGAAATCTCCTGTATAATGTCACCATAATAATGGATTGTAGGTCCTCAACAAAAAGAAAAGAATAAGGACTACCTCATCTGTAATTATGAGGAAACCATTTTTTCTGTATCTATTCTCAAGTATTTCTTACTAGTAAATGTTTTTAAACAAAACAGAATATAAAATTTACTGATCCATTTAATAAGTTAATGCTTAGTGTCTGAGCAATACTTTATGATTTATCTAAAGCTGTGTTTTCCCATGGAAGGCTTAGATACACAAGTCTCATATGATAGTCCTAAATTCCATCATCAAATTTGCTTGGGAGACATGTTATATCCCTCTTTTGGATTATGTTAGCAACCCTGATGTGTTCCCATAGTAAAGAAACCCTCTTGTCTATATTTCAGAATTCTCTAAACTTCCTAACTAAGAAACCCTTTCCCCCAATTCTTAATAATATCTTAAAAACCTTAAGTTGATATTGCTCCACATTTATGAATCAGTCTGTATATCTATTTGTTCTATGAATTAGAAAAAGAAGTATTAAAATGATACTTTTGTTTTCATTAGAACTTGAACACAAGTGATTACTACATCTATTAAATGTGTCAGTTCATGTATATATACATGTGTGTGTATATATGTATATCTCTTTTACTTGAATATTTACATTTTAAGTCTGATATGAAGTTTAGCTGCTGGACTCACAAAATGTTTAAACATCTGCTGGGCTCTGGCTCAAGTACCTATTACAACAATATGAATGAGACATGGCTCTTGGTCTTGAGGACTCTGAACTGTTAGTATATTAGAACTGCTATGGATGAATTGTGCCAGATGACTTATTAAGGTGAAATTAATCGCATAGCGTGTGTACAGTGTTCTCTCATTCACCTCTTCTTGCACCTCATTTGTAAATTACTTTTAAAATTATGATATGGGGCTTTGTTTTCCTTAGTCTAGCAAAGTAATAAATAGTAAAACATATGTGATGTGGCTATAAAACCTCCCTTACAGTATGAGGTAGTCATTTCCATGTAAGAGGTTGAAATGTAGGGGAGAAAAATATGTGAAAGTTGTTTGATTATAAATTATGAAAATAAATTGCTTCTGGACATTTCACTGACCATGAAGAAAATAAACCTATAGGCAGTACATGCAGTAACATAATCTTTCATAAGTCTCTGCTGCTGCTGCTGCTGCTAAGTTGCTTCAGTCGTGTCCGACTCTGTGCGACCCCATAGACAGCAACCCACCAGGCTCCCCCGTCCCTGGGATTCTCCAGGCAAGAACACTGGAGTGGGTTGCCATTTCCGTCCCCAATGCGTGAAAGTGAAGTTGCTCAGTTGTGTCCGACCTCAGCGACCCCATGGACTGCAGCCTTCCAGGCTCCTCCATCCATGGGATTTTCCAGGCAAGAGTACTGGAGTGGGGTGCCATTGCCTTCTCCGTCATAAGTCTCTAGAAGGTCCAAACAAAACAGTTGATCATTCATCCCTCATTCATTTTGTCATTCTTATTCAGGAACCATTTATTGAACAACTACTCTGTGCCAGGCAAACTAAGATGGGCCAAATAAGGGTATTAAGAAAATTGTTTTAATACAGTATGGTAAAAGACTTGATAGGCTTCAGGATCAGAGAAGGGGCATGTCACTTGGGGATATAAAGGCCAGTTTCCCAGAGGAGGAAATGCCTGCTGTGCCTAAAAGAGGAATAAATCTTCTCAAGAGAGTAATAGTATTAAACGACGAAAGAGGAAGAGTGTTCTGGTTAGAAGGGATATCAGCAGCCTAAGCACTTATTAGTAAAGCAGTGTGATCAGTGTCTCTACAAGTGGTTTTATGACTAGAGCATAACCTGTAAGGTGGAAGAGTTGGACATGAGGCCCCAGAGGTAGACACAGACCAGGTCATGGAGGATCTTATATGCCATACAAAGGAACTTGCATTATGTATCAAGGATGACAAACAGATTTTTTAAATTTTACGTGTCAACTTTGATAAATTATAATTTTTAAAAGGATTCTAAAGCCATATTTAGGCTCAGAGGAAAATTGTTGTGCTTAGGTTCAGTGTAATTTATTGGCTTTACTAGGACACTTGATAGTGAAAAGGTCCTCTATGATAATTGTCAGAATGAATAGTAAGTGTAAAAATAGGAATGTCCCAGGCAAATTGAATGTTTGATCATTATAGTTAAAATCAATTATTCATATATGTAATCAGTTTAAGAGAAGTGATCCTGGGATACACGGCAGCCCTACTATAGGAGATAAGGAACCTGTGTAACATACAGGCAGGCAAGTGGCATGGTCAGATGGATCTATTAGAAAGGCTTTGGGGTCTGCATTATGGAAGATGGATTTAGCAGGGGTTATGCCAGTGGGAAGGCCTACTGAAGGCCATTGCCATACTCAGGTCAACAGAAAATGTTGGCTGAAGTAAAGCGGTGATGACAGAGCCAGTGAAAAGACTGTATTTAGGACATAACTTTAAACATCACATCAATAGAATGTGTGGAAAATGCATGTATGTGAGAAGAAAAGGAGTAAAGGCAAACATCAGCCTCAGAGGTATACCCTGAGTGACTAGGTGGATACTGATTCCATAACGGAGAACCACAAGAGAAGGAAATATGTTTATATAAAGGTATTAAGTTCTAGTTAGGTTTATTGGGTTTGAAGTACCTTTGGTATATTGAGTTGACACTCAGAACAATTCGAGTGACCTTGAACCACTACCATGACCACCACCTTGTTTTAAACTAAGGTTTCTGTGCTCTTGGTTTCTCCATTCTTTTGATTTTTAACCTCCAAGGATTTCTTAAAATTGCTCTTGAAGACCTAATTTCTTTTTTCACAGTACTGCTATATATTTATTCCTTTTATTTGTAAGATTTATAGAAGACTTGTAGCATAAGAAGAGATATCAGCCCATCATCTTAATCACTTTTTCTTGGGAGTGGTTTCATAGCTTTTTATTATTTTCTCAAAGGGGATTGTTGTCAAATTATTTTTTTAATGTTGCTGCTGCTGCTAAGTCACTTCAGTCGTGTCCGACTCTGTGAGACCCCATAGACGGCAGTCCACCAGGCTCCTCTGTCCCTGGGATTCTCCAGGCAAAAATACTGGAGTGGGTTGCCGTTTCTTTCTCTTTTTAATGTTAGGGATGGATTAATCCTGTGGAATACTAACATTTAAGTGGCAAACAGGTTACTAGGCTTTGAAGTAGTGGCTATAGAAGTAGAAAGAGAACTATATGACAGTGTTTTTTAAGATAAGGATGAAACAGCTGGCCTGAAGAAAGGAGTTGCAACGGGATAAATGCTAATGAGAGGTTAGTTCAAATGAAGTCTGAAAAACATCAGTTATATTTTGGCAAGTCATACCTATCTTGCCAACTTACCTTGGCTATAGCTAATGCAGTTTTAGAAGTATATGTCAAATACCAGATTGAAGTAGTTTAAGGAATAAATAAATGACTGAATGGAAATCTATGGTTATTGATTAGTCTTTTAAGAAGGTTGGATAAGAAAGAAAAGGAATAGAACAGAAAGAAATTGGTAACTAGGGGCAAGGTAAGAGAGCATGTTTATTAGTTGTTGGAAAGAGGCTCTATGGAGATTGGGATTAAGGATATTAGAGAGTGATGGATAACTGGAGTGGAAGCTGATGGAATCAAAAGCTCTGGCAAGTATTCGTACATTCTTGAAGGGATCTTGGGTGTGAAGTTTGTGAGAGGAAGGGCTAAAAATGTACGTGGTAAAATTCTTAGACTGTAACATTTTCCAAACTCTTAGCAGTTCTTGAATCCTATTTTCATTAAAAATTGTTTTCAAAGATACTGTCTTCTTCAAAATTCAATTTAGGAAGTGTGGAAGAATTTTCAAGCAGCATTGGGAGTCTTAAAGTTTTTACCACAACCTTGTTAATACGAATGTGCTCAACCGTGTGATATAGAGAAAGCATGCAGTTGGAATAATTCTGGGTTGTACTTTGTCAACCCAGGTGCAAGAGAAGGCCAATGCAACAAGGAGGTCTTGGTAATTGGCAGGAAATTGGTTATAAAGAGATAAGGTGAGGTATGGAAAGAGAAGCCAAGACAGGAAAGAATGATAGTGATAAAGTTGAAAGTTGAAGAGAGGGACAGTCTTGGTGGGATTGATGAGCAAGTAGGTAGGAGCAATGAAATGAGGAGTCTGCATGAAGTCTGTGTTACATGCTCTGCTGGTTGTCTTTTGACTGAGCACTCCTTAGTTTCCTTTTCAGGAATTTTTTTCTGCCAGTATCTTTTATGTTGAAGCCCCTCATGGTGCTCTAGGCTCTGGTTTATTTACTTTCTCTATACCAGTTACTGACTCTCTTAGTAGTGTTAGTGGCTCTGTCGTGTTTGACTCTGTGATCCCACGGACAGTAGCCCACCAGGCTCCTCTGTCCATGGGATTCTCCAGGCAAGAACACTGGAGTAGGTAGCCATTCCCTTCTCCAAAGGATCTTCCCAGCCCAGGGATCGAACCCAGGTCTCCTGCATTGCAGGCAGATTCTTTACCATTTGAGCTACAGTTACCAGTTACTGACTATATCATCATTATTTTTAATAATTGTCTTCAGCCCAGTTCTCTTTCCTTAACTTCACACTCGCTGCTTAACACTGCGCCTTAGATGTCTCAAATTCAAGCAACCTAAAACTGAACATTTCATCTTCTGCTTCAGATCTTTTTCTTTTCCAGGGTTCCCTAGGTCAGTAAAAAGTACTTGCTGGAGACAGAGATCTGAGAATGTAATTTTTAACTACTGATTCTCCCTATACTTCAGTGCAGTGAATCACCAAACTGTCTAGGCTTAACCATTAAATATTAATATATCAGATGTTTCTGTGCTTTGCTTTATCCCTGCTCCTCCTTCCCTTAAATAGAGTCCACCATCATCTTTCGGTTAGACCTGCACTGTCCAAAACAATAGTCATTGTGACTAGTCCAAATTGAGATGTGCTATCAGTGTAAAATACACATTAAATTTTCTACACTTAGTATGAACAGAGTGTAAAATCAATCACAATTTTTATTATTGATTACACATTAAAATGACAGTATTTTGAATAAGTTTAGATTAAATACATTGTCAAAATTAATTTAATCTCTTTTTAGAAACGTGGCTACCAGAACACTGTAAATTATCTATGGTTCTCATTTTTTATCTCATATTATATTTCTGTTGGAGAGTGTTGACTTAATCATTGAGATAGCTTCCTGAGAGGTCTCTTCCTCCAGTGTTGCCACAGCGCCTAATCTTCTATCACCCTAGTTCATTCAGAACCACACTATAACTCAACTGATCTTTGAGTCTTGTTATTGTCTAGTTTTATCTCCTCCCCTCACATCTTTATTCTCATTTCCCCAAATGAGTTCTGTGCTCCTGGAGCATTCTTCCTTCTTCTTCTTACCTGTTAACGTCTATTCATCCTCATCGAGGAGAGCTTTCTTTCAGGAATGCTTTCCTCATCACTCAAGATTGGTAAGCAAATACCTCCTTCTTTGTGTTTTCTTAGCACCCTGTACCCTCTCTACCTAGCTCTTACATTGTATTGTAGTTTATTTTGTTGTCTCTGTCCCTCCTCTCATATACTGTAAGCTCTACAGAATCAGTAAAGACGGTTTGCTCACCACTCTATACCTAGTGCCTGTCATAGTGCTTTGCATATAGGAGGCACTTAGAAAATACTTGTTGAACAAGTAATTTTAGATTTCAGAGCAGGAACATTTAACAGGCTATATTAGAGAAATTACGACAAAGGAGTAGAAGGATATAACTGGATAACTGGATAATTGGAAATAGATCATTGGAGTTAAGTATTTAGGGAATGGAGAGTTAAGTATTTAGGGAATAAATAGTTCTCAATCTCTTTCTGTCTGCTCTCAATAAAAGATGATTTGTTTTCTTATAGTGCATTTATTGAAATAAAAATCACGTACTGTACAGCTCACCTAAAGTGCATAATTCTGAGGTTTTAATATATTCATAGAATTGTACAACCGTTGCCACAGTTAATTTTGAACTTTTTTAGGAGTGTGATTAGTTTTTTAGAAGCCTCTCAGATAATTTTTTAACATAAATTTTACCTTTAAAAATTTATTTATTTATTTAGTCACATCACATAACATGTGATATTCCCCAACCAAGGATCAAACCCAGAACCCTGACCACTGGACTGCTGGAGAATTCCCATCCCAGATAATTTTTTTTAACTTTGTCTTTTATGTAACTACCTGTGTAATTAAATTTAGTTGTGTTCTTTTTTTTTTTGCCATGCCACACAGCTTGCATGATCTCAGTTCTCCAACCTGGGATTGAACCATAGCAGTGAAAGCCCAACATCCTAACTACATGGCCACCAGGGAAGTCCCTCCCAGATAATTTTGATATTTCCACCTAAGTAGATTTCTTTGCTTCTTCCAACCCACTTCTCATCTACTGAGAAATCATTGGGCTAACAGTATGGCTGTGTCATTTTTATATCTATAGAATTACACATTACTATTGAAGGATTTGGCATAAAAGAGTCAGAAGAAGTTGGATACTACTAGAAGGTCATTGAGAGACATATATTAGGAAAGGAGCTTGAGTGAAGCAGGGCTTAATCTTTCTCAAAAGAAGGGGTGTTTATACTTGAAAGAGAAGTAATGATCTTGTAGCATTTGTAAACTATCTCCACCTACTGAACTAGGATTTATGCAGTGTGGGAGAAGCAGCAACTTGTATCTGAAAAGGCTATAGGGCAGTGCTGTCTTTGGGAAGGGAGTACGTCTACCATTGCTATTATCTGAGAAGGCCAAGAAAGTTCTCACTGATGATGTTTGAGACACAGGGCAGTATCTTTACTGTGAAACAAGGATAGGGGCACAGAGGAAATAACTGAATGGAAGTAAGATTATAGGATGACATTAGCTAGTGGCACAGTTTTCACAAGAGTAAGTCCAAAGACTTAATTGGTGGAGTGGCAGGTTGAGGGGAGAATTGGATTGTTCCTGCTTGTCTGGAGTTAGCCAAGGCTTAGATTGGTAGAATGTTAGGTCAATAGGCTGGCAAAAATATTAGTTATTTTAAGAAGTAAATTGAGAACACTTAATAACTAGTTAGGGGGAAAGTCGTAAGGAAAAATGAGATCTGAAATAATTGGAGTTTCTAGCTCTGCCCGTGAGTAATTTGGTGTTGAATCAATGGAGAAAGGAGACACAGGGATAAGAGAGAATAGAAAAGGTTACAGCCTACTGTTTGTACTCTGTTTTCAGCTAAAATAAACCTGCAAATAACTAGACTAAACCTCTTAACTCGTTTCTGCAAAAGCATCTTCTCCAAGGGGAATGCTAGTAGGGGCAAAATAACATAAAATGAAGAGGCTTAGTTTTTGGTGTTATTAAAATCACTGTGATAAGTAATTATTGGACTGTGGATATATGTAATGTACTTAATATATGAGAACTTTTAAAACTATTGATAGTGATAATTGCAATACAGTATGAGTTTGCTTTGTATTAAAAGCTAAATTTTATTTTTTAGTTTTGTAAAAGGTTTCAAATCAATGTTTAAAGTTTTATTATGTATATTAAAATTTTTTGTAACCTAGAAAAAATGATGAGTACTTATTCAGAAGTATTGCTCAACATGTATTTGTTATAGGATTATTGAAAATTAAATATTTATTTTCTTTTCCTAGTCCAAACCCCTGATACCTCTTCAAAAAGAGACTGATTCAGAGACCCAGAAAATGGTGCTTACTAACTACATGTTCCCTCAGCAGCCAAGAACTGAGGATGGTAGGAATTTAACAATCTCTTTTCTTTAAAAAAAAAAAAAAAAACTAATAACTGATAAAGTGTAGCAAAGATGTGAATTGAATTTTAAGTCTCAAAGACTTTTACTAGTTTGAAGAAAATTTAGAGAATTGGTTAATGAAGTTCTCTGAAAATGGGAAAATAAGGCAGCATCTCAGAGTTATATATAGTTGAATTTAGAGGTATATCTATACCATGTTTCCTTAAATGATCCTTTGATTTTGTTAGATGCATTTTAGTGTGGGGAGACTTCAACAGAAAAGTATGAGATAAGTTCATAATATTCTGAGTTCCCTTAGAGTTCATGTGTAAAGTATTTCACTATGGGTATAATGAGAGCACTATAACTAGTATACTCACAGTACTGAATCAGAAACTACATTTTGAATGGTCAGGCAGCTGAATTTCTTTTTAACTGAAAGAGAAGCATTTTCCTTTATCACAGTGTCTGAGAAATAAGTCAGAAAACATAATGTGCTTAAGGTGGAATTTTTCATACTTTGAGAGTAGACACTTCACATTTAATTCATTCTATTTTTATTACCACACATGTGCCAGGAATTGTGTTAGATCTAAGTATTTAAGATCTCTGCCCCACCCCTGGCTGCTGCTTGAGGCATGTGGGGTGTTTGTTCCCCAACCAGGTATTGAACCCATGTCCTGTGCATTGCAAGCACAGAGTCTTGTAACAACTGGATCGCCAGAGAAGTCCCAGATCTAAGTATTTAAGATCTTAAATACTTAATTTCAAGAAGCTCATGATGTGACAGGGGGATAATGATGGGTAAATTTGAAAGAGAAGGTGTGGTATCTTGAGCCTGGTTAGAGGAATCAGTCTTAAACAGGAAAAACGGAAAGAATGGATCCATATAACAATGAATTTATAACTAACAGGATATTGGGGAGCAGCATCAGTCTGAGGGTTTTTATTATATTTACTTTCTCAGTGAAGTCAAAGAGAAAATTGCCTGAAAAGGTTGGGGGAAGGGCATTTGAGGTAAGTGGTGGTGATTTTGTGTGGGAGAGCAGGCTGACTTGGAATGAATTCCTGAGCAGTGTTGAAGATGGAACAAAGAGTAAGGAATACCATAAATTTGTAGTGGTTCTAAACCACAAGGTTATATCATTTTTCTCTGGTTGAATTCCAAGGCTCAGAAGGTAGGTGATTGAAATACCATGTTACAGGATTTACTGGGTAGGTATGACTTAAGGAAAGGGGGAAAAAAGATGAGAGTGGTACAAATAATATGTCATGAAATCTAAGGTAAATAGAGAAGGGAGTAAAAGAATTCTTTTACAGGAAGGAAAGGAAATGAGGTTAAGGAACTCAACACTTACCAGCAATAATAAGTGAATGATTTAGAAGGACAAATGGAGTGGTCAGGTATTACACAAGCTAAGGTCTTGAGGAGTACCATGATTTTGAATCACATGGGTGAGATGCAAATGGACACTGAAATAGAGGACATCAAGAAATTATGAAATTGTATTGTATTGTGTTATTGGGGTCATCACACATTTGTCATCATTCAGGATTTTGGCAGGTCTTAGGTAGATAGGGCTTTCCTGATAGCTCAGTTGGTAAAGAATCCGCCTGCAATGCAGGAGACCCCGGATCGATTCCTGGGTCAGGAAAATTGCTGGAGAAGGGATAGGCTACCCACTCCAGTATTCTTGGGCTTCCCTGGTGCCTTATTTGGTAAAGAATCTGCCTGCAGTGTGGGAAACCTGGGTTCAATCCCTGGGTTGGGAAGATCCCCTGGAGAAGGGAAAGGCTACCCACTCCAGTATTCTGGCCTAGAGAATTCCATGGACTGTGTATAGTCCATGGGATTGCAAAGAGTCAGACACAACCGAGTGACTTTCACTTATGACATATAGGTAGAGAGAAACATGCTATGCAAATGCTAGAATCCCGAATGAATATGCCAGTGTGATCAGATCTAGTGGCCTCTAAAATGCAGAAAAAGTAATGTTACTGCCTGATGCCCTGAATCTCAAAAGATGTGAGATTTATACTAAAGGGTAGAAAGTATAGGTGACCAGAAGTTGACAGTAGTGAGAGGAATGGTAAAAGTTACTTTCCTTGGGGTTCTGAAAAAATTCTGATGTAAAATTGCTTTGATATAATCTAAAACTCTTAGAGATCTTTGGGCTGGGCTGAGGATTGGGAGTCTTAACCCTCATCCTCACCTCTAGTACATAACGAACAGTATTGGAATTAGGAAGACAAGTTCTGAGTGCCAAACCTTGAATGAAATATTTATATAATTACCATGTTACTTTTTGTAGGGAATTGCACAAAGTCACACATCTGTAGTGTTTTATTAGATTCTCTTCAAGAATGCTTCTGGTAGCAGAACAACCCTAAGATGGGAGGGGAAATCCTCTCTCTCAATCCTGGAAGTAGACTTTGTTGGAAACTGCTTGGCTCTGCTTGCTTTTCCGAGTATACCACAAAAAGTATGTCAGGAAGGCTTCCCAGGAATTTGAACCTCGTTGCACAAACAAACACTGTAATTCATTTAATATTAAGCAACAACATAAAGCAAGTAAAAAATTTTGAACTGAGTAATTAAAACAAATAAAAAGGTAAATAAAGTTTTATTCCTGTTGTTAGTATTTGGTTTCATGGTATTTTTCCTGTGGATATGAGCTTAAAGAAGGGTAGGAAGCCCAAAAGAAGGACTAAAAATAAATGATAATTATGCCGGTTTTGTGGAAATAATCAAACTGACTGTATTTGGATTATCTGTTTTTCTATTAACTAAAAAGTTGCTTTTAATCTCTTTTGTTTTCTTTTAATGGGCAGAAAATAAGTTGTGATTTTTTTTTTAATTGCACAAACTTCTTTAAGGTGATATATATTAATCCATAATGACTTTGTGCAATTAAATGGATTTGTGCAATGGATTAATGTATAATGATATATATTAATCTGTTGGTCAAATGGATCGATTTTTTAAGCCTTACCTTTTGTTTTCGTTGCCTAAGAGGAAGCAAAAAACTTTGACAGCTGTTAAGTATTTAATATTGTATCAGATAGCAGGCAGGATATGTAAGTGTTGAGTTTGTTAAATTTTAAATTTTCCTTAGTTTTGATATAAAGAATATCTTGCAATCACTTTGTTTACATAGTCAAACTATGTATAATGTTTAATGCAAGTAGGGGCCATCAGGGTAGTCATTTTTTACCAAAATATTTCCATTTTTTTGTGTTAACTCCCTTCCTCTAGTACATAATAAACAATATTGGAATTAAGATTTCTGAATGCCAAAACTTGAATGAAATGATTTGTGTATTACCGTGTTATTTTTTGTAGGGAACTACACACAATTACGTATCTATAATGTGCTAATTATATTGTATTCTCTTCAGAAATCTTTCTCATAAAAAAACAAGACAAATCAGCTTTAAGAAAGAAAAGATGTGTGATTGCTGTTGTGAAGAAATGTTAGAAATACAGCCTAGTTGTTAGTGTAGCATTTATAGCTGCTGACATCGACAGTCTTGATTTATTATAATGAACATCTTATAAAATTATGAGCAAGTAACAGTTTTTCATAATTATAGTAAAATATAGTGGGGTTTTGTTTGTTTCTGTTTTTCTCTAGTTATGTTTATATCAGATAATGAAAGTTTTAATCCTTCATTGTGGGAGGAACAGAGAAAACAGCGAGCTCAAGTGGCGTTTGAATGTGATGAAGACAAAGATGAAAGGGAGGCACCTCCCAGAGTGAGTCTGTTCTTTTTTCCTTCAAATTTTAAACAGGTCTCTTAAATTTTAAATAAGTTGCATGTATGCTAAATCGTTTCAGTCCTGTCTGACTCTTTGCGACCCCGTGGACCATAAGCCTACCAGGCTCCTCTGTCCATGGGATCCTCCCAGCAAGAATCCTGGAGTGGGTTGCCAGGGGGATCCCTCCTCCAGGGGACCCCACCTCCAGGGGACCCCTCCTCCAGGGATCCTCTCAACCCTGTGTCTCCTACTGTATCCTGCATTGGCAGGCGGGCTCTTTACCACTAGCACCACCTGGGAAGCCTGCATTTATTAGGTACTATATAGCTCATCTGTGCTATTTTCAGAGAAGGCAGTGGCACCCCACTCCAGTACTCTTGCCTGGAAAATCCCATGGATGGAGGAGCCTGGAGGGCTGCAGTCCATGGGGTCGCTGAGGGTCGGACACGACTGAGCGACTTCACTTTCACTTTTCACTTTCATGCATTGGAGAAGGAAATGGCAACCCACTCCAGTGTTCTTGCCTGGAGAATCCCAGGGACCGGGCATCCTGGTGGGCTGCCATCTATGGAGTCGCACAGAGTCAGACACGACTGAAGTGACTCAGCAGCAGCATATAGCTCATCTGTGCTACTTTCAGAGATACAAAGAAGTATTTGTTTCATTCCTTACCCTCAAGGCGCTTGAAATTTTATTGATCCACTACATTTATGATGTGAAAGTATTTGAGAATAATATAAAATAGTGTGAATAAAAAACAAATTTCATAGTGTACATAAATAAAAGAGCAAAACAGATTATTGTTTCCCCCTTTCCTTTCTTTAATTATTTATTTATATATTAAAGGGATGAACAACTCTTTGAGGGGAACATTTTGTTTCTTTATGAGACTGTGTTGTAGTAATAGAAGTAGCAAATACACATTTCCAAGTTAGTTACGGACGTGATTATTTTTCCCTTGTATAATAAAGCTGGCTGAATTCTAGAAAATGATGATTAGGCTGATCTTAGAGTTGTTTGGTTTCTGGCACATAAGTCATCATAATGTAGGAATTTTATGTCTGTTTGCATAATTATCTAGCTGGAAAACATGTATCTGTTTCAAAGCCAAGTGCAGTGTTGGCAATATCCATACCATATATCTCCAAATGGAATATATTTAAGTCTACTAAAAAAAGCTTTTAAAACATTGAAATCTGTAACTGTGAAGTTTTTTTTTTTTTTACTATCAATAAAACCATACATTTATTGATCTAAAATGCTTTCAAAGGCCTATCATCTGTCTTCACAGTTACGTTATGAGCTAGGTATGTAGTATAATTAAGATGGACTATAGATTAAATTTTGAGATTGGTGTTAGAAATATTTATCTGTAGATAACTAATAGGAACCTTCTGTATAGAGAGGGACCTCTACTCAATACTCTGTAATGGCCTATATGGGAAACCTGAAAAAGAGTCCATCTGTGTATAGGCGTAGCTGATTCAGTTAGCTCTACAGCAGAAAATAACACAACATTGTAAATCAACTATACTCCAATAAACGTTTTTTTAAAGAAATACCTGTATTTTGAATTGTGAGATAATTTAATTTATCACTTATTTTATTTCTGTAGGAGGGAAATTTGAAGAGATATCCAACACCATATCCGGATGAGCTTAAGAATATGGTCAAAACTGTTCAAACCATTGTACATAGATTAAAAGATGAAGAGACTAATGAAGACTCTGGAAAAGATTTGAAACCACATGAAGATCAGCAAGTTGTAAATAATGATGTGGGTGTGAAGGTTAGAAAGCTCAATTTAAAAACATTGACTAAAGTCTATTTCCAGTTCTTTAAAATTTTTAAATGATAATTGATACAATGATCCTTTTTGTATACACCAAAATACACTCCCAGACTTAGGGAGTATTCTCAGATTGTTGTTGTTGTTCAGTCATCTCCAACTGTTTGCATCCCCATGGATGGCAGCATGCCAGGCTTCCGTGTCCTTCACTATCTCCCAGAGTTTGCTCAGACTCATGTCCATTGAGTCAGTGATGCTATCTAACCATCTCATCCTCTGCTGCCCCTATCTCCTCCTACCCTCAATCTTTCCCAGCATCAGGGTCTTTTCCAGTGACTTGGCTCTTCACATCAGGTGACCAGAGTTTTCACATACCTGAACTAAAAGCTATCATAGTGAGCAAACTGAAATGCTATTATTACCACTTCAGTTGTGGTTACAGACTGTCCAGATGGGCAGGAGAGTGTCAGCATAGCTTTTGAACTAACATTGCCTGAACAAAGAATAAGATAATGAATGTCAGAAAGTTCATGGTTATAGGAATGCTTTTTCCCCTGGTAATATTGATCCATTCTACCCAGTTTTCATTTTAAATGTAATTACTGTGACAGATCATTGACGTTTCCCTAGGATGTTTCCGAAACCTACACAGATCCCTAAATTGTGTGTTCCTTTAATGAACTTTCCCTCTGCATCTGTATCACAGAAACAGAAGTTTTATCCTGTCACTGAAGTTTCTATTTGTTCCACAAAGAGCAGGAAAAAATCGAACCTTCCTGAGTTTGCACATGCCAAGTGACTCACTCATAAATAGCAGCTTTGCACCTTCTAGGATGAAATGGAACCTTAGCTAAATTGTCAAGTTTAATGTGGCTTATGGACCTTTGTGACTGCCTGTTTCCACAGTGAGCGTTTTCTCTCTCAGTGCTACAGATTTCCGTGTTTAAAACTTCTTCAGTTTACCCATAATAGGAATATACTTTTAAATTTTCATCTGAACTTTAATACAGTAATAGGTGTAAAGAATGTGAGTTCTTTTATCTTTTCTTTTGCTTAGACTTCTGAAAGTATCACTCCAGTAAGAAGCAAAGCTGATGAAAGAGAAAAGTATATGATAGGAAACTCTGTACAGAAGACCAGTGAACCTGAAGCTGAGGTCAGTTCTGGAAATCTGCCAGTGACTGCAAATGTGAAAGCCTCTGAGAACTTGAAGCATATTGTTAATCATGATGATGTTTTTGAGGTATGGCTTTATGATTATTCTGGAGTAATGTTAAATGATAAGAATTTAACATTTCATTGTTGCTAACTAAAGGTAGGGGAAACCTGATACCAATAGCAGAAAATACACTAATACAGTTTTGCCATTGAGAAATTTCATCGTATTTGTTTACCACTCATTTATCACTTAAGCTTCAACATTGGAGTACAGAGGTTATAAAAATTTTTACTATTTAAATTAGATTGTGGCAGTTCTAATTCTGTAAAATTTATAATAGCAATTGCTTTAATCTCAGTAACTTAAAAATGAAAAAGTTGCTGTTGGTTTACCAAATAATAAGTCAGTTATTTGACTTATTTAGGCGTTTATCATTGATTGTAAAGTTTTTTTTTTTTCCTTGAATATCTGAGACTTTTAAAAGAGATTTTTCCCTTGGATCAATAAAAGCTTTTTTTTTTTTTTTTTTTTTTAAAGCAGCTTTATTGAGGTGTGACTCATATACTATACAACTCACTCATTTAAATAAAGGGTGCAGTTCAGTGGCTTTTAGTGTACTGAAAGTTGTGCAATCCTCACCACAAACACTTTTGGAACATTTTGATTACCCTAAAAGAAAGCCCGTACTTCTTAGTTGTCTCCCTACAATGTCTATATCCTCCTCCCCAGTCCTGAGCAACTAGTAGTCTTCGCCTCTAGATTTGTCTGTTCTTGGCATTTCATATAAATGTAATCATACAGTTTGTAGTCTTTGTTTCATTTAACACAATATCATCAAGATTATTCATATTGTAGCACGGGTCAGTACTTCATCCATTTTTTTTTAATGTCTGTATATTTCATTGTCATTGTCCATTATGAACATTTGAGTTATTTCCACATTTTGTCTCTAATGATGAGTGAGGTTCCTTTGAATATTTGTATACAAGTTTTTGTGTGGATATATATTTTCTTTTCTCTTGGGTATAGTTTATACCCAAAGAAAATACATCCTCTTTCTTCTAGAGTTGATTTGCTAGATTGTATGGTAACTCTATGTTTAACTGTTTGAGAAACTGCCAGTTTTCCAAAAGTGATTGCACCATTCTACATTCGCCTCATAAACTGCTGGAGGTATTAAGTTTTATAGAAATTTAGAAAGAGGTATTTTCTGGCTATAAAGAACCACAGATGCTTTGAGGTGAAGGAAACGTTTAACTTGTATTTTGAAGTATTTCAGTTAATAGAAATAGGAG
The DNA here is from genome assembly GCF_003369695.1 of Bos indicus x Bos taurus. Taxonomy (NCBI): domain Eukaryota; kingdom Metazoa; phylum Chordata; class Mammalia; order Artiodactyla; family Bovidae; genus Bos; species Bos indicus x Bos taurus. Next base: position 13,408,879 of record NC_040095.1, on the reverse strand, counting down.
AATTGAATGAAATGTGAAAAGAATATGAGAGCAAAAGAACCGCCTTTAGAAAATGTAGGAAAGAGCATTGGTCAGACCATCTGACCAAATGTATCAGGGGATATAGTTAATGAAATAAAATTAGTAGAGTAGATTGTTTCCTGATAGCTATGCTGAGAAATCTGGACTTAATGTTCTATACTATAGTCTTTGGGGAGCCACTGAACATTTTTTAGCGGAATTATCTACATTAAACATAATCATTGTAACTTCCCTGGTGGCCTAGTGGTTAAGACTCCATGCTTCCAATTCAAGGGACACAGGTTTGCTCATTGGTTGCGGAACTAAGACCCCACATGCTGTGGGGCATGGTCAAAATAAATAAAAAGTTTTAATTAAAATAAACATAATCATTGGGGAAAAAAATGCAGTAGCTATGGGGGAAAGAGTAAGAAAGGAAAGAATATGAGCAAACTGCAGGAAAATTAATTGACATGAGCAAAGGAAACAGAAAGGTGGTGGGAGGTTTAGGAGACTAGAGTTCGCAGAAGCCCAGGTATAATATAGTCTCATGGAGAAGAAGGTCTGGTCAGCAGTTTAGATGCTGCAGATATCAAAAGGCTGAGACAAACCTCCTCATCCTATTATCTCATTGTTTGTATTCATTGTACCAGTCAAGTTCTGTTAATGATAATAAAATTTCTGCCCAGTTCTTTTTTTTTTCTGTACTAGCTATTACTGCCATTGCAGGACAGGTGTAGTCTTTTTTGTTCAAGACTATTGCTATACCCAGTTTTCTTTCTGCCAGTCTCTCTTTCTATAAACCTTTAATATCAGAGTTATTATTTTAAAAGATAATCTGCCTTGTGAGTTTCTAGCTTGGCAACTTTCAGTAATGTACTTTCAGTAATTGTACTTTCAGTAATGTACTTTAAGCATGTACTTAATTGAGTTCATACTCAGAGCATAACCTTTTACTATGCAATCCAGTCTGCCTTTTCTGTTTCTCCTGCCCCTTTTCCTAAATTTCAGCTTCATGGAGCTGACTTGCCATACATTTTCTTATTTCCATGTTTCCCTCTACTCAGAATGCTATTTACCTCTTAACTTACCCTTGAAGACTAAACCCAATTTACATTTCTCACCCTTAACTACTTAGCAGTCTAAATCCATTGTAGTAGAGTCTGGAACAGGGTTGGCAGACTATGGCCTGTTGCCCCAAGCTGGCCCACTGCCTATTTTCATATGGCTTGCAAGCTAAGAACAGCTTTACATTATTGAACATTGAATAAAGGTCAAAAGAAAAAGCATATTTTGTGAAATATGAAAAATTAGATGACATTTAGTTTCACTGGCACACAGCCATGGTAATTTGCTTACATATTGTCTGTGGCTACTTTTATGCCAGAGCAGGAGAATTGGTTGGTTGAAACAGAATGTGTGGCTTGCAAAGTATAAAATATTTATTATCTGGCCTTTTTATTGAAATAGTTTTCTGATTTCAGTTCATATTTTATTATGACACTTAAAGCACTTAGAAATCTTAGTATTTTTAATAGAATACTGTTTTAAGACCTTTTATTTATTTTCATTATATTAGCTAAAAATAAACTGCAGAAGATCTGATTTTATGTCTATTATATACAATGTTAAAATCTTTCTATTAATACTTGTTGACCGCAGAGTCTCTTTGTATGTGCTAACAGCACTCAGTGGTAAATTGCATGGGACAATTGCCAAATATCAGAGAAAAAAATCATGGAGTGTAATAAAAGATTCTGTCTTCAAATTGGACAGAAATTGCCATTAATTTATCTTGGTGGAAGAGCATCTCAGTCCTTCTGATTCCTTGGAACCTGGTGATCCTTGAAGGAATAAATTTAAGAACTAGGAATACACTTTTTGTTAGAGCATTTTCACTAAACTGCTCTAACAAATGCTAAAACTAGCATTTTCACTAGTTTTTCACCAGCAGGGATTGTGTTTTACTCATTTTTGTTTCTCTGGCACTTGATAATAGTACCAGGTACATACTAATCATTAATACAGTTGAATTAAGGACCACACAGAAAATTATACCTTAGACACTTTGGTGTAGTGTTAATAATTTCCATAGTTTTATTGCCATGTCTTGAAAAATTTAAGTCACATACTAGTTTTATTCAGTTACCGTAAAAAGCTTTTATGCCTGTGTCAAGTATTTTCTCTTTGAAGTTCATATAACTTAATATTTATTCATTTAAAGAAACCAAAATTTATTTTTGTTAATATTTTTCTCTTTTTTCTCCAAATTAGGAATCTGAAGAACTTTCTTCTGATGAAGAGATGAAAATGGCAGAGATGCGACCACCATTAATTGAAACCTCTATTAACCAGCCCAAAGTGGTAGCACTTAGTAGTAACAAAAAAGGTTAGATGTCAAAAGATAGCTCTCTAGGAACAGAAATGGACTGAATAAAATTTATAAATTTTTTTTTCAAATAAATTTTCACTAAATTTTACTATGTTATTTAAAATACTTTTCAGAAGCAATTTTTAAAACATGTCTTTGTAAAGGGTCTATTCCTTATCTCTCGTTTTTAAAGAAAAATCTTGGTGGATCTCTTCCTTCCTTCATGCAAGTTTACTAACATGACATGGATTTTTTAGGCAGATAAGCCTGGATTATGATTCCATCTCTACCACTTGTTTGCTGTATGATCTTTGAGCTCCTTAATTTTTTCCATGTGTATACATCTAACTGGGCTTCCCAGATGGTGCTAGTGGTTAAGAACCCACCTGGCAAGGCAGGAGACATAAGAGATGTGGATTTGATCCCTGGGTCGAGAAGATCCTCTAGAGGAGGACACAGCAACCCACTCCAGTATTTTTGTCTGGGGAATCCCATGGACAGAGGAGTCTGGCGGGCTACAAGTCCATTGGGCTGCAAAGAGTCAGACATGACTGAAGTGATTTAGCACGCATACATCTAACTAGACATACAATTTAGCTAATGAAAGATTTTGAGAATTTCAAATATATTGGGTTAGTGTACTCAGATCTAGCAAAGTACCTTATGTATAACAGATGCTTGTTGTTATTTATCTGTTAAGGAACTTTTTTTTTTTAATATACCCCCTCACCTCTATCGAACATAGAATCTCAGACTCTCAGAAATGAAAGACAACTCGGAGAGTAGCTATCCCTTCCTTTTATCCTTCCCTCACTCTTCTCCACCAAATGTCTGAAAATGTCTACATTATCTCCACCAAAGATTTATCCAGTCTGTACCTTTATGTCATTGATGAAACTTACTGGCAAGGTGGCCCTTTAAAGGATAGCTTGGGGTTTCATAATAATGGTAGTGATATTTGTTACTAATTGTTACTATGCTAAATAGTTTACATATTATTATCTAATTGTCACAGTTATCCCATGAGAAGGAAGTCAGTTCAGTTCAGTTCAGTCGCTCAGTCGTGTCCGACTCTTTGCGACCCCATGAATCACAGCACTCCAGGCCTCCCTGTCCATCACCAGCTCCCAGAGTTCACCCAGACTCACGTCCATCGAGTCGGTGATGCCATCCAGCCATCTCATCCTCTGTCATCCCCTTCTCCTCCTGCCCTCAATCTTTCCCAGCATCAGGGTCTTTTCCAATATTAGTCAGCTGTTCGCATGAGGTGGCCAAAGTATTGGAGTTTCAGCCTCAGCATCAGTCCTTCCAACAAACACCCAGGACTGGTCTCCTTTAGGATGGACTGGTTGGATCTCCTTGCAGTCCAAGGGACTCTCAAGAGTCTTCTCCAACACCACACTTCAAAACCATCAATTCTTTGGCGCTCAGCTTTCTTCACAGTCCAACTCTCACATCCATACATGACCACAGGAAAAACCATAGCCTTGACTAGACGGACCTTGTTGGCAAAGTAATGTCTCTGCTTTTCAATATGCTATCTAGGTTAGTCATAACTTTCCTTCCAAGGAGTAAGCGTCTTTTAATTTCATGGTTGCAGTCACCATCTGTAGTGATTTTGGAGCCCCCCAAAAATAAAGTCTGACACTATTTCCAGTGTTTCCCCATTTATTTCCCATGAAGTGATGGGACCAGGTACCGTGATCTTCGTTTTCTGAATGTTGAGCTTTACGCCAGCTTTTTCACTCTCCTCTTTCACTTTCATCAAGAGGAGAAAGAAGTAGGAGAATGTAAATAGGAGAGAACTTAAGTGCCATGTAGTTTAACAGTATATTCAAAATTCAGATTCTCAGACCCAAACACCTTAAAGCAGAAGTTATAGAGACCCATGTGCTACCATGCCTATAGGGTTGTAAACATACTAAGTTACTATCTTCTTATCACTACTTTTAAAAAATGGTACTTTTTATTACTACCTGCCTAAAGTGGAATATGAATATTTTCTGTTTGTTTATATAGTTGTTGCAAAACCATCTCACATATTGAGAATTTACTATTCATATATAGTTCTTTGAAATGATATTAGAAAGGGGAAAGCTGACCTTGGGAAAATTTCTGGATTTGTGTGGTGTTTCTTTTTTGGTTAACTATGCTGCTCATTTTTATTATCAGAATAGGTAAAAACAATTCCATACATGTATGAAATCATTTATACCCCAGATAATAAGTTTATTGAGATTATGAACTATAGTATATATTTCTTACTATTACAACTTTTTAAAACTAAATTCATGGAAAACAATATTCACTAAAACGGCCTAAAATGGCCTTAAAAACATTATGTAATAACATTTGTGTCAGTAGTTTAAATCAGATTCTGGGTAACTCTATCGTTGTTCATATTTAAAAAAGAAACTATAGGTATCACTAAAAACTAACTGAAGGTATCACTGTTTTTAAATTCTTGAATCTTTGTATGTATTAGGACTGAATTTTCTGAGGTGAGCCTCTGGTTATCTTCTATCCATATAATTCCTTATCTTATATATTGAGCCAAGACAATATAAATGCCATTTTTCATTACTGGAAATTCTATGTGGCTTTATCAGTAGCTTTATTTTTTTTCTTACAGATGATACAAAGGATACAGATTCTTTATCAGATGAAGTCACACACAATAGCAATCAGAATAACAGCAACTGTTCTTCTCCATCTCGGATGTCTGATTCAGTTTCTCTTAATACTGATAGCAGTCAAGATACCTCACTCTGCTCTCCAGTGAAACAAACACATATTGGTATTAATTCCAAAATCAGGTTTGTGACCATCTTAACGAGATAATTTATTTGTATAATACATAGAGATGGCAAGGCAAATAAATATATACTATTTATATTATATTATTAAATATATATTATTAAAACATAAAAGACTTTACAAATTAATATTATAGAAGTGGTTCAGACAGTATATAATTTCTTCCCCAGTTTATTTACTAATTGCTTAGCTTTTATACATTTCCCTGGATTGGGAAGATCGGCTGGTAGAGGGCATGGCAACCCACTTCAGTATTGTTGCCTGGGGATTGTCCATGAATGGAGGAGCCTGGCGGGCTACAGTCCATGAGGTTGCAAAGAGTTGGACAAGACTGAGTGACTAAGCAGAGCACAGCACATACATTTTCATCTTAGTCTTTTAAATGAAAAGACTTAAAATATATTCTAATTCTCTTCATTAAAAGGTTGAACAGTTTTATAATGTTTTTTAATATAGCCTGTTTAGAATAATTCAAGTTAAAGGGTTATGCTTGATAGAAGGATTTGGATTACTGCTGAATCCAAACCTTATTGTATGGATATTATTAACTGAATTTTAGAGTTATAGAGTACTTAAATTCTGGGTATATTTAAGTCAGATTTTTCTATATATTGATTTGCATTACTTTAAAAGGAAGATGAATTTTATGTCTCACATTGAGTTTTAACTCTTATGTAGTTATATTTAAGATTAATCACTTACACCCTTCCTCTGAATTTGAGGCTAAAATCTTGTGTGGTAAAATATTACTTTTATAACCTCTTGGATGTTAAAATAATGGTTAATTTGTTGAAAAGTAAAATTTGATATAGTTGGCAAGTAGTTAAGTATTTTCTAAATCATGTGTTTTGTAATGAAATAAAGGCTAAGAAAGGGATATAGCCATACCTTCTTTGGTTGTATTTCTAATAATATTTTCTGTTATCTAATCAGAAGGTCAGTATTAAAAAATATTTGTTGAAATGTAACTTACATATTTACACAAAAGAATACAAATAGGTTTTATTATTATCAAATAGAAATAAAATATCTTCTATAATTTTGGAATGGCATGTTTTATAAATATTTGCTAAACACAATGTAGTCACTTAAGAAAATAATTATATTTAGTTTCTTTTTGATCTTCATACTTTGTAGATCTTTGAGTGATTGTTTAGTTCTTTGTATAATTTCCTTATATATATTTGGATCTAATAATACTTAATATAATTGATCAATATTGTGAGGTTTTGAATTATTCATAAAAATATTCTGTGCTCTTACTCAGCTATTCAACTTACTGCTCTTATCTCCATGTATGTACCTATCTTTCAAGCATTTCGTATTTTAGAACATTCATGCAAAGGTGCAGCAGTAGAAGGGAATTATTTCATTATAAAATATGCACATTTTTCTTCATTGTTTAGCTCTATTAAACTGTATTGTGTTACAGTGATTATGGTAGTGGCAATAATTAATCTTATCTGCACTTTGATTAGTATGTTTTACTTGTCTCTATTTAATATAAATCTCTTATTATTTGACTGTTACAATAGTATTTTAAAATTACATGCTTGATACTAAATGTCTTTTATCTGTGACTCCCATCAACACTCTTATCTCTGTGTATTTACACAGTAGCTTGTTGTTAATATTCCCCATGACTAAAAACTGGGCTTTATGATGTTTGTGATAAAATTATCTTTCTTTTAGGCAAGAAGATGAAAATTTTAACAGTCTTTTACAAAATGGAGATATTTTAAATCATTCAACAGAGGAAAAAATCAAAGTTCCTGATAAAAAAGATTTTAACTTACCTGAGTATGATTTGAATATTGAAGAGAGGTTAGTTCTTATTGAAAAAGGTGTTGACTCAACAGCCACATCTGATGAATCTCACAAATTAGACCATATCAATATGAATCTAAATAAACTTGTAACTAATGATACATTTCAACCAGAGATAGTGGAAAGATCAAAGACACAAGATACAGCGCTTGGAATGGGCTTTTTAAGCAATAATGCTAAAGGAGAAGCTGAGCACTTGGAAAATGGAAACAAGTTTCCTAATGTTGAATGCATAAATAAGGTAAATGGACATTCTGAGGAAACTCCCCAGTCTCCTAGGAGGACCGAGCCACATGACACTGATTCTTCTGTTGATGTGGGTCATTCCAAAAGCACTGAAGACCTCTCCCCTCAGAAAAGTGGGCCAATTGGACCTGTTGTGAAATCTCATAGCATAACTAATATGGAAACTGGAGGGCTAAAAATCTATGACATTCTGAGTGATAATGGACCTCAGCAGCCAAGTGCCACAGCTAAAGTAACATCTACTATTGATGGAAAAAATATAGTCAGGAGCAAGTCAGCTACACTTTTATATGATCAACCATTGCAAGTATTTACTGGTTCTTCTTCATCTTCTGATTTAATATCGGGTGCAAAGGCAATTTTCAAGTTTGATTCAAATCACAATCCTGAAGAACCACACATAAGAGGTCCCACAACAAGTGGCCCCCAGTCTGTGCCTCAGATGTATGGTCCTCCGCAGTATAATATTCAGTACAGTGGCAGTGCTGCAGTCAAGGACACTTTGTGGCACTCCAAACAAAATCCCCAAGTAGATCCTGTCAGTTTTCCCTCACAGCGCTTTCCTAGATCAGAGAGTACAGAAAGTCACAGTTACGCTAAACATTCTGCCAATATGAATTTCTCTAATCATAACAATGTTCGAGCTAATACTGGGTATCATTTACACCAGAGACTTGGTCCAGGAAGACATGGGGACATGTGGGCCATCTCACCAAATGACCGACTCATTCCTGGAGCAACTCGAACTACAATTCAGCGACAGAGCAGTGTGTCCTCAGCAGCCTCTGTAAATCTTGGTGAGCCAGGTTCCACGAGGCGGACCCAAGTTCCTGAAGGAGATTATTTGTCATACAGAGAATTACATTCAGTGGGACGAACTCCTCCAATGATGTCAGGATCACAGAGACCTCTTTCTGCACGAACCTACAGCGTTGATGGTCCACATGCCTCAAGGCCTCAGAGTGCTCGACCCTCTGTTAGTGAGATACCAGAGAGAACTATGTCAGTTAGTGACTTCAGTTACTCACGGACTAGTCCTTCAAAAAGACCAAATACAAGGGTTGGTTCTGAGCATTCGTTACTAGATCCTCCGGGAAAAAGTAAAGTTCCTCATGATTGGCGAGAACAAGTACTACGACACATTGAGGCCAAAAAATTAGAAAAGGTAATTAAACATGAATTTTTCATTTGCCTCTTCATGAATTTACTAATTTTCCTTTAAAATTTTTGGCGTACTTTGTTTTTTAAGCAAGATGAAATAAGATACTCTGAATTATTGAATACATACTTATTATATTCTAGAAGTTTTTCCTTGGTAGTGAGATTAGAGGTCCAAGTTGAGACCCAGGCTCAAAATAGTTGCGATAGTGATAGGAACTTCTTTCCTGTTACTCCTTAATGTTTTCTAATGGGCTTACATTCTTTTGTGTATCTTAGATTGCGCCGCACATACTACAAATAATACATGTATATACATGTTTACCTCTGTTCAGTATTTCCTGACTTCCTGCTCATCTATTAATAATTAATTATGTAAATATGTGTATAAAAACAGCAATTCACTATATAGTTAACAGAATAACAAGAAATGTATTATAAATGTATATCTTTCCCCTAAGATTTTTTTTCCCAGTTCATGTTGTATAACTAACACTGTCACTGACTCAGATGGCTTCTGGCATGGCATTTACTATTGACTCTCCTATATTGCATTTCTGGCCTGTTTGAACTCAGGTGTCTGTGGCTCTAATATAGTTAGGAGATTGTTGTTAAGTAACTTAAGCTCATGTAGATGAGCTTTTGTAACTTTATATGTAGATATTACTCTTTTGAAAAGAGAGAAATGTTTAAAAAAAAAATTAACCTTAAAACTGATATATTAGGACAGTTCTGTGGCCCAAATATATATGGCATATTCATTCTGCAAGATTCAGCTTCATATCTCTCAGCGGATTTTACTCAAGAATTATTTCAGCTTTGTTTATTGATATAAGATATTTTAATAGGAGCTAGTGTATAGAACCTCAGTAAATTCTTGAAGTCAAAATGTTTGGAAATCAATGCCTAAAATTAGGATTAATACCTTATATCAATTCACATTGAACCTTTGTTTCTAATAATTAGCTCTTTTAAATTCTGTAGCTTTAAATAGCTGAGCATCTATAGCATTAGGCAGCTTCATTGTCATATATCCATTTTGTTTCAGCTGTAATTCTGTACATTCTGTTGAGGCTCTTGAATTTGTGTACTTTATCTGAGGAATTTGGAAGTTTCTTAAGTAAAGGAGTAACATAGCTGTTTTATAAATAAACTTCTGGTGATGGTGTGTAACTGGATTTGCGGAGGAAGAAGCTATAGTTATAGTTAAGTTGATTGAGTTATGAGACTGTCTTACAGTCCTGAGAATAAGTAGAATGAGAAATGTATCAGTGGAATTGAGACAAAATAAATTCAAGAGGCAGTTCTGGGATAGACTTTATAAGGGTTTTCTCTGATGGGAATATTCCTGTAATCATTCATTGAGGAAAATGGATTACACTTGAGGTTGGTACCTTGAATAATTGTTTTTTGGGGAATTGATTTTTGGGGAATGCCATTAACTAGATATTGATGAGGAATAGCAGATTTGGAGGACTAGATGAGTTTGGTTATCTTAATGTTGTTGTTAGTTGACATCTCAGATGGCTATTCTCCACTATTTTCCTGTCAGAGATTTGTCTGGACTTTAGTAATTAGGAAGCAAGGATTAGCCATCTCATTGTTCTTGTACTTTTCTGCTTTTTATGTTTAGAATTTACTGTATGATTGCTTGGAGAATACATGGCAATTGTTTCCCAGTTTGCCCACTGGTAATTTAGAGATGAGAATTAACTCATTGAAATTAGGAAAAAGCTTTAGAGGACACAGGGCAACATAATTTAGACCCCAGACTTGAAAGCATTGGCTGAAAATGGTGGATGGTGATGGGAGATCTCTATTTGTTCCTCTGCATCCCCCCCTCTCTTCCTTAAACATAATTCTAATGGCACGGTGGGCATTTGAAAATTTTTCTCAGGGGATTTCACAATGCCTGCCCTACCTCAAGAGGAAAAGGTGCTGCTCTGCCCAGCTGGGAGTTTAATAGTAAAACAGAAAGCAATTAGTTATTGAAGCTCACTTGGCTTTTTTAAGTAGTAACCCCTCCTTCCCAACTTCCCCAAAAACTGTACCTGGAACACAAACATAGAAAATAGATCTTACCTCAGAAACCTCAAGACTGACTGAGTTAAACTTATCAACAGATAGTGCAAAGGAATAAAAATTTGTAAAATTATTTCTAATGTCAATATTTGTCAGTATTCCTTATTATATTAAAAACTGATAAGAAGCACTCCATATGATTAACAACATGATAATTTCCATTTTTACTTGCTGTTATACAACTATTAACATGTAGCAAACAACGTCCAGGACATACGTTCAGCACTTAATTGAACGTTGCACAATGTGTTGATCTGTTTTGATAGGGTGCAGTTTTATGTGGGCGTCTCTCTCTACAGGCCTAAATTCAAAGTCAGACCTATTCCAAACTTTTAGCCTTCTTACTCAGTGAAATATTTACAAAAACCTCATATATGTTCAAAGATGACAGCAAAGACTTTGTTCCAAGATTAACATATTATTAAAGAGAGTTAATCAGACCACTCAAGTTAACATGTAAAACTGAGTTATAATGCACGAACGTGTGTTTTTTTCATGTTTCTGTGTGCGATTATGTGTATAATTTATTTTTACTTTTTAATCAGATGTTTGGGGAACCTATGACTTGCCTCTGCCAAATCCTTATTCTTTGTGAAATGCTTTGAGAAAGTACGAGCCTGGCCTATTCAGCTTTTCCCTTGGTCTTTACTTTAGAATTCACAAAACACCTAAATTTGTTCGTGTAGTTTTATAGATTCTTTTCATTCTGAAATGTCATATTGCTTCTTTGTATAAGAGATCAACTTCATAATCTGGAGAAAGTAAATTCTTCCTTTCTTCCTTTATTATGGCCATAACAAGCATTTGTGTATTTCTTACTAAGAAGCCATGTTCAAAATGAGGTTTCTCTTGGTTTGACAATCAGACCTTCAGTGTTTAGGGACATGACTGAAAGCATCCACATGTGAAAGTACAGTAGTGAACTCTGGGAATAACCAAGCAAGAACAGGGAGAATCAGGCAGTGCTTTTATTGAAGTACATTGTTCAGGCAACTCTGGGATTGGTGATTAGGCATTTATATAAACTCAGTCATGGAAGGCGTCTGTCAGTGAAACTTGAAGGCTTCTTGAAGGTTAAACAGCAGAGCCACTACTGACTTCAAAAAATACAATCACCTTTAATATCTATTTGAATGGGAAAAGAGTTTTACATGTACATTTTCTAGATTTATTGGAATTTTTTTCCTGATAATTGCAGAGCAGTAGGAGGAGCCTTTTAAATATTATACCCTAAAAGTCTGTGTGTGTGTTAAACTTTGCTTTAAGACATTTTTTAAGTGTGGAAGGTAATTTTTATTAGAAATTACAAGAGCCAAGTATTTTTTTGCAAATACATTTTGTGCTTTATTATGTATTTACTTAAGACAATTTCTATAGAATGAAGCATTCTTTCTATAAAACCATTTTGACTTAGAAATAACTGAGTGTTGGTAAAGTTTGTCTTTACAAAGAAATTAGTTTGTGTTCTGTGTGTAACCATATACATACAAATACATCTGGATGTGACATCAATTCCTATTTTCTGATGAACTTCTAATAAGATAGGTTAGGAGTAGAACATAATAGCCTAAGAGCAGCTGTATGTTTGCACTTTCTTTTTTGGTGTTTAAACATGTAAATGGTTGGGTTTACATATAATTTATGTGTGTATACATATATGTTTTCATGTAAATATATGGTAAATAGTTCCAATTTCTTTCAGTGTCTCTGAAAATTCAGTGTTGCATGGTATTCCTGCGTGATCTGGGGGTTACTTATATATGTCTATGTGTATAACGTGTCTTGTGAATTTTGCATGCTACACTAATCTCTGTTAAATCTATCCCCTCTTTATTCAGAGCATGCTGTCAAGGTCCTTTAATTCCAATTTTACTGCTGTAAGCAACTTTCACTATGGCAGCTCTAGGGATCTGCATGGCAGCCAGGGCAGTCTCGCCTTGAGTGTTGCAGACGGAAGAGGTTCTGGTGGGCACACTTTTCGAGTGAGTACCTGCAGTAGATCAGTACTTCAGTACATAAATGAGAAAGAAGCCCACATTTCATGTTACCCAAGTGTTGTTGACCAGAGTGTTTGAATATCCACTTACATAACAAATCACCTGCCACTGGCATTAGTTTCTGCAAAAATCCCTGGGTCAATAATGTTTAACAGTTCTAGAAAATAAATCTGTACTGTGGGTTAATAAATACCTTGATTACCTCCCAGTTCTTCCATGGCTTAGTTGTAAAGCTCTGCAAAGCTGATTTAGGCTTTACCTCTTAAGTTTCTGTGGTCATAACTAAAGGTGTAGTCAGCTCTTATTTATGTAAAAAGGGGTGAGCAATAGGAGTTGAAGAGGTTTTTTAAAAATTCTTTTTCTTTGCAGCGCTCTCTTAAAATTAGCTTGCTTTCCCTAACTCAGCGTTTTAATGCTGTGCCATGCATAATACCTAGAGGGGTTGTAGGAAAGAATAATTTTCACTTTAGTGACTGAGAGTTGGCAAATAAATACCTGGAACTAAGTTTAATCATAATTTGCAGAATATGATTAAATGTGAGGCTGGAGAAGTTGCAATAAGTACCAGTGAAAAGGCAAAACCCAAATCCATTAACACCCACCTAATCATTGTGGGAAGAAGGAAGGTTTATTCTTAATGAAAGTTAAGGGTAGCAGATAAGAAGGACAGAAAAGGAGAAAGAACAGAACAACTCTGGCTGTTATAAAACTTTATATGTCTTTCCATAACAACTTGAGGTGGTAGCATGACCTCTGAGTAAATACTTCCTCTGCCCTTCTTCCATCCTGAAAAGACCTTTCTCCCTTTGTAATGCTTACTCTCTCCCACACAGTTTTATTTCCATACTGACCCTGCTTCTGGGTCCTTTGCTTTTTACTTGAGCGTCCCCATTCTCACCACCCCCAGTCCCCTACTACTTTTTCATACACTCCTGGCTTTAGTCTGTTGTTTTCTCGGATAGGGGCAGTATCCTGGGTTCACTTTGCTCTGCCTGCACCTCACTCAGCTTGCTGTCCTCTGTCACCTGCTGCCACTTGGTTTCTGTGTTACATGTTAGTGGCAGCAATCATTTTGTAACTTAGCAGCTTGAAACAGGGAGAGAGGAGATGATGGCTAGTAAGCCCTGCATTTCTGGTGCTCTTTGCAGCTGAAGCCATGGGGTTATTAACTCAGGGATAATCTTTATAGTCATCTAGAGCAATTGTTTTTTACAAATTCTTGATCAGTAATATCTTTTGCTTGTTATTATTAAATTCAGAGTCTTTGAGTCTGTTGCACTTTAACTTTCTATCCATAATGTACTTGTTCATTTAAAGATATAGTTGTACATTCACACTTGAGTTTAAACTTCAAGCTGTGAGTTAAGTTGATGATTACACATTTCTGAAAACACATCTCAAAAATAGAAAAGGCAAATAAAGTATTCACTGTATAAATACGCAAAATCAGATCAAACTACATCTAAAAATACTAAGCCAGGACTTCCCTGGTGGTCCTGTGGTTAAGACTCCAGGGAACTAAGATCCACATGCTGTACAGCACAGCCAAAAGAAAAACAAAACAACAAAAAACAAACAAAAACCCACTAAGCCATAATTTGAACTAGTAACAGACTGCACATGATAGCTTTGTCACAGATATGGTTCCTAAGACTAAATTACAAACACTTAGATTCGTATGTATCCTGTGGCATATAATAATGAAGTAGATTTCACATTATTTTTCAAAATGCTGATATATTGAGTTGGCCAGAAAGTTTGTTTGGGTTTTTACATAACGCCTTTTGTAGAAGTTTGCATATCTGTGTTGACAGCCATAACACTTTTTTAAAGGTAACAATACTGCTATTTATCAGAATCTGTTTAGTTTTCTAAAATATAGCTTTGTGTGTTTAGAATTAAATTAAAGTGAAAAATAGACACGTAAGACTGTATATTTATTGATATTGCTCATCATTAAGAAGTAAATCCTGCATGATACTATGCTGTTAAAAGAACAGCAGTTAATTTTTTTCTTTTTAACTAAAACTTTTTTCTGTACTCAACAGGAGTACATATATTTTAGCTGCTCTTAAAATTTGGGCGTCTTAATTTGGATTAATAACTAAACTTACTGCTGCAAATGTTAAAAGCTAGGTATTACTGTAAATAAAATCATAAAAGCATCATGAATATCTTAACTATATATTCAGGTGTACTTTTTACACATTATAAGAATAAACATTTTGCCACGTAACTTTGAAAGACTGTTAAAAGTACTAATTTTTTTCCAGTTTTAGAGATATAACTGACATATAACCTTGTGTTAGTTCAAGGTATACATGATGATGGTTTGATGCATGTATGTATTGTACAGTGATTACCACGATAAATCTAGTTAACAGCCCTTGTAAAGGTGCAGTTATGATGGTAATGTTTGATTAAGTTCTTCATCTTTCCATTGTCTATCAGTATCTCCTCTTAAGTGTCATCACTGTTTTGGTTTCACATCTTAAAGATCATTATTTGTTTATTTTTTATTTCCCCCTCATTTGAAGCATCCCCAGACATCTTGTCCAGGAGATCCTTGTCAAGATGATATATTCATTTCAGGACAGCAGAACTACCCATCAGCTACACTTAGTCACAAAGATGTTCTTCCAGACAGCCTGATGAAAGTAGGTGCTCAGGGAATGAAGTAGTATCTGTGAGCTTACTGTGTTTTACAGCTTTTGAACTAGAAATATGCTTTAACAGTGAAAATGCTTTTGTGAGGACCTTTCCCTCTTGATTAGTAAGTTTTTTTTTTAATAATTGAGAAATAATATATAAAATTTCACTCTGCTGTTAGTTTATTCCATGATTTTGTCCACACTGAAGAATCATTTTGTTAATGTTGGATTTCTGTAGTATCATCTTGTCTTTTGAATCAAAGGCTTTTGGGCATTCCTGATAGTAAACTGTTTGGAGAGTTAAACATGAACCTGTCTTAAGCTCGTCATTGGATGGTGAAGGCGTTTTAACAGATAATACTTCTAATGCAACTGGAAGTCACCTTGAAAGACTTTTATATATGATAGAATAGATGATGGTTGTAGTCTTATTACTTTTAAACTAAAGCGTCACTCATTTAGAGAGTACTTTTTTGTCTCCAGTGCTGGATACGTAATTCTTTTCTTTAGTATTTTCCTCAGTTGTTCTTTTATCTTAACTAAGCCTATATCCCTAGTATAACCAGATATAATTGTGAAGCACAGTTATATATTATATAAACTTTGGCATTGTCCTTGAGAGTAGGAACCCAGCCATTTAAGTTTGCACATATTTATTTATTTTACCCTTTTTGGTTGCTTTTCTTTTAATTGAGCTCTCCTATCCAGTTGCTTTTTAATATCCATTTTGTAGTTTTGGTTACCGAGTTTGTTTTATGTGTTTTATTCTCCCGAGTAATCTGCTAATCACAGTTTAGTATGTTCCTTGGCAGTGTTTAACACTGATGTAGAATGTCAAGTATGCCTGAGTTCTATGTGTCAGGGAGTCTTAAGAATGAGTCAGAAGCAGTTATTGTCTAGAGTATTCTCCCTAGGAGAAAGGTATTGAATCTGCCCATAGGAGTAAATTGTATTAGCATGGAGAAAAGCAAGTGCTATCTACAGAGTGTGCATAAAAAAATAGCTGCAATCTCATGGACAGAGGAGCCTGGAGGGCTATAGTATGTGAGGTTGCAAAGAGGCAAATACAACTGAACACACACACACAGTATTTAAGTGCTCCTGGACAGATTAATTGCTTCAGGTCTAGTGACCATGTGGTAAACAAGCACAGTTTAAAAAACAGAGAATACAGCACTTCTTTCTCCTCTCTAACCAATATAAGATTTGTGATAGAGGGTTATCTTTGTGCCCTGTCATAAAATACCCAGACTTCATATTTTACCAAGTTCTCAAGTATAATACAGTGAAAAAGAGAACTTTCTGTTTAAGTAAAAATATTCTTCACCAAAACCAAACTTTGTGTTCCTCAGCAAGATGCACATAAGATAAATAGTTGTGAAATTGTTGTCTTAATCTTTTCCCAAACTTTTCTACTTGGGGCAATTTTAGGGAAACAGGACTCAGATAATTTCCCTCGCAGTTTTTCTGTAATTTCCTTATGGGTTAATAGTTAACAGTGAAGTTTTAAATGATTGAATAGCTTAAATGTATTTATTTTCTCTTCTACACAAAAATCTCTTTATATGCATATATTTATAATGTAAATATAACCTTTTTTTTTCGGATAGATTCCTTACACTAACAGAATAAGCTATTATCACATTTCCACAAAGATTATTTTTAAGTCTAAAAGACAAGAGTCTTTAAAACAAAGATAATTCTTTAACAGCAACAAAATAATCTGGACTTTTTTGTTTAGTCTGTGAAAAGTAAAATGTCAAGGTTTAACTTTTGTGGCTCACGCTCTATGGAATTAGTATTTAGAGAGTTTAAAATTTCATAACTTGAGACACACACACACACACAAAAGGAATAAATCGGTTTTCTATTGCATTGCTGGATTGGCTTTTTAATTCTGGAAAGGAAAGAATAGAAGTAGAAGAATATACTCAGATTATGAAAAAATTCTACCACAAAAAAACAGCAAATGCATCTTTTGAGTATATGTGAGAGACTAAGTATAGGAAAAGATTCCCTTTTAATGGGCTTACTTAAATTCTAAAATTTTGGCATACTGTTTTATCATTTTAACACTGGGTTACGGTTACAGAAAAGCAAACAATTTTAAATGTAGATGTGATTAATTTGAAGCTTTAAAAGAGTGAATCTATCAGCAAGCATCAGGCAGACTTAGAATTAAGACATTAACAGGGTTTTTCTTTTCCTTTTAAAAGTGTAAAATCAGAACAAAAAATGGCATACATGGCATGATAATGTGATTTAGAATGTTAAACTCAAGTGCTTTTGTAATGCTCCAAGAAGAAAATCCAAATATTTGTTATAAGACATTATTATTAGTCATTTTAAGACACTTCATGTTTTTCTTAGATGCCTTTGAGTAATGGACAGATGGGCCAGCCTCTCAGGCCTCAGGCAAATTATAGTCAAATACATCACCCCCTTCCTCAGGCATCTGTGGCAAGGCATCCCTCTAGAGAACAACTAATTGATTACTTGATGCTGAAAGTGGCCCACCAGCCTCCATACACACAGCCCCATTGTTCTCCTAGACAAGGCCATGAACTGGCAAGGCAAGAGGTAAGAATGATCAAGACTGTTTGGATTATGAGACTAAGCTTTTAATGTATTTTATAGGCTATTTAATTATAGCAATAAATCCATATAGAATTTTAACATAGTTTTTACCATTTTGTTTAATAGTTTGGTTTCATGTTAAGTTTATAAGGTATTAAACTTTGTGGTTTAACTTGACTGTATGATTCCCCCGCCCATTCTGATAAATTGACATGGGATATAGCGTTGACGGCATGATTTATTTTCCCTAAGGTGGTTGTTTTTCCAAACTGGTTGATGATGTTCCAATAATCAAATGTTCTTCAGGAATATAAATAGTAGACCTTTAAACTTTAAAGGTGTATTATATCTGCTGATTGTTATTTGATACTTGGTTTCTGAAACTGGACTATAGTCTCCAAAGAGCTTTGAGAATTAAATCTTAGAAACTGCTTTCAAAGTCAACAGTCATATATTCATGTATTTTGATAGTTTATTAATAAAATAATATCATTAGAAACTTAGAGAAATGTGTCATTCATTTTGTTTTAGTTTCTGGAGAAAGAGTGTTTTACAACAAAATTTAGCTCTTGCCTCTTTTTCTATAGCTTGGTTGTAAAAAATAATACTAATTGATCATCAATCCTAGCTCCTTTGAAGGGTATAAACAGATTCAGGAAAGAAGTTAGCCTCCTAACAACCACCCAGGGATCTTTTATATGTCTTATGAAACATAGTCAGAAATATTGTGTAATTTAGATGTTTGCAAATGGAAATTGATAATAAAGTACATGTTTTGTGTGTATGCTCTATGTCATTAGAGTCTGTGATGTCCAAAATATATAAAGTCAACATTAATTGGTTGCATAATCCTCATAAGATAGCAATAGATTGATTTAGGAGCTATGCTTTATAATCTTAGCTGTGCCTTTAACTCACTAACTCATTAACATATTATTTCACATTGTAGTTTCATTTCATCTGCCCAAATATTTATTTTTGGTGAATTCCTACATATATATGTTTTCTTGAACTTAATTTACCATATGAATATCATTGTAACTTTTCCTGATACAGCAATAAGTTTATTTTTGTGTTAACTCAGATTCGAGTAAGAGTTGAAAAGGATCCAGAACTTGGATTTAGCATATCAGGAGGGGTTGGGGGAAGAGGAAACCCATTCAGACCTGATGACGATGTGAGTTTTGTTTATATATCCTTGAAATGCCCATTAATTTTTATTCACTAAATTAATGCCTTTTATGCATAAGTAAAAATCTAACAGATATTTATTTAAATCTAGATAGATGTCACCATATGATTTCCCTGTTCAGCTTTTAGTTTTGAAGTGTGATCAATACAAATTAATTGTTTGAGGAATACAAATTTAACTCCAAAATATTAATCTTCTTTATATTTTGAAGTGACATTTTAATTGTTAATACTTTTCTACACATCTATATATGTACTTTTTTTTTATCACTTTAACAAAAAATCACTGTACTACTGTAAGAATCACCAGAAGCACAAATAACATAGCATTATCACAGTATTGGAGAAGACAGGGAGAAACCTTGTACCACAATTCAAATATTTGCATACTATAAAAAAGATTGCTCCTTGTTACTCTTCTTTTTATGCATACTTCTTTCCAATAAATAATTATCTTTTTTGTTGTTATTAAAGGGTATATTTGTAACAAGGGTACAGCCTGAAGGACCAGCATCAAAATTACTGCAGCCAGGTGATAAAATTATTCAGGTAACTTAAGACACATCTCTCATTATATTCTTTTTTTTTTTCTTTATAATATCTGAACTCATCAAATGCCAGAGTAGAAAGTAAGCATTTTATGAAGTTATCTTTAGATATTTGTGATTGAACAGAGGCATTTTTCATAGGCTGCTCCCTAGTGCTTTCATAGCTTAAAATACTTCTGCCTTATACCTTGGAAAATCATACTAATCATTTTAAATACACCTTAGCAGTTTTGAAATATTTCCTAGCCTTTTGATTAAGTTTATGAATGTTGTAGTTCAGTCGTGTCAGACTCTTTGGGAATCCATAGACTGCAGCACAACAGGCTTCCCTGTCCTTCACCATCTCCTGGAGCTTGCTCACACTCATGTCCATTGAGTCGGTGATGCCATCCAACCATTAATGGCACGAACAAGTTGCGCAAGTTATGAATGTTTGCTTGTTCTAAAATAAGATGAGAAAGAATCCCTTTTGTGGGTTATGAGAATTAAAAGATTTAATTTAAGAAGTATTGAGAGGCATTTAGAACTGTGTATCTGGTGTACAGTAAGACCTCATTAAATGTTTAACCTATCACAAGAAGTATAGTGTTCTTGCTTTGATGGCTCCTAGGCAAGTGGGAAGACTGGACCTCAACCTCTTCTCAGTTCAGTCAGTTCAGTCAGTCATGTCTGACTCTTCGAGACCCCATGGACTGCAGCACGCCAGGCCTCCCTGTCAATCACTAACTCCTGGAGTTTACTCAGACTCATGTCCATTGATCAGTGATGCCATCCAAACATCTCATCCTCTGTTGTCCCCTTCTCCTGCCTTCAACTTTTCCCAGCACCAGGGTCTTTTCAAATGTGTCAGTTCTTCAAATCAGGTGGCCAGAGTATTGGGTTTCAGCTTCAGCATCAGTCCTTCCAAAGAATATTTAGGACTGATTTCCTTTAGGATTGACTGGTTGGATCTCCTTGCAGTCCAAGGGTCTCTCAAGAGTCTTCTCCAACACCACACTTCAAAAAGCATCAATTCTTCGGCGTTCAGCTTTCTTTATAGTCCAACTCTCACATCCATACATGACCACTGGAAAACCAGTAGCTTTGATTAGACAGACCTTTGGTGGCAAAGTAATGTCTCTGTTTTTTAATACTGTCTAGGTTGGTCATAACTTTTCTTCCAAGGAGTAAGTGTCTTTGAATTTCAAGCTGCAGTCACCATCTGCAGTATTTTGGAGCCCAAGAAAATAAAGTCTGTCACTGGTTCCACTGTTTCCCCATCTATTTGCCATGAAGTGATGGAACCAGATGCCATAATCTTCTGTTCAGTTCAGTCACTCAGTTGTCTGTGACTCTGTAACCCCATGGACTGCAGCACATCAAGCCTCCCTGTCCATTATGAACTCCCGGAGTTTACTCAAACTCAACGTCCATTGCGTCAGAGATGCCATCCAATCATCTCATTCACTGTTATCCCCTTATCCTCCTGCCTTCAACATTTCCCAACATCAGGGTCTTTTCAAGTGAGTCAATTCTTCGCATCAGGTGGCCAAAGTATTGGAGTTTCAGCTTCAACATCAGTCCTTCCAATGAACACTCAAGACTGATCTCCTTTAGGATGGACTGGTGTGATCTCCTTGCAGTCCAAGGGACTCTCAAGAGTCTTCTCCAACACCACAGTTCAAAAGCATCAGTTCTTTGGTGTTCAGCTTTCTTTATAGTCCAACTCTCACATCCATACATAACTACTGGAAAAACCAATGCCTTGACTAGACGGACCTTTGTTGGCAAAGTAGTGTCTCTGCTTTTTAATGTGCTGTCTAGGTTGGTCATAACATTCCTTCCAAGGAGTAAGCGTCTTTTAATTTCATGGCTACAGTCACCAACTGCAGTGATGGCTGCATCTCTACCATCTGGAGCCCCAAAAAATAAAATCTGCCACTATTTCCACTGTTTTCCCATCTATTTCCCATGAAGTGATGGGACCAGATGCCATGGTCTTAGTTTTCTGAATGTTGAGCTTTAAGCCAACTTTTTCACTCTATTCTTTTACTTCCATCAAGAGGCTCTTTAGTTCCTCTTCACTTTCTGCCATAAGGGGGGTATCATCTGCATATCGGAGGTTATTGATATTTCTCCCGGCAATCTTGATTCCAGCTTGTGCTTCATCCAGCCCAGCTTTCTCATGATGT
The DNA here is from genome assembly GCF_003369695.1 of Bos indicus x Bos taurus. Taxonomy (NCBI): domain Eukaryota; kingdom Metazoa; phylum Chordata; class Mammalia; order Artiodactyla; family Bovidae; genus Bos; species Bos indicus x Bos taurus. Next base: position 13,387,243 of record NC_040095.1, on the reverse strand, counting down.
ACTCTGCATATAAGTTAAATGAGCAGGGCGACAGTATACAGCCTTGACATACTCCTTATCCTATTTGGAACCAGTCTGTTGTTCCATGTCCAGTTCTGTTGCTTCCTGACCTGCATACAGATTTCTCAAGAGGCAGATCAGGTGGTCTGGTATTCCCATCTCTTGAAGAATTTTCCACAGTTTATTGTGATCCAAACAGTCAAAGGCTTTGGCATAGTGAATAAAGCAGAAATATATGTTTTTCTGGAATTCTCTTGTTTTTTCCATGATCCAGCGGATGTTGACAATTTGATCTCTGGTTCCTCTGCCTTTTCTAAATCCAGCTTCAACATCTGGAAATTCACAATTCATGTATTTCTGAAGCCTGGCTTTGAGAATTTTGAGCATTATTTACTAGCATGTGAGATGAATGTAATTGTGCAGTAGTTTGAGCATTTGAGCACTTTGGCATTGCCTTTCTTTCGGATTGGAATGAAAACTGACCTTTTCCAGTCCTGTGGCCACTGCTGAGTTTTCCAAATTTGCTGGCATATAGAGTGCAGCACTTTCACAGCATCATCTTTTAGGATTTGAAAGAGCTCAACTGGAATTCCATCACCTCCACTAGCTTTGTTTGTAGTTTCCTAAGGCTCACTTGTGGAGAAGGCAATGGCACCCCACTCCAGTACTTTTGCCTGGAAAATCCCATGGACAGAGGAGCATGGTAGGCTGCAGTCCATGGGGTCGCTAGAGTCGGACACGACTTCACTTTCACTTTCACTTTTCGCTTTTCATGCATTGGAGAAGGAAATGGCAACCCACTCCAGTGTTCTTGCCTGGAGAATCCCAGGGACGGGGAAGCCTGGTGGGCTGCTGACTCTGGGGTCGCACAGAGTTGGACACGACTGAAGTGACTTAGCAGCAGCAGCAGCAGCAAGGCTCACTTGACTTCACGTTTCAGGATGTCTGTCTCTAGGTGAGTGATCACACCATTGTGATTATCTGCGTTGTGAAGATCTTTTTTGTACAGTTCTGTGCATTCTTGCCACATCTTAATATCTTCTGCTTCTATTAGATCCTTACCATTTCTGTGCTTTATTGAGCCCATCTTTGCATGAAATGTTCGCTTGGTATCTCTAATTTTCTTGAAGAGATCTCTAGTCTGTCCCATTCTGTTGTTTTCCTCTATTTCTTTGCACTGATCAATGAGGAAGGCTTTCTTATCTTTCCTTGCTATTCTTTGGAACTCTGCATTCAAATGGGTATATCTTTACTTTTCTCCTTTGCCTTTCGCTTCTCTTCTTTTCCCAGCTCTTTGTAAGGCCTCCTCAGACAATCATTTTGCCTTTTTGCTTTTCTTTTTCTTGAGGATGATCTTGATCACTGCCTCCTGTACAATATCATGAACCTCTGTCCATAGTTCATCAAACACTCTTGTCAGATCTAGTCCCTTAAATCTATTTCTCACTTCCACTGTATAATCATAAGGGATTTGATTTCGATCATACCTGAATGGTCTAGTGGTTTTCCCTACTTTCTTCAATTTAAGTCTGAATTTGGCAATACGGAGTTCATGATCTGAGCCACAGTCAGCTCCCGGTCTTGTTTTTGCTGACTATATAGAGCTTCTCCATCTTTGGCTGCAAAGAATATAATCAGTCTGATTTCGGTGTTGACCACCTGGTGAATGTTGAGTTTTAAGCCAGCTTTTTCAGTCTCCTCTTTCACTTTCATCAAGAGGCTCTTTAGTTCGTCTTCGTTTTCTGCCATAAGGGTGGTGTCATCTGCATGTCTGAGGTCATTGATATTTCTCCCGGCAATCTTGATTCCAGCTTGTGCTTCATCCAGCCCAGCGTTTCTCATGATGTGCTTTGCATATAAGTTTAAATAAGCAGGGTGACGGTATACAGCCTTAACATACTCCTTTCCCTGTTTGGAACTGGTCTGTTGTTCCGTGTCTAGTTCTAACTGTTGCTTCCTGACCTGCATACAGATTTCTCAAGAGGCAGGTCAGGTGGCCTGGTATTCCCATCTCTTGAAGATTTTTCCAGAGTTTGTTGTGGTCCACACAATCAAAGGCTTTGGCATAGTCAGTGAAGCAAAAGTAGATATTGTCCTGTAACTCTCCTGCTTTTTCTATGATCCAGCAGATTTTGGCAATTTGACCTCTGATTCCTCTGCCTTTTCTAAATCCAGCTTGAACATCTGGAAGTTCACAGTTCACGTACTGTTGAAGCCTGGCTTGGAGAATTTTGAGCATTACTTCACTAGTGTGTGAGATGAGTGCAATTGTGTGGCAGTTTGAGCATTCTTTGGCATTACCTTTCTTTGGGATTGGAATAAAAATAACTTTTCCAGTCCTGTGGCCACTGCTGAGTTGTCCAAATTTGCTGGCATATTGAGTGCAGCTCTTTCACAGCATCATCTTTTAGGATTTGAAATAGTTCATCTGGAATTCCATCACCTCCACTAGTTTTGTTCGTAGTGATGCTTCCCAAAGCCCACTTGACTTCACATTCCAGAATGTCAGGCTATAGGTTGGTGATCACACCATCGTGATTATCTGGGTCGTAAAGATCTTTTTTGTATAGTTCTTCTGTGTATTCTTGCCACCTCTTCTTAATAGCTTCTGCTTCCGTTAGATCCATGCCACTTCTGTCCTTTATTGTGCCTCTTCTACCACCCTTGTAACTTGGCAACCTCAGTTTCACCGTAGTGTATACACTCAACGCTATGTCTGATACTATGTCTTAGACAAGTGCTGTCTAATATCAGGATTGCTACATAAGAATCATCTGGAAAAGTGGACAAGATCCAGGTTCCTCGGTCCTGCCTTTTGAGCTTTTATTTCCATAGAGATGGGGTGGAGCCCAGGAGTGTAGATGTTGTTTTAAATTGCCAAAATGATTCTTATTTTCTGCCAGATTTGTGGACTATCTGGCAGGAATTTAAATGTGCAAACACAAATTATTATGAAAAAAAATTTTAAGTCTTTTTCTTCTCTCTTCTAGGCTAACGGCTACAGTTTTATCAATATTGAACATGGACAAGCAGTGTCCTTGCTAAAAACTTTCCAGAACACAGTAGAACTCATCATCTTAAGAGAGGTTTCCTCATAAGAGCCGTGGACTTAAAAAACAGAGAGAGAGCAAGATTTATTGGAAGATACTTGCAGGGGAAATTAATATTTTGACTATTTTTATATATAAAGAAGAACTCAAAAATATTATGTTCAAATTTGTACATTAATGAAATAATGGAACTTGTGATTAGAGGGAAAGAACCACTGTACAGTATATGGGGGAGACTATTGAATTCATACCATATAAAACTTCTCGTTAGGTTTTTAAACATAGCAATCAAGGCTACAAAAACAGATGTATGTTGTTTTTGTATAGAGTGTAGGTTTATTTTTGGATTTCATACTCATGATTGAACTCTGTGCAAGGCTCTAGTTAGCCTTGATTGTAGCCCAGAGACAGATGGCAGAGCTGTCTATCTCATAGCTTTTATGCCCTTATTTTTATTCAACTTGTATTAATGTTTTTCTGCTGAAACTTTTCTTTTAATGTGGGCAAGAGATTCGAAGTGTTGGCTTTTGCAATGTGCATATTGAACTGAAGAGTGAGTAGGTGAAGGTGGCGAGGTGGGTTCCCTTTCCAAGGCCAGATTAAAACAGTGATTTTCTTTAAAAATCTGGAAGCAAAGAATGCAAAAACAGTTGTTAATGTGTTCTTATTAATAGAATAATGCAATAAAATGTGATGTCTTTTTAAAGAAAAAAGACAATAAATTGTGTTTTATGAGCTCTATAGGATTTGTTCTTGTCATAGCCTTTGACTATACAGTTGCTACTAGTGAATCAATTTTCAATTTTTTAGTCAAAGGAAATTTTTAACTCTACTGTAGATGCATGTCCATGCATTCTCTTTCTTTCTTTATTTTTGGTCCATACATTTTCTGTGTTGCAGAAATCTCTTGATTTTTTTTTTTTTTTTTTGCAAATGGTGGTACTTGCAATCTGTTTTATAATTAGTACTCCATTTTAAAGTTAATTTATAATTTTTACTTTAAGCAACAAATGAAACTAAAATGGCCAGTTTTGAGATTGTGTTGCTGTAACAGAAAATGTGAGAAGATTTTGGAAGGCCTCTTGATGTTGTTTGGCCTCACATTGCCTTGGTAAAGTAGAAGGAAAGAGTGTGCATGGAGCTAGGAAACCAAAGCGAGTCTGTGAAACTGGCATAGTGATAGAGAACTGCTGTGGAGAATTGAGAGCAAAGGGGTGGGCCCCTGAGGCCTACCAGTGTGTAATGGTGTTCAAAAAAAGGGCTGTTCCTACAGGTAACATTAAATGTGAACTCAACACTTCAGAGTCTTTAAAGGGTTTCTAAATGTATGTGTAATAGTGTTTTACCACCAACTGCCTTTGTTCCTCGTTAAGTGTAACAAATATTTGATAGAGTTTATGAATTTTGTTCAGACCATTACTTTTATTTCTTTTTGTTCTATGTAATCAAATAAAATGTGGATAACATGCAATGGTGAGAATTAACGCATAGTTATTTGGACCAGAAAAAAGTGCCATAGAAGACCAAGAACTGTTTTAGTCGAGGCTAGTCTGGAGCCTTTCTTTAGAGCAATATTCAGTTATTACAATCCATTTTTAATTACTAAGAATATAATTTTGGAATTTTTAATCTGTTATGCTTTGTTCTTCAACCTTGTTTGAAGGTAAAGTCTTTTATAGGACTAGCAAAAATAGTAATCTACATTATTTTTGCAAAAGTGAGTTGAATTCGTTTGTTTCTTGCTAGTCATCGTAAATAGGCAGTACTTTTTAAAAGATGTGAACTCCAATACTGCACTTCTTTCAAGATGTTATCAATTGATTATTGTACTGTATAGTTTTAATAATATTGATTGAAACCCTTTAACAGCTCTTTGTAAATTTTAACTCATTTTAGTTGATTTTCAGTACTATTTGCATAGGAATTGATTTTTATGAATATAGTAGAAAAATGTGCTGTATTTTGATAAAATTCATTTATTGTATGTGTGTTGTAATCTCTAAAAAAATGACAAACAGCTTCTTTAAGACAAGCCTCGGTGTCCCCTTTATTCATAGTTTATTTTAAAATACTAATTTTGGCATTCTAAAATTATTCCCATCTTGTTTTGGTTTCAGTCGATTTTTCACAGTCTTATTCTGTTTCCTGGTAACTCAGCTGGTAAAGAATCTGCCTGCAATGCAAGAGACCCCAGTTCAATTCCTGGGTTGGGAAGATCCACTGGAGAAGGGACAGGCTACCGACTCTAGTATTCTTGGACTTCCCTGGTGGCTCAGCTGGTAAAGAATCTGCCAGCAATTTGGTAGACCTGGGTTCGATCCTTGGATTGGAAAGATCCCCTGGAGAAGGGACTGGCTACCCACTCCAGTATTCTGGCCTGGAGAATTCCATGGACTGTGTGGTCCATGGGGCTGCAAAGAGTTGGACCCAGCTGAGCGACTTGTGCTTTTCATAAAAATAAGTATAATTATGATATTTTTTTACTTCTTTACCTTGAATCAGATACACAGGCTATGATTTTGGAAAGGGAAATAGACCACAAAGAACAATTGATTTATCAGTGATCAAACTTCAGTTAGTTCTCTGTATATTATACTGAAATATTACAAGTGCAACAAGTATTATATGCACTAGTATTCTAGTTAATTAAAAAAATTTTTTTAATGTTCTCATAACACTAAGTCAAAGAAGAAAGTTTGTTACCAAGATAAGTAACATGACATATAAAAAACTGAAAATAGTTTTATACTTAAATGGATAGCCAAAGTTTTTTCTAAACTACTGGAAAATTAGAATTAAATAATAACGCTTCATTAGAATTTCTGTTTTGATAGTGATAAAATTTAAATATTTGAATAAAAGTAAAAATTTAAATCTTCTGAAGAAATAGGATGAGTAATTTGTAGTTAAAGCCCATGCCCATAATTGACATACTTATTTTTAATAAGTATTATGTAGCAAGTCATTAAAACCAAAACTATCTTATTTTTAGTAAGAGTGTTTAAAATTGACCACCCTAAAATTTGAAACAATTAAAAATTATTATATGTCCATAATAGAATTGTTTACACAAACTACAGTTTTATGCTGATTAAAGAATCATTGGTTCCTCTGAGTCCATGAAATTCTAAAATTCCCTACATACTTATTTTGTAAATATTTTTCTTATCTCTTTGGACTTAAAGTTGTATATATACTTGAAAAATTCTTCAAACACAAACATCACCATGAACAGAAGTAAAGTTTTAGATATTTGCTGTGCTTAAAAGAAAATCCTATAACTTTTGTTATACATCTAGATTGTTAGAAATAGCACAGTGAATAGATAAATAAACTAATGCTATTTAAAGTGTAATTTAGAAATTTCAGGGTGAGAAAAATTGTCATAAAAAGACAGCTATTTTCTTTAACCATTTAGTCCCATGTATCCCTGGGTTTGAAGGAAATACAGATTTACCTTACTGTTGTTAACTTCTGAAGGAAGCCGTAGGTAGAACTGGAGTGTTTTTTACTTAGTTCAAGGTTGGTGATCAATCAGTCATATCTATTTGAAAAGATTTTTTTTTCATTATTTGAAGTTCTTATTAGCTATCCTTATCTAATGTATAATAAATAGATTTCTTATGAAAGAGATTAAAGTTAAAATTAATTTTGTTTTGTCAAAAGCATTAATAAATACACATAGTTGATGATGTACAGAGAACAAGAAACTACTTTTAAAAGATACACTAGATTATATAAACAGCCAGCTCAAACCTTTAGGTAATCCCTTTGATTCTAAAAGAGAATTTAGACAAAGTTGACCATCTTAACATCTAAAGCTATAGTTTCTTTACCTCTGCAGAAATTTTAAGCCCAGGGGATAGCAAGCACAGTCATTTATAGCTTTAGAAAATGTGTAAGAGAATGCTATCTTCTTTTTAGGACTTTGCATTCTCTTTGTGAAGCAGTTTGCAAAATTAAAATTTATAGTCCCCAAAAATGTTCACTGGTGGCTCAGATGGTAAAGAATCTGCCTGCAACATGGGAGACCTGCGTTTGGTCTCTGGGTTGGGACGATCCCCTGGAGAAGGGAATGACTACGCACTCCAGTATTCTTGCCTGGAGAATTCCATGGACAAGAGGAGCCTAACATGCTACAGTCCATAGGGTCACAAAGAGTTAGACATGACTGATTAATGCTTTCACTTTCAAAAAGGTACAGTCCTAAAATTTAAGCAGAATTCTCAACTGTGAAAGTTTATTTGGGAAAAATACCTCAGTAGAATCTACTCAGGTTTTATTTTAGAGAACGATTAAGGTACTCCTGAACCTTTCTGTGGGAGTCTTAAGAAAGAGGCTGAAAAATGGTATTACTGATACCATTCCCACTTCAATTAAAACAAGGAGGGACAATTACAATATCTCGTGGGCTTTCATCTGGCCAATATAACTTCTAAAACCGTCCTCAGTATAATTTCAGAATGAAGTATGAGAAGCTCATGTATCACTGGTGAATTAAAAAGTATAAGCTATAAAATTATGCTTTCTTCCCCACCACCCTGTGACTTAATAGAGCTATTTTTATTTTCTATGAAGAAGATTGTTGACAAATAGTTTTCCACTAACTACCTTCCTTAAATCTAATCAAACCAATTTTGTTCCTCCAAGAAAGAGCTTTAGAAGAATCTTTTTACGTGTTCATCCCAACTAATTTCCTTGACAGAACACTAAGAAAAATAAACTAAAGTGAAGAAATCAAATAAAAATTAAAGTCAAAGAAAAATTAGTATGTGGAGCATGAGTTTTTAGGATGGATAATTGTAGGGCTCCCCTTCTTCATGAAGGGCAAAACCTAATGCTCAGAACTAATGCCATCCTGGAATGGATGATAAAACATTTCTTTCACATTAGGATCATCCTTCAAAAGAGCGTTGGTTTCCCCTAGAACCATGTGCACGTTTATCTCCCAAAGGAAATTGTTCAAGGTTGCATATTGATTCATGCTTTTGCTTCCCCTCCCATGCACACCCCTAGAAGTCACAAACATTATTAATACTCTGATAGGTGAAGGTATTTAAATTTCCAAAGTTTGGGGAAACAGGAGTGCAGTGGACAGATAAACTTTGAAGAGTTGTTGGAAGACCTAGGACAGATAGGGACAGAAGACTACCACGGAAGGTGAATTTGACTTCAAGGAAACCTAAAAAGTAGAGAAGGACAGTGAAAGATTTCTTGTAACGATTGGGTGCTGTATCATGAGACTGTTTAGGATAACAACCATTTTTATGGCAAGCAGTGTGCAGGAGATGTCTGACTCAGGACAGCAGCAGCAAGTGTGGGTGCATAGATTAGAAAGAAACAAGTGCGGTCATTTTGAAGTGGCAGTTTAATGTCCCCGTCACCCACCATCAGTGTGGGTATTTTGAGAAGGTTATTCACTTATTGCAGTCAGATACTATGATGACAACAATAGTTAGCAAACAATTGAAAAACAACATCGTGAAGAAAGCAAAGAAAATATTTGAAAGCAGTGTCTTCTGATGGGTAAGTGAGTATGTTGAATTTACAAAACAAGCTTAGGAACATTTAAATATCTTTATATGTAAAGTAGAATTTACCACAAATTCAACAGTTGTGCTGAGAAGTAGGAAGTATACATCTAAAGAGCAAATCACCCCGTCTAGATTTGGATCCCATAGAATAGGAGGCAAAATAATTAAATAGTGTGATGTGAGATGAGAAGTCTTCATGCTCCAACTTGGATCCAATAGGAAAGAGAGGCGATAGATACAGAATGAGAAATCATTCTCACTTGAAATTATTCAAAAGTTTCCAAGTTCTGAAGCACAACATAGGTCCGCAGATCAAATTTGGTCCATTCATAACTCAACAAAAACTGTAACTTGAATACACTTCTAAATACATCTTCATGACATTCAGAGCAGGTATAAAGGACACCATGCAAAGTTCCAAAATGTTAAAGAAGTTCCTTGCAAATTGAACAAAATCAGGTTGACTTTAAAATTTTTCATCAGCATATATCCAAAACTTGTAAGTTGTTTCAGCCTGAGAACAAAATACAGTTTCAGAAATCCAAGGTTTCAAAATTTACCTCCCATATAACCTTTCCAAAAGGTGTACCAGAAGATTGGACTTCCTGGTGGTCTCGTGGTTAGGACTCTGTGCTTCCTCTGCAGGGGGCATGGGTTTGATCTCTGGTCAGGGAACTAAGATCCCACATGCTACATGGTACAGACAAAAACCATTTTTTTTAATGTAAACGAAAAAGATGTACTAGGGAATATATTGGAATAAAGTGAAAATTTAATCTCAAAAGTAGATTGGGATCCAAGATATAATGGAACCAAAACCTCTTGTAGTAGAGCAGAGATAAGTGTACTTAGTATTGATAATAATGTGGATATGAAATAGAAGATTCTAAGTTGGAATTCATGTGGTGAATAGTGTTAACACAAAGAATAGACATTTAGTATTATGCGTGTTTGTGTTTTCTACTTACACAAGTAAATGCAGCAGGCTCTTGATCTTTTCTGTCACACATGATGTGTATACATACAGTTTGATTCCACTACCTTTGGCGTATCCATTTTTACAGTGAAGGACGCTTCTGATGCCTCCACATCACCTCCCTGCTGCCATAAACACCACAGTGGTGAGTATCTGCATTCATTTCATTCTTTTGAAACTGAGAATTTGTCTAGAATATATACCTAGGAGTACAATGGCTTAGTCATAGATACTATTAATTTCACAGAATACCGCTAAAACCATCTTCCACAAAGTCTGCATCAGTTGATACTCTGACTAGCTAAATATGGATCTCATTTCCCTGCATATTTGCAAGTAGTATTATGTGACTTTCTAACTTTTGCATATTTGATGAATATAACATTCTATTTGACATTGGTTTAAATTTCATTCCTTTAATTACTTGTGAGTTTGACAAGTACATATACTTGTTAGCCATTAAGGTTTGCCATTATATAATCATCCTATTCCTGGTGCCCATTTTTCTTTACAAGGCTGATTGGTAGTAGTTCCTTGTCTATTCTAAATATTCTCCTTTCATTTTAGGCATTGCAAATATCTATTCCCAGTCTAGATTGTTTAACTTTGTTAATGGTGTGTTTTAGAAAAAAAAGTTTAATATAGATGAAGACAAATTAGCATGCTTTATTCTTAAGTTTTCCCTGTTGCTGTATCAAAAAGCTATTTTCTCACATTTACTTCTACTAGTTAGCTATTTATTATTAATATTCAGATTTTAATCCTTTGAAGGTCATATGGTATATGATCTAATGTTGGGATCAGCCTCCTTGTTTACATCATGTACTAAACAAGCTTATGTCTTTCTATTGATCTGTGTTGCAGTCATTATTATATATCAGATATATCTCCATACACAGACTTTCCAAGCTCTCTGTAGTATTCTTTTGGTTTGTTTTTCTGTTCTTATACCTACACTTTTTTTTTCCCCCCAGCAAGTGTAAAAGCTTTTAAGGAACATAGATCATCTAGATTTTTCCATTAACATTTTTCTATTATTAGCTTTTATTTTATGTACTGCTGCTGTTGCTGCTGCTAAGTCGCTTCAGTCGTGTCCGACTCTGTGCCACCCCATAGATGGCAGCCCACCAGGCTCCCCTGTCCCTGGGATTCTCCGGGCAAGAACACTGGAGTGGGTTGCCATTTCCTTCTCCAATGCATGAAAGTGAAAAGTGAAAGTGAAGTCACTCAGTTGTGTCCGACTCTTCGAGACCCCATGGACTGCAGCCCACCAGGCTCCTCCATCCATGGGATTTTCCAGGCAAGAGTACTGCAGTGGGGTGCCATTGCCTTCTCCCATTTTATGTACTACATTTCTTTATTAATTAAAACTATACATATCTATATTAGTTTCAGTCCCTGATAAACCCAGTTAATATTCTTGGATTCTGGGAATTTCCTCTAGATCCGCACTAAAAATCCTCTAATGTTTTCTGAAGCTCACTTGAGTAGGTTTCTGTTTTGTACAACTCAGTGATACATAAAACTTTCCAAACAAAGGCTCAGAGATGTAGGACATTCAGGGAACAATGGAGTGAAGCTATTGGGTTGTGAAACACCAGAAAATTTAAATGTAGTCATTTACTTGAAAATAAAACCTTTGGTAAGAGCCTGCCTCGTGTACTCTTAGCCTTTGTCACATCCTTAGCCAATGAGAGAAGAGACTGGCATTAGAACAAGAGTTCCATTTTTACCTTTAAGAGGGGTCAGAGAACACTTCTATGCCAAGATTTACTATAGGTTCTGGAAACACTTGAGGTTAGACTCTAGCATCTCTGGAAGTACCCATATCACCAACATAAGATATGACTGGTGTGGTAGGCAGAATTCTCACAAAGTATCCGTGATTCTGATCCCTGACATATGTATCTTTGTGTAATTCCTTCCCCTTGAATATGGGTAGAACCTGTGATTTGGCTTCTAATTAATCAAATATAGCAAATTGTAAAGGTTTTGTGGATGAAATTAAAATACCTAATCAGGTTCCTTTAAATGAATCAAAAGGGAGATTATCCTTTATGGACCCAGCCTAGTCAGATGAGAACTTTAAAAGAGGGTCAAGCTTAGAAGTAATGGGCTTCCCAGGTGACCCAGTGGTAAAGAATCTGCCTGCCAATGCAGGAGATACCAGAGACATGGCTTCGATCCTTAGGTCAGGACGATGCCCTGGAGGAGGAAATGACAACCCACTCCAGTATTCTTGCCTGGAAAATCCCATGGACAGGGGAGCCTGGTGGGGTCGCTCAGAGTCAGACACGATTGAGCACACACACATACAACACCAGAATAATATCAGTAAGGTGGTGGAATAGGGAGCCCTAGACTCTCATCCTTTTGTGGATGCACAACAGTACACAGACCAAACACTTACATGAGAGAGCAGAAAACAAGTTAAAAGGCTCCTGCACCCCAGGCAAGGTGCAAAGATAACCACAGCAAACCCTGGTACGAAAATCTGGGACACTTACTGCAGAAATCAAAGAACTAAAGCCTCTTAATGAAAGTGAAAGAGGAGAGTGGAAAAAGTTGGCTTAACACTCAGCATTCAAAAATTAAGATCATGGCATCTGGTGCCATCACTTCATGACAAATAGATGGGGAAACAATGGAAACAGAGACTTTATTTTCTTGGGCTCCAAAATCACTGCAGATGGTGACTGCAGTCATGAAATTAAAAGACGCTTACTCCTCAGAAGCGTTGTCTATGACCAACCTAGACAGCACATTAAAAAACAGAGACATTACTTTGCCAATAAAGGTCCGTCTAGTCAAAGCTATGGTTTTTCCAGTGGTCATATATGGATGTAAAACTTGGACTATAAAGAAAGCTGAGCGCCAAAGAATTGATACTTTTGAACTGTGGTGTTGGAGAAGACTCTTGAGAGTCCCTTGCAAGGAGATCCAACCAGTCAATCCTAAAGGAAATCAGTCCTGAATATTCATTGGAAGGACTAATGCTGAACCTGAAACTACAATACTTTGGCCACCTGGTAGGAAGAACTGACTCATTGGAAAAGACCCTGATGCTGGGAAAGATCGAAGTCAGGAGAAGAAGGGGACAACAGAGGATGAGATGGTTAGATGGCATCGCTGACTTGATGGACCTGAGTTTGAGCAAGCTCTGGGAGTTGGTGATGGACAGAGAAGCCTGGCTTGCTGCAGTCCATGGGGTTGCAAAGAGTCGGACACGACTAGTGACTGAACTGAACTCAACTGAATTTGCCAGAGCCCTTTATGCTGTGCAGTGTGATTTGGAGAAAACCCTCAGATCCCATCTACTGCATGGGGAGAGAAAAGAACAGAACATACGTCTAACATTCTGACTTTTATTAACCTTTTAAAATATCTATTTGGCTGTGCTAGTTCTTAGTTGCTGCATGTGGGATCTTTAGTTGTGGTATGTGAAATCTCAGTTGCAGCATGTGGGACCTAGTTCCCTGACCAGGGACCAAACGTGGGCCCCCTGCATTGGGAGCTTGGAGTTTCAGCCATTGGATCACCAGGGAAGTCCCTAACATTGTGACTTTTAGTGGGTGCTGTATGAGGGACTGATTACTGTCTTGCCTGAATCTAAGGCAGGAACAAGGTGCAAGCTTGTGCGTCTTAAAGAACAATCAGTATACACCAGAGTGCAGTACCACAGACAGACATGTGGAACTGCAATAAGCAATGATATCTCTGCTTACTGTAGCACTAGGGAGTCCCTAGTGTGGACAAATGCGAGAGAACTGAGTAGAAACCAGCTATCTCCTCATTTAGGAGATTACATAGATAAGCCCAGAGAGAATGCATCCACAGAAAAGGCTTGAGAGGTCTTCAGAACCTCTAATCAGCTTGAGTAGAGAAAATCCTCTCTATACAGAACCAAACTGCAAGTCTAAAAGAGTTTGTTGGTTTGTCAAATGCCAAAATCCCAACAAGAAACATGCAGAGAAACAGGAAACATGGCACATTTAATGGAACAAGTGGTCTTCACAAAGTGACCTTAAAGAAACAGAGATATACAAATTACCAGACAAATAACAAACTATCATTATAGGGGTGCTCAATGAATTAAAAGAGAGCACAGGGAGACAGCTAAATAAAAGAAAAATGATTCATTAACAAAATGAGAATACTGAGCAAGAGAAACAATGAAGAAGACAAATATTCTGAAACTAACATAACTGAATTAGAAAATTCACTAGAGGGACGCAACAGCAACTTTGACCAGGCAAAAGAGTCAGCAAATTCATAGATACAATATTGAAATTATTGTGGCAGAGCAGAAAAAAAAGAAACAATAATGAAGAAAAATGAAGAGAGCCTGGGAGACTTATGAAATACCATCAAGCAGAAAAACATATGCATTATTGGAGTGCCAGAAGGAGAAGAAAGAGAAGAGCAGAGAATCTATTTTAAGAAATAGTGGCTCCTAAATTCCCAAATCTGACATAGAGATGGATATACAGATTCAAGAACCTCAAAGAACTCCAACTAGGATAAGTCTGAAGACTTACCAAGACACATCATAAACTGTCATAGGACACTGACAAAGAATCTTGAAAGCAGCACAAAAATATGATTCATTGCATACAATTCCTTTAGATTGTAAGCAGATTTCCTAACACAAAACTTGCAGGCTAGAAGGGAGTGGGATAATATATTCAAAAGTACTGAAAGAAAAAAATCAGCAACCAAGTCCTGTCCTTTAAAACCAATGGAGAAATTAAGACTTTCCCAGATAACCAAAAGCTGAGGGAGTTCGTGGCTATTAGACTGGCCTTATAGAAAATGCTTTAAGTGAAGTGAAAGCCGCTCAGTCGTTTCCGACTCTTTGTGACCCCATGGACTGTAGCCCACCAGGCTCCTCTGTCCATGGAATTCTTGAGGCCAGAATTCTGAAATTGTAGCCGTTCTCTTACCCAGGGGATCTTCCTAACCCAGGGATCGAACCCAGGTCCCCCACATCGCAGGAGGATTCTTTACCAGCTGAGCCACCAGTTCAGTTCAGTTCAGTTAAGTCGCTCAGTCGTGTCCGACTCTTTGTGACCCCATGAATCATAGCACGCCAGGCCTCCCTGTCCATCCCCAACTCCCGGAGTTCACCGAGACTCACGTCCATCGGGTCAGTGATGCCATCCAGCCATCTCATCCTCTGTCGTCCCCTTCTCCTCCTGCCCCCAATCCCTCCCAGCATCAGAGTCTTTTCCAATGAGTCAACTCTTCACATGAGGTGGCCAAAGTACTGGAGTTTCAGCTTTAGCATCATTCCTTCCAAAGAAATCCCAGGGCTGATCTCCTTCAGAATGGACTGGTTGCATCTCCTTGCAGTCCAAGGGACTCTCAAGAGTCTTCTCCAACACCACAGTTCAAAAGCATCAATTCTTCGGCACTCAGCCTTCTTCACAGTCCAACTCTCACATCCATACATGACCACAGGAAAAACCATAGCCTTGACTAGACGAACCTTTGTTGGCAAAGTAATGTCTCTGCTTTTGAATATGCTATCTAGGTTGGTCCTAACTTTCCTTCCAAGGAGTAAGCATCTTTTAATTTCATGGCTGCAGTCACCATCTGCAGTGATTTTGGAGCCTCAAAAAATAAAGTCTGACACTGTCTCCACTGTTTCCCCATCTATTTCCCATGAAGTGATGGGACCGGATGCCATGATCTTCGTTTTATGAATGTTGAGCTTTAAGCCAACTTTTTCACTTTCCACTTTCACTTTCATCAAGAGGCTTTTTAGTTCCTCTTCACTTTCTGCCATAAGGGTGGTGTCATCTGCATATCTGAGGTTATTGATATTTCTCCCAGCAATCTTGATTCCAGCTTGTGTTTCTTCCAGTCCAGCGTTTCTCATGATGTACTCTGCATATAGGTTAAATAAGCAGGGTGACAGTATACAGCCTTGATGTACTCCTTTTCCTATTTGGAACCAGTGTGTTGTTCCATGTCCAGTTCTAACTGTTGCTTCCTGACCTGCATACAGATTTCTCAAGAGGCAGATCAGGTGGTCTGGTATTCCCATCTCTTTCATAATTTTCCACAGTTTATTGTGATCCACACAGTCAAAGGCTTTGGCATAGTCAATAAAGCAGAAATGCTTAAATGAGTCCTTTAAGTTGAAGTGAAAGAGTTGATAAGCAACACCACAAGACCATATGATAATATAAAACTCCTGGTAAAGTAAAATACATAGACAAATACAGAATCTTGTAATATTTAATGTAGGTGTGTGAATAACTTTACTATCTGGTAAATACTTAAAAACAAATAGTCATTATAAATCCCTGTTAATGGATGCACAGCATTTTAAAGAAGCTAATTTTGTCATCAATAATATTAAGAAGGGTGACAGAAATATACAGGACTGTGCGTGTGTGTGCTCAGTGGTATATGATTCTGTGACCCCCACGGACTGTAGCCCACCGGGCTCCTCTGTCTATGGAATTTTTCCGGCAAGAATACTGGAATGGGTTGCCATTTCCTACTCCTGGGGATCTTCCTGACCCAGGAATCAAACTCTTGTCTCTTGCATCTCCTGCATTGACAGGTGGATTTTTTTATCACTGTGCCACTTGGGAAGACCAAGTTTTTATATACAATTAAAGGTGTTATCAGTTTAGGGACTTCCCTGGTGGTCCAGTGGTTAAGAATCTGCCTTCCAATGCAGTGAACATGGGCTAGATCCCTGGTTGGAGAATTAAGATCCCACATGCCTCGAGGAACTAAGCCCATATGCCACAACTAGAGAAGCCCATGCGTCGCAACAGAAGAACCCACATGCTGCAACTAAGACTAAACACAGCCAAATAATAAACGAATGAATGAATTTTAAAAATGGTGTTATCAGTTTAAAATTGATTGTTAACACTTTTATATTTTATTTTATTACAATGGTGATCACAAAGAAAATATCTAAATAGTATAAATACAGAGAAATGAGAAGAGGATCAAAACATAAAAAATTAAAATCACTATAAAAAATTAAAATCGATGAAACAGAAAAGGTAGCAAAGAGAGAAAGGAGGGATAAAGAAGCTATAGGATATATGGGAAGCCATTAACAAAGTGGCAATAGTAAGCCTTCTGCAAGTAGTTACTTTGAATGTGAATGGATAAAATGCGCTGTTAGGGAAATTAAAAAGAAGAAAGTCTTGTTCAGGCTTCAGAAGCAGGAGAGTGGGCCTCTGACCTGCTCACCTGCCCAGACACTGCCCATATTCCATGCCTGCCTGCACGCACAGTAAGTCAGTCAACACTTTAGATAAGACAGGGAGTGGTTCTTGAGCCCCAGGGGGTCTGGCCGAGCCCCTGGGGTCTAACAAAATCCTATGACTCACAAGGTGAAAGAAACAACATTGTAAAAAAGGTTAAAGTAAAACCAGAGCTGCATTTTTGCTTACAAGCTGGTAATATCATTCTACAATCTGGGATTTTAAGCAGGAGCCCCCAAAACTGCAGTTTGAGTGGATGTACCCCCTAGGACTCTTTCTCAACTGGGGGTCCAGATTAAACCAAATAACCTTCTATAAAAATTGAAATTGTCTATGTAACAAGTGGTTTTTTGATGAATCCCTCGAACATAAAAGTAAATCTTTCAGCAATACGTGCACCAGTTAAAAGATGTAGACGGGCTTAATGGATAAAAAAGATACAACTACATGCTCTTTACATTTTAGATCTAAGGACGACACACATAGGCTGGAAGTGAAAGGATACAAAAAGATATTCCATGCAAATGGGAACCTAAGAACAGGAGTCAGTTCAGTTCAGTCACTCAGTTGTGTCCAGCTCTTTGTGACCCCATGGACTCAGGCACACCAGACTTCCCTGTCCATCACCAACTCCCAGAGCTTGCTCAAACTCATGTCCATCCAGTTGGTGATGCCATCCAACCATCTCATCCTTTGTCATCCTATTCTCCTCCTGTCTTCAATCTTTCCCAGCATCAGTATCTTTTCTAGTGAGTCAGTTCTTCACATCAGGTGGAATCCGGTGGCCAAAGTATTGGAGTTTCAGCTTCAGCATCAGTCCTTCCAATGAATATTCAGGACTGATTTCCTTTAGGACTGACTGGTTTCAAAGAAGAAAGAAAGCATGAGAATTTTTTTTTTTTTTTTTTTACAGTATGAAAAGGCAAAAAAAAAAAAAAACAGGACTGGCAATACCTTTATCAGACAAAATAGGAAGAACTTTATATAACCATAAAAGGGTCAATTTGCTAGGAAGCTACTGTAACAATTATAAATAGATATGCCTGTTATTCAAGCTCCCAAACATTGAAAGGAGAAATAGCAAAATAATCAGAGTAGACCTCAGTACTGTGCTTTCATTTATAGATAGAACAAGATCAATAAGGAAACAGAAGAGATGAAAACCATCACTATGGAACCATCAGACCTAAACAGACGTAGACAGAAAAATGCACCTAACAACAGAATACACATTCTTCTCAAGTGCGTGTGGAATATTCTTCAAAACAGAACACAAGTTAAATGATAAATCTGAGAAGAAATGTTCAGAAATCAGATAAGTGCCTTCCCTGACCACAACGGAATCAAGCTAGAAATCAACAGCAGAAGAAAAACAGGAAAATCCACAAAAATGTGGAAATTAAACAGCACACATTTAAATAACCAGTGAGTTAAAGAAGAAAGCATGAAAAAAATTTAGAAAATATCTGAAGTCAAATGAAAACAAAAACACAACATATGAAAACTTACAGTAAAATCAGTACTAAAATGGAAGTTTATAACAGTTAATGCTTACATTAAAAAAGAAGAAAACCCCAACCTAATCTTACACTTCAAGGATCTAGAAAAAGAACAAACTCAAAGTTAGCAGATGGAAGAAAATTAGAGCTAAAGATTAGAGCAGAGACAAATGAAATAGAGAATAGAAAAAAGGAATAAAGGAAAAAGTCAATGAAACCATGAGTTGTTTTTTTTTTTTTAAGATCAATGAAAACAGCAAACCTTGACTAAGGGAAAAGAAAAAGAAGATTCAAGTGACTTAAAAATGTAAGAGGAGACATTACAACTAATGCCATGAAATAAAAAGGATCATAAGATAATTTATAGGGGCTTCCCAAGGTGGTGCAATGGTAAAGAATCTGCCTGCCAATGCAGGGGACGCAGGTTCTATCCCTGGGTCAGGAAGATCCCCTGGAGGAGGAAATGGCAACCCATTCCAGTATTCTTGCCTGGAAAATTCCATGGACAGAGGAGCTGGTGGGCTGCAGTCCATGGGGTCGGAAAGAATTGGACATGACTGAGTGAGTACGCACACACGTAAGATAACTATGAACAGTTATACAGCAACAAATTCAATAACCTAGAAGAAACAGATAAATTCCTAGAAATATACAATTTATCAAGATTGAGTCATGAAGAAGCAAAATCTGAACAGAGCTATAAACAGTAAAGAGAGTAAGATTGAATTAGTAATAAAAACCTCCCAGGAAAGTAAAGCCCAGAACCAGATGGTTTTACTGGAGAATTCTAACAAACATTCAAAGAAAAATTAACACCAATTCTTCTCAACCTCTCCCAAAGATTTGAAGAGGAGAGCACACACCCAAACTCATTCAATGAGGCCAGAATTATCCTTATACCAAAATCTAAGATACCAGAAGAAAAGAAAACTACAGACCAATCTCCCTGTGAATATTGACACAAAAAATCTTAACAAAATAGTAGCAAACAAAATTCAACAACATTTATAAGGTTTATATACCATGACTAAGTGGGATTTATACCTGGAGTGAAGGATGTTGGAACATATGAAAATAATCATTGTAATATACATGTAATTTTATAAAACAGATCAGAACCATGTGGTCATCATAATAAATGCAAAAAGAGCATTTAACAAAACTCAACACTCTTTTGTAATTAAAAAAAAACTCAACAAACTACAAATAAAGGAAACTACCTCAATATAATAAAAGCCATATATGAAAAGCCCACAGCTAACATCACACTCAATGACTCAAAGCTTTTCATCTAAGATCAGGAATAAGACAAGGATGCCCATTCTCACTATGACTAATCAGCATAGCACTAGAAGTTCTAGCCAGAGAAATTGGACAATAAAAATATATAAAAGTCATCCAAATTATAAAAGAGAATTACCTCCATTTGCAGATGGCATAATTTTACATATCGAAATCTGTAAAAATAACACACACACAATCACAACTAACAATTTCAGTAAAGTTGCAGAATCCAAAAGTCAGTCACATTTACTAAAGTATCAAAGGAAAAAATAGGAATAAATTTTAACTAAGGAAGTGAAAGACTCATACATTGAAAAGTATAAAATATGCAGATTTCTTTTGGTGATAGGCTTTCTTTATGGTCCAGCTCACTCAGCCATTAAAAAGAATACATTTGAATCAGTTCTAATGAGGTGGATGAAACTGGAGCCTATTATACAGAGTGAAGTAAGCCAGAAGGAAAAACACCAATACAGTATACTAACGCATATATATGGAATTTAGAAAGATGGTAACAATAACCCTGTATACGAGACAGCAAAAGAGACACTGATGTATAGAACAGGCTTATGGACTCTGTGGGAGAGGGAGAGGGTGGGAAGATTTGGGAGAATGGCATTGAAACACGTGAAATGTCATGTATGAAACAAAAAAAAAAAAAGAAAGAAAAAAAAAAAAAAAAGACTGTGGACCAACATAAAGATAGATATAAAAACCAATGGAGGAGAGCAGAAAGCCCAGAAAAAAAAATACTGCATATGTGACTAAATAATATCTGACAAAGATACAAAGACTACACACAGGAAAAGGACAACAAACAGTTAAGGAAAAAGTGGATATTTACATGCAAAAGAAACGAAGTTAGATGGTTTACCTTACACCATATAAAAATTAACTTGAAGTAAAGACCCAAATATAACACCTAAAACTATAAAACTGCTAGAAGAAAATAAGGGACAGCTTAAGGGTATTAGATTTAGCGATGATTTCTTTGATATGACTCCAAAAGTACAGTCAACAAAATAAAAAATTGACAAATAGGACCTCATCAAACTTAAAAACTTCTTTACATTAGAGGAAACAGCAGAATGAAAAGGCATCATATGGAAGGGAAAAAAATAATTGCAAATCATGAATCTGACAAGAGGTTAATATCCAAAACATATAAGGAACTCCTACAAACTCAACAGCAACAAAAACAACCCAATGGAAAAATGGACAAAGGGCTTGAATAAACATTCTCCAAAGAGAATATGCACATGGATGCTGAGTGCTTAGCTGAGCTACTCCATGGTACTGCTGCCTCAGCATCCGTTGTGTTTAGTCAAGTGGCCTTCAGAGACCATAAATTCTGCTTGCCTATGCATGCAAGCCCATGCCCTAGATTGGACCACAAAGTCACAAGCAAATACAAGGCCTAATATGATTTCCCCAACAGCTATGATTAGGTCTGTGTACCAGCGTCTGTATGCTTTATGTGCCCCTTACATACAACCCCTGAGAGGCTTATAAAAACCACATTTCTTTGGTTTGAATTAATCCATCCTTAGCCAAAGAAACCCAAAGCACTTTCAGTTCACTTCAGTACAGTCTGTCAGTTGTGTCCGACTCTTTGCGACCCCATGAATCGCAGCACGCCAGGCCTCCCTATCCATCATTAACTCCCGGAGTTCACCCAGACTCATGTGCATCGAGTTGGTGATGCCATCCAGCCATCTCATCCTCTGTTGTCCCCTTCACCTCCTGCCCCCAATCCCTCCCAGCATCAGAGTCTTTTCCAATGAATCAACTCTTTGCATGAGGTGGCCAAAGTATTGGAGTTTCAGCCTCAGCATCAGTCCTTCCAACAAACACCCAGGACTGGTCTCCTTCAGAATGGACTGGTTGGATCTCCTTGCAGTCCAAGGGACTCTCAAGAGTCTTCTCCAACACCACAGTTCAAAAGCATCAATTCTTCGGCGCTCAGCTTTCTTCACAGTCCAACTCTCACATCCATACATGACCACAGGAAAAACCATACCCTTGACTAGACGGAACTTTGTTGGCAAAGTAATGTCTCTGCTTTTCAATATGCTATCTAGGTTGGTCATAACTTTTCTTCCAAGGAGTAAGCGTCTTTTAATTTCATGGCTGCAGTCACCATCTGCAGTGATTTTGGAGCCCCTCAAAATAAAGTCTGACACTGTCTCCACTGTTTCCCCATCTATTTCCCATGAAGTGATGGGACCAGATGCCATGATCTTAGTTTTCTGAATGTTGAGCTCTAAGCCAACTTTTTCACTCTCCGTTTTCGCTGTCATCAAGAGGCTTTTTAGTTCCTCTTCACTTTCTGCCATAAGGGTGGTGTCATCTGCATGTCTGAGGTTATTGATATTTCTCCCGACAATCTTGATTCCACTTTACCCAGTTCTTAATAAAGGCATGTGCTCCAAGTTCTGCCTCCCTGCACACAGCCTTGACCTCCCTCTGTGATCTCTGGGGGCATGCAGTGTACTTCCCCCAAAATCTGTAATAGACTTTCTGTTTCAATTTCTCTTGCTGAACCTTGGCTCAGCATTCTGTGATCCACTTTAAAAATGTTGATTAAACAAAGTTGTAACAATGGCCAATGAGAACATGAAAAGATGTTCAATGTTGCTAATCATTATGGGAATTCAAAACAAAAACACAATGAAATAGGCCTAATGACCTATCCAGTGAACACTGTGAAAAGAACAAAAAATAACAAGTGTTGAAGAGGATGTGGAGAAGTTGGAATTCTGTTTATCTGTTGGTGGTAATGTAAAATTGAGGGGACATTATGGAAAACAGTATAGAAGTTTCTAAAAAAAATAAAATAGAATTACCATATGATCCTGCAATCTGGGGGAGATATATATATATATATATATATATATATATGCGTATGTGTGTGTGTATGTGTGTGTGTATATATCCCTGGATATATATCCTAAGGAACTCAAAGCAGGATTTCCAAGAGATATTTGCACACCCATGTTCGTCACAGCATTATTCCCTGTAGCCAAAATGTGGAAGCAAGCAAAATCTCTATAGACAAAAGAATGGATAAGAAATGTGGCATATACAACAATGGAATATGATGCCACCTTTAAAAGGAAAGAAACCCTGTAATACCATGGGTTAATTTTGAGGACATTAAGCTGAGAGGAATAAGCCAGTCACGAAAGGACTAATACTGTATAATCCCACTCATATGAAGTTTCTAAAGTAGTCAAATCATTCAAATCATAGAAACAGAAAATACATTAATAGTTACCAAGGGCCACATGAAGGGAGGAGGGCTAATTTAGTTCTAAGGGAGTATAGCATTTCAATGTTACAAGTAAAATTTCTAGAAACCTGTTGTGCAACCATGCAAGTAAACACTACTTAACTGTACACTTAAAGATGGTTATGTGTTTTAATTTAATCTTTCCACATCCCATTTGAATGCAGAGTTCCAAAGAATAGTAAGGAGAGATAAGAAAGCCATCCTCAGTGATCAATGCAAAGAAATAGAGGAAAACAACAGAATGGGAAAGACTAGAGATCTCTTCAAGAAAATTAGAGATACCAAGAGAACATTTCATGCAAAGATCGGCACAATAAAGGACAGAAATGGTATGGACCTAACAGAAACAGAAGATATTAAGAAGAGGTGGCAAGAATACACAGAAGAACTACAAAAAAGATCTTTATGACCCAGATAACCACAATGGTGTGATCACTCACCTAGAGCCAGACTTCCTGGAATGCAAACTCAAGGGGGCCTTAGGAAGCATCACTACGAACAAAGCTAGTAGAGGTGATGGAATTCCAGTTGAGCTATTTCAAATCCTAAAAGATGATGCCAGCAAATTTGGAAAACTCAGCAGTGGCCACAGGACTGGAAAAGCTCAGTTTTCATTCGAATCCCAAAGAAAGGTAATGCCAAATAATGCTCAAACCACCACACAATTGCACTCATCTCACACGCTAGTAAAGTAATGCTCAAGATTCTCCAAGCCAGGCTTCAACAGTAGGTGAACTGTGAACTTCCAGATGTTCAAGCTGGTTTTAGAAAAGGCAGAGGAACCAGAGATCAAATTGCCAATATCCGCTGGATCATGGAAAAAGCAAGAGAGTTACTGAAAAATGTCTACTTCTGCTTTATTGACTATGCCAAAGTCTTTGACTGTGTGGATCACAACAAACTGTGGAAAATTCTGAAAGAGATGAGAATACCAGACCACCTGACCTGCTTCCTGAGAAATCTGTGTGCAGGTCAAGAAGCAACAGTTAGAACTGGACATGGAACAGTACACTGGTTCCAGATTGGGAAAAGAGTATGTCAAGGATGTATATTGTCACCCTGCTTATTTAACTTATATGCAGAGTACATCATGAGAAATGCTGGACTGGATGAAGCACAAGCTGGAATCAAGATTGCCAGGAGAAATATCAATAACCTCAGATATGCAGATGACACCACCGCTGCTGCTGCTAAGTTGCTTCAGTCGTGTCCGACTCTGTGTGACCCCAGAGATGGCAGCCCAGCAGGCTCCCTCGTCCCTGGGATTCTCCAGGCAAGAACACTGGAGTGGGTTGCCATTTCTTTCTCCAATGCATGAAAGTGAAAAGTGAAAGTGAAGTCACTCAGTCGTGTCTGACTATTAGCGACCCCATGGACTGCAGTCTACCAGGCTCCTCTGTCCATGGGATTTTCCAGGCAAGAGTACTGGAGTGGAGTGCCGTTGCCTTCTCCCAGATGACACCACACTTACGGCAAAAAGCAAAGAAGAACTAAAGAGCCTCTTGATGAAAGCGAAAGAGGAGAGTGAAAAAGTTGGCTTAACACACAGCATTCAGAAAACTAAGATCATGGCATCTGGTCCCATCACTTAATGGTAAATAGAGGGGAAACAATGGAAACAGTGAGAGACTATTTTGGGGGGCTCCAAAATCACTGTAGATGGTGACTGCAGCCATAAAATTAAGAAATGCTTTCTCCTTAGAAGAAAAGCTATGACCAACCTAAACAGCATATTAAAAAGAAGAGACATTACTTTGCCAACAAAGGTCCATCTAGTCAAAGCTATGGGTTTTCCAGTAGTCATGTATGGTTGTGAAAGTTGGACTATAAAGAAAGCTGAGTGCCGAAGAATTGATGCTTTTGAACTGTGGTGTTGGAGAAGACTCTTGAGAGTCCCTTGGACTGCAAGGAGATCCAACCAGTACATCCTAAAGGAAATCAGTCCTGAATATTCATTGGAAGGACTGATGCTGAACCTGAAATTCCAATACTTTGTCTACCTGATGCGAAGAGCTGACTCACTTGAAAAGACCCTGATGCTGGAAAAGATTGAGGGTGGGAGGAGACGGTGATGACAGAGGGTAAGATGGTTGGATGGCATCACCAACTGGATGGACATTAGTTTGAGTAATCTCTGGGAGTTGGTGATGTACAGGGAAGCCTGATGTGCTGCAGTCCATGGGGTCACAAAGAGTTGGACACCACTGAGCTACTGAAATGGACAATTAAAAAAAGAGGTCAAGTCCCCAGGTAAAAAATTATATTTATAAATATTAAATTTCTCTTTGTAAGCTGAGGTTTATCACTTGTACCTATTGAGATCTTTCTGAGTCCTTCTTCTGCAAACGAATGATGTTGCTATTGTTAACCAAATCAGGTCCAGTAACTCACTGCACTTGTTGCTTGAAAATCAATACCCAAGAGAGAGAAAAATGTTAGGAGAAAGGAAAAGTGAAAGTGAAGTTGTGATCCCATGGACTGTAGCCTACCAGGCTCCTCTGTCCATGGAATTTTCCAAGAAGAGTACTGGAGTGGGTTGCCATTTCCTTCTCTAGGCGATCTTCTTGATCCAGGGATCAAACCTGGGTATCCCGCATTGCAGGCAGATGCTTTACCATCTGAGCCACCAGGAGAAAGGAAAGTTGCTTTTAATCAGAATACGTGAAAGTTTTTGAAGGAAATAAGGGAAGCAATCTCAGAGTCATCTCCATCCCCCACTGTGTGCAGTCTTGTGAACTTCTGATTTTTCTTTGTATTCTATCTTGTTTTACACTGTTTGTTCACAAGATTACTGAAGGGGAAGCCAGGAAAGCTTTCTGGTCATCTGTTACTTATTTTTCATTTCTACTTCTTTGATCTATAGAAAAAACCAACTTATTAGACAAAGTATTGTGTGATCAAAAGATCTGAAAGATGCATAAAGGGTGGAGATGAGTAGAGCATGAGGGTACCTGGTTTAAGGTTTAGTGAAAAGATAAAAACAGCGCCTCCTGCAGGGATCTCTTTCCTACAAAGATCACTTGGCTGCAATGCCTGCTAACAATGCACTCCACAAGGATGATGTACATGCCTTTTTTCCCTCCCTAGGTAATGTGAAAAACGCACTGTTTTGGGCTTCCCTGGTGGTCCAGTGGTTAAGAGTTGATCTGCCAATGCAGGGTATGTGGGTTCAATCACTGGTATAGGAAGATCCCACACACCATGAGGCAATCAAGCCTGCATGCCTAGAGCCCGTGCTCTGCAACAAGAGAAGGCCCACATGCAGCAACAAAGACCCAGCACAGCCATAAATATATAAATCTTTTTAAAAATGCACCGTTTTGTGCTTCATAGTCCCTCTTTCATTCCAAAAGGTGGGCTTCTAGATCCTTCATGGAACAAGAGCCTCACATTAGATGTGAACTCAATCTCTCTGTCATGTAGATCCTGTTTGAATGGCAAGCACCAGTAACAGTTAGTCACATTTCAAAGGAAATCCCAAGCAGACGTTATTCCTGTCAGTGCCCTCTCTCCTGACACCCACATATCCCTCTATGGAGAAAGTCAAGTTCTGTCTCCAGCTACTTCTTCCCAAGCATTCTTGCAGAGCCACTGTGAGCAGGACATAGGTTACCCACTGTCCCCTTTCCAGCTGTCTTGAATTCTAGAGCTACCATTTAGCCAACACTGGCTGTGTGAACCTAGGGAAATTCTTTAACATTTCTGTACCTCATTTCCCAGCCTGTGAAATAGGAATAGCAGTACTTAATGGATGACATGTTATCAAGAAAGAAAGGAAAGCAAAATTTTCTTTTCATAATGTATTTTTATAGCTAGTATGAGATAGATAATGAAATGGAAGAGTTACAGAATTGAAGAGATTTGTTAGAGACAGACAGATGGATTGACAGGCAGGTGGACACCAGGCCTTCTTTGAAAAAGAGACATGAAGCAAGAGAGGCTCTCCTGTTGACCTAGAAGGGGCCACATTGTGAGCTGCCTGTAGAGAGGGGCAGCCTCTAGGAGCAGACACCTTAGTTCAACAGTTGTGAAGAACTGCATTCTGCTAGGAACCTTAATGAGCTTGAAGAGGACACCAAACTTCAGATGAGAAGAGAGCCCAGCTGCATTGACTGCAACCGGTGGGACTCCTAAGCCATAGGAACTGTGAGATAGTACGTGTGCGGTGTTTTAAGCTGCTAAGTTTGTAGTCCCAGCAGGAGAGACTTAATACATCTGGCAGTCGTTCAGTTTCTACGTCTTCTTTCCAAGAGCTGGAGAGGAGCCTGTTTGAGAGCCTAAGCCCTGGCCTTAACTTTGTGCCTAGAACCACATTTGCAAAGTCACCCACCCCTCCCCACTCCATTGGATCAGACCCTCTTGACTGACACTAGCTCTGGCAGGCCTTGTTAGGTGTGTTGATAGGGAAAGCACCCTTCCATCAGACATGAGAGCATCCAGAATATCACCCAGAAAAGATATATATAACAAGCAGGACCATTGATGCTATGCAAAGGATTTTATTTTGAGAACAATAGTGAGTGACATAAATAATTTTATTTGAACTTTAGAAAGTTTACTTTGCTGTATATAAAATGGATGTAGTAGCAGTGGTAAAGAACCCACCTATCAATGGAAGAGATGTAAGAGATGCAGGTTCGATCCCTGGGTCAGGAAGATCCCCTGGAGAAGGAAATGGCAACCCACTCCAGTATTCTTGTCTGGAGAATTCCATGGACAGAAGAGCCTGGCGGGCTACAGTCGATGGGGTCCCAAAGAGTCAGACACGGCTGAAGTGTCTGAAGCATGCCACAGCATCTTAAAGTTAGTGACATGGATAGGTGGTTGATGTAAAACCCAAAACAGAGAAGACATTGGCACCAGCCAAGGTACTGGAAATGGAAGTTACAGGAGGGGATCTCTATATACAACATACTTAGGCAAGGCCAGGTTAACAAATGTGGACGGGGAGATGAGGCAGTTAGAAGGCAAAATCAAGGGACAAGTTCTGACTGCAGTTGGAGGATAGGTGGTAAAGCCACTAACTGAAACCAGGAATAATAGATTGTCTTGCACTTGCTTAGTTTGGAGCATTTGGAAATGCCACCTGGCACTCAGGAAAAGTAGTAGGAGAGAGAGCGTGTTAGAGGCCTCCAGTTTGTTACTGTCATCACAGTGTCAGACACAAGGAAATAGTCCTCAGCATGCCTTATCTGAACTCTGACCTTTCCAAGAATTTTGTATTTAAAAGTTATATTACATAATTTAGTAACAACTTATTTATTCTCGTATTGTCATGTGTATTATTTAGTCCTGTTTCCAAAACTATTGGAAACCCCTTAATGGAAGAATCTTTTATATCCACTCTGGTATTCTGGCACTGCAGCGGGTATTGCAGTGGGTACTGTGTTTCTACTTCTACACAGTAGAAAAGACTGTTGTTGCTCCACAGTGGATTTTACACTTTATCCATGCAAGAGAAGAGTCAGAGATAGAGAGAAAAGAGGTCAAGATGTATATGGATGTTTATGTATATGTATATGTATATGGAATGTTTGTGTAGGACCTATTAGGCCATTGTAAAGATGAGTTTGGTTTTTACTGAGGGAGAGAGTATGAAAAGAAAGTGATAAATGCCATGAAGAGAGATGTAGGAGAAAGAGCTGTGGGCATTCACTGGAAGCCCCAAGTTGACTTGCAGCACGATCAGTCATGCTTTGAAAACAAAAATTTTGTTATGTACATATTAAAGCACTCCATGTTTCAGTTCAATAAATATTTGTAGATGATGAGTAAATTATGCGGGTGCTGTTCAGATGGTGGCTTGGTATCATACAAATTGCAACATTTCACATTAGCAACATTTCCAAGCATGAGAATACATTCATGGAAAAACTGCCATCAGCCGACTGTCAAAAGTGAATCCAAAATTGGCTGCTGAGCCCCAGAGAGGGTTATAATGAATCTGCTCTTGGCTTTAAGAAAAAGTAGTTAAGATGTCTTCTGACAGGCAAATCCTGGATGGCACTTCTTTAACTGATTGAGGTGTTATCAGCACCGTATGCTAGAGCATTAGCCAGCTCCTGCTGCCGGCAGTCAGACTTGCCTACGCTGTGCCAAAAATCCCATCTGTTCTCGATCCTCAGTTTCTTTACAACCCAGTAGCATGTTTCATTTTCTTTAGGAACAAAGGCAAAGACTCTCTAACTACTATATTCATGGTTTAAAAATGTATTGGATTTAACTGGTTACATTTTTCAAGTATTATTTACTGATACAGATGCTAGGGTACAGAATATCAGCTTTTCTCCCTCAATAAGGTTTGTGTGTGTGTGTGTGTGGCTGCGCTGGGTCTTTGCAGCTGTGAGCAGGCTTTCTCTAGTTGTGGGTGGGAGCTGCTCTGGTTGCAGTGTGCAGGCTGCTCCTTGCACTGGGTTCCCTCTCGTCGTGGCGCATCGGCTCTAGGGTGCGCAGACTTCAGTAGCTGCAGCACACAGGCTCGGTGGCTGGGGTTCCTGGGCTCTAAAGCACAGGCTCAGCAGTCGTGGTCAACAGACTCAGTTGCCCCAAGACATGTGTGCTCTTCCTGGACCAAAGCCAACTGGTGTCCCCTGCATTGCAAGGCAGTCTCTCAACCACTGGACCACCAGGAAATTCCCCTCAATAGTTTTGAACACTTTCTTGCTACTGTGTTACGAGCATGTTATAAAGAAGTACGTAATCTTCCTTTTTTTTTTTTAATTTTTTCAAATTTTATTTTATTTTTAAACTTTACATAATTGTATTAGTTTTGCTGTAATCTTCCATTTTTAAGTATCATTATTTGTGCTACCACTTTGAAGAGATACTACTAAGAAGCTAAGAATTTCATTTATCAAGCATTTATTATAAAATACAACCCTGGATCAGGAAGATCCCCTAGGGGAGGAAATGGAAACCCACTCTAGTATTCTTGCCTGGAGAATTCCATGGACAGAGGAGCCTGGCGGGCTATAGTCCACAGGATCACAAAGAGTAGGACACATCCGAGCGACTAACACATAATGTATATTGAAACATTTTATTTTATTTTAAAAAAAATTTTTTTTAAACATTTTAAAAGAGGGAAAGATTCCACTGGATTAGTACATTAGAAAAATAAAACGTTTGTTTATTTGTATTTAATAAATTCCCTGGGCATCTTTTATTTTGGTTAGTAACAACAAAATTCTAAATTCTTCCATCATTCTGAAAATCCAGAAAAAGAAGTATTCTGTAACAGAAATAATCTAGATATTATTTATTTCTAGACAATTTTCAAAAACTTTTATTGCCTAATTTGCTTTAAATTCTGCTGAATGTAAAAGAGACAGGTTACAAATTAGCATTTTGTGTTTTAAACTGGTTGTTGTCAGACAAAAGTGAGAACCATGATGTCACTGAACCTTACGAAGTCCTTTTGGTGTTCATGGCAGTACTATATGTGAAGCAAAATACTGTAGCAGCCCAAGTGGGCCATAACATGAGAATAATTAAATAAAGCAAGCACTTGGTCTATTGAATAAATCATTAAAATGATAATCAGGAAGACAAGAAAACAGCATAGAAAAATAGGAAGGCAACATAGATAAATATCATGTTAAGTAGGAAAGACAATTTATAAAATTATATATATCCCATGATTGCCCACTACATAAATGTTATATAAAGGTCAGAATGTGCCTTTGTAGAAAGTCCTTCCCCTATTATCATCAGTTCAGTTCAGTTCAGTTCAGTCGCTCAGTCGTGTCCTACTCTTTGCGACCCCATGAATCACAGCACGCCAGGCCTCCCTATCCATCACCAACTCCCGGAGTTCACTCAGACTGATGTCCATTGAGTCAGTGATGCCATCCAGCCATCTCATCCTCTGTCATCCCCTTCTCCTCCTGCCCCCAATCCCTCCCAGCATCAGAGACTTTTCCAATGAGTCAACTCTTCGCATGAGGTAGCCAAAGTACTGGAGTTTCAGCTTTAGCATCATTCCTTCCAAAGAAATCCCAGGGCTGATCTCCTTCAGAATAGACTGGTTGGATCTCCTTGCAGTCCAAGGGACTCTCAAGAGTCTTCTCCAACACCACACTTCAAAAGCATCAATTCTTCAGCGCTCAGCTTTCTTCACAGTCCAACTCTCACATCCATACATGACCACTGGAAAAACCATAGCCTTGACTAGATGGACCTTTGTTGGCAAAGTAATGTCTCTGCTTTTGAATATGCTATCTAGGTTGGTCATAACTTTCCTTCCAAGAAGCCAGCATCTTTTAATCTCATGGCTGCAGTCACCATCTGTAGTGATTTTGGAGCCCCAAAAAATAAAGTCTGACACTGTTTCCACTGTTTCCCCATCTATTTCCCATGAAGTGATGGGATCGGATGCCATAATCTTCGTTTTCTGAATGTTGAGCTTTAAGCCAACTTTTTCACTCTCCACTTTCACTTTCATCAAGACGCTTTTTAGTTCCTCTTCACTTTCTGCCATAAGGGTGGTGTCATCTGCATATCTGAGTTATTGATATTTCTCCCGGCAATCTTGATTCCAGCTTGTGCTTCTTCCAGCCCACCCAGTGTTTCTCATGATGTACTCTGCATATAAGTTTGGAGAAGGCAATGGCACCCCACTCCAGTACTCTTGCCTGGGAAATCCCATGGACGGAGGAGCCTAGTAGGCTGCAGTCCATGGGGTCTCGAAGAGTCAGACATGACTGAGCGACTTCACTTTCACTTTTCACTTTCATGCATTGGAGAAGGAAATGGCAACCCACTCCAGTGTTCTTGCCTGGACAATCCCAGGGACGGGGGAGCCTGGTGGGCTGCCATCTATGGGGTCCTGCAGAGTTGGACAGGACTGAAGCGACTTAGCAGCAGTAGCAGCATATAAGTTAAATAAGCAGGGTGACAATATGCAGCCTTGACATACTCCTTTTCCTATTTGGAACCAGTCTGTTATTCCATGTCCAGTTCTGTTGCTTCCTGACCTGCATACAGATTTCTCAAGAGGCAGGTCAGGTGGTCTGGTATTCCCATCTCTTGAAGAATTTTCCACAGTTTATTGTGATCCACACAGTCAAAGGCTTTGGCATAGTCAATAAAGCAGAAATAAGATGTTTTTCTGGAACTCTCTTGCTTTTTCCATGATCCAGCGGATGTTGGCAATTTGATCTCTGGTTCCTCTGCCTTTTCTGAAACTGGCTTAAACATCAGGAAGTTCATGGTTCATGTACTGCTAAAGCTTGGCTTGGAGAATTTTGAGCATTACTTTACTAGCATGTGAGATGAGCGGAATTGTGCGGTAGTTTGAGCATTCTTTGGCATTGCCTTTCTTTGGGATTGGAATGAAAACTGACCTTTTCCAGTCCTGTGGCCACTGCTGAGTTCTCCAAATTTGCTGGCATATTGAGTGCAGCACTTTCACAGCATCATCTTTCAGGATTTGAAAGAGCTCAACTGGAATTCCATCACCTCCACTAGCTTTGTTCCTAGTGATGCTTTCTAAGGCCCACTTGACTTCACATTCCAGGAAGTCTGGCTCTAGGTGAGTGATCACACCATCGTGATTATCTGGGTCATGAAGCTCTTTTTTGTTCAGTTCTTCTGTGTATTCTTGCCACCTTTTCTTAATATCTTCTGCTTCTGTTAGGTCCATATCATTTCTGTCCTTTATTGAGCCCATCTTTGCATGAAATGTTCACTTGGTATCTCTAATTTTCTTGACGAGATCTCTAGTCTTTCCCATTCTGTTGTTTTCCTCTATTTCTTTGCATTGATTGCTGAGGAAGGCTTTCATATCTCTTCTTGCTATTCTTTGGAACTCTGCATTCAGATGCTTATATCTTTCCTTTTCTCCCTTGCTTTTTGCTTCTCTTCTTTTCACAGCTATTTGTAAGGCCTCCCCAGACAGCCATTTTGCTCTTTTGTATTTCTTTTCCATGGGGATGGTCTTGATCCCTGTCTCCAATTGTTGTTTATCTAAATGTTCCAGGGGAAAAGTCTCTAGTCGTCATTATCAAACATGATAGCAAATATTTGAGCACCAGTAATTAGCAGAGGAGTTGAAAGCAGGAATTATAGGCCCAAATGATGATGTGGGAGACTCCATCCACAGGCTCCCTGCCTCCCCCAACCAATCCCTCAGCAAGAGAGTGCATGCACAAGGAGAGCCCTGGACTTCACTTCAGAAATTTTAGCAACACACTGGAACAAAAGACCTGAGAATACCCCCCATAAGGGGGAGGAGAGATTGCTTCATTTTGCCTGCATCATTCCCTCCATCAAGCCAGCACAGCTGACCACCAAGAGGGAACTGGCCAGCTAGAAAGAGTTCCTCTCAACAGGCCAGGAAAAAAAGAACAGGGTGAGCCCCCTGCTCCCCCAGACTTTCTGGACACTACAGTTCCCTCTTCCAGTCTCTATGAATTGACTTGGGAAAGAGAAGAATAATCATATGCCAACAAATTGGGTAACCTAAAATAAATAGATAAACTTCTAGCAACATAGATACTACCATGACTGAATCATGAAGAAACAGAAAATCTGAACAGACCTACGACTAATAAGGTGATTGACTTAGTAATTCAAAGCCTTCCAATACATAAAGCTCAGACCAGATGGTTTCACTGGAGAGTACTACCAAACATTTAAAGATGAATTAACATCAGTCCTTCTCAATCTCTTCCAAAAAACTGAAGAGGTGGAAACACTCCTAAATTCATTTTGTAAGGCCAGCAATATACTGATACCAGAACCAGACAAGGACACTATAAGAAAAGAAAATTACAGACCAATATCCCTGATGAGCATAGATGCAAAAATTCTCAACCAAATATCAGTAAACCAAATTCAGTCCAAATTCAACACATTAAGAGTCTCCTATACTATGATCAAAGTGGGATTATTCCTGGTATGCAAGGATGGTTCAACAAACATAAATTAAACCCACCACATTACAGAATGAAAGATAAAAATCATATTACTATCTTGATGTAGAAATAGCATGTGACAAAATGCAACATCCTTTTATGATAAAAAACACTCAATAAAATGGGTATAGAAGAAATGTATCTTAACATAATCAAGATCATGCATGACAAACCCACAGCCAACATTATACTCATATATAATGAGTAATGATGAAAGGTTGAAAGCTTTTCCTCTAAGACAAGACATGAGTACCCAAACTCACCACACCTATTCAGCACAGGACTAGAAGTTCTAACTAGCACAATCAGGCAAGAAAAAGAAACAGAAGCTATTCACACCAGAAAAGGAGAGGTGAAATTATTTTTGTTTGCAGATGGTATAACCTTAAATATGGAAAATTCTAAAGATTCCACCAAAAAACTGTTGGAACTAAATACTGAATTCAGTATAGTTGCAGCATACAAAATCAACATACAGAAATGAGTTACCAACAGCCATACATCTTAAAAAGAAATAAAGAGACCAAGCTCACTCACAATATCATCAAAAGCAATAAAATATTAATACTTAGGGATAATTTTAACCAAGGGTATGAGAGATCTATACACTGAAAAATATAAGACTTTAATGAAAAAAAGGAAGACACACAAAAAATGGAAAGATTTTTTCAAATATTAGAAAAATTATTTTATTTAAAATAAATATTTAAAATAAAATCTAAAATATTCTAATATTAAATATTAGAAAAATTAATCTTGTTAAAATGTTCATACCAAAGTCATCTATTGATTTAATGTAAACCCTATCAAAATTTTAATGAAATTTTTTGACAGGAATAGGATAATCCTAAAAATTTGAACTGAACCACAAAAGATTCCAAATAGCCAAAGTAATCCTGAGAAAGAAGAACAAAGTTCGAGCCATCACACTTCCTAATTTCAAACTATACTCAGAACTATTGTAATAAAAAGTATGATGTTGGTACAAAAATAGACACCTAGGGCACTTCCCCCAGGGTCCCGTGGTCGGTAATCTGCCCTGCAACGCAGGGGACATGGGTTTGATCCCCGGTCGGGGAACAGATCCTTCGTGCCTTGGGGCAGCTGGGCCCATGTGTCACAATTACTGAGCCTCCACACCACAACTAAGACCTGACACAGCTAAATAAATAAACATTAAAAAAAAGACACCCAGACCAATGGAACAGTATCAGGAGCCCAGAAGCAAATCCTCACAGACTCAGCCAGTTAACATTTGACAAGGGAGCCAAGAACACACAAGAGGGAAAGGAAGATCTCTCAATAAATAGTTTTGGGAAAAGTGGATACTGTCATGCATAAGAATGAAATTGGATCCTTATCTTACACCACTCAAAAATTAACTCGAAATAGATTAAAGACTTAAACATAAAACCGGAAATAATAAAACTGCAAGAAGAAAATATAGGAAAAACCTTTTTATATGGGTCATGGCCGTGATTTTTAAAATATGAAACCTAGATCATAAGCAACCAAATAAATAAATATGAGACTACATCAAACTAAAGGGTTTTTACATAGAAAATGAAATGATCAACAAAGTGAAAAGACAACATACAGAATGGGAGAAAATCTTTTCAAATCATATATCTGATAGGGGTTAAAATGTAAAATATATAAGGAATTCATACAACCCCATTACTATATATATATATACTATACACTATATATATATATATATATATATATATATATATATGATTAAAAAATGGGCAGAGGAACAGAATAGACATTTTTTCCCAACAAGACATACAAATGACCAACAGGTACATAAAAAGATGCTTAATATTAGTAATCATCAGGGAAATGCAAACAAAATCACAAGAGGATATGACCTTACACCAAAAAGATAAGAGATAATTAGCGTTGGTGAGGATGTGAAGAAAAGGGAATCCTTGTGTGCTGTTGGTGGAAATGTGAATTGGCATAGCCACTATGGAAAACAGTATGGACATTCCTTAAGAGATTAGAAATGATCCAGCCATCCCTTTTCTGGGTATACACCCAAGAGAAATGAAATCAGGATCTGGAAAATGCCTGAACTCCCATGTTCACAGAAGCATTATTCACAACAACCAAGATATGCAAATAACCTAAGTGTCTGCTAATGGATGACTGGATAAGGATGTGAGATAGTGTGTGTGTACTGTATGATATCACTTACACGTGTAATCTAAAAAGCTGAACATGCAGAAAGAGTAGAATGGTGATTACCAGGGACTCAGTGGGTGGAGAAGATGGGGTGAAAGTCACTCAGTTGTGTCTGACTCTTTGTGACCACATGGACTATAGCCTGCTAGGCTTCTCTGTCCATGGGATTTTCCAAGAATACTGGAGCAGGTTGCCATTCCCTTCTCCAGGGGATCTTCCTGACCCAGGGATTGAATGTGGGTCTTCCACATTGCAAGTGGATTCTTTCCTGGGCAAGCCACCAGGCAGTTTCGCTGGAAATGGGGAGATGCTGGTAAAAGGGTATAGACTTCTAGTTATAAGACAAATAAGTTGTGGAGATCTAATGTTCAGGATGGGCTTCCCAGGTGGCTCAGTGGTAAAGAATCTGCCTGCCAAGCAAGAGACACAGAAGATGCAGGTTTGATCCCTGGGTCAGGAAGATCTCATGGAGAAGGAAATGACAATTCATTCCAGTATTCTTGACTGGCAAATCTCATGGACAGAGGAGGCTCCAGTCCGTGGAGTTGCAAAGAGTTGGACATGACTTAGCAACTACACCATCACCACCAATTTTGCTGTTGTTCAGTTGCTAAGTCATATTCAACTCTTTGCAATCCCATAGACTGAATAGCAAGGAGAGATAAGAAAGCCTCTCTAAGCAATCAATGCAAAGAAATAGAGGAAAACAACAGAATGGGAAAGACTAGAGATCTCTTCAAGAAAATTAGAGATACCAAGGGAACATTTCATGCAAAGATGGGCTCGATAAAGGACAGAAATGGTATGGACCTGTATAGAAGCAGAAGATATTAAGAAGAGGTGGCAAGAATACACAGAAGAACTGAACAAAAAAGAGCTTCACGACCCAGATAATCACGATGGTGTGATCACTCACCTAGAGCCAGACTTCCTGGAATGTGAAGTCAAGTGGGCCTTAGAAAGCATCACTAGGAACAAAGCTAGTGGAGGTGATGGAATTCCAGTTGAGCTCTTTCAAATCCTGAAAGATGATGCTGTGAAAGTGCTGCACTCAATATGCCAGCAAATTTGGAGAACTCAGCAGTGGCCACAGGACTGGAAAAGGTCAGTTTTCATTCCAATCCCAAAGAAAGGCAATGCCAAAGAATGCTCAAACTACCGCACAATTCTGCTCATCTCACAGGCTAGTAAAGTAATGCTCAAAATTCTCCAAGCCAAGCTTTAGCAGTACATGAACCATGAACTTCCAGATGTTCAAGCCGGTTTTAGAAAAGGCAGAGGAACCAGAGGTCAAATTTCAACATCTGCTGGATCATGGAAAAAGCAAGAGAGTTCCAGAAAAACATCTATTTCTGCTTTATTGACTATGCCAAAGCCTTTGACTGTGTGGATCACATTCAACTGTGGTAAATTCTTCAAAAGATGAGAATACCAGACCACCTGACCTGCCTCTTGAGAAATCTTTATGCAGGTCAGGAAGCAATAGAACTGGACATGGAACAACAGACTGGTTCCAAATAGGAAAAGGAGTACGTCAAGGCTGCATATTGTCACCCTGCTTATTTAACTTATATGCAGAATACATCGTGAGAAACGCTGGGCTGGAAGAAGCACAAGCTGGAATCAAGATTGCCGGGAGAAATATCAATAACCTCAGATATGCAGATGACACCACCCTTATGGCAGAAAGTGAAGAGGAACTAAAAAGCCTCTTGATGAAATTGAAAGAGGAGAGAGAAAAAGTTGGCTTAAAGCTCAACATTCAGAATACTAAGATCATGGCATCTGGTCCCATCACTTCATGGCAGATAGATGGGGAAACAGTGGAAACAGTATCAGACTTTTTATTTTGGGGGGCTCCAAAATCACTGCAGATGGTGACTGCAGCCATGAAATTAAAAGACGCTTACTCCTTGGAAGGAAAGTTATGACCAACCTAGATAGCATATTGAAAAGCAGAGATAGTACTTTGCCAACAAGGTCCGTCTAGTCAAGGCCATGGTTTTTCCAGTGGTCATGTATGGATGTGAGAGTTGGACTGTGAAGGAAGCTGAGCACTGAAGAATTGATGCTTTTGAACTGTGGTGTTGGAGAAGACTCCCGAGAGTCCCTTGGACTGCAAGGAGATCCAACCAGTCCATTCTGAAGGAGATCAGCCCTGGGATTTCTTTGGAAGGAATGATGCTAAAGCTGAAACTCCAGTACTTTGGCCACCTCATGCGAAGAGTTGACTCATTGGAAAAGACTCTGATGGTGACAGGGATTCGGGGCAGGAGGAGAACGGACGACAGAGGATGAGATGGCTGGATGGCATCACCGACTCGATGGACGTGGGTTTGATTGAACCCCGGGAGTTGGTGATGGACAGGGAGGCCTGGCATGCTGCGATTCAGGGGTCGCAAAGAGTCGGACACGACTGAGCGACTGAACTGAACTGAACTGAGACTGCGGTGTGCCTGTCCTTCACTGTCTCTCGGAGTTTGCTCAAGTTCATTTCCATTGAGTCGGTGGTGCCATCCAACCATCCCATCCTGCCCTCAGTCTTTCCCAGCATCAGGGTCTTTTCCAGTGTGTCAGGTGTTCACCTTCCGCAAGTGGCCAAAACACTGGAGCTTCAGCTTCAGCATCAGTCCTTCCACTGAAATTCAGGGTTGATTTCCTTTAGGATTGACTAGTTTGATCTCCTTGCTATCCAAGGGCCTCTCAAGAGTCTTCTCCAGCACCACAGTTCGAAAGCTTCAGTTCTTTAGCACTCAGCCTTCTTTATGGTCCACCTTTCACATCCATACATGACTACTGGAAAAACCATGGCTTCGACTACATGGACCTTTGTTGGCAAAGTGATGTGCACCAGTGTATAGCATGGTGAGTCTAATTAATAAACTGTTCTGCATACTTGAAAGTTGCTAATTTTTTTAAATGCTAAGTTCAAATGTGTTTTTTGATAATGCAAAAAAGTAATCCTTGAAAATCTGAATACTTACCAGGAAAACACACAATAACTTAAGTATTAAATATCTGTATGAAATAACTGTTGCAAAAAATAACTGTTGATAAAAAATGTACATTTAGGACATGTGGTTATTTAAAGAAAACAAAAAAGGAAAAAATAAAATAAAGAGGGTCGATCTTAAATGTTCTCACCACAAATAGAAAAAATAATTAGGTGATACTAGGGAGGCGAGAGCTAATGCTATGGGAGAGAAATGACACAATAGATGCGCATTAAATCAATGCTTTGTACACTTTAAATGTACATAATGTTTTATGTCAATTGTAACTCAGTAAAGCTAGGAAAAATGAAAGCAGGCATTGTGTATAATTCAAAACCAAATATGATATTTAAGGCAGTTCTTTTGAAAAGGATGGAAATATATTAACATAATTATGGTTTTGAATTTACTGTACAAGAAAGTTATTTTCTATACACAATGATTTATCTTAATTTCTCCAATATTCTTTGTCTGTAAGTTAATAAATATATCCATTTTGAAATTCAGTGTGATCATCTTGAGCGTTTCCACAAGCACCCTTTGTGACATAAAAGGTGACCTTCGGTTTTATTATGGTCTAATTATAACCCCGAGGGAGCTCTGCCATATGTTATTGGGAAGTTGTTTTCCTCCAGACTTTGACTAGATCCCAGATCCTATCTGACCCGATTGTTTGTAGTAAAAGTTTTCCTGAGGTTGTTTCTAAACTTTAAAAAATGTAATTTATTTTATCCTAATTGTGCTTCATAAGATTCTAGAACACAGCTAAATACTAAACGAGTATTTTTCTTTTTCTTTTTGGCTGTGTCCCATGGCTGCAGTGAAAGCACAAAGTCTTGACCACTGAACTGCCAGGAAGTTCCCTAAATGTGTATTTAAACTCATCTTAAACACTGAATTAAGAGATCTCAGTTCGGACACAAGTTTTATAAGCAAACTGGGAATCCATTCCACCTTTGACACAGTATTTAGCTTGTGTGCATGATAACCATAAATTTCACAGATACCTAAGTTGTCAATTTAATAAACTAATAGTGGAAAAGCATTTCGTTGGTAAAACATTTCCTGAGCTCTCCTTATTTTTGCTTGCTTTAGATGATTTTTCAAATTTGTAACAAATTTCTCCTTAGCAAAAACATTTTTAAAAAATTCACTGAAATGAGGATCACAGTAATCAGACTCATTTTTTGTTTTTTTGCTAACAACAAACATAGCACTGTCATATAAAAAGATAAATTAATGCTGTTAAATTGTGTCTTTGAAAAAAGATTATCTCCTTGAGATTAGTTTATTGACCAAGACTGTCCTACAGGACTTACTGAAATTATACACATATTTATATCTGTGCTCTGCAGTATGGTAGCCACAAAGTGGCTGTTGAACATTAAAATATGGCTAGTGTGACTGGTCGGAGAAGGCAGTGGCACCCCACTCCAGTACTCTTGCCTGGAAAATCCCATGGATGGAGGGGCCTGGTAGGCTGCAGTCCATGGGGTCTCGAAGAGTCAGACATGACTGAGCGACTTCACTTTCACTTTTCACTTTCATGCATTGGAGAAGGAAATGGCAACTCACTCTGGTGTTCTTGTCTGGAGAATCCCAGGGACGGGGAGCCTGGTGGGCTGCTGTCTATGGGGTCGCACAGAGTCGGATACAACTGAAGCGACTTAGCAGCAGCAGCAGTGTGCCTGGTGAGCTGAATCTCTTATATGTATTTAATTTTAATTTATTTACATTTAAATAGCAGTGATGATATTGGATCGGTCTAGATCAATGAGAGTATTTGTGTTGAGGAACAGCATGGGCTTGTCTCAAATGCTGAGTGCAATTGGGCAAGTTCCCTGTATTCACTTCTCTGTTTTTTGAAACAAATGCTGAGGATTTAGCTTGTTTTCTTCTCCTATTTGGGTTTCCCCAATGGCTCAGCAGTAAAGAATCCGCCTGCAATGCTGGAGACACAGAAGGCTCGGGTTTGATCCCTGAGTAAGAAAGATCTCCTGGAGTAGGAAATGGCAACCCATTCTAGTATTCTTGCCTGGAAAAAATCTCATGGACATAGGAGCCTCATGGGCTACAGTCCATGAGGTCCCAAAGAGTTGGACACAGCTAAGTGACTAAGCATAAGCAAGCCTCTCCTATTTAAATTGTCCTGGGCTTCCCTGGTAGCTTAGATGGTAAACAATCTGCCTGCAATGTGGGAGAGCTGGGTTCAATCCCTGGGTAGGGAAGATCCCCTGGAGAAGGAAATGACAACCGCCTATAGTATTCTTGCCTGGAGAATCTCATGGACAGAGGAGCCTGGCAGGCTACAGTCCATGGGGTCACAAAGAATCAGACACAACTGAAGGACTAACTCACTTTTTTCACTTTCATACTCAATTCATTCATTCAAAGAGCAAATATTTATTTAACATTAATTATGTGCTATGCACTCTGCTAGATGCTAAGGGGTGAAAAATGAGCAAGACAGGTCCCTGCCCACAAGGAACTTATAGTCTAATAGGGGAAGAAAGATTAGAAAATACATAAATAAATGTGATAGAGGTAGCACAGGGCCCAGTGTGGCCACAAAGGAAGGGATTGTTCAAAGTCCCCGGAGAAGATAGGAAAGGCTTCACAGAGGATGTTGTGAGCCATGAAAAATGAGCAGGCATTTCTAGGTGAACAAACGAGGGAAGGCATTTGTTATGTGTTGAACCATGTGCCTACTGAATTCGTAGGTTGAAATCCTCATCTCTAGTACCTCAAGGTGTGACCTTGTTTGCAAATAGGGTCACTGTTGATGTAATTAAAATGAAGTTACACTAGAGGACAAACCCCTAATCCAATATGACTGGTATTCTTTTTCTTTAACATATTTTTTAAATTCTTTAAAAAACAATTTTAAGTTTTTAAAAATATTTATTTTAATTAATTGATTGATTTGGCTGTGCTGAGTGTTAGCTGTGTGGGATCTTCAGGTGTGGCATGTGGGATCTAGTTCCCTGAACAGGGATGGAAACTGGGGCCCCTGCTTTGAGAGCATGGAGTCTTAGCCACTGGATCACCAGGGAAGTCCTGACTGGTATTCTTATAAAAAGTAAAAACTTGGACACACAGACACACACAAGGAGAATATCTTGAAGATTGTGGACTGCCAAAAGTCAGGGAACTACCAGAGTCTAGAGGTGATGCTTGAAACAGGTCCTCCCTAGTGCCTACAGAGGGAGCTTAGGCTGCCTGACCTGTTAATCTCAGACTTCGGGCTCCTAGAACTGTGAGACGATACATTACTATTGTTAAAGCCACTCAATCACAGTCTGTAATATTTTTGTCCCCCCTTATCCATGGGGGATACGGTCCATGTGCAGGAGATGCCTAAAACTGAGGACAATGCCGAACCCTATATGTACTGTGTTTTTTCCTATACATACACACCAATTGTAAAGTTTGATTTATAATCAAGCATCATAAGAGATTATCCCAATATCCAGCATCACTAATCTTGCACTTTGGGGCCATTATTAAAGAAAATAAATGTTACTTGAATACAAGCACTGCGTTTCCATAATAGCTGATCTGATAACCAACACTGCTACTAAGTGATTAATTGAGTGAGGTATGCTGGACAAAGAGATGATTCACATTCTGGGTGGGATGGAGCAGGATGGTGTGAGGCACCATCATGTTATTCCAAATGACGTGCAATTTAAAATTTATGAATTGTTTGTTCCTGGAATTTTCCATTAAATAATTTCAGAATGCAATCGACTGTGGATAACTGAAACCACAGATAATGGGGAAGCTACTGGTGCTTTGTTGTAGCAGGCCCATCAAACTCTTATAGCATTCCTGATTGAGGAAGCAGTGTTGTGAAAGCAAAGCAGATAGGCCGTGGAAGATATTTTTTAAAGTTCTGTTGTTTGTTTACCTAACTCAGCATTTTAGAAGGGAAACAAGCAAGCAAGCATCAGCCTGAGTATGACTATTTCTAAGTGTTTTCCTACTCTTGGAAAAACAAAAGCTAAAAATGTAATAATGTCTGAGGCAAAACCGGGAGTATGTTTCTGCTAAAACATATCATGAATCAGAAAATGTTTACTGGCCCTCATAAATCAGAAGAAAGTTTTTGTTTATTAAAAATTGTCTCCCTACATAAAGTAGTTATACCATTGCTAATGAGACCTCCTTCCCCCCAATTTCCTGTGTAGATCATATTAAAAAAATACAAGAAAGCAACGTTTTCTATTTCTGATGTACCAACTTTGGGAAGAGAGTTCATGAGCAGGAGCTGGGTGGCTGCAGTTAGAACTGTATTAATCTTGGCTGGATGGTGCCCTAAGATCCAATTTCACTCTTCCTATTATCACTGGGATGAGCGGGAGATTAGGATCTGAGAGCCCAGAGTCCAGAAGGCTCAAGTAACATTTTAACTCCTGGAAGCCACATCCCTTTTGAAGGAAGAATTGTCAGAACAGAGTCTTCTAGCCAGGATTCAGCAGTGAGAGAATGGGCGACTGAGTGTTTAGGACATCAGTCTCTTCCTTTCTGTCCAGGCAGCAGTAAGTGCCAAGCATTCATTGACTCACCGGAATGTGTCTGGAACAATGAACTGTGAATTGCATTAAGTCATGTATGTGGTGCAACTGTCATTCTGCAACAAGTGTGAATAACAGTAGGATACCTTGGAGGAAACAGACGTTGCCTAACAAGGCTGAAGCATAACATGCAAGGCAGGTGAGGGTTTGAAGGAATATGTACAAGTCAAGCGCCTTCCCAGGTGGCTCAGACAGTAAGGAATATGCCCACAGTGTGGGAGACCTGGGTTCAGTCCCTGGGTCGGGAAAGATACCCTGGAGAAGGGAATGGCTACCCACACCAGTATTCTTGCCTGGAGAATTCCATGGACAGAGGAGCCTGGGGGGCGGGGGGGACCTAAAGTCCATGGGTCGTCAAAAAGAGTCGGACATGCCTGAGCAACTAACTCATGCATATAAAAGTAGAGACATTGAAAAGTACAAAATTACAGCAGGTTTGATATAGGCATCAGTAAATAAAAAGGGATCACTTTCAGAATTTTGAGTTTGAACAGTTTTTCGGACATTCAAGGGGAGATGACCAGAAGGCAGTTACATATACAAATCTTTAGTTAGGGTAGGTGTGATAGTGTGATTTATAATGAGATGCATTTATTTGTTTTCTGGCACAGAGCTCCAAAACCATTGGAATTTCTTAAGTGATGAGAGACATAAAAGTATCTTTTTTTATGTTACTGTGGTGACTTTGAGGAAAGCATCTAGATAACCTAAAGATGGGGGCTGG
Source organism: Bos indicus x Bos taurus (assembly GCF_003369695.1). Classification (NCBI taxonomy): domain Eukaryota; kingdom Metazoa; phylum Chordata; class Mammalia; order Artiodactyla; family Bovidae; genus Bos; species Bos indicus x Bos taurus. Next base: position 13,342,970 of record NC_040095.1, on the reverse strand, counting down.
TTGCCAGGCAACTCAACCTTAAGATTAGAGGACTGGAACTGTCAGTGCCGGCCCCCAACCCCTTCACTCACCTCTGGGGAGGAGACAGGGGCTAGACCAGTAAATTCAATCAATCATGACTATGTAATGTAGCCTCCATCAACCCCCAAAGCCTCCATAAAAACCCAAAAGAATGATTAACATGTTGCATTCCTTGTACTAAATCCATTTCTAGCAATACTTTACTGACAGCAGAGTGAAGAGCTTTGGGCATTTCATAGTGGAAAATTCTACTTCGATTTTTATTGTTCTGTTAAGTTTTTAAGAAGGACAGCTAGGTCTAAATAGTCAACCAGGGTAAGACTATAACATGGTTGCTCTTAAAATTTGCAAATATTCCTATGAATCCCTGGGGGAATAAATTCTATAAGAATGTTTATTCCTTAAAAGTTTTAATAAATGTATCTTTGATGTTTCCTCCAAAACTTATTGAAATAGGTCAGGAAAAAAATTTTCTTTAATTTGGCTCATTAGAAGACCACATTCTATACTAAACGCTAAGAAACTGTCTTGCATGTCAGATTTTATTAATATACAGTGGGAACTACAGTGAGCAGAATTCCCTGGGACATAGGATAGATAGCATGATTGAGAAATAAACATATTGTTTTAATTAAAAAAACCAAAAAACCTCTCTTTATGTTGGTCTTAACACTCTTCTGTGTATATGTCAGTTCAGTTCAGTCGCTCAGTCATGTCTCACTCTTTGTGACCCCATGGACCGCAGCACGCCAGGCCTCCCTGTCCATCACCAACTCCCAGAGTCCACCCAAACCCATGTCCACTGAGTTGGTGATGCCATCCAACCATCTCATCCTCTGTTGTCCCCTTCTCCTCCTGCCTTCAATCTTTCCCAGCACCAGGGTCTTTTCCAATGAGTCAGCTCTTCGCATGAGGTGGCCAAAGTACTGGAGTTTCAGCTTTAGCATCAGTCCTTCCAATGAACACTCAGGACTGATCTCCTTTAGAATGGACTGGTTGGATCTCCTTGCAGTCCAAGGGACTCTCAAGAGTCTTCTCCAACACCACAGTTCAAAAGCATCAACTCTTCGGTGCTCAGCTTTCTTTATAGTCCAACTCTCACATCCATACATGACTACTGGAAAAAAACCATAGCCTTGATGTAGTTACTTTGAAATTCTTTTGTTATGACCTATTAGGCAACATAACGGCTTCCCCTGGTGACTCAGATGTGAAGAATCTGCCTCTCAGTGCAGGAGATGCGGGTTTGATCACTGTGGGAGGAACCGGCAACCCACTCCAGAATCCTGACCTGGGAAATCCCATGAACAGAGGAACCTGGTGGGCTGCAATCCATAGTTGTAAAAAAGTTGGACACAACTTGGCAACTAAACAACAACAATTAGGCACCTAGCTGAGTATCTGACCAAGAGAAATGTTAAATAAACAATGTGATTTATTCTCCCATGAAAGGGAAACTAGGTGGCTGAGAAACAGGGATTGGGAAAGACAAACTGTATCTTCCCTTTTTGAATACCCACTTAAGCAGCTGTTAACATAAACCCTTTCGAGAGATTCACAGATGAATCAGAGGAAGTAATAGTGATACTGTGACCTTTGCCTCTCTAAACTGGTTCATCTAGTTGCTGCCTCAGTAGTCACTTACACGTCTACAGTTAGGCACGCTGTATTCCTGATTTTGTCATCCCTGCAGAATTTGACCCTTTTTAATCATTCTTTCCTCCCTTCTCTTCATTTTTCCTCATTAAAACTTTTTCTTCCTTTAACTTTTGTGACTGTCCTCCCTTCTAATTTTCCTCCTGGCTTGGTTTTGTTTTTGGCTGTTTGTTGTATTTGTCCTTTTAATGTTACTCAATGCATTTCCCTTGCCTGGCTAACTGTATCTACTTTCAAGTTTAAATCACGTACTTGGTAGCTCAGATGGTAAAGAGTCTGCCTGCAATGTGGGAGACCCAGGTTTGATCCCTGGGTCAGGAAGATCCTCTGTAGAAGGAAATGGCAACCCATTCCAGTATTCTTGCTTGGAAAATCCCATGGATGGAGAAGCCTGGCAGGCTACAGTCCATGGGGTCACAAAGAGTTAGACATGACTGGGTGACTTCACTTTTCACTTTTTCACTTTATCTTTGTTCTAGACATTTTCCTTAAATTTCATTTCAGGAACTTGTCCATGATGGATTTCAATATTTTTTTTCCTTCTTCTCTACAAATCTGCTCTTCCTTTTTATTTCTGGTCCTGAACTAGGGCACTGTTACATAGTCCCTCAGGCCAGAAACAAATTCCTCCCTCTGCTTTACCATCAATGGTAGATTACTAAGTCTACTAAATAATGTTTTATAACCTTCTAAACCAGTGGTGCTCAAAAGGGCTTCTTGGATCACTGGCAGCCCCATCACCTGGGAACTTGTTGAAATTAAAATTTTCAGTACCCATCCTCCCACTGCATCCGAAGATGTACTGGATCAGAATATCTGGGGATGGAGCCATCAGTCTGTGTGTGTGTGTTTTTTTTATATTTATTTATGTTTATTTATCTGGCTGCACAGGGTCTTAGTTGTGGCATGTGGGATCTAGTTCCCCAACCAGGGATCAAACTCAGGGCCCCCAGCATTGAGAGCTCGGAGTCTTAGCCACTGGACCACTGGGGCGAGTCTCCACCAGTCTGTTTTAACGTGCCCTTCAGATGATTTTGATGCACGTGAAAGTCTCAGGACCAGTGTTCTAAACAGGTGGTAGTTAATACTGGGATCCATCAAAAAGCACTTGTAATTGTATCTAAAACCAAGTGTATGTACATATATATTTTTCTGAATCAATGGCTTTCATTTCATTTATTTTTAAAAGTGTTCAATGACCCCCCAATTTAGAACTGTCCCTTGCTGTCATTACTACCACCACTTATCCTTTGAACCCGTCCCTTTTATCTTTAGTTTCCACCTTTTTCAACATGTCTCCATTTCTCAGGGATGGCAATCACTCTAGGAATCTGACATATTCACGCTTTTGTTCAAACATCTTCAGTGGCTCCCAACAACTAGTGATGAAGTGCCCTCTCAGCATGACAAACAGTATCTTTCAGGAAGGCGTATTCTTTCCTGTGTGTCTCTAGTTATTCTTCAGCCCTTGGACTGCAATACTAAACTCTGAATATTGTGGAGCTCACCTGGCTCTCGTATCTTCCTATTTTGCATGTTCTTCACCTCAGTTTAGAGTCTGTCACTGCTCCTCCCTCCCTCCTTGCCTGGCTAATTCCTACTTGTTCAAGATTAAGTGCAAACAGCATCTCTTCTGGGAAACCTTCAGTTGGCACTAAGTTTAAGCAGCCTTAGTGTATGCTCCCAATTCTCCTTGTGCTTATCCCTCTGGTAGTAATTCTCAAACATTTTGGTGTTAGGACCCCTTTATACTCTTAAAAATTATTGAAGACCCTAAAAGATTTATGGGGTATCTGTACATATTTATCACATTAGAAATTAAATCTGTAAAATTTAATATTTAAAAACCCATTTAAAAATAATTATAAACCCATTATGTACTTACATAAATGATAAATTTTTTAGCCTGCTCCCAAATGGCTGTGGTGGAGAAGGCAATGGCACCCCACTCCAGTACTCTTGCCTGGAAAATCCCATGGACAGAGAAGCCTGGTAGGCTGCAGTCCATGGGGTCACTAAGAGTCGGACACGACTGAGCAACTTCACTTTCACTTTTCACTTTCATGCATTGGAGAAGGAAATGGCAACCCACTCCAGTGTTCTTGCCTGGAGAATCCCAGGGACAGGGGAGCCTGGTGGGCTGCCATCTGTGGCGTCGCACAGAGTCGGACACGACTGAAGCGACTTAGCAGCAGCAGTAGCAGCAAATGGCTGTGGAGCTAAATTATGCATTTTTATGGTAAAGTGATATTTTCCAAAAAGAATTTTGAGAAGAGTGGCATTGCTTTACATTTTTCAAAGCTCTTTGATGTCTGGCTTAATAGAAGACAGCTGGATTTCCCTATCTGTTTGTGCATTCAATCTGTGTGATATGTTTTGGTTGAAACATATGAAGAAAATCTGGTCTCACACAGATAAGTCGTTGGAAAAGGGAAAACTATTTTCATTATCTTTCTAGATGATATGAGATATCTCGTTTGATAACTATCCCAAACTGGACATGTGATTGTTTCCTAGAGTGCAATTACAACATAGATAGAATCTGAAACCATATCAATTAACTTGTTGCATTTTGCTACAGTAAAATCCATGGGTCCATCTTCCACTTTGATAACTCTTTTTAATTTTGTAATAGCATGTATTGGTTCTGTTGAAAACTGCTTCATTGAGCTATAGAGATTTTCAAATGGGCAATTATAATCACTATATAATGTGAAAAAACACATTTGTTAATATCACTGGTGTTTTTAGCAGAAAAGTTTAAATACTGGAAAGCTGTCAAGCTCTAGACGGTGGATACAAATTTTTAAAACTTTGCATTTTTGAGTGAAAACTCCAACAATCACACAAGAGCATGTTCTGGAGATGCATGATCCTACTTGGGCATGCAGCAGAAGTACTTCCCAATTCTTCACGTATTAAAAAGAGGTGGGGGGCTTCCCTGTTGGTCCAGTGGCTAAGACTCAGGGCTTCCAATGAAGCGGTTAGGTGAGTCTGATTCCTGGTTGAGGAACTAAGATCCTACCTACATGCTGTGCAGTGAGGCCAAAAAAAAAAAAAACTAAAAAAAAAAGGTTTTATAAAAAAAAATAGGCGTATGCTAGGGTGAAGATTTAGTAAAATTAATACTTTTTACTACTTTTCCAAAGACAATTATGTATTTTTTTTTGGCTGTGCAGAGTCTTCATTACTGCGCGTAGGCTTTCTCGAGTTGTGGCCAACGGGCTATTCTGCAGTTTGGGAGCACACGTTTCACACTGTGGCAGCTTTTCTTGTTGCAGAGCGTGCGCTCTAGGGTGCACAGGCTCAGCAGTTTTGGCGTTAATGCTTTGTTGCCCCACAGCATGTGGAATCTTCCCCTGACCAGGGACCCATGTCCCCTGCATTGGTAGGCGGATTATTAACCACTGGACCACCAGGGAACTCTGTCAAGGGCATTCTTAAACTAGCTTATTAAAAAAAACCCATATATTGTGTATGCTCTGAGTGCAAGGAGGAGAATACAAAATACCACTACAGTGTTAGTCGCTCAGTCGTGTCCGACTCTTCCTGACCCTATGGACTAGAACCCGCCAGACTCCTCTGCCCATGGGGATTTCCTCATGGGTTGCCATTTCCTCCTCCAGAGGATATTCCCGATCCAGAGATTGAACCCGGGTCTCCTACACAGCAGGCATATTCTTTAACGTCTGAGCCACAGGAAAGTCCTTGCATTCCACTACAGTAAGTCCCCCAGTTAAGAAAAAGTTCCGTTCTAAGAGCATTTAAGTCCGATTTGTTTATAAGTCCAGCAAAGTTATCCTAGGTACCCAACTCATGCAATTGACTATATAGTACTGTACTGTAAGAGGTTTATAATACTTTATGCACAAATAATACATAAAAAACTAATAAACACACACAAGAAGAGTACCTTGTAAAGTGTAGTAGTACTGCCAGTATACCTGGCATACAGGGACACTTGTCATCTTTCAAAGTTTGTAACTCAAAAGCTCATACGTAGAGGGACTCACTGTAGTTGTGCAGTTTGACACCACTGCCTTGATTTCTGCTAAGGTGCTGGCTTTACACCATCAGTGCAATTCTCAACAAAGTGAAGAAAATCAAGTCTTCATATTGTAAAAATGCTTTTGACCGTACAGATTCATTGAAAAGGCCCCCAGGACCTTCCAGGTTTTGCGGATGGCATTTTGGGAACAGCTGCCCTATTTTCACATACTACTGTTACTTGTGTCTCGTTAGGTTGCAAAGTCTGTGTGGATCTTCTGTAACTGTCCTTAATGTGTTCGTGTCTGTCTGGTACTTAACACTCAAATATTAATACCTGCGGAATGAGCTAAAAAATGTTACAAACGACAACCGCATAGCCTTCATCATACTGCTTTAATTCCATCTAAATTTACATGTTTCGTAAAATTTTCTGAGTTTTTTTATGAATGGGACGCCGGTCAATTTGTTTTTTTATATAGGTGGGGAGGAGGAGCTGCGTGAATATAATACTGACACGTTATAGTTCAACCAAGTATTTAACTGCGATGCTCGAGAGTCATCCCTTCTTAACAGCTTTGCAGCAGCAGGCCTCTTGACTTCCCAGTCTTAGCTACTATAAAGACTGGAAAGAGGTGGTTCTCTTGTGTCTACAGGAGCACAAGAATTTGATGGAGTCGTAACCAGGGAAACCCTCAATCAAAATCTTGGCGGGGAGAAGTGCAGCAGGACCAACAGCCTTACACACCCGGGAGACCCAGGCTGCAGCCTCGCGAGATCCGCTGGGTTGCCAGGGCGACGCTTCCGGCTGGCGCGCGCAGCCCGGAGAGCAGGGGAGTTGTGAAATGGGCGGCTAGACCTGCCCGTTGCCGTGAATTCGCCAGCGGGAGCGCGCTCGCGGCCGCGCAATCTCCGCTTTCCCGGCTCCGTCGCTGACGCGTTGTAGACGTTGGGGAGGGAGGCAGCGGCAGCGCGGATCAGGATGAACAGCGCCGGCAGCTTCGGCTTGGGCTTAGGCTTCGGCCTCACCCCTACGGCGGTGATTCAGGTGACAAATCTGTCCTCTGCGGTGACGAGCGAGCAGATGCGGACGCTTTTTTCCTTCCTAGGAGAAATCGAGGAGCTACGGCTCTACCCGCCCGAGTAAGTGCTCGAGCTCGACTGGGGGAGGGGCGCGGGCCCGAGCGAGACCTCGGGAACCCAGGCGTGGGGGAGAGCGCGGACGGGGGCGCGCTGCCCCGTCACGTGACCACCGGGTTTCCCTTGGTGCCCATGTTTGATTGGGGCACCGCGGCCCCAGCCCCCGGCTTCTGTTTTCCTGGTTAGTCGACTTTCGGAGGTTAATCTTTGCACAGAATCCTTACAAAGGACTTAGAGGGGTTGCCTTTTCGTGCCTCCCGGCCAGTGGTCGTCGCCGAGTCCTCGAATTAAGTGCCGGGCTTCCCCCGTTTTTTTCCCTAACTTAAGATGGCCGCAGGTGGGCCCGGAATAGTCCTCATGGCAAGCGCCTGATGGGTTTTTTGCAATGGAAAATCGCGGAGACTGCGCCTGAGAAACTATCCGATTCTTAGGGCCTCAGTGTCGGGCCGTTGTTGCCTACGGCTGATGACAAATAGAATTAGGGTTATAGTTGTTCCTGGGCCTGTGTTCACAAATTTAGCATCTTCAGAGGTTAATCTAACCGAGCCCATCCATGTTGTTAAAGATTCATGTCTGTTCACCCTTTTGGCATCGGATTAAAATTTCCTCCTAGAAGGTCACACTGCCCTGAACCTTTCAGAAAAAACAGTAATCTGTGCAGGATTATTCCTGCTGTATACTTCTAGAAATCCAGATTTGGGATGGCATTCTCTGTTATCAGACACTTCCCAGGTAGTGTACTTTGAAGTAAGATTTCCCTTGTACGGTAGTATCAGCTCACAAAATTTGTAAGAGGTTTCAGGGTTGTTTATTTTCTTACGGGCATAAACTTTTAAAAACTAGTGTCCAGAATATGAAAATTTCTCAGTGTTTTGTTCATTTCATCAAAATCGTTTGAAGAAAGGGATAGTAGTTGCCTAAGATTTCTGTTATTAAAAAAATTGTGTTTGATTTTTGGGGGTATTTCATAGTGATGAATGTAGATCTATTTTCCTTTAGTTTTCTCTCTCTCTATACCGCATTGCTACTGCATAGATAGTGATAAAAGTTAGTGTTGGATTTTTAAATTTTACTTAAGTTTTTCTTCTCATTTTTGTTTCAAAGTATTTTCATGCATACAGAAATGCTGAGAGAATAACTCCCATGTTCCCTTCATCTGTATTTATAGTTAGCCACAGATTTCTGTCTCCCTCTCCCCACCTCTACATACACATCCCTTGACAATTCACTCCTCAACAATTAAATGTGAATCTCTTATGTATATGTCCTACTTTACCACAGTGCTGTTAATGTATCCAAGAAATACTTGACAATATATAACATCTAAATTTTTTCAGTTAGTGTGACGCCTTTTCTCCATTTTCTTTTTCTGATTTAGAAATAATCAGAGATCACTCTGTACGTTTGATTATTTTCTTTAATCTAGGACTAAAGAAATCTTTAATCTAGGATTACTCCCCCTCTGCCCCCTCACACCGGTTTTTTTCCCCAGTCATCTTTTTAAAAGTTTTTCATGACATTGATATTTTGTCTTGTAGTTTGTGTTGTAAAATGATTCATCTTGGTTATATAAATTGTTTCCACATGAATAGATTCAGTAATAACAGTTTTGCCAAAAATAGTTCATAAGTGGGTGCACATACATCTGTATTGACTCCTCATCACATATATAGCTTTGGTTAGCTTATATAACTTCTGAAAGTGCTTTAAGCTTTCTCTTCATTTAGACACTCAGAACATTTCTGAATAATTGAGAACTGTTTGGAGGGTTGCTGTATTCTGAACGAATTGGCATCAAATAGTAAAATATTTTGTACATAAACCTTTGTAAACTAACCTTGCTTTCAAGGTTGTGATAATGTGTCTTATGGGCAGAAGAAATACATCACAGAATATTCTTCATTGAGAACATAACACCACTCACATGGTTGAAAAATGCGTTTGGGTGGCAATATGCTGCCAGTTATCTGACATTTAGTAAAATGGGCTATTTTTTGAAATCAGATGTTAGTTGCTTGGAGTTTAAAAGTGTAAGAGAATAAAAAAGCTGGTTACTTAAACAGTGCATTGAAACAGAATTACTGTGTCACCAGCTGTAATGCATTTTGCAGAATTGTAGCATAAATGTAATACACCTAGGCCAGGCAAAATCTTTGACCAGTTATTCTATATTTGCAGTTCCCCTATTCCTGTTTTTCACAAGTATTAACATGCTTTTCTAGTGGTGTGTTTTCTGTTTGCACTGTAGTTAAGTTGTCATAAGCTGGTCCTTACATTCTGTTTGCAAATTTGGGCTGAAATGTATAAATATGCAATAGTAGTAGGTATTTTGAAGACAGAATTCTTTTTTCAGTGTTGTGGAAATGGTATTTTATGATTAATCTTTGAAAGCTGAGTAGAAATTGATTTGTTTTAAATTTGGAACTATATTTCTTTAATAGAATGTGAGAATAGTTTCTCATTTACATTTTAAGGATGCAATTGCTAATATGAAAATTCAGGTTTTAAATTAAATTTTCTTTTTTTGGCATGAGGCCGTAATTCAATTTCTGTTGAAACATTTAAGAATTGGAGTAGACATTCATTGTAAATATTAAAAATTGTTATTTGTGCTGCTAGATGACAAATATCCAGACTTTTTATTTTAGTACAATTTAGTACTGTTTAGTACAAATGAATCTCATACATCTTGAAAACCTATTTACAATGGTAATAAATTTTTGTCTTTTTTTCAGTAAGCTGTTTATAGAGGTATAATGTGTAGAAAAGTGCATGGGTAAGGGTATACAGCTTGATGAATGTTCACAAAGTGAACAGATCCAGCACGTGGATAGGATTCTCTGCGCCCTAGAAGTTCTCCTGTGCCCCCTCAGTGCACAATACCTATAGGGTAACCTAGTCTCATTTCTGCCATCAACCCCGTGTTGATTTTTTTTTTTTTGGCTTGTGGGTTTTCTTCACTTCTCTGGTCTTCAAAAGCATTGATAAAGTAAAAGCTGTCAAATAGCTAAAAGTATAACCTGTATCGGAGAAGGCAATGGCACCCCACTCCAGTGCTCTTGCTTGGAAAATCCCATGGACGGAGGAGCCTGGTAGGCTGCAATCCATGGGGTCGCTAAGAGTTGGACACGACTGAGCGACTTCCGTTTCACTTTTCACTTTCATACATTGGAGAAGGAAATGGCAACTGACTCCAGTGTTCTTGCCTGGAGAATCCCAGGGATGGGGAGCCTGGTGGGCTGCCGTCTATGGGGTCACACAGAGTTGGACACAACTGAAGTGACTTAGCATAGCATAGCATAGCATAACCTGTATAGTCACATTATGAAAAATTCAGACAATGGAACACTGCCAGTGACCCTAGGGCCCTGTCAAAGCCTTTTTCCATTTCCAAGTGTTTCCCTTCAGTCGTTTTTATATACATTTATCTTAATATGAATGAGTTGAGTGAAAGTCGCTCAGTCTTGTCCGACTCTTTGTGACCCCATGAACTATACAGTCCCAGTCCATGCAATTCTCCAGGCCAGAATACTGGAGTGGGTAGCCGTTCTCTTTGCCAGGGGATCTTCACAATCCAGGGATCAAACCCAGGTTTCCTGCATTGCAGGCGGATTCTTTACCAGATGAACCACCAGGGAAACCCAAGAAGACTGGAGTGGGTAGCCTATCCCTTCTCCAGCAGATCTTCCTGACCCAGGAATTGAACTGCGGTCTCTTGAATTGCAGGCGGATTCTTTACCAACTGAGCTATTGGGGAATCCCTTATCTTAATCTACTGTAGTCAAAAGAATATATACACTGTTCCTGTCAACTTTTTTTACTCAGTAAGCATTTTTCATATTGCTGTGTTTTATTTATTGTAATAATATTTAAAGTCTCAAGTGTGTATGTGTGTGTTTGAAATTCTGTCATTGGGTTTTAGCTAGAAGTATTTGAAAATGTGTATTTTTGATTGTCCGCTGTGATTGGAGGGCCTCTGGCATTTAGTGGGTGTCAGTAAATCATAAGGAAGTCTTATAGAAAGGACAATTGAGCCATCCATAGTATCACTGGAGACCTGTTGAGAAATTGTTAAGCTAAGCTAAGTCACTTCAGTCGTGTCCGACTCTGTGCGGCCCCGTAGACGGCAGCCCACCAGGCTCCCTCGTCCCTGGGATTCTCCAGGCAAGAACACTGGAGTGGGTTGCCATTTCCTTCTCCAATGCATGGAAGTGAAAAGTGAAAGTGAAGTCGCTCAGTCGTGTCTGGCTCTTAGCGACCCCATGGACTGCAGCCCACCAGGCTCCTCCATCATGGGATTTTCCAGGCAAGAGTAGTGGAGTGGGGTGCCATTGCCTTCTCCAAGAAATTGTTATGTATCAGTTAATATTTTCATACATAGAACTACATACTTTGTCCATGCTTTGCATTATATCTTTTTTGATAGATTCTCAGAGGATGTCTAGAAATATAATAAAGTGTTGGAAAATCATAGTGTTACCACATTGAGTATTTTTTTAAAGATTGTACAGTGCTGTCACCATGTTTAGTGGAAAATTAGATAACCAGTTATGTGTGTGCATGCTTAGTTGTGTCTGAATCTTTGCCATCCTGTGGACTGTTTCCCCACCTCTGTCTGTGAAATTTTCCAGGCAAGAATACTGGAATGTGTTGCCATTTCCTATTCCAGGGGCTATTCTTGACTCAGGGATTGAACCTGAGTCTCCTACGGCTCCTGCATTGGCAAGCAGATTTTTTTACCGCTGCGCCACCTGGGAAGCCCAGATAACCAGTTAGGATCCAAGAAATTTAACTGATGCTCAAAAAGTTGGTTCTGTGATTTGTGCATTAAACTCTCAGTGAAAAATTCTAATTTTTTTTTTTGAAAAGTAATTGTAGAAGGTTTTTATTTAAAAAAGTGATTTAACAAATGAGGTCAATATAAAATCTGCTATATTTGAGTACTGTTACTTTCTTTAGAGAAACATGTTTAGACCAATAACATATTTAACCCCTTTTAAAAATTAAAACTGTAGGTCAGGATTGCATTTGAAATGATAATCATATTTAATTTTTAAAAAAGTAAACCTTATTTAACAGCATAGATATACTAGAGAGAAAAATCTAAACATAAGATTTGGAAATCTGCTGCTGCTACTGCTGCTAAGTTGCTTCAGTCGTGTCTGACTCTCTGCGACCCCATAGACGGCAGCCCACCAGGTTCCGCTGTCCCTGGGATTCTCCAGATAAGAACACTGGAGTGGGGTGCCATTTCCTTCTCCAATGCATGAAAGTGAAGTCGCTCAGTCGTGTCTGACTCTTTTCGTGACCCCATGGACTGCAGCCCACCAGGCTCGTCTGTCCATGGGATTTTTCCAGGCAAGAGTACTGGAGTGGGGTGCCATTGCCTTCTCCGTTTGGAAATATATTCATTTATAAATATAAATACAAAGTTGTTTGCTGAGATATTTGTATTTAGGCCTGCCACTGTATCGTTTTTGGCTTCCCAGGTGGCTCAGTGGGTAAAGAATCTGCCTGCAATGCAGGTGACACAGAAGACTCAGGTTCGTTCTCTGGGGTTGGGAAGATCCGTGGAGGAGTGCATGGGAACCCACTCCAGTATTCTTGCTTGGAGAATCCCATGGACAGAGGAGGCTGGTGAGCTATGGTCCATAGGGTCACAGAGTCAGACATGACCCAGATGATTGAGCATGTACACACACTGGATCTTTTTAGCTTATAATATTCAAAATAAAGGAATGTTACTATTTCTGAAAAGCTTCTATGTTTACATTTTTATAAAGTAGATACTGTGTTGATTTTACTCTCCATTTAAGGAAGGTAATTGGAGATGGTGAAGAAAATTGCTTTTAGCACTAGGATCCATTCTTTTACGGTAATGCTGTTCAGAACAGACTGGCATCTTTTTACCAGGTTTTGGGCTTCTGAAATCTCCATAGCATATGGTTTATTAACCAGTCCCACATTTCTTACTCCTGTGGGTGTTTTAAATTTGAAATGATGTGTTTCAAGCGGGGTATTTGGGATTGTTTGCAGTTTACAACAGTGATGATTCAGATTTCCATTCTTTTACAGAAGGATCTGTCAATTTAGGAAATAGTTTCATTGGTAGCTTGTTAGTTTCTTCAAGTGCTAAAAGAGTTTATACTTGTTGCAATTGCTAGGGCCTTCATAGCTCCTTGTAATCATAGATTTGTTTTGGGGGGCGGGGGAGGGGGGGTGGCGCGCTGCCAAGGACAGAAGGTGTTACTAATCTAGCTCAGGAAGAGACATTGTTAAAAAGATGATTTCCCTAAGTAGTACAATACAGACTAGGCCTCCTGGAAACTGAGACTGGGAGCCAGGAAGGTATCAGCACCCAAGGCCACCATCTGCTTATTCCTGTCAGGATTTATTGTCAGCTTGGTTGTTTCTCTGTATCTACTCAGTTTCTCTGCAGACCTGTACTCACTCATCTGGCATCTGGCCCAAACCCTCACTCTACATGACTTTTCAGCCCAAGAGAAAGAATGTGATTGTTCAAGTTCATTTGGTCAGGCCTCCCGAATTATAGGTTTTGGGTTAGCTGGTGAAATGGGCCCTTGTGCCGTGTCACTAATCAGTTGTGTCTTAAAGCTTGCTAGGTCTGTTCGGGGTTTCACATAAGGGAACTGCTGAAAATATATAGGATGTCTTGGTAGCACATGTAAGAGGGTACTTAGTTACTTTGATTTTTTAAAATGACTTTCCAGAAGACTTTGAAACTTGAGCCTTGAAGAAAAGTAGAAGGGGAGTAAGAGCATATCATAGCCAAGTGAGACAGCAGGCTCAAAGGCGGCTCTGTTGGCACAGAATGTGTCCTGGGGACGGCAAGTGTTTTTATGCCTGGATTTTTAAAATGATGAGGCAAGAAAAGAAGGATGGCTCTGAGGAGATTGAAGCATGACATGAAGAAATTTAGGGTTTAGAAAGATTATTTTAATAGCTTTTGTGGAAGATTGTTAAATAAAGAGTTGCGATTGGAGGCAGTGTGATTGGTTAGTAATCCCAGTGAGAAATGATAAGGATTTGAATGAAGGCATTGATAATGAGAATATTGAAAGAATTTGTTGTTTTGTCCCTCAAATGTGTCTGACTCTTTGCAACCCCATGGACTGCAGCACGACAGGCTTCCCTGTCCTTGACTGTCTCCCAGAGTTTGCTCAGATTCATGTCTGTTGAGTCTGTGATTCCACCCAACCATCTCATCCTCTGTCGCCCCCCCTTTGCCTCCTGCCCTCTTATCTTTCCCAGTGTCAGGGTCTTTTCCAGTGAATTGGCTCTTCACATCAGGTGGCCAAAGGATTGGAACTTCAGCATCAGTCCTTCCAAAGAATATTCAGAGTTAATTTCTTTTAGGATTAACTGGTTTGATCTCCTTGCTGTCCAGAGGACTCTCAAGTGTCTTCTCCAGCACCACAGTTCGAAAGCATCAATTCTTCGGCGCTCAGCCTTCCTTGTGTTCCAACTCTCACATCCGTACACAACTGCTGGAAAAAAACCATAGTTTTGACTAGACGAATGTTTGTCGGCAAAGTGATGTCTCTACTTTTTGATATGCTGTCTAGGTTTGTCATAGCTTTTTTTCTAGGAAGCAGGTGTCTTAATTTCATGGCTGCAGTCACTGTCCACAGTTATTTTGGAGTCCAAGAAAATAGTCTGTCACTGTTTCCATTGTGTCCCCATGTATCTGCCAGAAAGTGATGGGACTGGAAGCCATGATCGTAGTTTTTGGAGTGTTGAGTTTTAAGAATTAATGTGACAAATATTTGGGAGGCCATTTTCATAGGATATGAAGACCAATTGGATGAAAAAGAAGGACGAAGGATCAAGGATGGAAACCCATAAATCTCAGTAGTTTAATAAAAACAAGATCATTTCTTATACTAAATTGATGGGGTTGGTGATGAAGCTGATGTATCAGCCACCCATCTCTTTGATGTTGCTGGTCACTGTGGCAGAGGGACAGAACGGAGCAGTGACCCTTAAAGCTCCTGAATAGGAATACATTTCAGTTCTGCTCATATTTAATTGACCAAATTGCACAGCCATACCTAACTTCAAGGAAAAAAAGAAATAGAATTTTATTATGTAGCCAGAAGGAAATTTGGAAATATTTGGTGAACAGTACTAATGATGGTCACATTAGTAACTCCCAGATTTCTGACTTAGGTGATGTGGTAGTATCCTTAACTGAGATATGAATTAGGACAAAGTGCTGGATTGGTATAGAGGAAGGTGATGAATTTAAGAATAAGTTCAGTGGTGGGCCCTGTGACCATCACCATGCAGTATTCCAGCAGGCACTAAGATATAGGAGTTTAGAGCTCTTAGAAAGGCCTGAATTAGTGATCTTGTAATACCCAGGTAAGTGAAGTCTGGACACAAGATGTATTTGTTGTTGCGGTTTAGTCGCTAAGTCACGTCTGACTCTTCTGTGACCTCATGGACTGTAGCCCAGCATGTTCCTCTGCCCATGGGATTTCACAGGCAAAAATACTGGAGTAGGTTGTCATTTCCTTCTCCAGGTATCTTCCCAACCCAGGGATGCAGCCCACATCTCCTGCTTTGGCAGGCAGGGCTTTTTCACTGCACCACGAGGGAAGCCCACAGATTGTTTATCATCTCATGACAAATACATACAGTGCTTCACTTATGTGTTGAGTAGGGGGAGGTTGAAAGGACTGGCTTGAAGCTTGAATTGGATGGCTTTAGGCAGGAAAGACGGAGAAGGCAATGGCACCCCACTCCAGTACTCTTGCCTGGCAAATCCCATGGATGGAGGAGCCTGGTAGGCTGCAGTCCATGGGGTCGCTAAGAGTCGGACACGACTGAGCGACTTCACTTTCACTTTTCACTTTCATGCATTGGAGAAGGAAATGGCAACCCACTCCAGTGTTCTTGCCTGGAGAATCCCAGGGACAGGGGAGTCTGGTGGGCTGCCGTCTCTGGGGTTGCACAGAGTCAGACACGACTGAAGCGACTTAAGCATTAGCAGCAGCAGCAGGCAGGAAAGAACTTAATTCAGTTGAGTGAAAAAGAGGTAGAGTTTTATTTTTATTTTAGCTTCTTTAATTAGCCTGATTAAGTTATGTTAGTAATAATATATCAACATATAGTTTCAAGTTCTAAATGCAGATATATTTTATCTTAGTGTTTGGTTAATATCATAACTACATTTAGCCATTATCAAAGTGGATTTTTTGCTATGTTTAAGTTTTTAATTTTAAGAAGCAATGGATATTTATGAAATTACAAATAGTACATTAAAGTGGCTTTAAAGTTCTTGATTAACTGAATGATTAAGGTTACATGAGATTTGGAATTGGGTAATTAGACTTTAAATCTCATCTTTGCCTTTTACTAGGTCTAGATTGTGGTCACCTTCCTTGACCTGTTTTGTCAACTAAAGTAAATTACAATTATTGCCTAAGTCATATTTGGTATTTTTCAAATGATCTTACTTTTTTAGTGTGACAGATTGAATGTTTTCAAGGATTGTACATTTATATATACATGTATATATAGGTTGTGCCTTTTTTCACTTGCTGAAGACAATTACAGATTTTAGTTGAACACAGTTACGGGTAGGTTGAGAAAATGATTCTTTATGAGGATATAGTGTATTTTGAACTCTAACATGATGGATTCATATTATGGAAAAATTGCTTTCATCTGTGCTGTGTCTGGCTTCTTTTTAATGTAGTCTTGCCCAGATTAAATCTAGTAGGACTTGTAAGAATCTATTCTCTTTTACCTATAAAATATATAAATTTTGTTTGTAAAACTGTTTGTCTGGGAAACCACAGTGCTGCCTAATCTGAAGTAGTCTGGTATATGCAAAATAATTTTAATTCCAGGTTTTCTGATTGTTTTTAGATGTTTGTGAAGTTTTTAGTGATTTTAAATGTCAGGAATCATGTTAGGGAGGATTGGAAGTAGTTACAAAATTTGAAGTCTTGAGAGTTGGGGCTTTTTTTATGAAAGAGATTTTGCTGATTGATGCACCAGTTAAACATCCTTGGGTTAAGTCAGCTATTTTCACATTTCACTAAAGTTAAGAATGTGTTAAGTTTCAGATTTTTAACAAACAGGGCTGTAGGCCTGTCTAGATTTCTCTTTAGTCTTTGCAGCAAATCACCATCAAAAGACTTAAGTTCTGGTATTTCATGTCTTAGCAACAAAAATTCCTGTGTTGATTATGTAAAGATCTAAAAGACTACGTTCTGGAATTTCATGCCTTAGCAGCAGAAATTCCTGTCTTGATTGTGTAAGATTATGTAAAGATCTAAAAAATAAATGGTAAATGAAAATGAAAAAGCCAGCCTAATGTTTATTAGTCCAATTGTTTTTCTTTTTATCTTGCAGCAACGCACCTCTTGCTTTTTCTTCCAAAGTATGTTATGTTAAGTTTCGTGATCCATCAAGTGTTGGTGTGGCCCAGCATCTAACTAACACGGTTTTTATTGACAGAGCTCTGATAGTTGTTCCTTGTGCAGAAGGTTGGTATCGCATATGATTCTGTAAGTTACTTTAATCTCTGTCCTGTCCATTACTGCCACTGGCTTTCCTAGAAATTGGCAAGTGGATATGGCATGTGTGTGTAAGAATGAAATTGGGAGATGGAAAGGATTTTACCTAATAATAAAATATATTAAAATGGTTACTTTATTATGTATATTTGAGATATTATAGCTAGACATTAAAATTTTTTAAATTGCTTGCCTTCTTTGGTTTACTTTGCTTTGTTGTATTTGCAAGTTTAAAGCAAGCTTTCTGAAATTAAATTGGTAGAGGAAATTATTTAAAATGTGTAAATAAGTGATCCTTTGCCCTTGTGTATACAATATTAATGAAATTTTATAAATAAAACAGTGTACACATTTTGCTAAGTGGGGGTTAGGTGGTAATTATGTTAAAGAAAAATATTCATATTTTAAGGTTTACAGTATCTTCTTAAGGTAATTTACCTTTTTAATGAAACCATTATTTCTTATTCACTGTAATTGTTTGCTGTGCAACTGAAATTTATTTTACTGACCTCTTTTGCTGGTGGGTTGGGGGAGTGGAGGTAGGGTTGGGGGTGGTGATGGCAATTAAAGAAAAACAATGGAAAATAATTTTCCAAAGCATCCATCAAGGAAATAGTTGTTTGAAGGGGTAACAAGGCCAAAGGCCTTACAGTAATTCATTAATTTATGACAACCTGCTTTAAGAGCTAATTATTATTAATGCTTATTTTTTTTAGTAACTTAGTTTACAGAGCCACTAACATATAATAGGCTGTGCTGAATTTGAAAGTTCTAGTGTGTAATTAACTTTTATTCAGAGCACTGATTGTAGCATATGTACATGGATTTTATAATTGGTTATTATAATTTAAATGTCTTTAAAATATATTTTCACTGGTGGCTTGTGGTAACTGTTTTACAACATAAAATTTTTACCTGAAACAGTCTAATGAGTTTTCATATGTAATGTTTTAAAACCATTTTTAGAAACCAGGCTACCATTAAAGTAGTGTATAGTAAACAGTTTGCTGCCCTTTCAGGTGTTTTTGCATATTCCAGAATGCCTGTTCTGGGATGTCAAAAACAGTACAGTCAGATACAGTGATGTTATTTTTGACGTCCCAGAACAGGACCTTCTGGAGTTTTTCAGATAAATTTCAAAGTGTTTTTCCCATGCCTGGGTATTAGAGTGGGGTAGGGAGAATAAAAATGAACTGAAGTTAATTATTTGCTTAAATCTATTCTTATCTACTAATCTGTAAGCGTACAACGATCCTACAATTGGAGAACAAGGTGAGAAAAGAGCTGGTAATGGTTTAGTTTGCACACCAAGTTCATACCAATTTCATACCAAGTAACTGCATGGGAAAAAAATAAGTAGAAGGTTTATTAATAGGAATATTAATTGTATCAAAAAATTATGCCACCAGCAGCACAGATCTTGTGTGATTTTTAGCTTATTATTGAACTGGAAGGAAGAATTTTGTTAGTGTGGCTCTGCTGGAACCTTGCTGTATTCCCATAGGATTTTTCAAATATTTGAAAAGTGACCATTGTTTGTTATAAATGTTCAAGATTATGGGCATATAGAGGTTCCTTTTTTTATCTGTTTTACTTGATAGAATTAACTGCATATTTATTGTAATGACTCGAATATTTTTAGTATTAACATTTTGAGACAAAATTTCGCTATTTTTGAACATGAAAATTCATGTTTTTATTCCAGTTTAGTTGTATTTTAGAACACGAACCTATAAAATAATTGATACTGGAAAAACATTCAGATACACATTTTTCATTGAACTAGTACAACAGAGATGAATTCATAGAACCTGAAGAATGTCACAGTGAGCTACTGAAAGATCTGATTATGCACTGCAAGCAAAGTAATAATGTATTGTATTAAAGATAGGGAAGTAAATTAGAAGTAAATCAAAGGAAAGAGTTCCAGTGGAGTAAGTTCTGTAAGAGCAGCTGTACTGCTGCTCCGTAAGCAGTCTTCTATTTACTTCACTGATTGTATTCTTTCCTTGATGGTATAGAAACAGCATTATGAAAGAAGTGAAAGAACCATAGCAAAAAGTTGTAAGACTTTTTTTTCAGTTTCTTTCAATTTGCTGTTTTTTTGTTTGTTTTTAATTCAGACTGTAGTATTGTGAGAAGATCCTAAGCTGTTTAAGGTTGGATGTGTAATAGTTTCACACATATTAAGCGTTAGCTATTGTTAATAAAACATGCCACTTCAAAATAAAATGTTTTACTTTCATTATACTTGTCCAGGTATGACCTCTTTTTGTTGTTGCGTGCATCTCAGATTTCTTTTTATAAATGTTAACACTTAGAAAAGATAAGGTCAAAGATAGGGTGTCAACCTAATCATCAGTCATAAGTTTATGTCCACATTTTCTGGTAGATGGATTTTGACTATTAATTTGGTTTTGTATGTTTTCTCTATGTGATATTTGTGCATTATTAGATGACTAGACTGGCCAAGGCAGACCTGTTACACTTGCCTGAGTTAGGCATTGTTTGCCATGCCACTAAACCTGCCGTCAAGTGAAACCTTCATTGGGGAAATGAGATCGGAGTCTGAACCGCAGAAGATGGACGCCCTGTCTCTGTTTTTTATTGTTTTACTTTAATTTCATTTCTTTTTCTTTATTTTGTCCCTTTTTTTTGTTTTGTTTTGTTTTGTTTTGTTAAATCTCTTTCACTTTAACTTGTGAGCTGGTTTTCCAGTTCTTTGTAAATGGTATTCCATTAAGAGTTCATAACATTGCATTGCAAATTATATTGGGAGATGATTAGTAGAACTCATCCTCAACATAAAATAAGTTTTCACAGTAAATTAGTATACAGTTTCATGAAGCTCAGTGCTAGTTTCAATTGGTGTTTATAAACTGATCGGGTACATTTTGTTCCCGAAACACTAAAACAGTGGTGAGATTCTTATTTAGGAGCATGTTTTTGATCTCAGTGTAACATTTTTGCAGTTTTCTGCCAAGTCTGCAACTCTCATAAAGACCAACTAATAACTTTGAATTTTCGTCCTTCTCCCTTGGAATTTTAGGCATACACAATCATCAAGGAAAATAAGTAAATTTCTTATAACATTCTGAGGGTAGAGAACAAGAAGAGACTTTTCACTTTTATGATAGTTATTTATTGTAGAAAATAGCATTGATTTAAAAACAAAACACTTTTAGTTGCCTATGTGGGGAATGAATACTTGAGAAACTGTTGAATATTTACTTGCGTGTGTATTTCTTTGCTTGAATCTTTGGTTGAAAAATGTTCAGAGATAACTTGTTTCTAAGTAGATTCTGAGATTAGGATGCATGAGAGACACTCACTGTTTTCCTCTCAGTTGTCTTTGATGAGTACAGTTTGGGAAAAATGCTAAGTACTTAATTTGCTTTATGCTTTTATACATTCTGATAATATTTGGAGGATAAATTTGGTAGAATTTTCTTGGAAATTAAGCAATGGGATTTTTAGATTATCTTTAATTGTAATAAGAATAATAAATATTGTGCTTTTAGTTAGACTTAATACTTAAAATAGTTCATTATGTTGTGAGAGGCAGTGAAAGTCAGATATCCTACTGACAACTTTTTAAGCCAAAAGCGAATGACTTTAAGTAATCAACTTTTGGCCTAGGTTAAATACCCTTTTTGTTGGTATAGTCTTCCTGCACTGTTTTGTGTGTATAGTTTTGCTTATTTAATCAACAGGTAATCTTAAATTGAGACATTACTAAATTGGAATTTTTTTAGGTACATGAATTAGGGTAGTAGAGCATAGGATTTGTACCTTAGGACCTCAGTTGATTTATCAAGATGTGTTCAGGTTTTACAAATATTTAAAAAAGAAAGAATACTTATTTTCACAAGATAAAACAGGTTTGATACCAATGTAAATAGTATAGTATATATGTGAATATACAGATACATGTCTTAATGCTAGTAACTAATAAATACAAAATAAATTATTATTTGATGTCTTCAAGTAAGATCCTCCCACCTTTTAATCTTTATGCATGTTAAAATCTGTGCTTATGCAGTATTTACTGAAATAATAAAATGACTTTGTTTTTGAAATTAGTAAATTAAGGTTATATAGACTTAGAATAAATAGACATTTGCTAAAGCTAAGAAAGTGTAATTTTTCTATTCCTGTGAATAAGGTATAACCACTATTTAAAGCAAATTTTAAAATTCACCTTGAATTCCATCCACATTTAGAAGTGCATTCAATAAGTTTTTTTAGAGATTTATCCCTGCACATCTGGTTGTATTAAGTAGAATTTTACCACTGAAACCCAGCATTGTGCTTTCTTGAAAATTTACTCCATATGCTAGTTGCAATTTGATGTGACTTTGTACAGTGTTTTAAATTACTTTGAAGAATTCATAATAGAAATGTTTGGTCAAATAACATAATTATATATGAGTAGTTCTTCTGAAATTGCTATGTATAGTCAATTTTTCTTAGAAGTTTTCTTTTTCAAAGAGTTAAGAGAAAGCAGAAAAAAATGTGTGAAAGTCATAGTCTTTATCAAAACTGATTGATTAGAATTCAGTAATTAAATGTGGCAAATTGATGGACTTAATTCAGAGTAAATTTTCATTTTTTTACTTGTAGGGATTTCTTCTTAGTGTCTAGGATTATTTTAATGTTACTGTTATTATTATTAGGCACTTAAGCTGCTTAAGGAAGACATTTAGGCATTAACCACCCCTCTTCAGATAAGTATACATAAATTGGTTGTAAAAGTCAGTAATTTAAGAAGTTTCCTGAGACTCAGGAAAGTTTTTTTAGTTATTTTCAAAAATGATAGTTTCCCAAGACATATATATTCTTTGGAACTGGATTCTTTTGGTCATCTCTGACATTGTTGGTGAGATGCCTTGTTAACTGAATGGGTGTAGGCTTCCTTTTCAATTGAAGCTGGTTACATGCAGTAGCTTTTGTTTTTTTCTGTCTACTTGAAATTAAATGGAATCTATTGGAAGATTATCAAAATTGTTTGCATCCCAAGTAGGTAGTTTAAATTAACAGGATAGGGACACTCGGGAATAAATTTCAATTCGCACATATTTGTTTTTTTCTTTTTCTTTTTTTTGACTAATTTGGTTATTTGCCATTTCTGGGGATTAAACTTTAAAAAATGTTCTTCTTTTCTGTATCTGATGTTCTGTGTGCTATTAGTGATGCAGCCAACACGAACGGTTGTCATGTGTAACACAACTTTCGATCACCGCGAAAACACCGTCCTGGAAAAGCGTCCATGCTTGATATCGTTTGGTTCATGAACATTAAGTTTCCAGTACAGGTGACCCATAGCTCAAAGTGTTAAATAATTGTCTACATTATTCAGTTTTTAAAATAATATTCCATTAATGAGATTGTTAGTCTTTGAAATTTTGCTCACTTTTATTTTTCCTAGTAGAGCAGGGTAAAAGGAAAGACTTAAGTTCTTATTTATTTCTTTATATGGATCTGATAGATTCATTTATTATTATTATTTTTTAAGTGCAAGGGTAATTGTAAAATCATAGTGTAAAGTTGTGTGGTGTTTCTGCTTTCTGTAATGTTTGGAACTTGCCTCTGCAGGTAAAATCCCAGAGGAAGCTAAAGCCCTCTCTTTATTGGCTCCTGCTCCAACCATGACGAGTCTGATGCCTGGTGCAGGCTTGCTTCCCATACCGACTCCAAATCCCTTAACTACAGTGAGTATGAGATGAGACACCCTCTTTTAAAAGGGGTAAACATTTAACTGTGTAATCGGCTAAGTAAAGAGCTTAGAAAATTCTTTTTTTTTTGTAAAGAGCTTAGAAAACTATTTCTATTTTATTTTTATTAATTTATTTTTTGGTTGCGTCACCCAGCACGTGGCGTCTTAGTTCCCCAACCAGGGGCTGAACCTGCACTCCCTGCATTGGGAGCGCAGAGTCTTAGCCACTGGACCACCAGGCAAGTCACTGTTTCTTTTTTATTTTTATTTATTTATGTATTTATTTATTTTTAATTTTTTTAAATTTCTTTTTTAAATACAGTTTTTTTAATGGAGAGGATTTGATTGAAATGTCTGCCTAATTTTTTCCTCGTCACTGACCTGAAATGCCTTTTGGAATTGTTTATGAAGTAATTGGGGATTCATTTAAATTTGAGAACTGAAGTTTATTCTTCATTAGTACATCAGTTACTGAAACCCAGCATTGTAGATAGCATGAGGAATTGGAGAGTCTAGGTACCTGTATTTCCCAGTTCAGGAGGACTAAATTCATTTGAAAAATATGAAATAATTTACTACCTTGATAATGGAAAAAAAACATCTCAGAGAAGCTTTTGTCTGATACTGAGAAAATGTAACATGGTAAAAATAGTTTCTCGTTAACTAAGTATAATTTAATGCTTCCTCTGTGATTTCCAAGTGGTGTTAAAAAAAAGACGTGCTGTTACTGAGTTCTTGGTATATATAAAAGATTCTGGCCATTTTAAAAGAAGAGTCATTTTTCTGCAAAAATAAACCCAAGACAAAATGCAAAACTCACTTTAATTGAAAGTTGTGTTTAGCTTTGTGGTACTGGGTTATTAAGGAGTGAATCAGTAAACTTTATGATTATAGTTACTTAATTTATCCAAGTTTTAGAAGTGATTTTTGAAACTTGGAAGTGCAAGATTTTAGGATTTTTACATGCCATTGTTCTACTGGAGACCTGTGTTATGATCCATGGAGGGAAAGTGCCTTTTATTTTAACATCTGATCATTTGAATTGGACTTTTTAGAAATTTGAGTTTGGGTATGTTTTGGCATTTTTAAGATTAATTCCTGAATTACTGTCTTTTTCCCCCCCTCCTCAGAAAATACTGTCTTGCTATTTTGAATATTTTTAGGTTTATTTATCAACAGTATAACGTCTTTATTATTTAATTTGTTGCTTTGATGAGAAATGATTCCTTTTAATTCAGCTGTAGATATCTATTATTATATAACTTCATGAAGTTATAAAACACGGGAAAGGTGGCCCATTGTGATTTGGCTCCTGGCTACTTCTCGGGCCTTTTTTCCCTACTTGTTTCCCCTCTGCTTCAGTCATACTGACCTTGTCTTTGGATATACCAAATATATTTCTGCCTTGGAATATTTATTTATTCTCTGCCTAGAACATTTCTAGACATTAAAAAGATTCACTCTTTGATAAGAGTGAATGAAACCTTTCATAAGGTTTCTACTTAATAGGGAGATTAAGATTAAGTTTATGTAATCTTCAGGGAGGTTGAGGTTTTATATTGGGTTTTATATTCAGAAGGCAGAAGTTTTATATTGGGAGTCCAGATCATCTTTATCCTCTCAAAGACTGAAAGGGCACTCTTTTAAGTATTGGGTTGACCAAATAGTTTGTGTGGGTTTTTTATAACATCTTACAGAAAAACCTGAACAAACTTTTTGGCTAACCCAATATTTAGGTTGTTTGGACCAGGGCCAGAATAGAGACTAATCTAAAGAAGGGTAGTTGTATTGTTACAGAGCAGCCATATCCAGTAGATCTTTCTGCTATGATGGAGATGTCTGAATCTCTACTATGTAGTATAGAAACCATTAGCAGCGTGTGGCTATTGAGCACTTGAAATTTGGTGTGACTGAGGCACTGAATTCTAATTAAAATTCAGATAGCTCTGTGTAATCGATGGTTACCATGTCAAATGGCACAAGTGTTGAAGAATGGTAAGGTGCAAAGAAGACAGAGACAAAAAAAGTTTTCTGAAGAAAAAAAGACTGAATGGTCTTTACATTTGAGAAACAAAGGGCTTGAGTTAGATGATTTGGAAAATCCCACTCCAGATCTATAATTATACGTCCCAGTGGAGAAGGAATACCTGGAAAAGTCTGTTTTAAATCCATGCAGAACTAACAAGACTCATACTTGTGATTTAGCTTAGTTTATATAATAATTCTCTTGCACAGTAGGAAAAAATTGAAGGTGGGACCCTCAATCATCTGAATGTTAGACTATCAGAGATGAGATAGGAGAAAAAGGAGTGTCATTAGAGGCAACATGTGGAGAGAGGCTAGATCATTCATGCATTTTGAACTAAAGATATTTTCTACAATGTTATGATAATTGGAAATGATGATAGCAACAAATCTAAGGTCTGTTAGCAGCAAGATACCACAGATTATGTTAATAAAAACTATGAAGGAAAAAACAGTGATGCAGTAGAGAGGAAATGTGGCTCTCCATAAGGTCAGGGAAAACTTGGAGAGGATGACTGACCTGATGGTTGAAGAGTTCAGCCAGCAGAAACTCGGGGAAGAGCTTTTTAGGGTAGATGGAATGCCAGGTAAAAAGCCCTGAGTGAGAAAAACTTGTGTGTTCAAGGTACAGAATGGTTTGGTGGCAGGGTAGGGGTTTAAGGAGGTAGGGTAGTAGTTGTTTTGAGATTAGAGGGGCAGGTAAGGGCACTGCTTATGTAAGGCTCTTTAGGCCACAGAAGGAAGTTTGAATTTTATTCTAAAGGGTTTTAAGCAGAGATAAAACTTGATTTGATGTTTTAAAAAGATCACACATGGGTTGCTACGACAAGCATAAGTGATACTGATTTCATAAACTAGTAGTTTTGCCTTTAGAAAGCATTGTTAAAATTTTAGTAGTTTTGCAACAGTATAACACTATATAGTTGGTTAACTTAATTGACTTAAATTGCACAGGTGAAAATGAAAGTAGCGTGTTTTTGTTTCTTAAAAAGTCTTCTCATGATTCTGTAGAATGTTTCATTTTCAGATTCTCAGATCTATCTTTTTAAGTTTAAATTCACACTAAAGTATGTTTCTTAATGTTTAAACTAAAAACTACTGCAAATAGGTAAGAATTGACAGGGTTTCCAGTTCAAGATGGCAGAGTAAAAGAACATTCACTCATCTCCTGCAAAAGCACCAAAATTGCAGCTAGCTGTTGGACAACCATCCACTGGAGGACGCTGGAACCCACCAAAAAAAGATACTCCACGTCCAAAGACAGGAAGCCACAATGAGATGGTAGGAGGGGCACAATGACGATAAATCCCATACCCACCAGGTGGGCAGCCCACAAACTGGAGAATAGTAATAGCAAAGAAGTTCCTCCACTGTTGTGAAGGTTCTGAGTCCCACGTCAGGCTTCCCAGCTAGGGGATCCAACAAAGAGACTAGGATTCCCCAGGGTATCTGACTTTGAAGGCCAGTGGGATTTGATTACAGGACTTCACAGGACTGGGGGAAACAGAGACTCCACTCTTAGCAGAAACAAAATCTTGTGTATGCCAAGACCCCGTGGGACGGAGCAGTGACCCCACAGGAGACTGACCAGATCTGCCTGCTAGTGTCGGAGGGTCTGCTGTGGTGGTGTGGATTGGCAGTGGCATGCCGTGGGGATGGGGACACAGGCAGCAGCAGTCCTGGAAAGGGCCCTTTGGTGTAAGTCCTCTTGGACGTCATGATTAACCCAACCATAGAGCCCATGTTTGGCTGTGTCATCTCAGGCCAAACAACAAACAGAGAAGGAGCGCAAACACCCCCATTGGCAGGTAATTGGATTAAAATTTTACTGAGCATGACCCTGCCCACCAGAGCAAGTCCCTGTTTTTCCTGCCACCAGTCCTTCCCATCAGGAAGCTTGTACAAGCCTCTTAGTCTCATCTACCAGAGGGCAGACAGAAGAAGCAAGAACACAATACCTCAGTGGCTAGAACCAAAACCACACCATAGAAAGTTAACCAGGATGAAAAAGCAGAGGGCTTTGTCTCACATGAATGGACAGGGTAAAACTCCAGAAAAACAAGCAAATGAAGTGGAGATAGACAGCCTTCCAGAAAAAGAATTCAGAATAACGATAGTGAAGATGATCTAGGATCTTGGATAAAGAGTGGAAGAAAAGATTGAGAAGATGCAAGAAATGTTTCCCAAGAAACTAGAAGAACTAAAGTATACACCGAGAGGAACAATACACTAGAGGGAATTAATAGGATAGCTGATGCAGAAGAATGGATAAGTGACCTGAAAGACAGAATAGTGGAAACCACTGCCACAGAACAGAATATAGAAAAACGAATGAAAATAAATGAAGACAACCTAGGAGACCTCTGGGACAACATTAAATGCACCATTTAATTCTCATTATAGGGGTCCCAGAAGAAGAAAGAGAGAAAGGACCTGAGAAAATATTTGAAGAAATAATAGCTGAAAAGTTCCCTAAGATGGAAAAAGAAGTAGTCAACCAAGTCCAGGAAGCAGAAAGAGTCTCAGGCAGGATAAACCCAAGGAGGAACACACTGAAACACATAGTAATCAAAATGATGAAAATTAAAAACGAAGATAAAATAGTAAAAGAAAGGAAAAATGACAAATAAGATAAAATGGAACTCCCATAAGTTATCAGCTAATTTCTCAGTAGAAACCTCTACAAGCCAGAAGGGAATGGTGTGATACATTTAAAGTGATGAAAGGGAAGAACCTATAACCAAGAATAGTTTACTTAGCAAGACTCTTGTTCAGATTTGATGGAGAAATGAAAAGCTTTCCAGACAAGCAGAAGTTAAGAGAATTCAGCACCACCAAACCAGCTTTACAACAAATACTAAAGGAAATTCTCTAGGCAGGAAACACGAGAAAGAAAAGACCTACTAGAATAAATGCAAAACAGTTAAGAAAATGCTAAAAAAAAAAATGGTAATAGGATCACTGTTGTTCACTCGCCCAGTCCTATCTGACTTTTTGTGACCCCGTGGACTTCAGCACGCCTAGCCTTCCTGTCCCTCACCATCTCCCAGAGTTTGCCTGAGTTCATGTTCATTGCATCGGTGATGCCATCCTGCCATCTCATCCTCGGACACCCTCTTCTTCTGCCCTTGATCTTTCCCAGCATCAGGGACTTTTCCAGTGAGTCGTCTGTGTGTGTCAGATGACCAAAATACTGTAGCTTCAGCTTCAGCATGGAGGAGGGAATGACAAGCCACCCAGTGTACTTGCCATGAGAACGTCATGAACTGTGTAAAAGGCCAAATAGGATCATACATAGTGATAATTACTTTACATGGAAATGGATTAAATGCACCAACCAAAGACAGACTTGCTGGACAGATGAGAACATGTGCACGTACACACTTCCACTCAGCACGTCACTGTACTTAATCCCCCAAGTTGTATGTAATTATTTTATATTGTTAGGTTAATCAAGCTTCCCTTACGGCTTGCAGTTGTAATTATCTTTTACTTTTTGTCTGGCTATTGATTGTGAAAACTGATCTTTTACTATTGTGACTATGTAACTATTATTCAGTTAATATCATTGTATCATGATTGGTCAACAGAAAAGAATAGAATTCTCAATTACTAAAACTACCATTTAATAGAAAAAAAAATAGTAAGAATTCACTGTTTGTTTTTAATGTTAAGTTTAGAATGAAAATACCCAGATAGTTAAGAAATACATTAAGAAATACATTCTTGTTACATTGAAAACCACTGTGACCTTACTCTGATTAATTCAGATGTATACCTGGCTTAAATTAGGAGTCCCTAGTCTCTTCCCAGTCTTACTGAATTGATCAGTATTCTTCAAGACGAGAGGCTGGTAATGTTTCTTTGTTTGCTTGTTTTGTTTTTTAAGTGAACTTTTATTGGAGTGTTGTTTCTTTATAATGTGTTTCTACTGAACAGTAAAATGAACCAGCTATATGTATACATTATCCCCTCTTTGGATTTCTTGATAATGGTAATTTTGACACTAACAGAAAATACCTGCTATGTTTATTTTTTATAGCTGGGCGTTTCCCTTAGCAGTTTGGGAGCTATACCAGCAGCAGCCCTAGACCCCAACATTGCAACCCTTGGAGAGATACCACAGCCACCACTGATGGGGAATGTGGATCCTTCTAAAATTGATGAAATTAGGAGAACAGTCTATGTTGGCAATTTGAATTCCCAGGTAACTAATAGAAGAAGAAATCGAGTGTTGGGACCTTTTATCTTTTCCCCTTTCTTAAAAATCATATCAGTTGGTAAAGTAATATTTACCAGATTTTTTTTTAAGAAGAATATACTTTATTAAAACTGTTACTTTGTTTCTTCAGACAACCACAGCTGATCAGCTACTTGAATTTTTTAAACAAGTTGGAGAAGTGAAGTTTGTTCGGATGGCAGGTGATGAGACTCAGCCAACTCGGTTTGCTTTTGTGGAATTTGCAGACCAAAATTCTGTACCAAGGGCCCTTGCTTTTAATGGAGTTATGTTTGGAGACAGGCCACTGAAGTAAGAAACACTAAACAAAGAAATTTTAATGATTCTGAAAAATTTTTAAGTGTTTTTTATGTAATTAAGTTTTTTTTTTCTTTTTAATAGTAATTGGCAATTTGTGGAAAGGAAGACTGTGTTAAGTATAAATGAAACACATGAGATATTTACCATTTTAGCTTTTAAAGTCACATTTGAAGACATGTTACTTTCTAGTTTATAAGGTCTAGTTTAATACTAGCATATTTATACCATACATATTGATTGTAGCTCTTTTTCCATAGGCTTTAACAAGTCAGGTTAGTTTTGCATTATTATGATAGACTAATGGGCAGTCTAACATATGAATTGAATTTATAGTAATATAGAAATAGAATTTTGGTAAATCCAGAATCTCAGAAATGTTTAAAAATTAAACATTTTAAGGCTTGCTTGCATTCTTGTTTGCAAAGTGAAAAATTGATAGAACCTTTTAGATACTCAAGACGAGAAATTCTATTTCATGTAGATTATTGAGGTGACAGTTTTATTTGAATTCTGTAGATAACGATCTTAACTATGCAGTTTGGTCAGGAGTCTGCTATTAGAGGATAAGAAATGATGTTCTTAGTGAATGCTTGTCTTTTCACCATGCTAAAGTGAGACACACCAAATTCATTTATGTGCCTCAGAGAAACCACTCTTAGCGATGAAGGGAGAGTTATTTATAATCTAAGAATAGAAATGACTCATTTTAATACTGGTGTTACCATTTTAATGTATTTTAATTCTAAGCTGTGTGGTAAAGCTGTTGTCCTGGTCTGTTCAGGTTGTCAAAGAAGTTAGCTAGGGTTCAGTTTTTCTTTTTATTTTTCCCCTTGCTTTTGCCTTGGTTAGCAAGAGATGATGGCAGATGGAAATGAGATGAATCATGGTTCTGAGGTTGGTTTTGGTTATTCTATATTTAGCTATATTATTCTTCATGTGCTTTTGAGATGTCCTCAGATTTGTAAATATGTGTACCTTATAAGCAGTTAATTGTTTCAGGTTTTGTAAAATATGGTGTGTATTTGTGATATGCTAATATTTTTAATTTAGAATAAATCACTCCAACAATGCAATAGTAAAACCCCCTGAGATGACACCTCAGGCTGCAGCTAAGGAGTTAGAAGAAGTAATGAAGCGAGTACGAGAGGCTCAGTCCTTTATCTCAGCAGCTATCGAACCAGGTAAGGCCACAGCGTTGTTACATAGGTCATAGTTGATGATCATAGACTCTTAGAACTGAAAGGAATTTTAGAAATTATCTGTTCAGTCCCTTCATTTTACAATAAGAAGACTGAAACTCAAAGTGTAAGTGACTTAACTAGCACCAAAGGTTGAAGAACTATTTAGCACAAATGTCTTTTTCCATGATACTGAATTGAGGTACATTAGCTTGAGTTAAATCAGTTCTTTATATTTTAATAGCAAAATCAGTGTACAGAACTGATTTGCTTAAAGCAAAGTATAAATGTTTTTGTGAGACTAAAGACAAGAATAAATATATTTTAAATGTTACGATTAAGCAGATTTCATTTTTCCTTCAAAGTTTTAATTTTAAAAATAGACAACAGAGACCACAATTTAGGAAAAATAGAGACTATTTTAGCAAGGTAAAGGAACATCTCTTCAATCTTTTGTGTTGCTAACTATAAAAATCCAACCTAAAAATGTCTAGATGGTTTACATTTGAGCAAATTTTCAAATTAGCACTCAGAACTTAAACTTCAATTCTAGGAAAATAAATGGAAAAAGGATTTAAAATCACTGTCATAGGAATTACAGACATGTTATAATCGTACATTATGGCAGCAACAAAATACTACGAACAGCTGTTTATAATCATCTGGTTTATATGTACTGCTGCAGGGTGGCTGCACTCAACGAGTTTATGCAATGACTTTCTTGGATGTTTCTGAAGGATAATTGCACAGGAGGAGGATGTACAGAGAGTAGGCCCCTTGCACTATATGTGGTACATTCCACTTGTGCCTGATTATTAACTGGGATCTTTAATTGTTCTGAGCTTACACTGCAAAGTGGTTTTTTCCTCCCAGAGTCTGGAAAGAGCAATGAAAGAAAAGGCGGTCGATCTCGTTCCCACACTCGTTCAAAATCCAGGTCTAGCTCAAAATCCCGTTCTCGAAGGAAAAGGTCGCAGTCAAAACACAGGTGAGAATTTCTGCTGTCATATTTTTAATGTTTGTTTGTTTTTGTATTTACCATGGTTAAGATTTTCTTGAGTTTTTGTCCAAGTTTCAGAGTTTAGAAATTTCACTGGTATTCATCAGAAATAATGGTTACTATTAGATGTTGCTTTAATTATAGCAGTATACTTAAGAATGAAGTTTTATCTAGTAAATACATACTTGCAACTAATTTTTAGTTTTAGAAGTTGATTTTTTATCTTAAGGTGTTCTGTTCTTGACTTTTCTAAGAATTAACTAGTGTAAAGAATTGGCAGAAATTTTTCTTTCTTCAGGTTGGGAAAAGGGAACATATGGTGCTGAAAGTGCTGGTAAAGTTGCATTTTTGTTCCCCAAAAGGTCTGGGAAGTATTACCCCAGATCTAGATTTCAAGTAGTTGCCTTTCTCTAGTACTCTGCATCAAATGAAGTCCTTTAAGCCTTTGTACTCTTGGTGATAGAGCTGCCTCCACCCACTTTGGGACCTGAAACATAGGAGTAACTTGCAGTTCTAATGGCACCTATTGTATTGTGCTTCAACTTTGTTTCTATTCTTTTTTTGTTTTGTTTTTTTAATTTAATTTAATTTTATTTTATTTTTAAACTTTACATAATTGTATTAATTTTGCCAAATATCAAAATGAATCCGCCACAGGTATACATGTGTTCCCCATCCTGAACCCTCCTCCCTCCTCCCTCCCCATACCATCCCTCTGGGTCGTCCCAGTGCACAAGGCCCAAGCATCCAGTATCGTGCATCGAACCTGGACTGGCATCTCGTTTCATACATGATATTTTACATGTTTCAATGCCATTCTCCCAAATCTTCCCACCCTCTCCCTCTGCAACAGAGTCCATAAGACTGTTCTATACATCAGTGTCTCTTTTGCTGTCTCGTACACAGGGTTATTGTTACCATCTTTCTAAATTCCATGTATATGTGTTAGTATACTGTATTGGTGTTTTTCCTTCTGGCTTACTTCACTCTGTATAATAGGTTCCAGTTTCATCCACCTCATTAGAACTGTTTTCTATTCTGTTTATCTTATTTTTGAGCATGGCTCTCTCATTTTAATGTTCTTTTAAAAATATGTTGTGTGTGGTGCAAAGGGGATCTCAAAATATAAACTTGATTGAAAGTAACCTAAGAATCAGGTCGAACATGGTAAGTTTTATTGTCTTCTTTAAGATGAGGAGGGAGCTGTTACTGAAATGTGAAAATGGATACAGTGGATCCTAATTGTATGTATATGTACATACATATTCATACTCTCTGAAGAGAAGACATAGAAAAGAGTGTGTGTGCATGTTTGTTGGGAGTATTAGAGAAGGAGGATTTCAGGGGAGGGCAAAAAGGACCAGTATGTTCTTTGTTGAACTTCATCAGCAAGCTCAGTTTAGTCTTAATTTCCTGTGCTAATCAAGGAGTTGAGGCAATGGGATAGGAAAATATGATATTCTTTTTTAAAATTTATTTCTTATTGAAGTGTAGTTGGATTACAGTGTTGTGTTGATTACTTCTGGACAGCTGAAGTGACTCAGTTATACGTATATGTACATTCTTTTTCATGTGGTTTGTCACAGGATGTTGAATATAGTTTCCTATGCTCTACGGTAGGACCTTGTTTATCCATTCTAGACATACCAGTTTGCATCTGCTAATCCCAAACTACCACTCCTGCCCTCTCCCACCCCCTTTCCCTTGGCAACCACCATACTGTTCTCTGTGTCCCTGATTTTATTTCTGTTTTTCATAGATAGGTTCGTTTTTATCATATTTTAGATTCCACGTGTAAGTGTTATTGTATGGTATTTGTTTTTCTCTTTCTGATTTACCTCACACAGAATGGTGATCTCTAATTGCAGATATTCTTAATTAGACTAGTAAACTATACTTTTAGCTGTACTGGTGTATACTTCCCTATTATTATTAGATTGCAAAACTCCTTTTAGAATATGGTTTTACTCTTTATCCAAGGCTGTACAGTAAGGCAAGTTCATGTCTAAGAGAAGGAAATTGTTTCATGTATGAAGAAGGCAGTGTAGCAGAAACTCAGTGGTACTAGGTTATGGATATTTCTATAGGTCAACAGAGTGGTAAAAGTAAAGGAGATCAAGAAAGTATAGGAGTGAGTGAAAGAGTAATAACTTTCTGAGGAAGAAAAAGACCAGTGACTTGACTCTTAAATTGTGTTAATAGAGCCATACTGTTAATAGAGCCATATTCCATATCTGTTAATGGTATTCTGTAGCTGGAAAAAAGCAGAACTTAATGATTAATATCATTATTTTCTTGATAATTTCTGTGAAGTTTTCTCTGTTGGGACATATAATTTATCTATTTTAAGGTTTTTACTCTTATCATTTTAAGTGTATTTGGATATTTTCCCCTTCCAAGGGTTAGAAATTTGTTAATTATTTTTATTCATGGGAGTTTCATGGAGGTCTGTCTAATGATATAGAGTGAGAAATTCATTGTTCTTGGCTGGCTCACATGCAGACATGCCTCATTTTGTTATACTCGGCTTTATTATGCTTTCACAGATATTGTTGTTTTTAACAAATTGAAAGTTTGTGGCAGTCCTGCATTGTCAGATAATGATCAGCATTTTTAGCAATTAAATGTTGTTGGCCAAAAAGTTCATTCAGGTTTTCTGTAAGATGTTAGGGAAGGACCTGAATGAACTTTCTGGCCAACACATTTTAAATTAAGGTATGTACTTTTTTTTTTGGTAACACAGTGCTGCTGCACACTTAATACACTACACTGTAGAGTAAATATAACTTGTATATGCACTAGGAAGCCAAAAAGTTCCTTGGACTTGCTTTATTGTGATGTTCCTTTTGTTGCTGTGGTCTGGAATCTGACCCACAGTATTTCTTGAGGTACGCCTGTATGTCTTTTTTATCAGCATATACTGTTCTTATACAAGAAGCCTTTACTAAAATCTTAAAGAAATGCAAAAGAGGATGAATTTTGTTGAAAAAAAGGTTCCTCAACCAAAAACATTGGACTTAAGGAACTCCCTCCCCCTCTCCACTGTAGGAAATGCCATACATTTCGTGGTTCCTCTCTCCTTCTAGTGGGATTGGGCACCTTCAGCTCTTTCTCTGGCCCACTAGACCTAGCCAAGAGTGGAGGTTGCAGGATCCCCTTTCTCGAAGGCCCATCTTTTTCTACCTTGGAGAAGGCAATGGCACTCCACTCCAGTACTCTTGCCTGGTAAATCCCATGGATGGAGGAGCCTGGTAGACTGCAGTCCATGGGGTCGCTAGGAGTCGGACATGACTGAGTGACTTCACGTTCACTTTTCACTCTCATGTAATGGAGAAGGAAATGGCAACCCACTCCAGTGTTCTTGCCTGGAAAATCCCAGGGATGGGGGAGCCTGGTGGGCTGCCGTCTATGGAGTCGCACAGAGTCAGACACGACTGAAGCGACTTAGCAGCAGCAGCAGTGTTGTAATACTTCTAGGACCTTCCCCTGATCTTTTCCCTATTCCTCCCTTCTCTCTGTAGGAGGGAGTAAGGAGTTATTTGTTATTGTCTTGGCTAGGACTGGGAAGATGTGTTTCCACTCTGTCCAAATTTTTATTGTTTTTTTTTTCATAGGGTCAGGGTTAGAAAAGGTGGGTAGTACTGTATTGTAAAGTTATAACTTTTACAGACCAGCATAGGAACTGTAAGACATTTTATAATATTTTAATGGGAAGCAACTGACTTACAAATGAACTTTGATGCAACATCATGGTAAGTTGTCCTTTATTTACAATTTAACCTGTAAGTGCAATTTTGTACATTTATGCTAAAATGAGAACTGCTAATGATGGCTCACATCTTTATCTTTGATTGGAGTAGTCTTGCTCTTGACTTACAGCTTTTAGCTTTCCTAATCAGAATACTTAAAGGCAACTAGTGGGTGACATAGACATGAAATCTTTATTGTCAAAATTAAAATACAGTAATTACTCTTGAGCAGTGAGTTTCAAACTCTGAGTACCCACAGTGTAAAGTGGGAAGCCAAGCGGTCATTGCTTTTTTGTGTTTTGCTTTGCTTTTGTTTCTTTTTTTGTTTGTTTTTTTTGGTGAGTGCTTTTTTATTTTTAACTTTTATTTGTTAGGGCTATGGTTAATTTTTATTAAGAGTTTCTTAATTAAGACTGGAAAGCGCTATTTGAGGAAAACAAAATTATTATTATTTTTTTTAGCAAAGTTAACAGGACTATTAAGTACATAGAGGCAAAGGCCCTTTAAAACATTACCCTTATGTGGATGGCTGTAAATGGACTTAAAAACGTTGTAAGTTTGGCAGTTTTTCTCTAGTAGCTACTACTTGACCCTAGTGTCTCATAGGTTATTGGTGATAAAGATTTCAACTCACTAATAGTTATTTTCTTAGATTAAAATGTGGTATGAAGATAAATGAGATGATTAGATAGGATCACTGACTCAACTAACATGAATTTGAGCAAACTTCAGGAGACAGTGAAGGACAGGGAAGCCTGGCGTGCTTTCCTGTGTCACGAGGAGTTGGACACAACTTAGGGACCGAATAGCGTAAAGATAAAAGTTTAATTTTTAAAGCCATGTAATAGATGAATGATCTAGTTGAAAATTAACTGTTGGAAAACAAATTTTAGCTAACTGAAAAATGTGTTTTATGAACAAGATTTTATTTTTAATTGAGGATTGTTTGTAGATTTTTTTGGTTTCATAGCATTCTACAAGCATTTAACTATATGTATTTCTTCTATAAACTTGTTTTAACTTAATTCATGAAAATATTACTATCAAGATGAGTCTTAATTATGTAAGGCATCCTTATAGAAGTTCATTTTACCTTCTTGGAATAATTTTTCATTAATGTTAATTGTTGATGATGATGTAGATATTGAGAGTAGGAGTTTTAACCATTTATTCTGCACCAGGAATGGTTAGTTTTCCATACATCATCTGTTCTAACCATCATGGCAGTCATAAGAGGTGTAGGTATGATTTTTACTCCAGTTTTTAGATGAAGAAACTCAGGCTTAGAGAGGTTAAGTGATTAACCAGAGTTCTCTCAGCTGTTGTGTGGCAGAACTGAGTGTCAGAGCCAGATTGTCTGTCTCCAAAACCAGTGAGTCTCATCACTTGTTGTATGCATTCAGTTTTGTCATATTTTAATGAATAGTTCCTAGCATACCTCAATATGAAAAATGTCACTTATATATGCTATTTAGTTGGGAGAAGAGCCTAGAGAATTTTAGAATTGGAAGAACAGTTATTTTTCCTCCAAGAATTCTAGTAATAATGGTTTCTTTTAATACTTCTGTATATGTAATTATAAAATCAGGGCCTTTGCAAATTGAGTATTTGATTATATTTAGCGTTCACTCATGAGTAAGGTGTTTGGTCCCCTGTCACACTAGCACCATCATTAGTACTGTGCTTTCTTACACATTCTTCTTAGTATGTGTTATGACAAACAACACACAGCTGTTTATAGAAACCATTGAACCATATAACCACCACTCCCTGTCAAGATAAGGTGTAACCACAAGCAGTCATATTACATGCAAGTCAGGAGTTAAAGACAATTTATGATATGGAAATACGGACCAAGAGAAATCATCTGTACTAATTGAAGCATGTAGTACTTAGCAAAGGAAAGTCACACCTGAAACCATCAGCTTGTCTGACGTAGGAAATAGCTTAACTTCTTTCTCTATTTCTGTCTTTGTATTCTGGGCAATAAACTGGTAAAGTTTCCAATAAATTATGTCAGATAAGCTATCTGAAGTGTTATGTAAAGAGAGTTTAAAAATACTGATAAATACTGTCAAGTTTGGTTTTAAAATTCTCCCATTTGAAATTGAAATTCTGAGACTAAGTTTTGATACTCTAACAATTTGTCTTTCTTTAGGAGTAGATCCCACAATAGATCACGTTCAAGACAAAAAGATAGACGTAGATCTAAGAGTCCTCATAAAAAACGCTCTAAATCAAGGGAGAGGCGAAAGTCAAGGAGTCGCTCACGTTCACGGTGAGTTTTTTGAATTTAAGGGTAGTTTTCTCATGACCTTATTTGTTAAAAATCTATTGTAGTTTAAAATTTGAATGAAAGAAATTGAACTTTTTTTTGATCATTTAAGTAATAATTTAACGTCAATTGTCATTGATTTGAATCTGATGGTTAGTATGACTTATGAGATTTCCAGACTACTTAATTCAGCCTGGTAATTGTTTCATTTAGCTTCATGTATGTAGAAAGTATGTAGATATTTGTATGTAATGTCTTTTAGCTGTTATCAGTTGTTTTGATAATTGTTGAGGAAACAATGAGGTCCTTTTTGGGGAGTAGAATTGTTTTAGTTGTGAATTTATTTATTTATTTTTATTTTTAAAGGGACAAAAGAAAAGATACCCGAGAAAAAATCAAGGAAAAGGAAAGAGTGAAAGAAAAAGATAGAGAAAAGGAAAGGGAAAAAGAAAGAGACAGGGAAAAGGAACGTGAAAAAGAAAAGGAACGGGGTAAAAACAAAGATAAAGACCGAGATAAAGAACGGGAAAAGGACCGAGATAAAGACAAGGACAAAGAGAAGGACAAAGAGAGAGAGCGGGACAAAGACCATGAAAAGGAACGAGACAAAGAAAAGGAGAAGGAACAAGACAAAGAAAAGGAACGAGAAAAGGACAGATCCAAAGAGATAGATGAGAAAAGAAAGAAGGATAAAAAGTCCAGAACACCACCCAGAAGTTACAATGCATCAAGAAGATCTCGTAGTTCCAGCAGGTTTGATAATGCTTCACCTTTCTACCAAGAGGCTCATTGATGACAGTTTTCAGTGAGAGGGAAAATATTGTTATACATGGAATCAGTAAAATAATGGTAGAACATTTCTCTAGCAGAGGGATTGCTACAGTATTGAATCAGTGAGGAGGAAGAGATAATATTGGGCACAGTTTTTGGAAAAGTTAGCTGTCCTTTGTAATCCACTGCTGTAACCTGGCGGTGGTGCAGTGACTGCTGTCGCTGTTGCTTATTATTTTCTTGGAGGGTGGGATGGCAGGGGCAAGCTTTTTATTTCTGACTTGGTTTTATGTGGAAAAGTTGACTGCTTATTAGGCTTCTATATTTCTTTGGAATGAGTAGTAAATTTAATATGTAAAATTATTTTTAAGGTTGCAGTATTAGTCTTTTTTGTCATCCAAGTTCATTTTTACTGCTCTATTTTGTTGAATGTGTGATGTTTAAATTTTGGTTTTCATTTCTTTGTTAAGGATTTGCTTTTTTCTTAGAACTCTTTATTAATAGGTGCACTGCCATCAGGGCTTCCCAGGTGGCACTGATGGTAAAGAACCCACCTGCCAATGCAGACGACATAGGAGATACGGGTTTGATCCCTGGGTTGGGGACATCCCCTGGAGGAGAGCATGGCAGCCTACTCCAGTATGCTTGCCTGGATATCCCATGGACAGAGGAGCTTGGCGGGCTACAGTCCAGAGGGTTGCAAAGAGTCAGATGTGACTGAAGCAAACACACACACACACACACACACACACACAGACTGCCACCAGGTGGCAGCAGGTTGCCATAGTAACAGCAGCAAACAAGGACCTTCCTTAATTCAGGATTATCTCAACCTGTATCCATTGCTTCAGATGATATTGTGACTATAAACAAATGGAAGTTCCTAAGTTGTGTTAAAAACTGTATCTTAAAAATACCTCAAAACATATTTTAGCAAATTTTAAAGATATTTTTGAAAGGTTTTTCATAGAGAATAATTTGAGACTGGCATGTGCATTTCCTAATGTTTTTGCTTTCTGTTTAAATAGCTTATTCTTAATGCTAGTCTTTGGTTACTTAATTGAAGATAATTTCTAGCATTTATTGAGTGCTTTACCATATGCCAGATTTTGTGTTTCAGCAGAGTTTTTCATGACTAATCTTATTTAATCGTCACAGTAAGCCTGTGAGAAGACTGTTATCATGGTTTTAAAACATGAAGAAACCAAAGCTCAGGAAATTTTCCATCTGCTCTGCACTTCAGTTAGAAGTGTAGTAGTACAGTAGCTCTTTCTCTGTTTTAGTGATTGTTTAAATGAAGACTCTCACTAGTACTTGGTACTGGCTTTTTCTAAAGTTGAAAGCAGCAGTATATGTTAAAATGGAACTTCAAATCAGTAGATCTCTGCTGTATTTCAGCACATTGAAACAACCTGAATAATTTCCCTCATTTGCTGTGGGTGTCGGTTAAGCCTTGCGGTGT
Source organism: Bos indicus x Bos taurus (assembly GCF_003369695.1). Taxonomy (NCBI): domain Eukaryota; kingdom Metazoa; phylum Chordata; class Mammalia; order Artiodactyla; family Bovidae; genus Bos; species Bos indicus x Bos taurus. The sequence goes on along the minus strand of NC_040095.1, from coordinate 13,302,900 downwards.
CTTTACTGCAGTTGTTTTATTGGTTGTGTTTCACACATTCTTTGATGTTTATGTTTAGACAGTGCCTTTCACAACACCAAGTAGCGTCCTGGTTCTTTTCAACTTCATTTGAATTTACTTTTTCTGATGACTTCAAAATGTTTAATTTTTTCATGGACTATTTTAAGTTGCTTGATACTTAAGAACGTGTGGATAGTCATATTCAGTCCTTAGATAACCTCTGGGGCCTGGAGAATAAATGCTGACTGATGCTGGTTCAGTCTTTTGAAATGATTCATGCTTTCAGAAGAACTTAGTGAAGAGTTAAAATTTCTTTTAGCAGTTTTCTTCCTTTCAAGTGCTCTGATTTGTTTAGTGAATAGGAAACCTGTTAACTGCTCAGAAAAATAGTCGACTTGATGTTTTTATTTCCAACATTGTCTTCTGAGCTATGTTTTTTAAAGAAAAAATTTTGATATTTAAGAACTTTTAATGCTTGAAATTACAGTCAGTAAGGATGAGACCAACAAAGGGAAAGAGAAAAAATTTATTGAGCACCTACTGTGCACCACACATTAGACTTGGTACGTTACAGATGTTATCCTAATCCTCATAACAGCATGGTGAGACCAGAGTTGTTATTTATCCATTTATCCATTGGAAAAACTAAGACTCAGATTAAGTACTGTGACTCCAGTCATGCAGCTGGTTAAGTGTGAAACTAAAATTTCAAGGTCAGCCTATTTAACTCCAGTCTGCATACTAGTGCTGATAGCTTCCTTCTCAACTAACTGATTATTCTGGATTGCTGTGTCTCAAGCCTGGCTCTCATTACCACTAACTGGCAGTTACTAGATGTCCACCCACACACAGTGTTCCTGAAATACAAGTAAAGAGTTACACTGATGAAAAGGGAGCCATTTTGTATAAAATGGGATACACTGGCATTCTCACACTATGAAAAAAGTTACTTGGGGTGTGAGGTGGGGGAAGGGGTGCTGCTCCAGAATGGTATTGATTGCATGGAATGATGTCATCCAATTTCCACAGTAGGAAGTATAATTTTGAGATGACTTGGAGATAAAATTAGGTAATGGAGGCAAGAACCTTAGGTAGAGCAGAAATTGATTTGTGTTCTCAAAGTTCTTGAACTCTTTCAGTCTTCACATCTACTGTGTATACCACATGTAAGCATTGTCTAGTTTTTTATTTTATAGATGAAAAAAGTACACAAAATATTTCATTAGCCTAGAATCAATTTACTGACATATAAGGGAACTTGAAGTCTAGAGCATTTGGTTGTTTCAGTTCTGTGGCCACTTATTATCAAAGCTTCTTGTGAGATAGATCATTGGCTGCATTAGTCATTTAAGAAATAAATCCTCATACCTCATCACCTGAATAGACATCTTGCAGTTCATTGTTTCTAAGTTGACCACTCTTACAAATGACATAATTTGTTAGATAGCCTCACTGACTCAGTGGACATGAATTTGAGCAAACTCCAGGAGATACTGAAGGACAGGGAAGTCTGGTGTGCTACAGTCCATGGGGTTGCAAAGTGTTAGACATGACTTAGTGACTGAACACACACATAAAATTATTATTAAAAGTATGTGTCATTCAGTAATATTTTAAGCAAAATAGTTTTTAATAAAAAAGTTTTTAATAATCTTGTTAATCTATTTAATAATTATTTTTTACTTCATCATATTTAAACCCCAGTTTTTAAGTAATTTCCTTATATCTGAGTAACTTGTGTGCTTAATTTTAAATGACTAGAACAACAATAATGAAGTGGTAGGTGGTTGAGGGGGTAAAAGCAGTTTATCTGTGAAGGGAACTAATGTAAATACTCCTTAAAGAGGCATTCTGCACACTCGGGTTTAGAAAGGCTGTATGTTGCAAGCCTATTTATCTTTCACTTCTTGAAAAGGGCCTATTAACTTGTTAAGAAAAAATAATCCACAGTGGGGCAGCAAGGAGCTAGATGCATGACAGAGGATCTGGACAGCAACATGCTTTAGGTGTTGAGGAAGAAAATATGTTAAATGTAAGAGAGAATATGAAACATCCATTAATATTTTTCTGCTCTAGAAATTTCTGTCCAAATAAATCACACGTAAAGGAGATCATCTTTTTATTTATTTATTTATTTAACTTCACAACATTGCATTGGTTTTGCCACATATCAAAATGAATCCGCCACAGGCATACATGCGTTCCCCATCCTGAACCCTCCTCCCTCCTCCCTCCCCATGCTTGGGGCTGGTGCACTAGGAGATCATCTTTTTAAAATGAAATCTTAAGAGATGTTTTTGCTTGTCTGTTGAATTTATGGTTCATCATTTGACCTGTACTAAAATTAGATAATAGAATATTTTCATGAAAGACATTAGTTTAAACTGACCGTTAAAGAATACTCTTGACTTGAGAGCATTCCAGACCCTTTTGCTTTTGTGTATTTGAATTAATCTTCCTGAAGTTACTGGTTTTTAAAATGACATTCTTGACTTTCAGGGAAAGGCGTAGGAGGAGGAGCAGGAGTTCTTCCAGGTCACCAAGAACATCAAAAACCATAAAAAGGAAATCTTCTAGGTCTCCATCCCCCAGGAGGTAGGTTGAAAACATGTTCTAGAACTGAGGAGGAAGCAGGGAGGGTTTTTCTCTTCAGTCTGTTATTTTTATAAGTTTATATTTTGAGTGAGTAACATGTAATATATTAGTTTGGTTTAGAAATCTGGAGAATACAAAAAGTTATGAATAGATCTTAACTTCCATGATATGTGCACCTATCCTGTCCCCACAAGTAACGACTTTATTAGTTTTTTGGTATATCCTTCCAGTTTTGTATATAGGAGCAGATGAGAATATATAATGTTTTTTTTCATGTTCTACAAAAGGTAGTGCAAAATGTACACTGTTGTACAGTTGCTTTTGTCACTTAACTACCAGAAGAACTTTGTGTATTCATCAGAGTGATGCTCATCCCTTTTCATAACTGCATGGTCTTCCGTTGTGTGTTATGAAACCAGCCTACAGTAACTGAATAGGTTCTCTTAATTTTCTTTTTATAAATTACGTAAGTCTGTAATGAATAGCTTTGGATTTACATAATTTTGTAGTGTGCCAGTGTCAACTTGAAAAAATGCACAATGTGAGAGTTGTGAGTTAAGTTTTGTTTGGGGCAATGTGAGGACTGCAGCCGGGGAGACAGCACCTCGGATAGCGCTGAGAGACTGCTCCAAAGAGGCGGGGAGGAGGACAGAATATATGTGACTTTGGTAAAGGGAGAGTGCATGCAATCAAGCACGTTTATTTTTACTTTTTTAGAAAGTTTCTGCTGGTCTGGTGAAATTTCTGCTAGTCACAAGAAACAGTCGTCACCATGAAGGGCTTCAGTGCTTTTCTAGATAGGAGTAGATGTAAGAATTGGGCTCATAAAGTCGGCTCCTGAAAATATCTTACTCTGTGAAGATCTGTCGTGTCCATTTTCCCGGAGCACAGAGTGCCTCATTTCTGCTCTCCACCCTGGGCTTCCTCAGAGGGTGTTGGAGGGCAGCGGCTGCAGCAGCACGCGATCTAATCCTTGTAGAGGTAGATGGCAAGCACCCCTGGCATGTGCCAGTCCGTGGATGACACCAGTATGCAGAGACAGTTTCTGTAAATGGTATTGGTGGGCCAGGGGGTGAGTGTTGTTGTGGTTTGAGAGATACTTCCTTCTGTGTTGTCCTTCATAAAGGTTGGTGGCAGCTTGCGCTTTAACCAGCTGCATTTGAGATGCTTATTTCCCTGTAGCTCCTGCAGATTGTTTCCAAAGTTGTGGATTTTGGTCTATCTGAGAGATGAGAAATGGTACCAGTATAAAGTTATTTTCAGTGCATTTTTCTTAAGAGTGAAGGTGACCATCTCTTCATATATTTGAAGGCCATTTGTATTTCCTTTTCTGTGAATTGTATACATTGCACATTTTTTATGGGCTCTCTTTTTACTTTTTCTATTTTCAGGAATTCTTTCTATATTGTGGAGATGATTCTTCAGTGACTTGGTTTCAAGTATTATTCCTAGTTTGTCATTTCTTGGAAATTGTTTATGAGACTTAATTTTATAGAGATTTTTGACTTACATAGTTTAATTCCTCAAGTTTTTTTCTTTTGTGACTTTTCCATTTTGAGTCTTACAGGTAGAAGAGTCTTGGCTATTCCAAGATTATAGTAAAATTCCTTCATTGCTTCTTTTTTGTACTTTTATACTTTTAATTTTTTCTTTTACATCTTTGATCCATTGGTTTTTCCTTGTTTGCAGTATGGCACATGGATACGATTTTATTTTTCCAAATGCTTCTTTATTTTCCAATATCATTAAAAACCCAGTTTTCTTAACACTTACCCCGTGTTTCCTTTGCCATATACTAAATTTTCCTGTTTGTCTTGGAGTCTGTTTCTGGGCCTTATGTGGTATTGGATTGGCTTGACTGATGATTGTGTACCAGTAGTGCCCCATGCTTTTAATTATACGGATTGTATAATATTTTTAAATATTCAGTAAGGTCTTTATTTCCCCAGGTGGTACAGTTGGTAAAGAATCTGCCTGCCAGTGCAGGAGACATAAGAGACGCTGGTTCCATCCCTGGGTTGGGAAAATCCTTTTGAGTAGGAAATGGCAGTCCACTCCAATATTCTTGCCTGGAGAATGCCATGGACAGAAGAACCTGGCGGGCTACAGTCTATGGGGTTACAAAGAGTTGGACACGACTGAGCACGTGCACACACGCGCACACGCGCACACACACACACACATAAACACACACACACACTTTTCCATACCTCTCATTTCTCTTTTTTTGAGCTTTCTTGATCATGCTTGTGTGTTTATTTTTCTGCTTGAACTTAAGAGTTAGTTTGACTGTGTTCTAGAAGTAAAACCTACTGATAATTTGTGTTATAGTATGATTAAATTTATTAATGGGGAAATTGATGAATAGATTTATTAATAAATAAAACTTTATGAAGGTGAGTCTTTCTATCCAGGAACATGGCCTACTTACTCAGGCCATCCTTAGTGTTTTTCATGAATGTTTCAGTGTTTATTTCAAACAGATTTTATGCATTTTCAAGGTCTAATTTTAGATATATGTTGCTTTTTTGTTCTTGTAAATGAAGTCTTTCATTATGTCATATAATTGGAGATTAGGTTTATACATAGGAAGGTTAGTGATTTATGTATATATATTTTTTCATCCCACTATCTTCCTAATGGGTCATAATTTTTCACTTGGTTTTCCAGGTAGAGAAAAGAGGAATTTATAAAAAGTTTTGCCCAGGGTAGAAGGAACATGCTTCCCAGCAGAGATCTTTTGTTTATTTGTTTGTGGGTTATTATTTTTAGATGAGAATAAAAGGAAGGTGTGGGATATTGAGGAGGTGGGGCAGATTTTTAAAAAATACTTTGCTCACGAAAGTAAAACCTTTTATCAACTGTAAACTCAAATTAAACAAAAAGATATATTTAGAACATTTCACCTCCTTCCAGATTCCTTCTACTTTAACATCCACTTTCTATAAGTGATAAATTGTTTTATCCTTCCTTGTGTTTCTTTTTTGCAAAATTAAGCAGATACATGTATTTAAATTTTTCCTTTTCTTCCAAAAGACAATATTGACAATATATGCTGTGTGTGTGTCTGTATGTGGTCAGCAACTCTACCCAACCTCAGTTCCATTTTGACTTAAAATTTGTTAAATTGAAGAAGTAATTTACATAACATAAAATTCACCCTTTTAAATGTGCATTTCAGTGATGTTTAGTAATTTTTGTTGCATTTTTCTCAAAAGAGTTCACAGTTTTGTGCAGCCATCACTGCTCGTTCCAGAAAATTTCTTTCAGTTTAGAAGAAAGCCTGTACCCATTAGCAGTTACTCTCCATGGCTCCAGACAGCCACTAACCTACTTCTTGTCTCTGGATTGCCTATTATGGCTGTTTCATATAGACTCAAAGTATGTGTGGTTTTGTATCTGACTTCTTTGAATGTAATGTTTTCAAGGTTCATACATATTACAGTATGAATCAGTACTTCATTCCTTTTTAATGGATGAGTAATATTCCAATGAATGGATAAAACCAGGTTTTGTCATTTAACCATTCATTAGTTGATGGACGTTTAGTATTATTCCTGGGTTTTTCGCTATTGTAAATAATGCTGCTGTGAGCATTTGTGTGCAGGTATTTATTTATTTATTTATGGCTGCACTGGTCGGCTTTGCTTTGCTTGGGCTTCCTCTAGTTGGAGAGAGTGGGAGTTGCTCTCTATTGCGGTGCACGGGCTTCTCATTGTGGTGGCTTCTCTTGTTGTGGGCACAGGCTCTAGGTATGCAGGCTTCAGCAGTTGCAGCATGCAGTCTCAGCAGTGGTGGCACATGGGCTTAGTTGCTTCACGGCGTGTAGAATCTTCCCGGATGAGGGATCAAAGCCACGTCCCCTGCACTGGCAGGCAAATTCTTATCCACTGTATCACCAACAAAAGTTCTGCTTACTGTAGTTTTGTAATAAGTTTTAACATCAGGAACTGTCTTCCGATTTTGTTGTTAAAGGTGGTTTTGGCTATTTGATGTCCCTGGAGATTGTATATGATTTTTAGGATGGGCTTTTTTCTATTTCTGCTAACAATGCCGATGCGATTTAGATGGGGATTGCATTGAATTTGTAGATCACGTTGAATACGATTGTTACCTTAACTCTATTTTAAGTCTTCTGATTCAAGAACATGGGGTGTGTTTCCATTTTATTTATGCATTTATTTCTTTTGGCAAATTTTTTGCCCTTTTGGTTAAATACATTGCTAAGGAATCCCGATCTTTTTGCAGTTGTTTCCTTGACTTTTAAGAGTTATATGTAAAGATAAACATATATACATAAGTATGTTGTAAATATATTTTTCTTGGTTTGTCATTTTTCTTTTGAATATGCTAGCAGTGTTTTTTTGCTTTGCTTTGCAAAAGTTTATGTAGGCATACATATGAATCTTTTATTGTACTTGGAATTTTAGTTATGGTTCAAAAATCTTCCCTTTCATTCAAGTTTGAGAGAAATTCACTTACATTTTCTTGTAGTACTTGTATTATTTCATTAAAAAAATTTAGGTCTCTAATCCATTTGGATTTATTTATGTGAATGAGATACGGACCCACTTGTATCATTTTCTGAATAATAATCCAATTGTTCCCAGGTCTTTATCTTTTCCCCTGTGATTTGAGATGCTTTATTGAATTTTCACATGTACTTGGGTCTGTTTCTTAAGTGTTTTTGTTTGTTTGCCTGGTCTTAGTGTTTATTTTAAAGCTACTCATAATTAAGACAAAGAATTCTGTATTAGCGTTAATTATTTTGAGTTGAAGATGTCTTGTTACGCTTCTGATATGAAGTGCATCATTTTTTTCCCCTCTAATTTTAGGGATATGTTGTTTCTGCAAATGGAACGCCTTCAGTCCATCTTCTGCTTAGCGTTCGCTCTTGAATTGGTGGGTGGGACTTTGTGAATGAGAGGAGGGCGCATGGTGTCATTGGTTATTTGAAGTTCCAGGTTTTTGTAAGTCATGCAGTCTTGCCTGAGAAGTCATTCAGCCTTATCTGATTCTTTTATCTTTTTTTAATTATTTTCTGGTTATTCATTTTTTGCTTTGAAAAGAAGGGGTAAAAGTATTATGTATTTGATTTTGTTTTATCCTAATTACAGTAGATAAATAAACCTTGAATGTTTTAAAACTAAGAAATTGGTAATACAAGATTGCGCCTCTGCAGAAATGACTGTGTGTCTTTAAAAAGTTAACTGGGTGTGGAATTGAGGTGGTGGGTTACAGGACTCATGTACGTTACTTGGTCCACCAGGTTACTGATACGCTTGTTTACAATGCATTAGTATTAGGTAAGAATATTTAGTTAACAATATACTGGGTATTTACTTTTTAAGATGTTAACTGACATTATTAATACTCCTATAGCAGAAATAAGAAGGATAAAAAGAGAGAAAAAGAAAAGGACCACATCAGTGAAAGAAGAGAGAGAGAGCGTTCAGCTTCTACAAGGAAGAGCTCTAATGATAGAGAAGGGAAGGACAAGGTGGAGAAGAACAATACTTCACTTAAAGTAAGCAAGTCTTTCCATGTTTAGGGTTTAAATAATAAGTATGAGATTGTTCTTTATTTCATAGAGAGAGTAACTTTAGACAAAGCTCCTTGAGGGCAACAGTGTTTTTGGTACTACTTATTTAATATTTGTTATATCAGCAGTTTTTTCACCTAGTTTTTGAAGATAAGAACTAATTAATGTTAACTAGTGTAAACAGTTGCATTCCTTATCTTATTCACAGAATGGCATACAATAAAAATTTTAACAAGGTACAGGAGTATTTCTACTTGTTGACATTTTCCTCACTGTATTTGTTTTAGCAAATTTGACAGATGATGTTATCATTGGTTTTGTGATAATATACCAATTGTTAGGTTTGTTGAATTAGAATAATTAATGGAAACCAAATTCCATCAAGTAAGGATTTTGAGGGAGGGGCTAAATATTGTAAATACTTGTGAATTAGGTTATTTTCCTTATACTGGTAAGTAATATTTGTGTTTTATGAAGTCTGGTGCTTTCATCTTACAATTTTATTTATTCCCATACTGCTAGAAGTTTATCATCATTGTCAGTAACATTGCTAATATCTCCTGGGCACTTAATACATTCCAGACACTGTTCCACATGCTCTCTTTAATTCTTGGTTGAGGACTGAATTTGGACTGTTCTTGAACAGTCTTTGGTAGGAAGAACAGTGACTTCCTTTTCTACATTCCCTTGTTTTTGCTTATTTGGTATCCAGATTACAAGTCTATCCTGGCCTCTGTGGGAACTGTTTTACTTTCAGCAGATCTCTTCCACTTTTTCAAGTCAGGCAGCAACGTTTGTTGAATTCTTCCATAGAATTTCTGTGTACCTGTTTTATTCCAACTGAGTCTCCGTGGGTTGTCCCATCTTAGAAGTACAAAGGACATATCGATACATGTTTGCATATACTATTTATTTGAAAAGGTAAATGGGAGAAAATACCCAGTTTGACTAATACACAAAAGGTAAAGTTACATATTTTAGCCAGAACTAGATGTAATAGCTGGCAGCTCTTGAGAAAAATATTAAATGTATACCTAAATACTCATTGTAGGAGAAGGAGCACAATAAAGAACCAGATTCAAGCGTGGGCAAAGAAGTGGATGACAAGGATGCACCACGGACTGAGGAAAACAAAGTACAGCAAAATGGGAACTGTCAGCCCAACGAAGAAAACCTCTCTGCCAAAACGGAAGCAGTATAGGACCGACAAACGCACCTACACACACGCTGGAATAGAATCCAAAGCTGTTAATTCTCTCAGCAAGATGTTAAAAGTGAAGAAATCCAGTAGAGCATAAAGATACGAGCTAACGGCTTTTCTAGTTGTTAGGAGACTTTGTGGCCATCTTGTTACTGAGTAAGAAAACAGGCATGGACATCATGACGATAACAGGTGTGACCCAAACTCCTCATCCTCTAAATCTGTGCGTTTCCATGGCGGCTGACACCGTTGTCACGTGGTTTGTTAGTGTTTGCCAAGAACCATTACAAATAAATGGGACGTTAAAGATCTAAATTTGTTATACTATCCATAAAGACTGGAGATAAGCTTTGGAGGCTCTTTTAAGAAATGCTAGAAACTGATTTTGTATTATTTTACTTTTTTTTTTAATTTCAATATATACAAATTGATAATGTGCTTGAAATCGGTGCAAATATGTACACACCCTTGTAAGTGCAGAGTTTGTAAGAAGTTTTAACATTTACTTCACAGGATTTATAGTGATTGTGTTAAATTCTCACTGTTGTGTTTTCTTTTGCTCACAGTTTAGGACAGTGGTTTTTCTTTAAAATAGTTTTACAGATTAAAGTTGCTTAAATAAGTGGATTACAAACCAACTGACAATGCATGCTACTGTTCTCTTTCAAAAGGAAGAACAACTGTGTTGAATACTAATGACATATTAGTATTCAGTGTTTAGAATCATTGGGTCTCCCCACATAGTAAGCATTTCTTTTTGAACTTTCTTGACATTTCCGAGCTTATTATGAACAATATTGCAGTGTGTGTTGTCAGCTGTAGGTGGTAAAGGTGCCATTTATAAAAAGAAAGCTGGGTTTTCAAAATGGGCTATGGGAGCACAAGCTGAAGCTTTAGTGCCTTCTACAACGTGGTATACTGTTTTCTAGAATTTTATATGAGCTAGTCATTCTCAATTCATATGGAATTTAGATGGGTATTTCATTCCCTCCCATAGAAAAGTGTGAAAGTGATATGTCAGAAGAGTTCTTCCTTACCTAATATGAGAGGGAAGTCTGTTTTAAGAATGACTTCAGCGCTTGAAACAACAGTGCAGTTGTGGGACCATCAGTTTTATACTGTGATAACTGAAAATGAAGCAGCATGTTCTCACTTTACTTAAAACAAGACCCTTTAGTTGTCTCCAGTGGATGGCCTTAATTATTACCTCTCAATCATCTTCTCATAAATGATGTGCTGAAATTGTGCTTAAAGGAGAGTACGTGAGGTTATTTGTTTTATGTGTGAAGTATGTTTACTTGAGCTTAAAATATAGGTCATCCTGCATTGTTAGGCACACTTTTTGCAGAAAGTATGCAGGTAGTAAAATGACAGCATTGCTAATGCTTCCCCCAACCACAGCTTATAGTTTCAGAACTCTTTTCATTGTTCCATTTCCAAAAGTTATACCTTTTAATTAGCATGTTATTAAAAAAAATCAAGTATAATTATTTTAATGCAGTCTAATACAATCAAATTACTCAGTTGCCTTACCTCATGGGGAAGAGTTACTTATAAATTTAAAGAGCTGAGTAACACATCAGTTACTTGGTTTCAACTTGAGTTTTCTTTTAATGTTAATACTATTGAAACTTAAGTATTTGGTGGAGAATGGAAGGAATTGCCCTTATTCCAAGTAATGAAGCCCGGTTTGATTATGAAGCTGCTTAACTACTCTTCATGTGTTCACAATTACTGTGTTTTTGTTTTTTTTCCTCTTTGTCACTATGTACATTAAAATTTTTGAAAATGCTTTACTATGTAAAGTATAGATGGTCATTTTAATCATTCAACCACATACGGTTGGCTGGTAAACAGCTTATTTTGATACAGGAATGCTTGGGTGCATATGGAAAGATTGTGAAGGAGTGTGTGTCTTGCATTAAAGCTTCTTATTTATGATATGTAAGTAGAATAGAACAAATGTTGTTTGAATCTTTGTTATTTTTAGTACCATTTCTCTAATAAAGCTAAGTATTTTAGAGGAAAATATTTGTTCATGCATTTCAAAACAGCATCTTAGGTTTATCCTGTTCTTGTTTTAGTTGGCATAGCTATGGAGATTGTTTTGGTATGGAGAGTGCATGTTTGTGTGGTGTCTATAGAGCAATCAGTTAAAGTTGAGTATTTTCTTGTGCTCTGTACTCTATTAAATGTTTGGTAAGTTGGTAATTAACATACGTAATTTGGTTTCTGATGCCAGTTATTTTTCTTGCTGATGATATTTATTCAGCTTTGAGATAACCATTCCAATCTTAAAAGACACTGATTTATAAAAATTGGGCTTGAGTAGGAATACCAGACAGAGAAGGCAATGGCACCCCACTCCAGTACTCTTGCCTGGACAATCCCATGGACGGAGGAGCCTGGTAGGCTGCAGTCCATGGGGTCGCAAAGAGTCGGACACGACTGAGCGACTTCGCTTTCACTTTTCACTTTCCTGCACTGGAGAAGGAAATGGCAACCCACTCCAGTGTCCTTGCCTGGAGAATCCCAGGGGCGGGGGAGCCTGGTGGGCTGCTGTCTGTGGGGTCGCACAGAGTCGGACACGACTGAAGCGACTTAGCAGCAGCAGCCGCAGGAATACCAGAGGCCCAGAGAACGTGAAGTCATTTTCTTAAACAGGCTTAGGGAAGTGAAACTTTCTAGGGTCTAGAGGTAAGGGAGGGAGGGTGGGGGCGGGGGGAGGAGAGAGAGAGTGTGTGTTTGTGTGTGTGTGTGAGAAAGATTTTCTCTTTGTTCACTTATAAGGGCTGATATGTTTTCATTTGTTTATTATTTTCTTTTAAGGTATTTCATTACTTTTTTAAAACCGTCTTTTTCATCCCAGGTAGATGTCAGGAAAACGTGAGGTAAGGCCAAGAAGACAGCCATTTTATACTTGATACCATCTGTAAATTATCTTTTTCAGCTTGATTATATAGCGAGTATATTCTGTTCCTTAAATTGTAGTTGCTGTTCATCATTCTAGACAAATTCTGTTGGTCCTTCTGTTTTTGTTCTTCAGCAGTGTACACTGTTAATAAAAGATGTTCTTTATAAGCTAGCCAGTTTCGTGTGAGGAAACAAGTATAAACTCTTAACTTTTGCAGCTGTCTCATTATTTTCTATGGAGTCTAATTAACACATAGTTAAAAATACATAAGTCAGCTTGTGCTCTTCTGTTTAGAATTATTTCCCAAGATATTCAGTATTTGCTACGTTGATCTTGAGAAGTATCAGAGACTTAAATTTTGACATGTGTGATTGAAAAGTAAACACTGGCATTTAGAATCAGTATTCTTTTTTTTGGTCAGGAAAATAATTTCTTTTGTGATATTAGTCATCCTCAGTATCCTCATTCATTCTTATACGTTATATGGGTTGCTATGGTTAAAACTTGAATCTGGAGGCAAATTTGGTCCCAACTGAAGATATCATTCAAATTTAAGGGGTATGATATGCAATAATAGGCTTTTAAAAGTTTAAACATTTGGAATAATTGTTGTTCAGTCACTAAGTCGAGTCTGACTGCAGCCCCATGGACTGCAGCACGCCAGGCTCCTCTGTCCTTCACTGTCTCCCGGAGTTGGCTCAGATTTGTGTGCGTTAAGTCAGTTATGCTGTCCAACCAGCTCATTCTCTGCCACCTCCTCCTCCTCTGCCTTCAGTCGTTCTCAGCATCAGGGTCGTTTAGTATGATTTGATTTAAATCCTACTTTAGTAATTGAATTAGCAGTTAAAATGAATTCTTTTTGAGTGTTGTATTGAATAACATTTCAATGAGATATTTCTTATATTTTTATTGAAAGGAGTATCTGGTTTTAATTGGGTCACTTATGAAGTAGAGTCGTTTCCACAAAGTAATTACATTCCTTCAGTGTTTTAAAGATTTAAAAGAATTTTTACTACATATATAACTTAGTATTTTCTCATGTTTATTCAGTAATAGTCATTTAAAATTGTTGATTTTTAAGTTTCAGAGGTTAGTGCTCTCAGAAGAGCTAAGTGATATTTCTGGAAGCAGGAGTCAAGTATAAATGTAATAAAATAATCTTTTAAAAATAAAATTCACTTCCCTACTTAATCTTGGATTTGTGGGTGAATTTGTTTTTCTTAAATACACTTTTATTGGTGATTCTGCCAAAGATTGGTACATAATTTTTAAAATAAAAGCTAAAGCTATTATTACTAGATGAGATTTAGAAACTAATAACTAGATTTCTTTCTATTTCATTTTAAGGTACTTCTATAGTTTGTAGCCAATCAATTTATTACAATTGTTAGTTTATATGTAATGCAACATTTCTTAACATACTGTTCTTAGATTTTTAGTGTGTTGTCTGATTTTTAAATTTACTTTGTAACATTTTAATTTTGAGACTTGCCAACTTTTATAAAACTTCACAAATTTTACCAGTAAGATTTCCTTTCTGAGAATTGGAATAGAATAATAGTTGCCTTCATTCTTGACTAAGTTCTATTTGCTAGGTAGATAATTTCTTAACTGTATCTGTAAGTTCAAATTCGTGAAATTCATGCTGAAAGAGTTGAAGAGATTGTTCTACCATTTAAGGTTACTGGTAGGCAAAACACTGTTGGGAAACAGTACAGAATTCTCTTAATTTCCACAGGAGGTTATATTTGGGTGTACTGTGTAGTTATATAGGTAGTTCAATTTAATAGTTAAATATTACTTTTCTCCATCTTAACTAGGTTTAATACAGTAGTGCTAATCTTTACGTAATGCTCTATGGATCATCAAGGGAAAGGTTTGAAATGTAAAACAAAGGTACTGCATAGGTGGTGTATGTTTATGTGAGTAGGACTGCTTCCAAATGGTACCAGTGAAGATTTATCAGAAGCTGCTGCTGTTGTGTTGCTCTATTTTTAATAAAATGAAAATCTTAAAGTCTCCACTGTTGAGTAGTAATTTCATCTAAGACATTTAATTACATATTTACAGCATACTTTTATAACTGAAAAGTTGTTAATAGCCTTTTTGATCATTGGGGATTCTTCATGTTAGGTGGCCATCTCAAGTCAAAGCTTTGCATCTCGAACATTTTGCAGTGTTCCAGTAAGTGACAGCGGCTCTTTGAATCTCCCTTTTGTTTTCAGAATCAACTTTCTTTTTTTTATTGGAGGATAATTTCTTTACAGTGTTGTGTTGGTTTCTGCCATATAACAATGGAAATCAGTCATATATATATGTATATGTATGTATCCCCTCCCTCATTAGCCTCCCTGCCCTCTCCCGTCCCACCCCCTAGGTCGTCAGTGAGTGCGAGGGTGGGCTCCCTGCCTTATAAAGCAGCTTCCCACTAGTGTTACACTTAATGGTATATATATGTCAGTGCTGCTTTCTCAATTCATCCTACTCTCTCCTTCCCCTGTTGGGTCCACAAGTATGCTTTCTATGTCTTCATCTCCATTTCTTCCCTGTAAATAGGTTAATTAGAACTATTTTTCTAGATTCCATATATGTGCCTTAATATACGATGTTTGTTTTTCTGATTTGTTGTTTAGTGGCCAAGTCGTGTCCGACTTTGTGACCCTATGGGCTGCAGCACGCTGGACTTCCCTGCCCCTCACCATCTCCAGGAGTTTGCTCAAGTTCCTGTCCATTGCATCAGTGATGCCATCCAACCATCTCATCCTCTGTCGCCCTCTTCTTCTGCCTTCAATCTTTCCCAGCATCAGGGTCTTTTCCAGTGAGTCGGCTCTTTGCTTCAGGTGGCCAGAGTATTGGAGCTTCAGCTTCAGTATCAGTCCCTCCAGTGAGTATTCAAGATTGATTTCCTTTAAGCCTGACTAGTTTGATCCCCTTGCTGTCCAAAGGAGTCTCAGGAGTCTTCTCCATCACCACAATTCAAAAGCGTCAGTTAATTCTTCGGTGCTCTTTGTGGTCCAGGTGTCACAACCGTATGTGACTACTGGAACGACCATAGCCTTGACCAAACGGACCTTTGTCAGCAAAGTGACGTCTTTGCTTTTGAACACACTGTCTAGGATTGTCATAACTTTCCTGCCAAGAAGCAGTCGTCTTCTGGTTGCATGGCTGCAGTCACCATCCGCAGTGATTTTAGAGCCCAGGAAGAGGAAATCTGTCACTGCTTTCACATTTCCTTCTATTTCCCATGAAGTGATGGGACCAGAAGCCATGATCTTAGTTTTTTTAATATTTAGTTTGCAGCTGGCTCTTTCACTTTCCTTCTTCACCCTCATCAAGAGGTTCTTTAGTTCCTCCTTGCTTTCTGCCATTAAAGTGATATCAGCTGCATATCCGAGGTGGTTGATATTTCTCCCAGAAATCTTGATTCCAGGTTGTAACTCATCCAACCTAGCATTTTGCATGATGTGCTCTGCATCTAAATTAAGTAAACAGAGTGACAATAAACAGCCTTGTCGAACTCCTTTCTCAATCCTGAACCAGTCAGTTGTTTTCTCTTCTAACTGTTGCTTCTTGACTAGCATATAGGTTTTTCAGGAGCTAGGCAAGATGGTCTGGTATTCCCATCTCTTTTAAGAGTTTTTCACAGCTTGTTATGATCCACACAGTCAAAGGATTTTAACAAAGTCAGTGAAACAGAGGTGGATGTTTTTCTGGAATTCCTTTCCTTTCTCTATGATCCAGTGAATGTTTGCAATTTGATCTCTGGTTTTTCTGCCTCTTCTAAACCCAGCTTGGACATCTGGAAGTTCTCAGTTCACATAATCCTGAAGCCTAGCATGTAGAATTTTGAGTATAACCTTACTGGCATGGGAAGTGAGTACAATTGTCTGGTGGTTTGAATGTTCTTTAATACTGGCCTTCTTGGGAATTGAGATGAGGATAGACCTTTTCCAGTTCTGTGGCCACTGCTGGGTTTTCCAAATTTTTTGACATACTGAGTACAGCACTTTGATGGCATCATCTTTTTAAGATTTTTAAATAGTTCTGCTGGAATTCCATTGCCTCCATTAGCTTTATTGACAGCAGTGCTTCCTAAGGGCTACTTGACTTTGCTCTCAGAATGTCTGGCTCTGGGTGAGTGGGTGAGTGACCATACCATTATGGTTATCTGGGTCATTAAGATCTTTTTTTGTACAGTTCTTCTGTGTATTCTTTCCATCTCTTCTTGATCTCTTCTGCTTCTGTTAGATCTTTACTGTTTTTGTCTTTTATTGTGCCCATCTTTGAATGAAATGTTCCTTTGATACTTCCAGTTTTCTTGAGATCTCTAGTCTTTCCCTTTCTGTTGTTTTCCTCTATTTGCATATATAACAGGCTCTGAGAGGTTCATCCACCTCACTACAACTGACTCAAATTCATTGCTTTTTTGTGGCTGAGGAATCAAACTACCGCACAATTGTACTCATCTCACATGCTAGTAAAGTAATGCGCAAAATTCTCCAAGCTAGGCTTCAGCAATACGTGAACCATGTACTTGCAGATGTTCAAGCTGGTTTTAGAAAAGGCAGAGGAACCCGAGATCAAATGGCCAACATCTGCTGGATCATGGAAAAAGCAAGAGAATTCCAGAAAACATCTATTTCTGCTTTATTGACTATGCCAAAGCCTTTGACTGTGTGGATCACAATAAACTGTGGAAAATTCTTCAAGAGATGGGAATACCAGACCACCTGACCTGCCTCTTGAGAAACCTATATGCAGGTCAGGAAGCAACAGTTAGAACTGGACATGGAACAACAGACTGGTTCCAAATAGGAAAAGGAGTACATCAAGGCTGTATATTGTTTCCCTGCTTATTTAACTTATATGCAGAGTACATCATGAGAAACGCTGGGCTGGAAGAAGCACAAGCTGGAATTGAGATTGCTAGGTGAAATATCAATAACCTCAGATATGCAGATGATACCACCCTTATGGCAGAAGGTGAACTAAAAAGCCTCTTGATGAAAGTAAAAGAGGAGAGTGAAAAAGTTGGCTTAAAGCTCAACATTCAGAAAACTAAGATCATGGCATCTGGTCCCATCACTTCATGACAAATAGATGGGGAAACAGTGGAAACAGTGTCAGACTTTATTTTTCTGGGCTCCAAAATCACTGCAGATGGTGATTGCAACCATGAAATTAAAAGATGCTTACTCCTTGGAAGGGAAGTTATGACCAACCTAGATAGCATATTCAAAAGCAGAGACATTACTTTGCCAACAAGGTCCATATAGTCAAGGCTATGGTTTTTCCACTGGTCATGTATGGATGTGAGAGTTGGACTGTGAAGAAAGCTGAGCGCCGAAGAATTGATGCTTTTGAAGTGTGGTGTTGGAGAAGACTCTTGAGAGTCCCTTGGACTGCAAGGAGGTCAGTCCTGGGTGTTCATTGGAATGACTGATGCTGAAGCTGAAACTAATACTTTGGCCACCTCATGTGAAGAGTTGACTCATTGGAAAAGACTGGTGTTGGGAGGGATTGGGGGCAGGAGGAGAAGGGGACGACAGAGGATGAGATGGCTGGATGGCATCACCAACTTGATGGACATGAGTTTGGGTGAACTCCAGGAGTTGGTGATGGACAGGGAGGCCTGACGTGCTGCGATTCATGGGGTCGCAAAGAGACACAACTGAGCGATTGAACGGAACTGAATATTCCATCGTATATATGTACCACATTGTCTTTATCCGTTCATCTACTGATGAACTAGTATTTGCACGATGAAAATTGCCACTAGTTGTCTTGTAACAGCAAGTGGAATGCCTTCTCCCATATGTCAGAAGTTTAACTCTCCATTTGGTGAATGAGCTGTGTACTTGGGATGGTCATATAAGTGAGACAGACTATTACGGGTTTCTCTTAAAATTAAATTGGCTATCAGATACGTAAATTTGCAACCCTATATGAGCTAGTGGTTTAAGTGGTTCAGAGGTGGTGAGGCTATACACACAGATTTCTCTGTGTAAGCCTTCTGTCCTTCTGTGGTTAAAGGTCATGACCTGCTTTGGTTTCCAAATGTTGAACTACATTTGTGAGGACAGGTTGGGGGTAAGAGAGGAGAGACCCTTGCCAGTAGTGAGTTTGAACTTTTCCAAGTGTGACCTTCACATGACTTGCTAGAGGAATGACACATGTCACCCTTAACTTTTTGACTTCCAGACAAAATGTCTCGTATTATTTTTATTATGAATGGTTTCTATACTTAAGGAGTATAATGAGAGTATATTTAGTTTTTATAATGCTGATTTTCTTACCTGTGGAAAAATAACCCTGAGATTCACTGACAAAAGAGTAAAATCTCCAGAAAGTATGCTCCTCTGTGGTACAGCATGATATCAGAGGTGGTGGATGCTAAATCGCTTCAGTCTTGTCTGACTCTGTAGCCCTGGAGAGGGTAGCCCACCAGACTCCTCTGTCCATGGCAAGAATACTGGGGTGGGTTGCCATGCCCCTCCTTCTCCAGGGGATCTTTTTGACCCAGGGATTGAACTTGCGGCTCCTGCATTTTTGGCAGATGCGTTACCACCGAGCCACTGGGTAACCCCCTTCAGAGGTGGTAAATGGAGTCAATTACATAGACATGACCTCTAGTACTGTATTTCTTTTTATTGAGCACCAGTCCATCCACCTTGTGATTAGCACATGACACAAAAGAACTTACTGATTCTTAGCTCCCAAATACTGGATGTCTTACCAGCACCATAAATTTATTCTGTTCCAAACAACACATTGCATTTCCGATATCAAGTCTGTGCCTCTGGTGTTCATTGGTTTCAGCCGAACTGACATCTTTTTAGTTCTGCATCGCCACAGTTCATTTCTGTCTTGACCTCACTGACAATCGTATTTGCTAAATCCACTCAATCCTGCTTTTCCTCTGAAATACTTTAAATGTGCCCTTGTCTCGGTTTTGATTCCTAGTTAACACAAAGAATCCACTCTAGCAGAAAGGTAATTATGTGTTAGAATTAAGTCCCTTCTCCTTTGGGCCTGTTTCTATAGCTTGCTAATTGGTTTTCAAACCTCAGGCCTCTTTCCAAATTCTTTTAAGCATAACTTGGCTACTGGATTACTAATTCCTTTAAACTGGTCTGTAATTTTATAAAAACTTTCTGATTTTAGTGTGTCTGTGTGTAATTCTGACTGAGTCATGCTGGCTTGATAGAATGAGTTGGATGTTGTTCCCTTTGGAGTTTTCTGAAGAAATTTGTGTCATGTTCACTCTTTCTTCCATAAATACTAGAATTCCTCAATAAAACCAACTTGAGCCTGGAATTTTCATGCTAAAATCCAACATTAAAATAAATTAGGGCTATTCATATTTAATCTTGAGTGAGCGTCAGTGCTGTGTGTCTCCTAAGGAATTTGTCCATTTTATCTAAGTTGTTGAATTTGTCAACATAAAGGTGTTCATGATGTTACCTTCTTATCTTAGTATATGTAAGATCTATAGTGACATCATATTTTCTCTTTTTCTCTGCCTTTTATTTCACTGATTTCTACTCATTATTTCTTCTGCTTATTCTGCTTATTTTGAGCTTAGTTTGCTCTTTTTTTTTTTTCCCCTAAACTGTGAGCTGGTATCACTGACCTGAGACCTTCGTTTTTTTTTAAGCCATTAAAAAAAATTGAAATATAGTTAATTTACAGTGTTGTGTTTCAGGTGTACAGCAAAATGATTCTTTATACATATAAACATATACACACACACACACATGTACTCCTTTTTAGATTCTTTTCCATTATAAGTTATTACAAGATATTCAGAGTCCCTCTTTTCTAGTAGAAGTAGCCTGATAGACTGTAGCCTGCCAGGCTCCTCTGTACATGCAGTTCTTCAGGCAAGAATACTGGAGTGGGTAACCATTCTCTTCTCCAGGGGATCTTCCCCACTCAGGGATCTTCCTGACTCAGGGATCAAACCTGGGTCTCCTGCATTGCAGGCAGATTCTTTACTGTCTGAACCACCAGAGAAGCCCCAGAAGTATTTTAGTACTATAAATTTTCCTCTAAGCATTGCTTTAGCTGCATTCCAACAAATTTTGATATGTTGTGTCTTCATTTTCATGTAAGATACTTCATAAATGGGGTTATCAACGAAGGAAACAATAAGATTAAAAGACAGCCTTCAGAATGGGAGAAAATAAATACAAAGCAACTGACAAAGGGTTAATCTCCAGAATATATAAGCAGTTCATACAACTCAACATCAGGAAAGCAAACAGCCCAATCAAAAAATGGGCAAAAGACCTAAGAACACATATCTCCAAAGAACATATACATCTGGCTAATAAACACATGGTAAGATGTTCAACATTGCTCATTCAGTTCAGTTCAGTTCAGTTCAGTTGCTCAGTCGTGTCCTACTCTTTGTGACCCCATGAATCACAGCATGCCAGGCCTCCCTGTCCATCACCAATTCCCGGAGTTCACTCAAACGCATGTCCGTTGAGTCGGTGATGCCATCCAGCCATCTCATCCTCTGTCGTCCCCTTCTCCTTCCCCAATCCCTCCCAGCATCAGGGTCTTTTCCAATGCGTCAACTCTGCATGAGGTGGCCAAAGTATTGGAGTTTCAGCTTTAGCATCAGTCCTTCCAGTGAGCACCCAGGATTGATTTCCTTTAGGATGAACTGGTTGGATCTTCTAGCAGTCCAAGGGACTCTCCAACACCACAGTTCAAAAGCATCAATTCTTCGGCGCTCAGCTTTCTTCACCATCCAACTCTTACATCCATACATGACCACTGGAAAAACCATAGCCTTGACTAGACGAACCTTTGTTGGCAAAGTAATATCTCCGCTTTTCAATATGCTATCTAGGTTGGTCCTAACTTCCAAGGAGTAAGCATCTTTTAATTTCATGGCTGCAGTCACCATCTGCAGTGGTTTTGGAGCCCCCCAAAATAAAGTCTGACACTGTTTCCACTGTTTCCCCATCTATCTGCCATGAAGTGATGGGACCAGATGCCATGATCTTAGTTTTCTGAATGTTGAGCTTTAAGCCAACTTTTTCACTCTCCTCTTTCACTTTCATCAAGAGGCTTTTTAGTTCCTCTTCATTTTCTGCCATAAGGGTGGTGTCATCTGCATATCTGAGGTTATCAATATTTCTCCCAGCTATCTTGATTCCAGCTTGTGCTTCTTCCAGCCCAGCATTTCTCATGATGTACTCTGCATAGAAGTTAAATAAGCAGGGTGACAATATACAGCCTTAACGTACTCCTTTTTCTATTTGGAACATTGCTCATTAGAGAAATACAAATCAGAACTATGATGAGGTACCACCTCACACCATTCAGAATGGCCATCATCAAAAAATCTACAAACAATAAATGCTGGAGAGGGTGTGGAGAAAAGGAAACCCTCTTGCACTATTGGTGGTAAATTGACAGCCACTATGGAGAACAGTATGGAGATTCCTAAAAAATCTAGGCCTAGAACTACATGCTTTTTTTTTATTATTTTGATAGGGATCCTAGCAAAGCTGAAATGTTCTCAAGGACCTGAGAATTAGTGCAAAGTTAAGTGGGCCTTAGGAATCATCACTACAAACAAGACTGGTAGAGGTGATGGAATTCCAGCTGAGTTATTTCAGATCCTAAAAGATGCTGTGAAAGTGCTGCACTCAGTAGGCCAGCAAATTTGGAAAACTCAGCAGTGGACACAGGACTGAAAAGGTCAGTTTTCATTCCAATCTCAAAGAAGGGCAATGCCGAAGAATGTTCAGACTACCACAAAAATGCACTCATCTCAGATGCTACCAATGTAATGCTCAAAATTCTCCAAGCAAGGCTTCAACAGTGCATGAGCAAAGAACTTCCACATGTTCAAGCCGGATTTAGAAAAGGCAGAAGAACCAGAGATCAAATTGCCAACATCTGTTGGATCATAGAAAAAGTAATTACAGAAAAACATCTATTTCTGCTTCATTGACTACACTAAAGCCTTTGTGTAGATCACAACAAACTGGAAAATTTTTAAAGAGATGGGAATACCAGATCACCTCACCTGCCTCCTGTGAAACGTGTATGCAGGTAAAAAACCAACAGTTAGAACTTGACATGGAGCAATGGAGCTTTTTATTGTTATTCTGTTTATTTAACTTACATACAGAGTAACATCATGCAAAATGCTGGGCTGGATGAAGCACAAGCTGGAATCGGGATTGCCGGGAGAAATACCAGTAACCTCAGATAGGCAGATAATATCATGCTAATAGCAGAACGTGAAGAGGAACTAAAGAGCCTCTTGATGGTGAAAGAGGAGAGTGAAAAAGCGGGCTTAAAACTCAGCATTCAAAAAAACTAAGATTGTGGCATCTGGTCCCATCACTTCATGACAAATAGATGGGGAAGCAATGGAAACAGTGACAGATTTTATTTTCTTGGACTCTAAAATCCCTGCAGGTGGTGACTGCAGCCATGAAATTAAGACGCTTGCTCCTTGGAAGAAAAACTATGACAAACCTAGACAGTGGATTAAAAAGCAGAGACATCACTTTGCTGACAAAGGTCCATCTAGTCAAAGCTAGGGTTTTTTCTGGTAGTCATGTATGGATGTGAGAGTTGGACTATAAGAAGGCTGAGTGCCAAAAAAGTGATGCTTTTGAACTGTGGTGTTGGAGGAGATGCTTTGAGAGTCCCTTGGACAGCAAGGGAATCAAACCAGTCAATCCTAAAGGAAATCAGTCCTGAATATTCATTGGAGGGACTGATGCTGGGGCTGAAGCTCCAATACTTTGGCCGCCTGATGTGAAGAGCCTCATTGGAAGAGACCCTGATGCTGGGAAATATTGAAGGCAGGAGGAGAAGGGGATGTCAGAGGACAAGATGGTTGGATGGCATCATTGACTCAATGGACATGAGCGTGAGCAAGCTCTGGAAGATGGTGAAGGACAGGGAAGCCTGACGTGCTGCAGTCCATGGTCTCACAAAGAGTTGGACACTACTGAGCGACTGGACAAAAACATGACCCAACAATCCCACTATTGAGCACATACCCTGAGAAAACTGTAATAGAAAGAGACACATGTACCCCAGTGTTCATTGCAGCTTTATTTACAATAGCTAGGACATGGAAGCAACCTTGATGTCCATCATGACAGATGATGGATAAGGAAGTTGTGGTATGTGTATAAACAATGGAGTATTAGCCATAAAAAACCACATTTGAATCAGTCCTAATGAGGTGGGTGAAATTAGAGCCTGTTATACAGAATGAAGTAAGTCAGAAAGAGAAAAATATATATTAATATATATGTATGCTGCTGCTGCTAAGTCACTTCAGTCGCGTCCGACTCTGTGTGACCCATAGACAGAAGCCCACCAGGCTCCCCCGTCCCTGGGATTCTCCAGGAAAGAACACTGGAGTGGGTTGCCATTTCCTTCTCCAATGCAGGAAAGTGAAAAGTGAAAGTGAAGTCGCTCAGTCATGTCCGACCCTCAGTGACCCCATGGACTTCAGCCCACCAGGCTCCTCCATCCATGGGATTTTCCAGGCAAGAGTACTGGAGTGGGGTGCCATTGCCTTCTCCGAATATATATGTATATATATATATTAACACATATATAGGCTTCCCTGGTGGCTTGGACAGTCAAGAATCTACCTGCAATGTGAGAGGCCTGGGTTCAATCCCTGGGGTGAGAAGGTCCTCTGGAGAAAGGAATGGCTACCCACTCCAGGATTCTTGCCTGGAGAATTCCATGGACAGAGGAGCCTGGCAGGCTATATAGTTCATGGGGTCGCAAAAAATCAGACACGACTGAATGACTAGCATGATGGTCATTAGAAAGATGGTACTGATGAAGCTATTTGCAGGGGAGCAGTGGAGACGCAGAGAACAGACTTGCGGACACAGTGCGTGGAGTGGGGCAAACACATTACCATGTGTAAACTAGATGGCTAGTGGAAACTTGTTTATGTCGCAGGGAGCCTAAATCAGGTGTTCTGTGACAGCCTAGAGGGGTGGGATGGGATGGGAGGTGGGAGGAAGGTTCAAGAGGGAGAGGACATACGTATACCTATGGCTGATTCATGTTGATGTGTGGCAGAGACCAACATAATATTGTAAGGCAATTATCCTCCAATTAAACACAAAAAATAGGGTTAATTTGCATATAGACCTTTCTATCATTATTAAATTACTCTTTATTCCTGGTAATATTCTTTGCTTTGAAATATTTTTCTTTTATTTATGTTAGTAATCTAGTTGAAATAAGCATGGTGTTATCTTTCCTCTTCCTTGCACTGTTATATTTAAAGAGTATACTTCTTATGGGCCTTGTATATTTTGGTCTTGCTTTTTTAAAATCCAGTGACAACTTCTGCTTTAGTTGGAGTGTTTAAACTAGTTACATTGAATGTGGTTATTGATGTCATTGGGTTTAAATCTGTCATCTTGCTGTTTATCCTCTATCTCCTTTATTTTTGTCCATGTTTTCCTCTTGATCTGCCTTCTTTCGAACTGAGTACTTATTCCATTACATTCATCTTTGTTGGCTTATTAGCTATGATTGCTTAATTTTTAAATGATTTTAGGGTTTACTGTATGTGCATATTTTCATTCATCACAGTGTATGTGTAAGTTTCACTTCACATATATCACTTCATGTTTAGTATAAAAGGGCTTCCCTGGTGGCTCAGTGGTAAAGAATCCATCTGCCAAGCAGGAAACGCGGGTTGGATTGATCCCTGGGTTGGGAAGATCCTCTGGAGAAGGAAATGGCACCCGACTCCGGTGTTCTTGCCTGGGAAATCCCATGGACATAGGTGCCTGGCAGGCTGTGGTTCATGGGGGTGCAAAAGATTTGGACACAACTTAGTGACTAAACAGTACAAAAGCCATAGTATAAAAACCTTGCTGTGATATTCTTTTATGTTCCCACTCTCAGGTTTGTGTTACTTATGTCATGCATTTTACTTAATACATGTATTAAAATCCCCACAAGATGGTGTAATTTTTTTTCCTTTAAACAATCAATTTAAAGGAGATTTTAAAGAAGAAGAAAAGCCTCTTCGGTTTCCCCACAGATTTACAATTCATGGTGCTCTTCATTCCTTTTTGTATATTCGTATTTCTGTTTGGTACTCTGTTCATTATGATGGAAGACATCCTTTAACGTTTCTCATAGTTCAGCTCTGTTAGTGATGGATTCTTTCACCTTTTGCACGCTGAATTTTATTTCAACTTAATATTTTAAAGGTATTTTTGCTGGATATAGAGTTCTACATTGGCTTATTTTTTACCCCAGTGCTTTAAAAATGTGACTTGTCTGTCCTTTGGTTTACTTTGTTTCCATAAAGATGTCTGCAGTCATTTTGATCATTGTTCCTCCACACAGAATGTAGAGGCCTCTCTTGTGGCCACTTTTAAGGTTTCCTCTTCATTCACTAGTGGTAATCAATTTGATTATGATGTGCTTTGGTGCTGTTTTCTTTTTGTTTTATGTGCTGTGTTTCCTTGAGCCTGTATGTTTCAAGTTTCTGTTAAATTTGGAAAATTGCAACCATTATTTCTTCAAATATGTTTTCTTTTTCTCTGACACTTTTCTAGTCTTGAATTACATTTATATTACCACCTGAAGTCCCACAGCTCACAGACTGATGCTCTGTTCATTTTTTTTTTTCAATTTTTTTCTTTGTTTCACTTTGGATGGTTCTGTTGCTAAATCTGAATTTGTTAATATTTTCCTCTGTAAAATCTAATCTGTTCATTTTATCCAGTATATCTTTTTAAAAGATCTAAGATATTATTTTTTGCAACTCTGAGTTCAATTTTAGTCATTTTTGTATCTTCCATGTCTCTATTTTACATATTAAAATGTAATTTTTATATATAATATAAATTAATAACTTGTGAATTGTACCTTTTTTGGTTCTGAATATTTTTGCATCCTATTGATTGATGTTTTTTAGTTTTGTTCTGAGATGCACTGAAGTTACTTGGGAACTGTTAGAAGGACCAGATTAGCCATTTAGGGCTTCCCTGGGGGTGCTAGTGGTAAAGAACCTGCCTGCTAACGCAAAAGACATGAGAGACGTGGGTTCGGCCCCTGAGTCAGGAAGATCCCCTGGAGGAGGGGCAACCCACTCCAGTAATCTTGCCTGGAGAATCCCATGGACAGAGCAGTCTAGTGGGCTACAGTCCATAGTGTCGCAAAGAGCTGGACGTGACCAAAGTGACTTAGCACATAGCACACAATGTTACCCTACTACAGAAGTGATACTCTTCTGAGTACTTGATGCTCTGTGAATTATGCTCCTCTCCAATCCCCACCCAGGCTCATGGGAATTCCAACAGTTTCTAGTCTGCTTAAGCTTTGGGGATTTTCCCCTTTGATCCTTTCTGGTGTCTTTTGTCCTGAGCCTTGGATAGTTTCTTCACATGTGTATGCTGACCGTTACTCAGCTGAAAACACAAGCATCCCGGTGTGCAGGTCTTCGGAGCTTTTCCTCTGCGCGGCTCGTTCACCAGTCCTCTGCTCTGTGACCCGTGGCTACCTTGCCCAAGTGCACCCCCAACATCTCAACTCAGGCCGCTGGGTTCTCCCTGGTTTCCCCTTCTTTTGCTTCAGCTTGTAAGCTAGGGGCAGTCATAGGGCTCACCTTATTCATTGATCAGAGATCACTTTTCTTCACTGTCTGATGTCCAATATCTGAAAATCACTGTTATGTACATTTTTTCCAGTGTTTCAAGTGAGATGGTAAACATCACCTCTCTCTTTAACCTTCCTCCCACCTCCCACCCCTTCCCACCCCTCTAGCTTGTTACATAACAATTTAAACATTTTAACTGAATCACAACTAGCAACTTAGATTGTTGTCATGTGTAGAGTAGAGTATTATAAGGGCAACTAGAATTTGGGAATTATTTAGCTGGTCTGTGGCTCCTTGGGTCTACAGGAATGCAGGCTGTTCATCAGTTCTTAAGAACAGTGATGATAAACAGTAATGAATTAGTAATAAAAAGCGAGTATACTCTTTAGCTGCTTTCTCTGAAATAAGGAAGGTATCTGCAGCCATTCAAAGAAAGTATGAAACCCAGGGAGGTGGGAGCCCGGCAGCCTTGAGCCTCCTGAGGGCCTTCGTTGGGGTTAAGAACAGGTGCTGTCTCCAGGTGAGGTCACCTCACGGCTGTCCTGCACTAGGGCGTCCTTGTGCAATGAACAGACTGCACAGTTGTCTGTGCGGCACCAGTGGCAGGAGGTGGCTTCAGCAATTCCCTGACTCCAGCCCTGGCCTCTGGCTGGCCTGTCTGGCTGGTAGAGGGACGGAGAGATGAGTGAGACATTTATTGGCTTAAAAAAGGATGGAAGGCTCACCATGAAATCCTGAGCCCGTATAAACATGTTGCAGGGGAATAAGAGTAGTTCTTCCCTTCCTACCCTTTAACAGATGAGGACTCACAGGGTTCAAAGGTGAGGTAAGTAGCCCTAGATCTCAGCACTACGAAGGAGCAGAGTCAGAAGAAGGCTTGAACGCCGTGATTCCAGGCTGTGTTCCTTTCATGACCCACTCCCTGGCCAGGAGCAATTTTCTTTCAATATTTAACTGCCATTTTTATAAATTAAAATTTGAATAGTTTTTTTCCCTTAAAGTGCTGCTTACAACTCATCTTGAAAATACAGATAAAAAGATGACTTCTATTATTCAATAATTACAAGACTTCCAAGCATCATCATTTATAGCACTTGAAAAATACAATTTTAATTTCCATGGAATCATGGCTTCTGGCAGTAATAATTTCATTAATCTTGATGAACCAACCGAGACATCCGCAGTAATGTAATTTGTGTTCAAAGATGTCCTAAAAGGCTGATGTAACTTCATTATCAGTACATGACTTTAAAAAGTATTTTATCTAGGAAAACAAACAATGAGCACATCTTCCAACATTAATATGATTTTCTTTTCTTCCAGGTCAGATGGCAAAAGTTTAATGAGCAATTTAATTGGTTGATGAATCAAATCTGTCTCATCTTTGGCTCCAAGCGCTGGGGTAACACTGATTCAGATGAACTATTAGAGTTTTCGTTAGGGTATTTTGCCTTCAAGGAATAAAACCTACCTGAGAACTCATCTCCGGGTCCTCCAAATCGTGTATTGTACCTAACTTCACTGTCATTAATTACTTATCATAAAATCCACCAACTTTAGAGCTAAATTTCATTTTAGAAATTATTTATTATCATCTTCTCATGTTACTCAAGTGGCAGATAACAGGATTACTATATGTATCAAAATACCACAAACTGGGTGACTTAAAACAATAGAAACTCATATTCTCATGAGAACATCAGTTATATTGGATCAAGGCCCCTTCTTACTCCAGTATGACCTCATCTTAACTAATTACATCTGCAATGACCCTAATTCTAACTGAGGTCGTGTTCACAGGTACCAGGGGTTAAGATTCAGATATATCTTTTTGAGGACACAGTTCTCACGCTACGACTATGAATACCGAAACACTTCAGACAGTCATTCATTACCCCACCATTTGGGAGGGCTCTTTGAGTTTGGTGAAAGTGGAGTTCAGGGAATCAGCATTTACGCAGACCATTCTTGTCCTCTCAAAGGTTATAGTCTCATGGAAAAACTGATGATAAGCAAGTCAACTGGTAAGTATTCATTAGGAAAAATGACTATGTGTAGAACGTGGTTTACAAAGTGTGGTCAGAGGAGGCCTTTCTGAGGATGTGTTATTTATAGAGATTTGAAGGATGACAGTGAGCCAGGCATGGGAAAGATAAGGAGAAGAATGTTCCAGATGGAGGGAACAGCAAATATCCCGAGGTGTGAAAGATCTCAACACTTAAGGGAAGAAGAGGGGAAAGTGATGAAAGATGAGATCAAAGAGGTGCAGGGGCCCTGACCTGATGGGGAGTAAGTGGCTTGCAAACATGTTTGACTGCAACCCCACAGCTAAGGAAAACCGCTTCAGAGATGCATGTATACACACCTGCATGGTGAAAACAAGGGAGTGGACAGTGGTTAGGTTTCAGTTACCGTCTGGAGGCACCCTCTCAGGGTGCTTGCCTGGTGTTTTGGCTCCAGCAGTCGGGTTGAAGGTTGTGCCAGAAAGTGCAATGGTGAAGACTGAGGTGGGAAATGGATTCTGCTGGAGAAGGAGGGGCTGACAATAAACAGGTCGCTGTTTGACATTTTCCATTTCAGACACCTGCAAGTCATAAGTGGATGTGTCTCCAAAGCTCAGAGACAAGCTCTGGGCCGACAGTATGAATTTGGAAGTTGATGACTATAGATAGATGGAATGTCCAACCATGGAAATAGATGAGATTGAAGAAAAGGACTGGAGGGACTCTTAAGTAAATGAAAGCAAACCATGCTGTCATTTGTGTGTGTTAGTTACTATTTTTCTGTGCATAGCACAGATGTGCTGGTGAAACGATTTGTCCTACATGCGTCACTTGAGCAAGACAGCGACTCTTTCTGAGCTTCTATTTCCACATCAGCAAAATAGGCACAATAGGGGTTTAGTAAGTGTCAGTTTCCTATTCTTTTTTTTCAGGGCATGTGCTTCAGGGCTGGGACCTTGGGGAAGAGGAGAGAGAACAAAAGAAAAAAGACGTTTTAGGACTACCTGAACTTATTTAGTGCTTTGCTGAAAGCCATAAAAAATTAAATTGTATAGGTATTTAATTTCATACCTGTTTAACTCCCCTGTCGAGGGAATGTGTGTTTGCTTCAAGTACCTGATGGAGCCATACGATTTTTGCATGTTTATTTAAAAGGCACCAGTAATAAAATAGATCACAGTCATTGTTCTGTTTGGCAGGTCTCCACTGAGTTCATATCAGAGAGGGAAGTGCATATAGTAACTGAGTCCTTGCTCAGGTAGAAAACAAAACTCTGGTGCACTGAGCCAGAAGCGGAACTGTGGTTGAAGTGGAAGGAGGTGGGAACCTGATATTTTAACACCCTTCCCTGGTGATTCTTATGTAATTAGACTTTGAGAAGCATTTCTGTATGCTGGAAAGAGAGTTGTTCCTATTAGATCACTAACACAAGAACGTTTTCAATCCCCTGTTATCACCAAGTGAGTCAGGTGTGTGGAGCATGTTCTACGTGAAGAAAATCTTATGAGGAGATGGGCTGCTTCTGCTCTTTCAACTCTGAGTTCTCTTTCAACCATGGGTTTCTAAAATGTTTTGGATCATGAGAAATTGGTACAAATACATCTCAGGGTATGGTAAAATATAGAAATAAAACATAGGAATAACAAATCACAATTTCAACCTAAAAACAGAGCTTCTTTAAGATAAGTCTTTTCACAAAGTAATTTTTTGAAATGTGTGAATTACCCATGAAGGTTTTTGTTTTGTAAAGGCAGAAGTGTGTATGTGTATGTGTGTATGTGTTTGTCTAAGGTTTTTCTAGAAGACAGGAAGTCCTGCCTCCGTGTGAGTCACTGACATGGCCCGTAGGCTCCCCACCACCTCTTCAGAGTGGTGCCCTGCAGAGGCAGTGGCGGAACGTGTTGAGGACTGCATGACCCTAGGGCGTGCCCCTCACAGGCCAGTCCGTGTGGATGTGACAGTTTTCTGGCAGAGGTCAGGAAAGGGCTTGAGCAAGGGGTGCCACATTCTGGACCTCATGAAGGCTCTGTAGGGCTGGCAGCGGTGCTGCTCCACGGGCCTCTGCCCCCAGAGTCAGAGCCAATGCCTCCCAAGGGTAACCTTGGTCTTGGTGAAGCAGGAACTCATGGAAACGTCTGCATTGGGTTTGGCAAGCTCTCTGGGGGGACTTGGCTCAAATCCCCAGCCTGTTTGTACCCCCTGCTTTCCTATGGCCTCCATGAACCTCTGACCTTCTCCTCAAGTTGCCTGTAATCAGCTTCTCGGCCTAAGTGTGCTGCCTTGGTATTGGCCCCACACTAGCCGGTTCACTAGCCTTGTCCTGTCCCCATTTTAAGAAAGTCCAGTTACACTCATGATTTTGTGACTTTAGAAGTGTTATTGAAGGTCTAAGCAGTGGGAATTCTCTGGTGGTCCAGTGGTTAGGACTCCATGCTTTCACTGCCAGGGCCCGGGTTCAAACCCTGGTTGGGAAACTAAGATTCTGCAAACCACATGGCACGGCCAAAAAAAAAAAAAAAAAAGTGTCTAAGGTGTTACAGTGCCACACTGGTGTGCGTGCTAAGTCGCTTAGTCATGTCCGACTCTTTGCGACCCCATGGACTGTAGCCCGCCAGGCTCCTCTGTCCATGGGGATTCTGCAGGCAAGAATACTGGAGTGGGTTGCCATGCCCTCCTGCAGGGGATCTTCCCCACCCAGGGATCGAACCCATGCCCCCTGAGTTTCCTACATTGGCAGGCAGGTGCTCTACCACTAGCGCCACCTGGGAAACCCAGCATCATTCTAGTGCCATAACCACTTGGTACCACACTCGTTTTCCCTCCTCTCTGGCTCCACTGTAGCCCAGCAGGCCGCCATCCTGAACTTGTTCGCTTCTTTGACTGCAGTGTGTAGACCACTACTCTACCCCACAAGTGGGCTTCCCTGGTGGCTCGGACGGTAAAGAATCTGCCTGCAGTGCGGGAGACCCAGGTTTGATCCCTGGATCAGGAAGATCCCTGGGGAAGGAAATGGCAACCCACTCCAGTATTCTTGCCTGGAAATTCCCATGGACGGATGAACCTGGCAGGCTACAGGCCATGGGGTCGCAAATAGACACGACTGAGCGACTTCACTTTCTTTTCTTTTCTACCCTACAAGTACACTTCGGTTAGGCCTACCTTACTTAGTCAACCTTGAAGCTCTGGTGAATAAAAATACTTAAAAAACAAATATGTGTATTTTAAATTGTGATTTCATTACTTCCTTTTCAATGTGTGTTTTAGAATTCAAAGGTGACAAAAGAATACAGATTTCCTCAGAAGCAAGCAGCGTAATGCGTTTCTTATGTATCCTTCCAGAGACATTTTATTTACATGCAAGTAAATTAATTTACATTCATTTTCTCTTCTTTGAATACCGTTAGTAGATTCCCATATGCAGAGCTCTGAACTTTGCATTTTTCACTTAACATTGGAGTAAAACATTTCTCCATCCCATTTCTGTCATGGACTGAAGGTGAAGGAATGGTTTCTCATCTAGAGAAACATCATTCAAGCTGCAGAGTAGACAGTGGGAGTGGCTGGGAGAGTGGGGCTGTGCCCTCAGTCAGGAGAGGTGCAAGGATTCTAAAATCCAAGAAGACTGACTTGGTTTTCAGAAAGTTCCAAGGAGATGGTAGGGCTTGGCTGGGTGTGGTCTTAAAGGAACCGGGGAGAGATAAGCCTTCTATTGTCTTCCTCCTGGCCCCTAGGTAATGGAGACCAGGTGGAAGGTAAGATCTTTGATTTTCCGAAGGAGAAGACCAGCCACTTTTCAGAGATTCAGATTCAGGCACTCTCTGGTGAGCTGTGGGATGGGGGAACTTAACATATTTTAGAACTTCAGATTCGTTTCTGAGGTTGAAAAATAAAGGTGGGTGGAGAGATGGGATATTTCAGGGATAAGTGGCTAGTGTAAAGTGGGGCAGCATGAGATGCTTTCTGAGATTTTCTGCTTCTGAGGTTCTCTAGCTAAAAGTAGCTCCTAAAAATCCAACTTGCAGGCCTGGGATGACTGGGCAGCTGGTCCCACCTAAGACCTCTTCACAAGACATGGAGCTGGTGAGGTCAAAACCACAGGGATTATTGCTAAAGTAAAAAGATCCTTTCATGCTATATAGCTCTGAAACTCAGCCTGCCTTCTGTCTGTGTGTGTATGTGTGTGTCTGTGTGTGTGTGTGTGTCCGTGTGCTGAAGGGCTTTTCTAAGGTAAAGCGCAGTTCATGAGCTGAGACTGTGCTGAGCCGTGCAAATTGGTTTCAGCTGACGGCCCATGTTAGTGGAGGCTGCACTCCTGCTATCAGTCTTGTTATTTTTTTTTTTTTTTAATTTTCTCTCTGAATTCCTTTCTTGAGCTTGGGGCCTCAAAAATAACCAGCTCTTAAAATGACTCAGTGTGCTCTCAGGCTCCGTGCATCCAGCCTCCCCTAGTTCGTGTTCTAAGCAGAGTTTTCAGATCCAGAGGCACAGAGCAGGCAGAGGGAGCCTCAGCTCGGGAAGGAGGGTGAGCAGGGGGAGGGGAGAGGGGAGAGGTGATCAGAGTCCTGGGGAGTGCTCACGCATCCTGCTTGGGCCTGCGAGCTCAGTAGCTCGTTGAGTCTGACTCCTTGCAACCCCATGGACTGCAGCCAGCTGGGCTCCTCTGTCCATGAAATTTTCCAGGCAAGAATTCTGGAGTAGGTTGCATTTCCTTTTCCAGGAGATCTTTCTGACTCAGGGATGGACCCTGTGTTTCTTGCCTCTCCTGCATTGCAGGTGGATTCTTTACCACCAAGCCATCTGGGAAGACCCATGTATCATGGCTGTGTCCTAAAGTGCTCTTGAGTAACCTTCAGCTTGTCCTTGAGTCTGAAATTGCTGAGCAAAGGCCCATTGGCGATGGACGCCTCCCTTGCTCTGGACGGTGGCCCTGGTGCCTGTAGGAACCCACCAGGCTCTTAGGGGGCCCTGGCCTTGCCGGAGGATTTGTCTTCCCCAAGATCTTTGCCTCCAGAGCAGAAGCAGAGTCAGAGCATATGCTGACCGAGTCCCATGAAGGCATAGGTGACCACAGGACTTGAGGGCCGCATCCGGATCAATGGTGAGGGTTTGGGGCTGGGAGCAAGTAGGGATGGGAAGCAGGGAATTTGTTGATATGGGAGCCATCCTGGCAGAGATGTCTGCGTGGGTCTTCAGAGGCGACTGACTTGCTCCCTGAGACAGGAGGAGGGTGGTGGCCAAACGCCTCCTGGCAGAGTGCTGGGCTGGGAGCTCATGGACCAGGTATGTTAGCATGGGTTTACTCAGTGAGGTGGGAGGACCTACCGCCTGGCTGTGCACCGGCGCGAACCAGGCACCTCGCTTCACCCAGGCCCAGGGAGCACTGGCCAGCAGGGGACGGGCGTTTTCGAGAAGCTGTGGTTGATCGGATGATGTGCTGCCACCATCGGGATGATAGAATCACTGGATGGATGGCGGCCACAAAGCGGAGATAGCTAACTGAACAGAAGGGGGAGGCGTCAGTGCTGGTTTATAACGACAGAACTTTAGACTGACCTTAAGAAAGCTCTCCTCCCCCTCCAGCCCACCGTCCAGGGGCAGCTCAGACCAGTAGCCCCGACCCAGTACCGCCAGTGCCCTTGCTCTGCTTGTGACAGTTCCTCACCAATGTGAGAAGCTTCTCGGTCCTGAGGGCAGTGGTTCAGGCCTCCAGCAGGTCTTGTTCAGGTCATTCCAGGAGCCTCCCATCAGTCCCCTCCCACTAACCTTGGCCTATGGTGAACTTCTGAACTCAAAGTTGCTCTTGCTACTTCCTGGCATCAAATCTTTCAGTCGCCTCCTATTGCCCTCTGGGCAAACCTGGGGCGTGGCATACAAGCAGGGGTGGGCTGGGGTGGCGGTGGGGAGGCAGGGGCACATTGAGCAGCCATTGCACTGGGCCAGCAGACAGCCCCTTCCCCACCCCCACCCCCCACTGCTACTGGCCTCATAGTTCCATCTTATGTCTCTTTCTTCTCTGCCTTATTGGTCTGACCAATACTCTGACCAAAGCTCTTCTTTCAAGTCTCAGCTGAGCAACATCTTAGTGAAATGTTTTTGAGGCCCCAGGGAGAACTAGCTACTTCCCTGTTCTGCACTCCCCTCCAGCTTATCTCCCTACCCTACTGAACTTGCCGTGCCCCAAGCCACCAGATTTACAATTCCTTCCCTTTGTCATATATATTTCTGCAATGCATATGCAGTGTATATTTTCATTACAAATTAGCCTCCAGAACCCCCATCTGTTGCATTGGGAAAAGCTCATTCCACGTCCCACCCTTTCCCCAATATTAAGTCTTGTGAGTCTGATGGGGTCACAGGCTTGCAAAGAAACCACTGAACCCTGGTTGTTTTACTGGGGCTCCTATTCCCTTTTGCTGCTGTTGGTTCTGGGGTAAAGAGGTGAGACCTGCTCCCTCCCAGTGCTCTGCTCTTCCCTGTTCGTCCATGACAAGGACCTGTCCTCTGTACCTCCACCAGTAGACTCAGAGCTGAACCCTTATAGCTGGATGGACCTGCCCCCGAACGCTGCAGTTCACCCTATGCACTGGCTCTAGACTCCCCCTTCTAACTAACTCACATCTCTGATTATGCCTTTCACCTTAAAAGCATCCGCTGTCCCTGCCACTGTCTAAAAAATACAGTCCCAACCTGGTTCTCTTTGTGGCCCTGTGGTGGATTGTGTTAACTGGGCATTGTATATCCTGCTTTCCCATCCCCTTTCTCATGATTTTGCATCCTAGTCTATGGCAAGAAGGTGGGCATATGAACCAGGCCTGGCCAACCATCGCACCCCATTCGCCAGGGCCCAGTGATTGGCTCAGTAAGAGGCAGGTGCTTAGACAGGGCCATAGATTGACCTGCTGATCATTGTTTTCCATGACTACCTGGAGGAAGTGGGCCTGCAGAGGGAGTGAGTGAGGCCAATACCCACTTGTGAGCAGCAGAGGGAAGG
This sequence comes from Bos indicus x Bos taurus, assembly GCF_003369695.1. NCBI lineage: Eukaryota > Metazoa > Chordata > Mammalia > Artiodactyla > Bovidae > Bos > Bos indicus x Bos taurus. The sequence goes on along the minus strand of NC_040095.1, from coordinate 13,267,016 downwards.
GGAGAGAGAGAAATGGAGGACATTTTTTAGTGCTTGGATCCAGTCATGCCTGAGGCAGTCACCATCTCTAGATGTGACAGCTATGACAATCAATTAATTCCCTTTTGTTTTTTTGACTCAGCTAATTTGAACTGGGTTTCAATTACTTCCATTGGAAGAACCCTTCTAATATAGGCCCCATCCATCTTTCCAACCTCTGTTCTTTTTTCCTCCTTTGAAAATATATTCTGTGCTCCAGGCAAACTCTGCTCCTCACTAGCTGGCCCTCTCTCCTGCCCTTGCCTTTTCAGCTTGGAATACCGTCCTCTCCAGTCTCATTTCTACAAGTCCAAATTCCACTTCTCCCCAGTGCTCAAGATAATGGGCTTCCTCTATAAAAAGTTCCCTCTGAGGGACTTCCCCGGTGGTCCAGTCATTAAGACTTCACTTTCCAATATAGGGGTATGGGTTCGATCCCTGTTTGGGGAGCTAAGATCCCGTATGTCTTGTGGTTAAAACACCAAAACATAAAACAGAAGCAATATTGTAACAAATTCAATAAAGACTTTTAAAATGGTCCCTCTGCAAATTTCCCTCATATATTATCTTAGTCTACATGGACTGCTATAACAAAATGCTACAGACTGGATAGCTTATTAACAACAGACATTTATTGCTCAGTCCTGGAGTTCGGGAAGTCCAACGTCAAGGTGCCAGCATAGTTGGATGAGAGCCTTTTCCCTGGTTCACAATTGGTGCCATTTCACTGTGTCCTCACATGGTGTAAAGGGTGAGGTAGCTCTCTGGGGCCTCTTTTATAAGGGCACTAATCCCATTCAGGAGCACTCCACCCTCATGACTTAAGCAACCCCCAAAGGCCCTGCTTCCTAATACCATCATCTTGGGAAGGGGTAGGATTTCAATATATGAATTTTGGAGGGACACATGAAGACTGTGGCAGACATTACAAGTGAATGGTTAGATGCTGTTTCTCTCCCTGCACACTGCAGCTCAGTCCCAAACGGTGTAAGGTAACAAGCAGTTTGTAGTGCTCAGGGGGGAGCTGTGGCCTTTCAGGAGGCTGCCCACACAGCCCCGAGTCAAGACAAGCATCACTTCATTTATCATAGAAATTGATTTTTCTCCAGCATGTATTACTAAGATCTATCCATCTTACTTTGAACTTGGAATGTGCTGCAGCACAAAAATCACAATAAGCATTCAGCACCAAGGTCAGTCGAAGGTATTGATGCTCAGAAACATAAATTGTTTCATTCTGATCTCAGCGAGGATCAAGAATGGCTCTGCAGTTTGCAAGAAACTCCCTCCAACTATCTCAGCCTTGTCTTGCATGTTATTTGGGAGGAGGCTGAAGAGCCGTAGTGGAAATCTACCAGTTCACTGACCTTTCATTGGCCTGTCCTTCTTCGGGATTTAATGGGTTGAACTCAATTTCAAACCAAACCAAACCAGCCCAGTTTTATCAGCTGTAGAATTGGAGGATGAAAGCAGGAGCACATTACTAAGGTCATTCCAGCTTGGAGTCTGTGAACCCAGGATGCTCCAGGATTGATATGACTTAGCAAAACCTGGTAAGTGTAACCACTGTAGATAAAACCGGTGTGAAAATCACAGCGACACATTGACGCTGTTTCCTCTTTTGTCAAGTAGGGGAAGATATTGTCTACCTCACAGGATTTGGGGTAAAACTTAGACATAATACTTGTATAGTACTTAGGGCTATAACTGGTAGACAGGAGGTACATAATAGATGGTTGTGGCTGTTATTATTAGCATTACAAGTTATCATTTATTATAAGAACCCTCAGGTAGTTATTCTTCCCTGGTAGCTCAGCTGATAAAGAATCTGCCTGCAATGCGGGAGACCTGGGTTTGATCCCTGGGTTGAGAAGATCCACTGGAGAAGGCAATGGCTGCCCACTCCAGTATTCTGGACTGGAGAATTCCATGGACTGTATAGTTCATGGGGTCGCAAAGAGTCAGACACGACTGAGCAACTTCCACTTCACTTCACTTCAACTAGTTATAAACCATATGCTAAGGGGGTGCCATAGAACAGCGGTCCCCAACCACTTTGGCACCAGGGACTGGTTTTGTGGAAGACAATTTTTCCATAGCCTGAGGTCAGGGGAGGGTTTAGGGATGATTCAAGTACATAACGTTTATTGAGCACTTTATTTCTATTATTAGTACATTGTGATAGATAATGAAATAATTGTACAACTAACCACAGTGCAGAATCAGATCATCAGGCATTAGATTCTTATAAGGAACATGCACCCTAGATCTCTCGCATGTGCAGTTCACAGTGGGGCTTGTGCTCCTATGAGAATCTAAGCCTGCTGCTAATCTGATGGGACGGGAGTGATGGGGAGCAGCTGTAAATGCAGATGAAGCTTCTCTTGCTCACCCTGACTCACCTCCTGCCATGAGGCACAGTTCCTGACTGGCCACAGACGAGTACCAGTATGTGGCCTGGGCACTGTGGACCCCTGTCTTAGAGGGGAGTGAGAAAGAATTCATGAAGGCCGCATGTATCTAGAAGGAAGCAAGGATGGGTAAAGTTGGGTGTGGTAGGCGAAAGTGGGGACAGATCTTTTCACAGGACATGCTGTGTCTGGAGAGCATTCTCCCTGCTCCCTGTTCACCCCAGAGCACGAATGTCTTTCCCATTAACCAAGTTCTTATTCTAGCACCAGCAGCACAGAGGTCCCTTCAGCCTCTCCGTTTATGGTTTAGTTTATGCTTTAGTGACCTCGCAACGTCTGCACACCACGAGAGCCTCTCAGACAGTGCTGTTGTTTTTATTTTCAATTGCCATGCGTGTTTTCAAGAACACAGAGGGGAATAATACGCTAGGATATTTACCAGGTGTTTGCCATTCTGTCTCTCTTCCTTGGTTCCTGAAGATCCACGTTTCCTTCTCAAGGTATTTCTCTGCTGCCTGAGGAACACCCTTTAGCACTTCTTTAGAGCAGGCCTAAATGAATTCCCGTCGTTTTTCTTCATCTGAGAATGTCTTTCATCTCGAGGGACATTATCCTGAATGTAGAATTCTCATAATTCTTTTCCTCCCAGCCTGTCAGGTACTGGACTCGAACCCAAATCGCCTGCATTGGCAGGCAGATTCTCTACCCCTGAGCCACCAGGGAAGCCTGAATTAGTGCCTGGATTTATTCTTTGTGTGCCTTTTATTGGTCTATCTTTATGTTCACTTACTACTGTTATCTCCATACTACCATTCAGCTGCTTCAATGAGGTTATTATTATTTTTATTTTTTGGTTTGAAATTTCCCACTTGGCTCTGCTTCCTGTCTTATATTCTTGTATTCTATCTTATATCCTTTGCTAATACTTTCTAACTTTCTGTTCAGTTCATGAATGTTCACCCTTACTTGGTGGAGAAAGTTTATAATAGCTGCTTTGAAGTCTATTTTTATAATTGAGGTATAGTTGATGTATAATATTATATGTTTCCAATGTAGAACATAGTGATTCACAATTTTAAAGGTTATATTCCATTTATAGTTATTATAGAATATTGGCTATATTTCCCTGTGCTGTACACTATATACTTGTAGCTTATTTATTTTACACACGCTTGTTGGTGCCTCCTAGTTCCCTCTTCATCCCAGTCTTCCCTCTTCCCCCTTCCCCCTCCCCACTGGTAACCACTAGTTTGTTCTCTGTAAGTCTGTTTCTTTTTTTGTTATATTCACTAATTTGTCTTATTTTTTTCAGATTCCACATCCAAGCAATATCATACAATATTTGTCTTTCTCTGTCTGACTTATTTCACTCAGCCTAATATACCCTACAAATGGACTGAGGAGCTGGTGGGCTGCAGTCCATGGGGTCACACAGAGTCGGACACAACTGAAGCGACTTGGCAGCAGCAGCAATACCCTACAAGTCTATCCAAGTTGCTGTAAATGGCAAAATTTCATTTTTAAAACAATGGCTGAGAAGTGTTCCATTATATATGTACCGCATCTTTTTTGTCCCTTCATCTGTTGATGGACACTTAGGTCGTTTCGGTATTTTGGCAATTGTGAATAATGCTGCTATGAACATCAGAATTCAACTGCTGCCATGAAGTCTTCATCAGATAATTCCAACATCTATGTCATCTCTGTGAACATCTGTTCCTTATCTTTTCCTGTGGAAGCTGAGAGTTTCCTAGTTGTTCATCTTCCAAGTGATTTTGGGCTGTATGTTAGACATTTTGACTTTTATGTAATGTGACTTCGGGCGTTGTCTAAGTTCTATGGAGTATGTTGGTACTTTTACTTATTATTTATATGATTATTATTTTTTGGTACTTTCTTTTAGAAGAGAATTGGTCCACTTGGGTTCAGGTCACAAGTTCTTCACCAGCATTTCGTGGGCTCTGGTTTCAGTGCCAGTTCTTTTTCAAAGCTTCACAGTGCCATTCAGACCTGCCCCCTGTGTGCCACCTGCTGACACTTGGGAGGTGGTTTATCTCGTAGCTGAACTCTGAGCTCTTATGCTGGTTAGGATTACGTCTGTTCATGTGTAGCTTGGCAGTGAGCCCAGGGGTTTATCAACAACTTTATGGGACTGGTTTTCCAAGTTGCTTTCTCTCCGTGATTTCTTTATCTGTTCAGGGCCCTGGGGACTCTTCTTTTCGGTACTTACCCCAGAAAGCTGTGACTTTATTTCCCCTGCTCTGCTCTGCTCCCCACATCTGTGTTTGCTTCAGGACCAAGTACTGGGAGGACGCAGAGAGAAAAAAGCAATGAGTTTTGCCTCTTTCTTTTGGGAATGCAGCTCCTCTGATCAGAGAAGAAAGTTCCCCTCCCTTAGTGTTTCAGGCATTGTGGGCCCTTACTGTCGCTACCAGAGACCTGTTTACTGCCCCTGGAGTCAGAGCTGGAGGGTTGCTCCCAGAGCTTTCTGTCTGCATGGAAGCCTACTTGTGGTTCCTCCCTACCCACTCTTCTGCAAAAACCTAAGCACAGGCAAAGGTTGTTGCTCAGTCGCTAAGTTGTGTCTGACTTTTGCAACTGCAAAACTGCAGTGTGACTTTTGCAACTGCAGCATGACAGGCTTCCCTGTCTTTCACTATCTTCTGGAGTTTGCCCAGATTCATGTCCATTGTGTCAGTGATGCTATCTAACCATCTCATTCTCTGTTGCCCCTTTTCCTCCTGCCCTCAATCTTTCCCAGCATCAGGTAGCCAAAGTATTGGATTTCAGCTTCAGCATCAGTCCTTCCAATGAATATTCAGGGTTGATTTGCTTTAGAATTGACTGGTTTGATCTTGCAGTCCAAGGGGCTCTTAAGAGTCTTCTCCAGCGCCACAGTTTGAAAACATCAATTCTTTAGTGCCCAGCCTTCTTTCACATCCATACATGACTATTGGAAAAGACACAGCTTTGACTATACGGACCTTTGCTGGCAAAGTGATGTCTCCACTTTTTAATATGCTGTCTAGGTTTGTCATAGTTTTTCTTCCAAGGGGCAAGTGTCTTTTGATTCCGTGGCTGCAGTCACCATCTGCAGTGATTTTGGAGCCCAAGAAAGTAAAACCTGCCACGATTTCCACTTTCCCCGCATATATCTGCCATGAAGTGATGGGATTGGATGCCATGATCTTAGTTTTTTTAAATGTTGAGTTTTAAACCAGCTTTTCCACTCTCCTCCTGCACCCTTATCAAGAGGCAAGGCTAAACTGGAGTTTAAAAAATGGTATACTCTCCACTAGCTCAGGGGTACTTCGAAGGCTGATCCCCCAAACCTCCTGCTACTTTATGTTTAGAATGCTTAAATCTCTGCTCCTTGCATTCAGTCCACATTTTATAATTGCATTTAGTTGGAGGAGACACGGGTGGACCTGCTTACTCCACTTTTACTTGGACTGGAACCCTACAACTCAGAAATAAACATTGTTAACATTTTGATGTCTTTTCTTCCAATGTATATATTTTTGTGAACATATACAGAAAACTGGAATCATACCATGTCTACAGATTAGCAGTTTACTTTTTTCAGTATTATTATGAGAATTTCCCGCAATATTATTAGAATATGAGTAAAATATTTAAAACCTGATTTTAAACTATTATATATTTATTATATATGTTGTATGAAATGTTGTAAAAGGGAAAACTTCACAAACAATAAAACAAAAAAGGTGTAGTTACACCTCTCAGAAATAACTCAAAATTTTGATGTACACTTTTCCAGTTTTTTGAATATTTTATGCATATAAATTACTGTGCATACTACTTTAAAGTTTTTTTTTTAACTTGATACAATGACAATATTTTCCAAACTATTTAATAATCTTCTACAGCACATTTTATTTTTTTAATTTATTTTAATTGGAAGCTAATTACTTTACAATATTGTAGTGGTTTTGCCATACATTCACATGAATCAGGCATGGGTGTACATGTGTTCACCATCCTGAACCCCCCTCCCACCTCCCTCCGCATCCCATCCCTCAGGGTCATCCCAGTGCACCAGCCCCGAGGACACTGTCTCATACATCGAACCTGGACTGGCGATCTGTTTCACATATGGTAATATACATGTTTCAGTGCTATTCTCTCAAATCATCCCACCCTCGCCTTTTCCCACAGAGTCCAAAAGTCTGTTCTTTACACTGTGTCTCCTTTTCTATCTCACATATAGGGTTATCGTTGCCATCTTTCTAAATTCCGTATGTATGAATTAATATGTTGTATTGGTATTTTTCTTTTTGGCTTACTTCACTCTGTATAATAGGCTCCAGTTTCATCTGCCTCATTAGAACTGATTCAAATGCATTCTTTTTAATAGCTGAGTAATATTCCATTTTGTATATGTACCACGGCTTTCTTTTCCATTTGTCTGCCGCTGGACATCTAGGTTGCTTCCATGTCCTGGCTTATACAGCACATTTTATTATTATTATTATTTAATTAATTTGTTTATTTATTTTACTTTACAATATTGTATTGGTTTTGCCGCACATCGACATGAATCAGCCATGGATTTACATGCATTCCCCATTCTGAACCCCCCGCCCACCTCCCTCCCCATCCCGTCCCTCTGGGTCATCCCTGTGCATCAGCTCCAAGCATCCTGTATCATGCATTGAACCTGGACTGGTGATTCGTTTCACATATGATAATTTACATGTTTCAATGCCATTCTCCCATATCATCCCACCCTTACCCTCTACCCCAGAGTCCAAAAGACTGTTCAATACATCTGTGTCTCTTTTGCTATCTCACATATAGGGTTATCATTACCATCTTTCTAAATCCCATATATATGGATTAGTATACTATATTGGTGTTTTTCTTTCTGGCTTACTTCACTCTGTATAATAGGCTCCAGTTTCATCCACCTCATTAGAACTGATTCAAATGCATTCTTTTTAATAGCTGAGTAATACTCCATTGTGTATATGTACCACAGCTTTCTTATCCATTCGTCTGCCACTGGACATCTAGGTTGCTTCCATGTCCTGGCTTCTACAGCACATTTTAAAAGGCTACATTATAATCCATCACATGAACGTACCAGGATATATCAAAATGTATTTTAAAAAAATCAGGAATTGTTGTAAATTTAAGTTGCTCAAAGTCTTTCTTTTTGCACGGGAAAATCTAATCAACATTTTTAGCATTCATAGAAGTGGCACTTTTGGTACATCTCTACTTTTATTCTTACGATAAATGCTAGCATACAACTGCTGGAACAAAGGCATTTTATACTTATGTCAGCTTTATACTTGTTGCCTTTGAAAAAGATTGTATCTATTTAGATTGTTAACATATCCCTTAACCCAAATTAGCTATCTTTATTGATAATATATATTCTAATTGGATAGACTTACATAGGTCAGTAAAAATTTCATGTGATTACTCTTTTGTGTATATTATTGAAAATATTTTATGTTTGAATAATACTTCACAGTGTAGATGGAACACTCCTTTACTGGTGGAATTTTTTGGTGCTTTTTTTCATAATTCTGCCACAGTCTATCTTTGTCTACTGTTATATATCTCTGTGGGTATCTATGTAACTGTATCCATGTATGTGCATGTATCCATGTAACTGGCTATCAATCATTTGTCTGACATAACTTTTCCTACAACTATTTCTTTACTGTAGATTTGTAGGACGGGATCACTGGGTCAAAGATTACTAACTCTTTTCCTTTTGCATATATATTACTTTTGGGCCACGACTGAAGAAACAGGTGTGCTTTCTCCATAATCTTTTCCTCATCTGCCGGAAGGATGCAATTTCCATGAGACCCTAGGGGATATGAGGATGGAATGAATCTGGATCCCTTAATCACTGCATGGAGGAGAGCCACCTGTTCACTAGGAATGTTGGGGTACACTCTTACATGGGTAGGATGCACTGTTAGATTGCTGCTGCTGCTGCTAAGTCGCTTCAGTCATGTCTGATTCTGTAGGACGCCATAGACAGCAGCCCACTAGGCTCCTCTGTCCACGGGACTTTCCAGGCAAGAACACTGGAGTAGGGTTGCCATTGCCTTCTCCACTTTTAGGTTAAGACACTGAAATTTGGTAATTTATTCTTCAGAAACAATCATGGTTAACATTTTGGTGTATTTTTTTCTCAGTTTTTTTTTTTAATCTATGCATTTTTTTCTTTTTAGATCAGGGAATGAATATTTTTTAAGGCAACTGGTATGAATTACCAAGATGCCTTTCAATAATCTTGCTTTATACTCAAGCAAACAGTATATGAGAATGGTTTTCTCTGCATTGTTTATTTATAGTTACTGTATTCTTATGAGTATTCTTGTAATAGCCTACTTTAAAAAACCCTCTCGGCTGTTACAACCTGTTAGGTATCTTATTTCCTTTATCAAACTATAAAGGTTTGAGACTTAATGTTTGAATGTCCTTGAGCACCATAACACCTTGATAAATATTTAATGACTTCTAAGCCCAATGCTCAGAATGCTCAGAATATGCAAGGAGAGCCAACCAGTCCATCCTAAAGGAGACCAGTCTTGGGTGTTCACTGGAAGGACTGAGGCTGAGGCTGAAACTCCAATACTTTGGCCACCTCATGCAAAGAGTTGACTTGTTGGAAAAGACCCTGGTGCTGGGAGGGATTGGGGGCTGGAAGAGAAGGAGATGACAGAGGATGAGATGGCTGGATGGTATCACCGACTTGATGGACATGAGTTTGGGTGAACTCTGGGAGTTGGCGATGGATAGGGAGGCCTGGCGTGCTGCGATTCATGGGGTCTCAAAGAGTCGGACACAACAGAGCGACTGAACTGAACTGAAGCCCAATGCTCAGGATATTTACCAGAATTGATTTGAAGTTTGACAGAGTTTGGTTCTGTGTAAGCAAATCTTCCTCGGGTCAGTTTACCTTCAGAACCAGAGATTTCTTTTCTGGGTCCTTCCAAATGATTGTTCAAGGGCTTGTCATTGATCCCGTAATTTTATGACACATCATTTCAGAGTCAGGACTAGTCTGCTCTTCTGAGTTCATCTGGATTCTCAACCTCAGGCTGACCTCTGCTCCAATCCAGTCCTCATGCATTTGTTCATTTAGTCATTCAGCGGATATTTATCCAGCACCTCCTAAGTGTCAATACCTACTATGTGCTAATGTTTGGCTTATGGCAGAGAACAAACCAAAGATTCCTTTCCCCATGGATCTTATTTTAGTGGAGGAGATAGATATTAAACAACAAACACAATAAGTAAATTATAGCTATGTTAAAAGATATGGAAAAAAGAGAAAAGAGGAATACGAAGTGCCCTGGGAGGTAAGAAGAATACAGTGGGAAGGGTAGGCCTCCTGGAGAGCATGACAATTAGGCAAAGACTTGAAGGAGGTAAGGATGTCTGGGGATGGATCATTGCAGAAGAGGGAATGGCTGTGAGGAGCCTCGAGGCAGGACTGTGTTGGTGTGTTGAAGGCAGCTGAAGGTTGTGTTGATGGTTATTGAAGGTTGTGTTGAAGGTTGGTATGTTGGTGTGTTGAAGGTTGCAGGTTGTGTTGTGTTGAAGGCTGGTGTGTTAGGCTGTTGAAGGTTGTGTTGAAGGTTGGTGTGTTGAAAGTTGCATTGTGTTGAGGGTTGGTGTGTTCGTGTGTTGAAGGTTGTTGAAAGTTGTGTTGTGTTGAAGGTTGGTATGTTGAAGGTTGTGTTGAAGGTTGGTGTGTTGGTGTGTTGAAGGTTGTTGAAGGTTATGTTGTGTTGATGGTGTGTTAGTGTGTTGAAGGTTGTGTTGTGTTGATGTTGGTGTGTTAGTGTGTTGAAGGTTGTGTTGTGTTGAAGGTTGGTGTGTTCGTGTGTTGAAGGTTGTGTTGAAGATTGGTGTGTTGGTGTGTTGAAGGGTGTTGAAGGTTGTGTTGTGTTGAAGGTTGATGTGTTGGTGTGTTGAAGGCAAGGAGCCCACAGTGGCTGCAGCAGGGTAGGTGGGAGTGTAAAGCAAGACTACGGTGAAGAACAGTGTTGGGGGCCAGAGTGAGGCACTCCGCCCATGGCAAAGGTCATGAGGAAGGAGGCTCGACATACACAAAGGCGGGATCGAGCCTCAGGGGTCCCCCTGGAAATCCTCGAGCATCTACCCCCATAACCAGAGCCTGCCTACTTTACTACTTTGTGCTCCCACCTACACCTCTGACTTTACGGGGGGCTGTCCCCCACCACCTCTTTCAGAGAAGGAGTTAACTTAGAGCTCCAGTTAATCAAAACTCCTGGGTGTGACAAGAGTGTTTTAACCTACAAACTCCTCTGAAGGTTCTCTAGCTTGCCTGACAGGCTTGTCCGGCCACATGTGATTGCTCACAGCCTCCCAACCGTGAGAGGCACGAGATGCTTTAAACCTTCTAAAAACAGGTTCCTTAGAAAAGTTAGAAAACTATTAGTATAAGTATAATGGGCTGATTAGAAATTGTATTGGTGAAGGGTTTTTCATTTGTTGAGCCAATGTTTGTTGCTAATCTCCATATCCCCTGCCCTTACACACATTAATGAATATATAGAAGAAATAAGTATTAACCTTTGATATTAATCACGTTAGACCTTAGGCTAAGTAAATTCTTTCCTTAACTAAAACCCACTATACCCTCACCCTATAGGAATGTAACTTTATTTGGGTGGCGTCTGTTTTAAGAATAATCACCCCTGGAGAAATAAGTGTCCTGGTTGACTGACCGCTGTCACAAGGAGAGGGTCATAAATTGTCAGCAGGACCCCTGGCCAGAAGATGATGTAACACCCCTAAGACCTCTGTATACATTTGTATGAAGCACCTGACTTTGATAAAAGTCAGGACTGCTGACCCCGTGTGACTTTTGCATAACATCTCGGTGTATAAAAGTAGACCGTGGAAAATAAAGAATTGGGATCAGTTTCTCGAAATACTGGTCTCCCCATGTCGCGCTCTCTCTCACTTGGGCTGAGTCTCCATCTGGAGCGCGGAACCCACCATGCTTACTAATTATGCCTGGGCTTCTAAGATCCGACCGGGGAGGCCTCAGTGTCTCCTCTCCTTCGGGAGAACGGAAGGATGCCTGCGGCCTACATAAGTGGTGCAAACTTCTTGTCTTGAAGTTTTATTGGTCTCCTGAGTAAACCAAGCTACTCAGCCTCTTTTCTCCACTGAATTTTCCTACTGAGCTATCCTCATTCTATTACTCTTTACATCTTTAATTAATATCTAATTGAAACTATTGTATCCTGATCCTCGCCGACACCGTCCCCGCTTCAAATACACTGGATCAGCCGGGGCTGGACCCCGGCAGAACAGGAGTTAAATGGGGAAAAAGAGGAGTCATGATCTGACTGAACATCTGTAAGGACCATCCTGACCACCGTGTGGACAGTAGGCGTAGACTGGCAAGAAGAAAAAAAGCAGAGGACAAGGCACTTCAAGTCAAGATGACATTGGCTTGGATCAGAATGGTTGCAGTGATTGGAAGAAGGGACGTAAGATTTTTTCCTTTTAGGCCGTGCCATGCAGCCTGGAGGATCTTAGATCCCTGATTAGCCATTGAATCTTGGCCACAGCAGTGAAAACGAGGAGTCCTATCCACGGGACCTTCAGGGTATTCTTGGGAGTAACAACTTAGAGACATTTGGAATATTGAGTCCATAGGATTTCCTGACAGACTGGATATGGGGGTGAGTGTTGAGAGAAAGGCTCCACATTGTGAATAGAGGACTTTCTAAGATGTAAAGGACTTAAACCCTGCAAAAGCTCCCCCTCAGTCAGCATGAATCAATATTAAGCGAAATACAAGTTTAACAAAAACATACTGGGCTCTCCACGGCTAGTTTCATCTCTCACTCTTTTGCATTTTACACATGAGCCATAATCAAGCTGTTGACATCGCACCTTCCACCCCCACACCCTCTCTATCCTCAGCTCATGTGTTGTTTTATTTCTTGAAAGTCTTCTCCGGTTCATCATCCAGTAGTTTCCTACGTGTGTTGAACACTGTATTGTCATGAACCCGGTGGCCCCAAACAACAGAAGCTTATTTTCTCACACTGTGGAGGCAGGGTCCGGGTCAAGGTGTCGGCGGGGCTGTGTTACCTCCGGAAGTTACAGGAGGATCCCTTCCTTGACTGCCCCAGCTTCTGGCGGCTTCTGGTGCCCTTTGGCTTGTGGCTGCATCACTGCAGACTCTGCCTCTGTCTTCAGGGCACGGTCCCTTCCATGTGTGTGTCACATCTCTCTCTGTCTTCTCTTATGAGGAGGCTTGTGATCAGATTGTCCAGGCCCACCAGGGTACTCCAGGATAATTTCCGTATGTCAAGATCCTTATCGTGTCTGCAAGGATCCTTGCTCTTTATAGGATAACAGGTATCAGGGATTTAGACCTGGCATCTTCAGGTGGACTTTAGCCAGCCTATTATGCGTTTTAGAGGCCCTGGGAAATGTGTGTTCTAGCACAGGGCTAAGTCCCATTTGGAGCACTTGTACACTTGCTCAGGCCTTCCTTCTAGACTGAGCTTCTCAAGGCCATGGATTATATCTTAGTAATGATTGATCTTCCTTCCCCCATCCTGCCTTAAACCCTGAGCCCCCAGTACAGTTTCACAACTGATGGTCAGCGCACATCGATAGATTGGGTAAATGAGTGAAGATTTAAGAAGTAGAGTTTGTAATTGCTATATGCTATCGGGAGTTAATAATCTTAGGGAAATTTTTAAAAATTATTTATTTGACTGTGCTGGGTCTTAGTTGTAGCACACAGGATCTTTAATTTCTGCATTTGAACTCAGTTGCAGTGTGTGAACTCTTAGTTGCTGCATATGGGAGCTAGTTCCCTGACCGAGGTTCAAACCTGGGCCCCCTGCATTGGGAGTGTGGACTCTTAGCCACTGGACCGCCAGGGAAGTCCCAGTCTTAGAAAGATTAAAATAGGATTGGATTCCTCTGAGATCTGCATTCTGGCTTTTCTGTCTCATTTCTGTTTTCTTTCAGTGTCCACCTGTTGCATTAGAATATCTCCATTAAATAAACCCAGTCCCTTTAGATTTGGGCCGAGTTACAGCCCTTGGTAAACATGGCTATAGTTGGACAGAAGAATCACTGTTTTCCTTTAATTGGTATATAACAGCTAGAGTTATATCTTTGAGATTAGCTGGGTGCTAGATTGATCCTGCTGTCTGTTTGGGACAGCGGATCTCTCAGGAGGATGACAGGTGAGGCTAGCAGGACCTCCTAACAATGGTCCTTCCTTTGCTATCTGTGGTCATGGCGTTGATCAGGAGGCTGGTGGGCCAGCCAGCAGGGTACTTGGAAGTTTCTGTGACTTGGGCTTTTAAAAATTTGTGCAATCCCTGTCTACTTGGGTTAGGGCTTAGCTGGGGCATTGCTTGGCTTACCTGGCCCAAGATGCAATGAGGTCAGAATCACCTCTCAAGAGTCTACTTACAAAAGGTTTCTGCTTTTATTTACTTGATCCTAGGACTTCATTAAGAATGGGTCTCCGTGGCTGAAGAGCAGATCAGTGTTGTGCTTCGGCAGTGGGTTGTATCTGCCCAGAAAAGGTACAGTGTTTAATTTTCCATCTTGAAAATGACTGTTTCCCAACATTTTCTCTCTGTGTTCATTTGATTACTGTGATTTTTGCAGACAACCCTGTGTCCTACTTTGCTGTAGTTAGTGAGTCAAATTTGTTATCAACCTATCTTGGTACAGGCCAGACACAAACATTAAAATCATGCATTTTAAAACCCCTATGGGGGCAAACTGCACATTGTAAAATTCTTGAACAAAGCCTGAATAAATTGGATGACAGATATCCCTCACTGTTATGGAAATGCAGTGATTTGTGTTAATAATCTGCTCAATCCAACTACCTGCTTTGTCTATTCATATCTATAAAAATATAATAGTTCTATATGAACTGTATTTTTATATTTATGTGTGTTATATAGTTTAGATATGTGTGCACGTGCACTCAATCGTGTCTGACTCTTTGTGACCCCATGGACTGTAGCCCACCAGGCTCCTCTGTCCATAGAATTTTCCAGGCAGGAATACTGGAGTGGATTGCCATTTCCCTCTCCAGAGGATCTTCCCAACCCAAGGATCAAATTTGTGTCTCTTGCATCTCCGGCATTGGCAGCTGAGTTCTTTACCAGGTGAACCATCAGGGAAGCCCAGATTTTAGATAGATACACATAATTTTTAAAAATTTAATTGGGACAATGTAGTATATATACTTGTGACAGATCGATTAGAAAAGGGCCCCAGTTCTCCACTTCTCCCTATTTAGAATCGTTACGAGTTTGCAAACCTTCCCACCAAGAAGCAGAGTCCACTATCCCCGTGTTTGCCGGCCTTGTGACTTGTTCTGGTTCACAGAGTGCAGTGGGAGTGACGTTTGTCAGATCTTAACCTGGCCTCGGAGGAGGCCTGTGTGCCTCCCCTCTTTCTCTCTCTGCCATGGTAACAAGCCCCGCTGTTCTGATGACTGAGGAGGGCTGAGGAACCTCAGCTGGTAGTGAGTTAATAGGGCAGTTCTTTCCTTAATAATGTAGTCTTTATTCCGTAAAGGAAAAAAATAACCAAATCTGGTAGATGAACATAGTATATTTTAACTTGTATTTCACTGCTGACTAGTAAAACTGAGCCATTTCTGGCCATTGCCCGTTCCTGTTCTTTGCATGTTTCTCTCTTGAGATAGTCATCTGTTTGCAGAGTCCTACTCAGTGAGCTCTGGCCTTTTACTCACATCCTTGCTTATATCCTGGCAGCTTGTCCCAAACGTCCATTAGGCAGCCCCAAGCCTCGGGAACACGGATCTCATTTTTATCAGTGAGAAAATCCTAAATGTGTTGGCGGTGAGGGATTAGATGGAGAAAATTGAAGTTGAAGAGGGAGAGGGAAGTGGAAGTGAGCTGCGAGAAAGAGCCCTTTCAGCTGGGGACATCTGGGTCCCTCCAAACTCGCTGTCACTTCTGACCTTTTTGCAGCCGCTCGCTAAAATAAGCATTGTGGATTCTGCTGTGCTGTGTCCTGGTGATTTAAAGGGCCAGGAAGAGCATAAAATAGAGCAGAGCAGTGTGCTCAGAGGGGGTGCGCTGAGGGGAACAGGGCAGGAAGGAGCTGGGTAACAAAGAGCCACCAGAGCCAAGGACACTGAGGCTGATTTTGCTGTAAAACAGGCTCTGCCGGGGTGTCCTCCGGTGGCTCAGCGGTAAAGAATCTGCCCGCAATGCGGGAAACACAGGAGACGCAGGTTCGATCCCTGGGTGGGGAAGATCCCCTGGAGGAGAAAATGGCAACTCACTCCAGTATTCATGCCTGGAAATTTCCATGGACAGAGGAGCCTGGTGGGCTACAGTCCATGGGGTTGCAGAGTCAGACACGACTGAAGACATAAGGCCTCTTCAGGGCCTGCTGCTTGCACGCGTATTCACTGGGGTCCAGTCAAGCTGTAGTGCTTACTGCGCTCTGCTGAGTGCCTTTGGGTCCCGTCCCCACAGAGCCTGGGCCTCGCACACCGGGCGCGCCTCCTGGCTCTTCCCCGGCCCAGCCGGCGCCTCTTCTGCGGAGTTCCGTGTTGGGTTCAAATGAAGACTCTACCTTTTAACTGGGAAAACTTTAAAAGAAATTGAATTCTTCTTATTATTGTGTACGTATTGTTACTGAAGTGAAACACACAGACAGCAAAGTGCCAAAGCTTTGGGGACACGTCTTGAACTGGAACAGTGTAGTCACAGCCTAGATCAAGACCAGTGTGCCAGCAGCGCCTGTGCCACACTAGGATCACCCTGTTGTCAGAGGTAACCGCCATTCTGATTTCTATGACCACACGTTAGCTTTACACGCGTGCAATTACACTGAAAGGTGTGTACCTTTTTGGGCTCTGGGTGTGTTTGCTCAACATTGCGTCTGTTAGAGTTACCAACTTTGTTGCTAGTAAAAGTATTTGTTCTTTTTCCTTACTATGTAGTATTCCATTTTGTGAAAAATCTCACATTTTATCCATTCCAATGTTGATGAATATTTTGGTTGATCTTGGCTGTCATAAATACACATCTATGAATATTCTTAATCATGTCATTTTTGTACATATCTGCATTTATTTGGGGTATATACCTAGGAATGGAATTTCTGGGTGATGGAGTGTTCATATGTTCAGTTGAGTAGATAGGGACAAGTTTCATAGTGGTTCTACCAATTTGCATTCCTACCAGCAATATCTGAGTCCCAGTAATTCCCTATCTCACCAATATGTGGTATTGTCAGTTTTTAAGAATTTGTTTTAATTTTAGCCATTCTGGTGAGTAGGTAATGGTGTCTCTTTGTAGCTTTAATTTGCATTTAATTTCCATGGTGACTAGTGCTACTGAAGATCTTTTCATAGACTCATTGGTCATCTGGGTATTCTCTTTTGTGTGGTATTTTTTTAGTTGAGAGTATATTTTTATGGCTTGTCTATCTGTCTACATATCACATATATTTATGTATGTATGTTTTAGATTGGAGAAGGCAATGGCATCCCACTCCAGTACTCTTGCCTGGAAAATCCCATGGACGGAGGAGCCTGGAGGGCTGCAGTCCATGGGGTTGCTGAGGGTCAGACATGACTGAGAGACTTCACTTTCACTTTTCACTTTCATGCATTGGAGAAGGAAATGGCAACCCACTCCAGTGTTCTTGTCTGGAGAATCCCAGGGACGGGGGAGCCTGGTGGGCTGCTGTCTATGGGGTCACACAGAGTTGGACACGACTGAAGTGACTTAGCAGTATGTTTTAGATAGATACACCCAATTTTTAAAGCATAATTGGAACAATGCAGTACATGCTTGTGACAGATTGATTGAAAATGGACCCGATTCTCTCTCTCTTCCTGTATTCAGAAACTTTGCAATATGAGTTTACAAATCCTCCCATCAAGAAGCAGAATCCATCTTCCCCCAAAGCTCTGCTGGGCTGGTGACTTGCTTTGGCTAGTAAAATGTGGTAAGAGTGATGGTTTGCCAGTTCTGAGCCCAGGCCTCCAGAGGCCTGTGTGTTTGCTCCCTCTGTCTCCCTTTACCCCTGAGTCTGCTGTATTAACAAAGCCAGGCTGGTCTGATGAAGACTGAGGAGGGCTGAGCAACCTCAGCTGGTAGCCAGGTTAGTAAGTCAGTTCTTTCCTGATAAGGCAGTCTTTATTCCTTTAAGGACAAAATAGCCAATTCAAATTTGGTAGATGAACATGATATTTTAACTTGTACTTCTTTATTAATAGTAAAATTAAATATTAAAAATACATTTAATGGCCATTGATTGTATTCTTCGCATATTTTTTTCTTGAGGTATTCACCTATTTTCAGAGCTTTTTATATAGAAGCAATATTAACTCTCAGTATTGTATGCAGAAAAATTGTTCTCCAGTTTACTGTTTCCCTTTAGAGTTTAATAATGGTATTTCTACATTAAAATTTTAACTTTATGTAGTTAAATGCATTAACATTTTCCTTTATAAACCATTTCCTTTTGTGCAATACTAAGAAAAATTGTCCCTTCTCTACACGGTTATTTACCTATTACCTTTTAGAAACACAAATATTCCAAAGGAATAAATCTCTAATTGTGGAACATGGGGACTTGCTTATTAAAGGAGATTATTTGGGCAGGAAATAAATTACATTAGGATGCTTTTGTATATCAGTGAAAAACTCTGCCTCAAACTAGTTAAAAATATACATTTTATGTTATATTACAAAAAAATTAAGAAGTATGACAGTTTCAATAATTGGTTAAGCCATCAGCTCAGTGGGTTTTTTCTTATAGACTTGTGCTTTTTCCATCTCGCCATAATGCCATTGGTGGGTGTTAACTTTGTCTTCATGTGATTCTCCTCATGATCACAGTATGGTTGCCAGTTAGCCAAAGGATGATACATTTCCTTGTTCTATTCAGAGAAAAGACAGAGTATCTCTCAAGATTGAAATACATGTCTTTAGTATAACTGCCATCTAAGGTCATGTGCCTACCACTAGATCAATAACAGTGACTAGGAGAATGCCAATCAAGGATTCTCTTAGTTCATTTGGGATTCTCCTTTGGGAGTTACAAATTGGACTATTATACAACATAAGTGAGGTTTGAACAAGAAAGATGAAACGGGGAAAGGATGTTGAACAGGTCCTCACTGATGGTCACCCCAGGCCCTTCTAGGCACACCTCCAGTTGGATGCCATTTTCCAATTTGTAGTCTCAAGAAAATCATAGCCATTTCCCATGTATTCTAAAAAACAATTGGGCTTTGGATTCAACTCAACCTCAATTTGGATCCAGGCTCTGCTCTTTATCACGTGTGGCATCTCCTGTAGGTTAGGTTATTTAGCCCCTTTAAGCCTCAGTTTCCCCATATGTAAAATGGGAATAATATCTATGTTGTTTGATACATAGAAGATCCTCAATAACTGCTGTTTCTTATTATGACCACTCATAAGTCAGCTCATAATTTTCATTTCCTTAGCTCTGTTTTGTCTCAACAAGACATTTGAGTCCATTTGTGATTTACCGTGCTATGTATTATTTGCTGTGCAGCAAGGTTCAAACACAGACCTGGCTTTTCTTTCCATAACACTCCCATTTGCCTTTCCTCTGCCCTTCTATTTCTCTTACATGCTCCTGAGTTTGGGTGTTTGATGCACTTTATACATGAGTGGCGTTGACCCCCTCACCCCCCATGAATTATATCTGACAAAATTTTGAGGGTTAGCATTTATAAAAAGATGATTCCATCTGTGAGAAAGTAGCCAGCTCTCCAATGCATGTTAAATCATCCTTTGGTTTAATAATAAAAACCAACTGCCTGTTCCCATTTGCAACTAACGTAAGCAGAGTTCTTTTAATTTCTATTACCTCATGCTTATCAAGTGAAGCTGAGCTCCTTTCAGGCATCACCTGTTTGTGTGTGTGCTTGTGTGTGTCCATTCCCCAGCATGACACAAGACAATCTGTCATCCTGGCAAAGAGGAATGAGGCTCGGAGACAGGAGGACTGAGAAGCAGGCAGTCTCCTTGTGCCGTCAATCTGGGCTGATGACCTAGGGCCTTTTTACGCATCAGCGCTCATGCTTGGGTCATGACCAAATAAAGTGTTTCTTCAGCTGGCGTTGTGATGAGTTGGTCTGGAGGTGAGACATAATTTTGCTTTCCCTGCCAATGATTGGAGTGACTGCTCTCCATTTATCAAAACAATACGTGAGCCATCTGGGCCTCCTGAACACTCCCTCAAACACAACACACCATAGACATATGTAATGATGTTACTTGGAGGTTACCTTGACACAAAGTCAAGTTGACCCCTCCAATATTTCCCAAAGCATTTGGATGTTCGTTTCATTATTGTGTTTATTATTTTCTTCATGGGAGGTGCCCCTTAAGACTGGAAGACTGGAAGGCTGTATAGAATGATTAAGCATAGACGCTCAAATTGGCCTACTCAAGTTCCTTGATGTATGACCTCATGCAAGTTAATTAACCTCTTTAAATTTCAGTGTTCCCATCTGTACAGAAGAGTGAATAGTACCCACGTGGCTATCATAGGAAGCTCTTTGATCTTTGACTCAGGTTCTTGGCATAGGAAGGAAGGACAGAGCTCTTAAAACCCTTTCAATTTCCTAAGGGATAAAGATATTAGAGAGTCTTTTATTCCACTGAAGCAAATTCTTAGTGGTGTCGTGGCAGTTCAAATGCAGGTTGGAAAAGAATTTCCAGAGTATTGCAGAAAGGACTGAGTTTATTAAGAACAAAGAGCAGAGAGAATGTGGGCACTGTGAGTGCAGCAAGCCGACCTCCTGACAGACCAGGGAAAGTCAACGCTTTTCATGGGTTAGTAGACAATTTTTATAGTCTCAAAATTATTGCAGGAAGGTTGGCATTAGGTGATTGGGTTAGGGCACTATTGTCTTTCCTGGTGGCTCAGATGGTAAAGAGTCTTCCTGCAAAGCAGGAGACCCAGGTTCGGTCCTGGGTTGGGAAGATCCTCTGGAGAAGGGAATAGCTACCCACTCCAGTATTCTTGCCTGGAGAACTGCATGGACAGAGGAGTCTGGTGGGTTACAGTCCATGATGTTGCAGAGAGTCAGACACGACTGAGTGACTAACAGTAGGGCTCTATATGGTGACTGCCAGGGTGGTCATTTTTTGCCTAATTTGGGGTCAGGAAACCTGCTGGTGATGATCAGGGGGCTTTTGGCAATGGTTACAAAGGGGGTCAGTCAGTTTCGCAGGTGACCTTGGTTCTGGGCTCTGCTTCTGTGGCCTTGGTGCACGGTCTTGCCCCTGTGGCCTTGGAGCAGGACTCCACAAATGGGCCTGTGGACAGCTCAGGACAGGGGCCAGTCTCCAGAAAGAAGAAGGCTTGATTAGAGGCTTGGAAATTTCATACCCTCCACTCAACCTGAGAGAGGCTGCCGTTTGAGTTCAGTCATCCATGGCCAGTGATTTAATCCTGCCTATGTAATCAGACCTCCGTTCAGTCTCTAAACAGTGGGGTTCAGAGAGCTTTGGAGTTGGTGAACACATCTGTGTGTCAGGATCGTGCTGTAGGCACAGGAGACAGAAGCTCCTGTGCTTGGGATCCTTCTGGACCTTTCCTGGTACACCTCGCCATCCGGCTGTTCACTTACATCCTCCAGAATAAACTCCTAATACTGAGTATCCTCTTGAGTTCTGTGAACCCCTTTGTAAATGATCGAACCTGAATGGGGCTGGCTGTGGGAACCCCTGACTTTGCAGCCAAGTCAGACAGAAGTGTGGGTCCCCTGGGCACCCAGGACTTGCAACTGGTCTCTGGTAAGGGCAGCCTTGTGGGACCCAGTCCTTTAATCTGCGTGGTCTGATGCTAACCCCATGTCTTCAGTTCCAGAACTGAATTCAATTGTGACACCGAGGTGATATTGGAGGCTTGGAGGGCTGGTTGTTGGTGTGAAAAAAGCCCACACATTTGGTGTCTGAGGTGCTGTGAATCTAAATAGCTCCTCCCATCACAGAGGATTGTTATGAAAATAAATAAGGTAATCCTGAAAGGTCCGGTATGGGACCAACCTTCAGTAAACCTCAACGAGTGGTAGTGTCGAGAAGGTTAGGATTGTTTTTTTAACCACAATTAGAATAATACCTGCTTATTTATTTATGTGAAAATTATTGTTTCGCTTAATTCCTCCAATTTTAAAGATGATTTTTTTATTCAGCTCTTCAGCACACCATCCAGTTTTTGACACCGTGGTTTGGAGACCAATGAACGCCAGCCACTCTGTATCTCTGTGGGAGAGGTTGAGACTTTCCAATGAGTTACGTAAAAACACATCTTTGCAGATTAATAGAGAAAAACAGCCTATGCAATCAGCTGAAAGCCTTTTTGCTTGTTTGTTCACAGTTCCTATGTTCCTGTCCTGGTGTGGCTTCTGGGGAGAGAACTCAGACGTGATGTGACTGTGTCTGGTGGGTCGCGGAGGATCCTCCATGTGGGTGCTCCCTGTAGCAGGAAGGGCTCAGAGGCAAGTCTGGGGAGGAGTGGGAGGGCAGCAGGTCCTCCCCTCGGTGGCTCCCTGCGCTGTAGGAACCAAGTGTGTTTGTCAGGAGGCTGGTGGGCCTAATCGGATGGCCTTAAATATCTAGACATAGCCAGCTTGACCACCATAAGGCAGTGAAACTGGGTTTGGCATGTGGCCTGCATAATCTCTCTCGATGGGGGAGGCTCTGGGATGAATTAAGTGGTGGAAATCATGCTTGCTTTGTCTCTGAAATGTCCAGAGGGCCTTCTGTTTGGCTGGGTTGTATTCTGCTTGAGCGCTGGCTTTACAGATGGCACATGGGAGGGCCTGACCGGGGGTGGGGGGGAGCACCTCGGGTGGTCTCCAGCTGTGCTGTGGGGACGCTCTGGCCAGGGTCCAGCCGCTAGCTCTCTGTGAGCTCAGGAGGATGTAACCCAGCAACACCGTTGAGAAGACAGCTCCGCGGGGGCTGTGGAAATGTGCCCAAGGAGAGAAAGCGTGTGCCTGCTCTGCGTCCCTGGGAGGCTCTGCTCGAGGCCTCTTCTGTTATGGACCGGCTCTTCCTTCCTCCTAGCCTCTGTCCCCGAGGTCACCAAGAGGGCACTCTCCCGTCTCAGCAGTGGAGGGAGCGCTCCGGGATGGCTTAGTGTTTAGTGGGAGCATCTCAGAGCATGGGGCCAAAGGCTCTGAACGTCTAGAGCAGACCCTCTGGCTGTCCAGTCCGTGTGAGCCCCTACATGGGGGTCTTCTTCCAGTGCAGCTTCTGCCTCAGGAGGCCTGGGCTCAGACCCAGCATTCTGTATTTTTAATAAGCTCCCAGGTCGTGTGGCGGCTGGTCTGGGACTACAGTTCTGGTAGTGAGGGTCTAGATCAGAGGTCTGCCCATCAGTAGCATTAGCACCCCTGGGAACAGGCTAGAAATGTGCGTTCTTGGGCTTGACCCAGATGTACTGAAACAAAGCCTGTGGATGTGTTGAAATCTGTGTCTTAACAAGTCTGCTAGGTGATTCTGATGACTGCTGAAGTTTGAGACCCACTGGTCGAGGATACAGACAAACTTGACCATTTTGATATCACCAATTTACATTTTTTTCCAAAATAGAAGAAGGAAAACTTTTAGAACATTAAGGTGTGTAACAGCCAAGTTTGAATAGAAATTCCCTTGAGCAGATCATGTTTAACAACTCTTGACATTAGCCGTCCACACCTGGCTGCTTCCATTTGGCTCACAGCTGTGAAGAAGGAAGAGGCAAAAAGAGAAAAATTTTTAACCTCAAAGGAAGTCCATGTTAACTTAAAAAAAATTCACACAGTATTGAACATTATAACTGAAAAAGTGGGTGTTCTCCTCTTCCTGTGATTCTTTCCCATTTTGTGTGGGAAGTAACCACTGCCCACGATTTGACATTTGACATCGGATTTCTTTTTTCTGCAAAAGGTTTGTACACAAGTACACCTAGAGAGCCCATTTTTAAGTACAAAAATTATAATGTCTTGTGTATTGTTTTCCAATT
Source organism: Bos indicus x Bos taurus (assembly GCF_003369695.1). NCBI lineage: Eukaryota > Metazoa > Chordata > Mammalia > Artiodactyla > Bovidae > Bos > Bos indicus x Bos taurus. Next base: position 13,243,518 of record NC_040095.1, on the reverse strand, counting down.
TGTTCCTTGCATCTCACCTTCTTCCACAGGTAATGTGGAAGTTTCTGAAACCTCAGGGCCATAGTGGGACAGCTCTGTGATCACCCCGTGCTGATGTGGGGGTACTGAGCCAAGGCTTTGCCCACAGGGAGCTCCCAGGAGGGAGCAGGGCCAGAAGCTCCCTACTGCTTTGGCTGGCTGCACTCTGTCTAATACACACCTTCTCCCCGAGGATGTTACTGCAGAGAAGGGAGGTTAGATGCGTGTGCCTCAATGCCTGTTTCTTCTCCCTTCTTTTGTCCTTCTCCCTGTCCTTCTTCCCACACCCAACTTGGTTGGAAGGGGCAGACTTGTCCCTCTTTCGTGTTTCAGGAACCAGTCTGGGGTCATATCTTCAGTGCTTTTGTATTCTGAAAGAGACTTGGTGATTTGGATTGGAGCTGGGCTCTCAATAAAGGAGGGGTATCAGTCTGGGTTGAGCTCCAGCTGGCAGCAATTACTTGTTAAATTTTTTAAATTATTTCTTTATTTTTGGCTGCCCCGGGTCTTTATCTCTGTGTGCAGGCTTTCTCTAGTTGTGGTGAGTAGGGTCTATTCTCTAGTTGCCGTGTGCGGACTTATTGCTGTGGCTTCTCTTGTTCTCTTGTTCTCTTGTCTCTTGTTCTCTTGTTCTGGAGCTCGGTGCTTCAGTAGTTGCGGTGCGTGGGTTCAGCATTGAGGCTCCTGGGCTCCGGAGCACCGGCTCAGTAGTTGTGGCGCACAGGCTTAGCTGCTCTATAGTCCGTGGGATCTTCCCCGATCAGAGATCGAACCTGTGTCTTCTGCCTTGGCAGGTGAATTATTTACCACGGAGCCACCAGGAAAGCCCTTAATTTTTAGTTTTAACACAGGCAGATTGAATACATTATGTTCAAAGGCCAGAGGAGACGGCTCCAGACTTAGCTTCTGGAAGTGACTCCCAGAACAACACTGCAGAATTAGCCCCCTAAGGGTGCTGCTGCCTCTGTCGGGAAATCAGGAAGGGAAACCTCTGTACCCACAGCAGAACCACTACAGCCTCAGCCAGCATCCATGCCAGCAAAATACGTGCCGTGTGTTCCACCAGCGAAGAAGTCACCTCACTGAGGATTTGCAGATATCTTGTGGGGTGTCTGCTTGATGCCAGGTGACAGAGAAGCCTGAGATCTAAGGACATCAGGGAAGCACAGTCTTGTTTTCCTGCCCCTGGTGTGTGCAGCAAGGCTACTAGGGAGTGGGTGGAATGGAAAAGGCTGAGACAATCTGAGAACAAATGTCAACCACAGAATAGTGGAGGACTAGATAACACGTGGGTGAAAATGTGTTGGTTTATTTCCCTTGATACTGTGATCATAATTCACAGCTACTAAGTCCATAATCCTCATGGGCATAAACTCTTCCAGAGCTCGTTTTTTTAAAAAAGTCTACATTGTATCTTGCATTCAGAAGTTTAGCAGGCATTATATAAAGTGATGTGTCCTTTCACTTGTCTTTTATGAGATGCTTGGTACCAAAATCTCCAGCCCAGGACAATGTGCTAAGGGGACCTCAAGATGTAAAAAGAGAGAGAGAGACCTGGATTCCAAGGAATTTAAAGTTCATGAGGGTCTCATCAGAGCCACCTAATAATGCTATTATCACTACCCCATCATCATTATAGAATAATTAGTATATATAGTTTAGTGGTTGCTATAAATACACTGTCTCATTTGTACCTTAGAACAGCCCTGCCTGATAAGGGTTGTTTATCTCTTTTGTTTATCAGGGCTTTCCCTAATAGCACAGTTGGTAACGAATCTGCCTGCAATGCAGGAGACCTGGGTTTGATCCCTTGGTCAGGAAGATCCCCTGGAGAAAAGAAAGGCTACCCATTCCCTAACCCTAACCGACTCAAAGAGTCGGACACGGCTGAGTGATTTTCACTTTCACTTTCTTTTTTCATCCCTTTTGTTGGGTGAGCAAACTGTATTTCAGAGGACTGGGTAATTTTCCTACATAATGTCACAGCTAGCACATGGCAAGGCTGGAATCTGAACACAGAACTGGCTACGATCAATGTTGATACTCTTTGTGTTTTATCCTACTGCTTCCTATAACTGCCCAAGATTTGAAACATAAGGACACAGTCATTCTAATAGCAATTTTACAGATTTAAACCAGGGACCAGTAAATTATGGCCCGTGGGTGGAATCTAGTCCATCATCTCTTTTTTTGTACATACAGCTTTATTGGAGCTTGAGTAGTTGAGACAGAGTTGAGTAGTTAAGACAGAGGCCAAATAGCCTGTAAAGCATAAAATATTTACCAATTGGCCCTTTACAGAGTTCTCCCTGATTTGAATAATTCCAGGCAGATTCCTTTTTGTCCTTCATCTTTCAAATATGAGCATAAGAAACTCATCACTTGAGAAGTTAACATTTCCGGTTGTGTCTATTTGTGAGCTGTCCCAAACATGTACAATCATGTGATGTAGGGAGTTTCCTGTGCATACATGGTCATGTAATGCAGGGAATTTCCCGTGCATACATGGTCACGTGACACAGGGAATTTGTGAGTGGAAAGCACAGTGTGGCCTCAGATAAATGTGAGCTGGAGGCCTGTTTCTGGTCCTCACTTGCTCTGTGGCCTTTGAGAAATTGATTAATCTACTTAACTCTGTTCATTCTCATTTATTCATTCAAAAATATTTATTGAGTGCCTACTAGGTGCCAGGCAATGCTGTCTGTGTTGAGGACATAGCTCTGAACAAAACACAAAAATCCCCGCCTTGGTGGAGTTGGCATTCCACCAGGTAGAGGGAGACACTAAAAAGAGAAGTAAATGTTTATAGTGTGAAGATGGCAATTAAGTGTCATGAAGAAAAATAAAGAAAGGGGGAACAGATAGTTTCAGGGTAGGAAGAAGAGAGGATATAGAGGGACTGCAGTTTTTTAAAAAACTTTTTTATTGGACTCTAGTTACTTTACAACGTTGCATTAGTTTATACTGTACAGCAAAGTGAATCAGCTATATGCATACATATAACACTTCTTTTTTGATTTCTTTCCCATTTAGGTCACCACAGAGCACTGAGTAGGTTTCTTGAGCTATATAGTAGATTCTTGTTAGTTGTCTATTTTATGCAGAGTATCAGTAGTGTATATACATCAATCCAAATTTCTAGTTCATCCCACCCAGAAGGCTGCAGTTTTAAGTCGGGTGGTTAGGGATGCCCTCAATGGGAAGGTGATATATGAGTAAAGACCAGAAGGAGAGAAGAAGTAAGGTAGTAAAAGTCTGCAAAAAAGAATGTTCCAGGTTGAGGTAAGAGAGAGAAAGGCCCTGAGGCAGAAGCATGTTGAGCATATTAAAGAAATGGCAGGGTGGCCAGAGGGGCTGAAACAGAATGAACAGCGATGCAGCAGCAAAGGAGGTCCAGGTGGCGCTCGGGACTTGCACATGTAATGTAAGTTATCATAAGCAGTTTGGTTTTTACTTTTGATGTGATGGAAAGCCAATGGAGAGCTTTTGAACACTGACAGACGTAACTTGATTTATGCCTTAGATAGTCCACTTCAGTTTCTGGGTTGGGAAGAGCATGGAGGTGGGAGAGTGGTCAAGGGTAGCAGCAGTGGGATCACTTAAAGAAGACTACTGCAGTCATCCGAGTAAGAGATGATGCCGGCTCAGAGCAGGGTGGCTGTAGTGAGTTGGTGAGATGTGGTTGGATTCTGGAAATATTTTGAAGGTAGATCTAAATTTTGGATCTTGACAGACTGGAGGTAGGCTTTTAAAAAAATTCTTCGTTATTTTTGGCTGTGCTGGGTCTTCATTGCTACTCAGCCTCTTCTCTGGTTGCAGCACGCGGGGGCTACTCTGTTGCAGTGCGCAGGCTTCTCGCTGCGGAGCACAGGCTCTAGGGCACGCCTGTTTCAGCAGTTGCGCAACACAGGCTCAGCAGTTGCGGCTGCTGGGCTCTAGAGCCCAAGTTCACTTGTTGCGGTGTATGGGCTTAGTTGCTCTGTGGCATGTAGCATCTTCCTGGATCAGGGATCATATCCATGTCTCCTCCACTGGCAGGTGGATTCTTTACCACTGAGCCACCAGGGAAGCCATGGATATAGGCTTTGAGGAAAAATAAAGACTTTGGTCCACAGGCCTGGAAGGATGAGGCTCAGTTAAGAGTCTTAACTGAGATAGGAAAATAGCAGTTGGAGTAGGTTTGAGTGGAGGATTGAGTTTGGTTTTGGATGTACTAAGTTTGAGATAGCTGCAAGACAATGGGGATATTAAATAGGCCGTTGGATAAAGGAGTGAACCTGAAGTTGCCGTTGTCGATAAATGACCAAGTCCTGGGTGTGACTGTGGGAGTGGGTGGCTGAGATGGCACAGAGGACAAGATCTTCAGGACCTGAAAAGACAGAATATTGGCAAGATTATCCATGTGGATGTTAAAAGTACCAAGGATTTTGATAAGGGTGCTGTTAGACTGGCAATGCTGCTGCTGCTGCTAAGTCGCTTCAGTCGTGTCCGACTCTGTGCAACCCTATAGACGGCAGCCCATCAGGCTCCCCCATCCCTGGGATTCTCCAGGCAAGAACACTGGAGTGGGTTGCCATTGCTTTCTCCAATGCGTGAAAGTGAAAAGTGAAAGTCAAGTTGCTCAGTCATGTGCAACTCTTAGCGACTCCATGGACTGCAGCCTACCAGGCTCCTCTGTCCATGGGACTTTCCAGGCAAGAGTACTGGAGTGGGGTGCCATCGCCTGCTCTGAGAGTGGCAATGAGCCAAGAGCAAAAATCTTTGTGGAATGAGGGTAGAGATGTGAGGACTGGAGGTTCAGTGGGGATGACTGCGACAAAGAGGGATGAGGGGAACAGTGTGATGATGTAAGATACGAAGCTCTGGCGTGCGGATTTGGGAAGAAGAAAGGTCTGAAGAGGTAGTGAGGAGCAGAGAACTGTTATCCCATCTCCAGTCTGGCTGTTGGTAAGGGGTATGAGGGGGGAAATGGCCACCATTTAAAGGGGCTGCCGGAGAAGCGGTGTCCTCAGATTTAGTTACAGTGAGGCAAAGGGCATGGTTCCGAGGAGGCTGAGGATAGCAGAGATTTTGCTGAGGATTGGCTCTGTGATTAGACAGGTATAGTAGGGGATTTCAGAAGTTAGGAGTGGGTGTTAGCAGAGGACAAGGGTCAGAAAAGGAGATGTCCACATGGTTTGGGGCCCTGGAGTTCTTTTGGTAGCTGATTCACAGGAATAACAAATCTGGTGGTCATGAGGAGGAGGGTGGTGGCTGAGACATGAGTAGTGGAGGGAGTCCGGGGGGGCTTGGGGTCTTTCCAGGACAAGCGGTTCTGGGGCTTCGTCTTGATTCCTGCCAGTGGAAGTGCCGAGGCTGGGAAAATAAGGTCTTCCTGGGGTGTGGAGCTCCCTCTCAGTTCCTCCAGTGGGGCAGGGAGCTCCCTCTTGTCTCCTGTCGTCAAGGGCATGGTGGCCACAGCAAGGAACAGAAAGAACTCAATCTAGCTTAGGAAAAGAGTGCTTGCTGGAAGGTCTCACGTGGGCTCCAAGGGCTGCCTGGAAATCAGCAGCTAAAGTTCGTGGCTCCTCTTTTCAGTCTTTGCTGTTAAGACTCATCAAGCAGCTTCATCTCTCTTGCTCTTCACTCAGATTTGAGCTTTTGACAGAAAGAGGTGGTACAAACACGTTTCCTGGGAGGCCACCTCTCTGGATTGTGGGATGAAGACAGGGGAGATCAGAGATGGGAAAATGATTATGAACTGGACAGATTCGAGCTGAGATGTCTAATTCACTAAACTGAAGATTCTCATGCATTAAATGAAGGGTCATTTGATAATATTTACCACATTGAATTGAGGTGAAGATTTAATGAGGTCATAGAGAGACAACTTTTAGCACAGTATATCTTACCCAGTTGGCACCCCCTACATATCAAATTTTATTTTTATAATCATGGTGTCTAGTAATTTGTCATTATACAGAGGGACACATTTGATTTGTTTCTGCTGCGTGTGAATCACTGAGCTCCCGAGGAAGCTGGGGAGGAGGCTGGACAGCACGGGAGCACTGCGTCTGGTTGGCCCCCACCGGGACCAGCAATGGGCACTGACATTTCGATGTGGCTTTGCTGTTCTTTACTTTGGTCTGAAGGGACATTGCATTTCTATTTGTATTTTATTGCTTTTTCTTGTGGAATCCTATGCTATAGAGGTTTGCTTGCATACAGGAACGCCCGACAGTCTGAGGACTCATTCTCAGCTAATGCCAAGGGTCTCGGTGGGTCTCCTTCTCTGCCTGCTACGGCAGCTCCTTCATCTCCTTGACCTTCACAGCTGACCTCCACTGGCTTGCTTTTGTCTGGTTTCTAACTCAGTTTCTATTAGGACAGACCTTGAATGTGAGCAGCCATGCATTCGCCCCTTGGATAAGAATTTTTAGTTAGTCCTTTCATTTAGAATGTATTGACTTATGTGTCTATCTGAGCACTTGTGGATAAACGTGGGCACGATGCATAGATGTGCCCTCTATTGTGCGTCTTAAAGAGATCATAAACGTGTTGATGGGAGCTGTGTGATAAGAAAAATGTGGCGTGTGCGGGAATCATTTTGGTTCCTACTGAGAAGCCCCAAGGACGCCTAAGTGTACTGAATCAGTAATGTATTATTGAAGAGGAGCCTATTATAATTCAGGTCACAGTGATTTGCAGCTGCTGCAAGGTCACCAAGACCCCTTCTATGATCTCTGGATTGTCCCAGGTAGCAGAAAATGCTAAACTGGGGATCTCAAATGCTGATTTTTCTGATTTCTTGCTTTATTGCTGTGGACCTTGCTGTAAAACATGGGCACAGTTTAGGGGAAATAAACTGTTATGGAATTGAGAAACAAAAGCCCCAAGGCATTTTTGACATGTGTCATAAATAATACACAGTTGTAACTTGGGAAATATATGACTATAGAAACTCTTTGGATATGTTGCCGATGATATTATTTGATCAGTTTCTTCCAATTGATCCTATCAGATGTCTGAAAAAAGTAGATAAGCGACTGAAGACAGGTGTTTTAAAATAGATGATTTAAAAATATTAGAATTTTTATGCCTATCCTTTACTGAAAGACCAAGTTTCTGAAGCCAGGTGACTTTTCTTCATTATTAAAAATGATAAATGATGAACCTACCATAAAAGCTCTTATCAGGACCCGTGTTCCATCACCACTGCTCTTGAAGGGGCATGGAATATACTGGTTCATCCTCTTTAGAGTATCACGCTGTTTTGTTACTTCATTCTCTCTCATTTTAAAGGATTTCATGGCAAAACACATACTTTATTACTTTAAGCAGATTTTAAAGACACTTGGTGAAATATCGCATGGTTGTTATTACAAAATGAAGTATGTTGATTCAGTTTGCCCAGTTCTTGGAACAGGAAAATTTACAACGTTATCTTAAATTATCAATTTGAATTGCAAAGAACCATCATTTTATCATGTAGAGCAATTCACTAGGGGAAGCACGATATATGTATTGAACTTTGTGTAGAGGAAAAGAGTTTGATTGTTACAGACCATAAAATATAGCACCCATAGTCTCCAATTAACTCTAGACTGAAAAATAGCCAGCCTGCATTATTCCCTGTTTTCTGGTCCTGTGTTGGATCCTGGTTCTCAGTCACGCTGAATCATGGCAATTCAAACACTCCAGGGCCACAGTGGGGTGACTTACTAGGCAGCTTTTTCACAAGCTGTTAAAAGAGGATGGATAGTATTGTTGTCATGGTTTTAATTGCAGTATGACTGCTTTATAATGCTGTGCTAGTTTCTGCTGTACAACAATGTGAATTAGCTATTAGCATACATCTGGCCCCTTCCTCCTGAGCCCCCGTCCACCTGCATTCTCCATCCCGCCTCTCTAGGTCGTCACGGAGCACTGAGCTGAGTTCCCCGTGTTGCACAGCAGCTTCCCACCAGCATCTGCTTCACACGTGGTGGTGCTCTCCCAGCCTGTCCCACCTTCCCCTGCCCCTGCTGCCCACAAGTCTCTTCTCTATGTCTGTATCTTTATTCCTACCTTGCAAATAGTTTCATCTGTACCATATTTCTAGATTCCATATATATGTGTTACTATCCAATATTTGTTTTTCTCTTTCTGACTTACTTCACTCTGTAAAGCAGTCTCTAGGTCCATCCACATCTCTACAGATGATTCATTTTTGTTCCTTTTAAAGGTCAAGTCATATTCAAGACTTATCAGTGTGTATTTGGTCCATGATCCAATCCTGGGATCAGGATGCCCCGTCATGAGAGGACCAGGCCAGTTTTCATGTTTACTTGTCAAAGCTGGTTCCAATGTACAGACCAAGGCTGCACTTCCCCCTAGGATTCAGCAACCATTTGGCCCCACAGGGAGATCCCACTTCACCCCCAAGATGACAGCACTGACTCCAAGTCTAACTCTGAGCTTCTGCCCCAAGAAACACAGCTGCCATTTGTTTGAGACCTGGCATGCCTTCTCCAAAGCCAAAGCTTAGTGTCTCCATGGAGAGCTTTAAGACAATTGCTTTGGTTGCTTCCAGTTGATTCTCTCACCTCCATGCCTTTGCACAGGCTCTTCCCTCTGCCTGGAACACTCCTCACTAGCCCCTCTCCTACCTAACTTCTGTTTGTCTCTCAGAACTTAGCTTGATGTCACTCCCCCGGGAGCCCCCAGGTTTGCTTTACGTGCTGCTTGAACACCCACGCTTCTGCTGGGGGAGCCCTTCCCACTCTGCACTGGAAATCTGGTTTGTAGAACTGCCTCCACGGTGGGCTATAAACTATTTTCTTTGTATTTAAAAAATTATTTCTTTTCCATATTTAAATCTCAAATTCATATTGACTTTTTGGGTAGAATGTGAGGTCCTAATATTTACAGAAGAATTCTTCCCTTATCTTTTCCTTATCTGCCCTGAGAAGATCATTCTATACTCATCCGCTGTTTGTTGAGGGACTGCTAAGTACCAGCCTTGCTGATGCCAGGAATGAGAAATGAATGATGCTGCTCCTGACCTCAAGAAGCTTGCGTGCATGATGCCTGCTAAGTCGCTTCTGTTGTGTCTGACTCTTTGTGACCCTATGGACTGTAGCCCACCAGGCTCTTCTGTCCATGGGATTCTTCAGGCAAGAACACTGGAATGGGTTGCCATGCACTCCTCCAGGGGATTTTCCTGATCCAGGAATCGAACCTGAGTCTCTTAATCTCCTACGTTGGCAGGCAGGTTCTTTACCACTTGTGCCACCTGGGAAGCCCCAAGAAGCTTACATTCTATCAACTATGCTTCAATTAAAATAAATAAATAAGTGGAGGAAGAAGAAGTTTACATTCTGTTGGAAAAGAGCAAACAAATAATCATTAGATCATATGAAACTGGCATTTTTGTAGGCCAAGAATGATCAATATTGGCACTTTCATATAGTTTCATCCAACACAATACAAAATAAACACAGTGTCTTACTTGATTCCAGGGATCAGAAGTAGGGGAGGGACAGGGAGTAAAACAGGGAAGGAGGAAAGAAGAAGAATACATGGATGCCTTCGGAGTTGGCCCCTGTTCCATCCACTGGTGGATCTGCTGGAACTTCTGAGGAGCTTTATGAAATGTGAGTCAGAACTGCCTGCACATGGACAGAGGGGAAACTTTATCCATGAGTAGTCTCTGAGGGGTTACTTCCCCTGCATGTCATTGGATTGGCCCATGGGTGTGTCCAGTGGGTTTCTGTGGATGTTCCAATCTTGGCATCAGAGAAGGCCTGGGCCAGGAAGTGAGAGGCAAGCAGGCGGGCTGAGGAGAGGTGCTGTCATGTCACACGTATGTGAAGTTGGTTGAAGTGCGGCCTGGGGCTAGTTGCTGGGGGCAGTGGCTGGAGTAAGAGACCAGACTGAGACAAACAATAGATGAGACACGTCTGAGGAGGAGTGGTGGATTCTGTGGGAGTCTGGCTGGGAGGCAGAAGGGTGCGGTGACGAGGGAAACAGAAAAGGGAGACTGAGCTGAACCTTCTAGGCTCACTGGTCCCCCAGGGGGAAGTGCGCAGGGGCGTGGATATTTCAGGTAGACAGAGCAATCTGGGCACAAGCCCAGAGGCATGAACGAACATAGCACATTTGGGGGGTTTGAAGCAGATGGACATGGCTGGATTGTAAAGCCTGGGGAGTGGAAGGTAGGAGGTGGCTAGAGAGACAGGCAGGAGTCAGATCAAGAAGCTGACTTGGGAGGTGTATTAGTTTGCTAGGGCTGCTGTAATAAAATACCACAAACCAAGGTGGCTTGAACACAAAATTTTATTGATTCAGAACTCTGGAGGCTGGAAGTCCAAGATTTAGGTATGGGCAGGATTGGTGTCTTCCCAGGGATGAGGAAGAATCTTCCTTGTTCAAGATTCCTTCAATATTTTTGGTGTCATTGACACTGTAACAACTGCCAACACGATATATTTTAAAGTTTAATCTGCATTATTAATATTTTTCTATTACTGAAGTATTAACAACCAACAGAACAATAGACCACGCCATGATTTATAGCAAAAGCAAAATGGCTGTCTGAGGAGGCCTTACAAATAGCTGTGAAAAGGAGAGAAGTGAAAAGCAAAGGAGAAAAGGAAAGATATACCCATTTGAATGCAGAGTTCCAAAGAATAGCAAGGAGAAGTAAGAAAGCCTTCCTCAGCAATCAAAGCAAAGAAATAGAGGAAAACAATAGAATGGGATAGACTAGAGATCTCTTCAAGAATATTAGAGATACCAAGGGAATATTTCATGCAAAGATGGGCTCGATAAAGGACAGAAATGGTATGGACCTAACAGAAGCAGAAGATACTAAGAAGAGGTGGCAAGAATACACAGAAGAACTGTACAAAAAAGATCTTCATGACGCAGGTAATCAAAAAGGTGTGATCACTCCCACTTACCTAGAGCCAGACATCCTGGAATGTGAAGTCAAGTGGGCCTTAGGAAGCATCACTACGAACAAAGCTAGTGGAGGCAATGGAATTCCAGTTGAGCTATTTCAAATTCTAAAAGATGATGCTGTGAAAGTGCTGCACTCAATATGTCAGCAAATTTGGAAAACTCAGCAGTGGCCACAGGACTGGAAAAGATCAGTTTTCATTCCAATCCGAAAGAAGGGCAATTCCAAAGAATGCTCAAACTACCACACAATTGCACTCATCTCACATGCTAGTAAAGTAATGCTCAAAATTCTCCAAGCCAGGCTTCAGCAATACATGAACCGTGAACTTCCAGATGTTCAAGCTTGTTTTAGAAAAGGCAGAGGAACCAGGGATCAAATTGCCAACATCCGCTGGATCATCAAAAAAGCAAGAGAGTTCCAGAAAAACATCTATTTCTGCTTTATTGACTATGCCAAAGCCTTTGACTGTGTGGATCACAATCAACTGTGGAAAATTCTGAAAGAGATGGGAATACCAGACCACCTGACCTGCGTCTTGAGAAACCTGTATACAGGTCAGGAAGAAACAGTAGGAACTGGTCATGGAACAACAGACTGGTTCCAAATAGGAAAAGGAGTATGTCAAGGCTGTATATTGTCACCCTGCTTATTTAACTTATATGCAGAGTACATCATGAGAAACGCTGGGCTGGAAGAAGCACAAGCTGGAATCAAGATTGCTGGGAGAAATATCAATAACCTCAGATATGCAGATGACACCACCCTTATGGCAGAAAGTGAAGAGGAACTAAAGAGCCTCTTGATGAAAGTGAAAGTGGAGAGTGAAAAAGTTGGTTTAAAGCTCAACATTCAGAAAACTAAGATCATGGCATCCGGTCCCATCACTTCATGGAAATAGATGGGGAAACAGTGGCTGACTTTATTTTTCTGGGCTCCAAAATCACTGCAGATGATGATTGCAGCCATGAAATTAAGACGCTTGCTCCTTGGAAGGAAAGTTATGACCAACCTAGACAGCATATTGAAAAGCAGAGACATTACTTTGCCAACAAAGGTCCATCTAGTCAAGGCTATGGTTTTTCCTGTAGTCATGTATGGATGTGAGAGTTGGACTATAAAGAAAGCTGAGCGCTGAAGAATTGATGCTTTTGAAGTGTGGTGTTGGAGAAGACTCTTGAGAGTCCCTTGGACTGTGAGGAGATCCAACCAGTCCATCCTAAGGGAGATCAGTCCTGGGTGTTCATTGGAGGGACTGATGTTGAAGCTGAAACTCCAATACTTTGGCCACCTGATGTGAAGAATTGACTCATTTGAAAAGACCCTGATCCTGGGAAAGATTGAGGGCAGGAGGAGAAGGGGACGGCAGAGGATGAGATGGTTGGATGGCATCACTGACACAATGCACATAGGTTTGGGTGGACTCTGGGAGTTGGTGATGGACAGGGAGGCCTGGCATACTGCAGTTCAAGGGGTCGCAAAGAGTCAGACATGACTGAGCGACTGAACTGAACTGAAGTGATTTATAGCAGTTGCAGACTTCTTTTATGTAAGTGCTCTCAGCAAGGAGTTGGGAAAAGGTGTTCAGGAGCATGTTATTACACAGCATTGCTGCTTTACAGATGCAGTAGATGTAGATAACCTCAAAAGCATAAATAATAGTAAGGTGCAGTAAAATAATTAGGAAGTGATGAGTTCTGAGAATTTATCTAGAGTATTAATTTAGTATTTATTTATTTAGTACAGTATTTATAATACTGTATAATGCTAAATTATACAGGGCTTCCCAGGTGGCGCTAGTGGTAAAGAACCTGCCTGCCAATGCAGGAGACATCAGAGAGGCAGGTCAGGACGATCCCCTGAAGTAGGAAATGGCAACACACTCCAGTATTCTTGCCTGGATAATCCCATGAACAGAAGAGCCTGGTGGGCTACAGTCCATAGGGTTGCAAAGAGTTGGACATGACTGAAGCGAGTTAACATGTACTCATATAGTATACATATAAATTAATTTATAAATACAATATAATTTAGTTAATTGTAAGCTTGTATATTTTAATTTTTAATAATGGCTGCTTTATGTTACGTTACGTTAAATCACTTCAGTCGTGTCCAACTCTGTGTGACCCCATAGATGGTAGCCTACCAGGCTCTCCCGTCCCTGGGATTCTCCAGGCAAGAACACTGGAGTGGGTTGCCATTTCCTTCTCCAATGCATGAAAGTGAAAAGTCAAAGTGAAGTCGCTCAGTTGTGTCTGACTCTTAGCAGCCCCATGGACTGCAGCCTACCAGGCTCCTCCGTCCATGGGATTTTCCAGGGAAGAGTACTGGAGTGGGGTGCCATTGCCTTCTCCGAATGGCTGCTTTAGCAACTGGTAAATATTATTCCTGAAAAATGTAAGAACAACTTTTCACGAGATAGTGGGTGCTGGCTCCTGTAGGCCATTCCTTCTCGTTTTCCTCTCCACTGACTCAAATTCAATGCAAGGTTCAAGGTCCAGTCACAACTCCACCTTGCTGCAAAACCTTCCAAGAACATATCACATCTTTCTTTCCTTAATTGCTTCAATCCTTTCAGTTGATACCAGTCCTTAAAATCTATCTTCTACTACTGCTCAAGTTTGTCTCCTGTTTTCATCTGATCTGTTTCATCAATGATATGGTCAATTCTGTGAGGGCACAGAGCTTGCATAGTCATCTTTGTACTTTCTGACAATATCAGCATCATCTTCACACATGAGGTTCTAGACATGCTGTTGAGTTTCTTGCTTTTTGTATAAATTAACATATACATTTGTATAGTACCCAATTGTCCCCATCTCATAAAGATGAGCACAGAGATGCAAGTCTGATTCCAGGCAAATGGGAGTTTATTGTGTTTGCATAGCTCAGACTCAACTGACGTTGGGGGTTGCAAGACTCACTCAGTATGACCTTGACATACACTGTTCACATCTCCAGACACACTTTCTTTGAAAAGATCCTCCTTTAGCCCTCAGAGGTCTGGCAGCCCACATCCAAGCATCATTCCTTGTCTTCCCTTAGTCACCTCATCCTTTTCTTATGCAGGGAGTTCTGTCTACTTGTTGAATTTTGAATGAAAACCCAATGGATAGAAGCTCTGTACTGAATTCTATATTTTGTTCCTTGCTGAGCTTCCATGAATATAAAACACCAGCACAAAGGGGAGAGTCAGCAGGTAGAGATCAACACTATCCATATTTAATGAGAAGGGAGCCTGAGTTCATAGATGGGAAAACCACATTAGACGAAGACCAGGTTCAATAACTTGCCCAGGCTTACTGAGTAAGCTTCTAGCAAAAAATGAATAAATATCTTATGATGAACTTTCATGATTTATGCTTTAAAGTATTACCATCATTTTAATCCCTAAGGGGGAAAAAAAAAACAAGCAAGGAAGGAATTAAATAGTGATTGGTAATTTGGAAATTTCCCTCACCTACAATGGAGTAAAAAAGGAGAGAGGCAGGGACCCATATCCTTCACCAAGAGTCTGACTCTCTGTGAGTGGGCTGGCCCAGATCCCCACCATTCTGTCTCCTCAGAAGACACTGAAACCCTCATAATCTCCACCCACTACCAAAAAGTCAGTGGTTACGAGGCACAGAGGCCTGGAGTCTGAAGCACAGTGGGCTTCCTACCTGTCTCTGGTTGTGTGACTCCCAGTTTCTTCCCTGGTCCCCAGTGGCTTCTGACATCTTTCTGAAGAAATCCTTCATGGCAACATGATCAGTAGCTGTGGCTTCAGTTACGGTACTATTACTTCCAGAACCCTCTTTGGGTGCCTGGGATCTCTCCTGTGTCTCCAGGTGCCAAGTCTCTCGGTGGCTGGGCAGCCATCATTACTCTTTCAGCATCAAATATACAGATGAATACATTGTTTTAATAAACGACATCAACAGATAAAACATGGAGTCCCACCATCAGCCCAGTTCCTATTCACACCCACTCCTTTTGCACTGGACATAGAAGCACCAGCAAAGCTGTCAGAAAGATCTAGCAAGTCCCAACCCCAAATTCAGTGGGACTGTGCATTGCATTCTTGTTCTCACAGCTGCTTGCTCATTTAAATAGTGGTCTCTTTATTCATTCAGTCACCCACCCAATATTTATTGAGCAGCTAGTATGTGCCAGGTACCATGACATGGAGAATTAGACCAAAGGCTCCTATTCAAGGTGCTCGCAGCCTAATGATAATGATAGTAATAATAATAATAGCAGAAAATACAGAATGCTTAGTATGTACCATTTGTCAATATCATGAAGTAAATATTTTTTATTATTCCTTACTTTACAGGTCAGAAAATAAAGACACGGTGAGGTTTAGTTGCTCATTTTCACACAGTTAGACAGGTAAATAGACAATTACTGTATCAGGGAGTAACCCAGTGATGCAGGGGAGCCCCCTGTTCGGGGGTACACTCAGGAGTCAGGTGGGATTCAAACCTACCTTGGTTGCATACTCGTGCCCCTGCCTAATTCTAGGATTTTCTAGGCATCATAAAATTTTAAAAAGGGTTTTTAAGAGAAACTAACAGGAACTTGGATTACTGTGATGTTGAATGGTTTGCCTTGGAAATGAACTGAGATCATTCTGTCATTTTTGAGAGTGCACCCAAGTACTGCATTTCAGACTCTGTTGACTATGAGGGCTACTCCAACTAACAGGAACACAGTAGCAATAAAACAAAGAAGTGTTCATCCAAAATGGAAAAAAATGTTCAGCTTTAGGGTTTGTGTGATTTTTTAGTTTATGTGTTCAGTCTTTCCTGCAAAACTCAACCCTATTCCTGGAGAAAGGGTCTAATGATGAATTAGAAGGGGTTAGAAAGATTTGTGATTGTAAAAGAACGCTCAGGAAACCTATTCAAAATAGACAAGACAAGGCATCTGGAGCATGACTCCTCATGTCTGGAAGCAGGACTTCTGCAGACACAGAAAGAAGAGACTGGAACCAGCAAAGCTGTTCTTCACACTGTGGTATCTGCTCAGTTTCACCTCCTACCATTGTGCTAACTCTGGCAGTTCTTTGGATGTGAATTGATGCCAGGTCTCCTTGAGCTGATTTTTTAAGAACTGAGATAGGAACCTGAATCATACGACCAACAGTTTGAAATCCTTAATAAATGTGCATTCTTGCTACAGCCACATGATACCAAGTCCCTTAACAGCTCTATCAGTTCAGAGAAGAAATCAGTACAGTGAAAATCCCTGTAGGTTTCATGAAATTGATAAAAGTCCTTAGACTGATGTACTCAGCCATTTGTTTTAATGTCATGTAGAAACAGCCCCTGGTTTCATTTCTGTCTTTGTTGATATTATGCTTTGGTGATCAGCTAAACCATTCACTCTGAGAGCTGAATTCTGGTGGTATTTTTCCACACCAGTTTGAGGCATGGCAGGAGTTTTTTTTGTCAGCAAGAACAGAAGATGATGCCAAAAGGAAGCAGCTTAATGAGCAATTGGCAGTGATTCTACACTTATCTCTAGAAGAAAAGGCTCAGGTTCCAATGTGGTTTTTGCAAAGTAATAATTCTTTGCTGACTTCTTCCTAAACATACATTTCCTGAATGTGAAGAAATAGTCACAATTAATCTTTTTAATTGGGCTTCCCTTGTGTCTCAGCTGATAAAGAATCTGCCTGCAATGCAGGAGACCTGAGTTTGATCCCTGGGTTGGGAAGATCCCCTGGAGAAGGGAAAGGCTACTCACTCCGGTATTCTGGCTTGGAGAATTCCATGGACTGTAATAGTCCATGGGATCACAAAGAGTCAGACGCAACTGAGTGACTTTCACTTTCACTTTCCCTGGTGCCTCAGACAGTAAAGAATCTGCCTGTGATGTGGAAGTCCTGGGTTTGATCCCTGGGTTGGGAATATCCCCTGGAGAAGGAAACAGCAACCCACTCCAGTATTCTTGCCTGGAAAATCCCACGGACAGAGGAGCCTGGCGGGCTTCAGTCCATGGGGTCGCAGAGTTGGACAAGACTGAGTGACTAACAGACTGAATCTTTTTAAGTAACAAAGGGCTTTTAATGAAAATATTTTGCTTGATACTAAGAAATTTTGGAGAGAATTATGAATTATTTTTGCCATTATTTCTTTGAATATTCTTTCTTTTCCTTTCTATTTCTTCTTCCTTTTGGGACTCCCATTATGTGTATTGGGATGATTGATGGAGTTCAACAGGTTCCTTAGATTCTTTCATTTTCCTTCATTCTTTTTTCTTTTCTGTTTCTCTCATTAGATAATCTCAGCTGACCTAACCTTCAGGGTTGCTGGTTCTTTCTTTTGTCTGCAGTAATTTGTTTTTGAGCTCCTGTAGTAAACTTTTAATTTCACTCATTGTACATTTCAACTCCAGAGTTTCTATTTGGTTCCTTTTAATAATTTCTCTCTTTTTTGATATTCTCGTGGTAAGACATTGTTCTCTTGATTTCCTTTCATTCTTTAAGCATGATTTCCTTTAGAAATTTGAACATATTTAAAATAGCTGATTCAAACTGTTTTTCTAGTATCTCAATGTCCGGGTTACCTCCGGGACATTTTCTATTGATTATTTCTTTCCTGCTGTGTGTGGAAGTGAAAAATAGATTTAAGGGCCTAGATCTGATAGATAGAGTGCCTGATGAACTATGGAATGAGGTTCGTGACATTGTACAGGAGACAGGGATCAAGACCATCCCCATGGAAAAGAAATGCAGAAAAGCAAAATGGCTGTCTGGGGAGGCCTTACAAATAGCTGTGAAAAGAAGAGAAGCGAAAAGCAAAGGAGAAAAGGAAACATATAAGCATCTGAATGCAGAATTCCAAAGAATGGCAAGAAGAGATAAGAAAGCCTTCCTCAGTGGTCAATGCAAAGAAATAGAGGAAAACAACAGAATGGAAAGACTAGAGATCTCTTCAAGAAAATTAGAGATACCAAGGGAACATTTCATGCAAAGATGGGCTCGATAAAGGACAGAAATGGTATGGACCTAAAGAAGCAGAAGATATTAAGAAGAGGTGGCAAGAATACACAGAAGAACTACACAAAAAAGATCTTCATGACCCAGATAATCACAATGGTGTGATCACTGACCTAGAGCCAGACATCCTGGAATGTGAAGTCCAGTGGGCCTTAGAAAGCATCACTACGAACAAAGCTAGTGGAGGTGATGGAATTCCAGTTGAGCTATTTCAAATCCTGAAAGATGATGCTGTGAAAGTGCTGCACTCAATATGCCAGCAAATTTGAACTCAGCAGTGGCCACAGGACTGGAAAAGGTCAGTTTTCATTCCAATCCCAAAGAAAGGCAATGCCAAAGAATGCTCAAACTACTGCACAATTCCGCTCATCTCACATGCTAGTAAAGTAATGCTCAAAATTCTCCAAGCCAGGCTTCAGCAATACGTGAACCATGAACTTCCAGATGTTCAAGCTGGTTTTAGAAAAGGCAGAGGAACCAGGGATCAAATTGCCAACATCCGCTGGATCATGGAAAAAACAAGAGAGTTCCAGAAAAACATCTATTTCTGCTTTATTGACTATGCTAAAGCCTTTGACTGTGTGGATCACAATAAACTGTGGAAAATTCTGAAAGAGATGGGAATACCAGACCACCTGATCTGCCTCTTGAGAAATCTGTACACAGGTCAGAAAGCAACAGTTAGAACTGGACATGGAAAAACAAACTGATTCCAAATAGGAAAAGGAGTATGTCAAGGCTGTATATTGTCACCCTGCTTATTTAACTTATATGCAGAGTACATCATGAGAAACGCTGGACTGGAAGAAACACAAGCTGGAATCAAGATTGCCGGGAGAAATATCAATAACCTCAGATATGCAGATGACACGACCTTTATGGCAGAAAGTGAAGAGGAACTAAAAAGCCTCTTGATGAAAGTGAAAGTGGAGAGTGAAAAAGTTGGCTTAAAGCTCAACATTCAGAAAATGAAGGTTATGGCATCCGGTCCCATCACTTCATGGGAAATAGATGGGGAAACAGTGGAAACAGTGTCAGACTTTATTTTTCTGGGCTCCAAAATCACTACAGATGGTGACTGAAGCCATGAAATTAAAAGATGCTTACTCCTTGGAAGGAAAGTTATGACCAACCTTGATAGCATATTGAAAAGCAGAGACATTACTTTGCCAACAAAGGTCCGTCTAGTCAAGGCTATGGTTTTTCCTGTGGTCATGTATGGATGTGAGAGTTGGACTGTGAAGAAGGCTGAGGGCCGAAGAATTGATGCTTTTGAAGTGTGGTGTTGGAGAAGACTCTTGAGAGTCCCTTGGACTGCGAGGAGATCCAACCAGTCCATTCTGAAGGAGATCAGCCCTGGGATTTCTTTGGAGGGAATGATGCTGAAGCTGAAACTCCAGTACTTTGGCCACCTCATGCGAAGAGTTGACTCATTGGAAAAGACTCTGATGCTGGGAGGGATTGGGGGCAGGAGGAGAAGGGGACGACAGAGGATGAGATGACTGGATGGCATCACTGACTCGATGGACATGAGTCTGAGTGAACTCTGGGAGTTGGTGATGGACAGGGAGGCCTGGCGTGCTGCGATTCCTGGGGTCGCAAAGAGTCGGACACGACTGAGCGACTGAACTGAATTTAACTGATGGACCACATTTTCTTGTTTCTTTCCATGCCTCGTAATTTTTAAATGGGAACAGCATTTTGAATACTAGAATGTGGTGGCTCTAGAAATGATTCCCTATCTTCCTTCAGGTTTGTTGTTTCTACTTGTTTTAGTTGACTTCCTAGTGACTTTTCTGAACCAGTTTTAGAAAGTGCATCTTTTGGTCATTTGTGACCACTGAAGTTTCTGTTAGTGCAGTGGTCAGTTAATGCTTGGATATGGATTTCCTTAAATGTTTAGGAACAAAGTAGCTCCCCGTTTTTTGCACATGGGCTCTCTATGTTGGGGCACACTTCCAGTACTCAGCCAGGCAGTTAACAGCTCTGCCTTAGTGTTCATTTCCCATTTGTGCAGAGTCAAGGTCAGCCAGAACTGAGAATGTAAAGCCTTCTAAGGTGTTTCCTGAGCATGTACACAGTCCTGTTTATGTGTAAGACCTTCTAGATGGTCAGGAATGTGTTGGAGCCTTGCAAAGTCTTTATTCCCCAATGTGTATCATTTCCCAGCCTTTCCTCCAAGTTTTTTAGTTCATCTATTGTTTTTTTTTTTTTTTAAATAACCGTTACCCGTTGCTGCATACAGTACCTATTAAAATATTTGCCTGTAAGTGTTTTTGACAAACATCCCTGGGTAGTGGTCATAGTTCTGGCTGAGTTCCAGGTGAGAAAAAACATGCCTTTTGAGCTTGTCTTCCATGGAGTCACTGGGCAGATCAACCAAGGATAACTCTCCAAATGAGGTCTGTTCTGCTCCCTCTGGTATCAGCTCTGTTACTGGGAAAGGGAGCTGTTTCTTTCAAGGCTACTCTTAAGCTGAGCAACAGGTGATGGGACGAAAATGCCACAAAGGTCGATGTTCTTACCGAGATTCAGCCCTTTATGCTGATCAGTGCTTCCAAAGTTGCAACAAGCTTTTGGTTTGTCTCCAGTGTTCCAAAAAAAAGTTTGATTCTGACAGTTTTTGCCAGAGTTTTAGTTGCTTCTATAGAGGGGTGGTCTTCTGCAGTTTCTTACTCTGACCATTATATTGATATCATCGTGCCTATTTTTTCTTACAGGAATTTTGGGCCTTATTCTTGTATTCTTAGAAGCTCTTTATATGTTAGAGATCCCATGGACTGTAGCCTATCAGGCTCCTCCATCCATGGGATTTTCCAGGCAAGAGTGCTGGAGTGGATTGCCATTTCCTTCTCCAGGGAATCTTCCCGACCCAGGAATCGAACCCAGGTCTCCCACATTGCAGGCAGACGCTTTACCGTCTGAGCCACCAGGGAAGCCTGAACACTTTGTGATTATTTGCAAACTGTTTTGCCCTAGTTCATCATTTGGTATGTTACTTCGTTCATGGTGCTGTGACTTATTCAAATATTTTTGATTGCTATCAGATTTATTAATCTTTTCTCTTACTTCTGGATATTGAGCCATAGTGACAAAAAAAATTTCCCTCATTCTAATTCTAGAGCAATTTACCTGTATTTTCATATGGTATTTGTAGAGCTTTATGTTTTCCTATTTTTGGTAGTTGGATAATATTTATTTATTGCATTTAAAATCACTAATTTAAATTTAAATCACTAACCCATTTGGATTTTATATAATATATGGTGTGAGAAATGGATCCAATTTAATTTTTTTCATATAGCTAGCCATTTATATTTTCAGCATTTACTATCTTTTCCCACCAATTTGAGAAACCTTCTTTATACTAAATTTCCATGTGCAATCGGGTCTATGCTTGAATTCTCTATTCTGTTCCACTGATTCTCTAGTCATGTGCCAATGCCATAGTGTTTTCATTTATAGTTATTTTATTTTATATAAGCTAGTTCCCTATATTCCTCCATTGTTTTTCTTTTTTAAAGAGATTTTCATGGCTATTATTATTTGTCCTTCCAAATGAAACTTCTTGTAAACTGCTGTATGCCAGAAAAAAAATTGATGAAATTTTACATTGGGATTGTGTTAAATTTATATATTACCTTCATGATAACTGATATGCCAAAACATAATATATCTCTTTTTTCTTTCATGTCTACTTTTGAGACTTAAAAGAATGCTTTGTAGTTTTACTCATATAGTTTTTGGGCATATCTTTTTAAGTTTGTACCTAAGAATTTTATTTCATATTTTGATATCACAAATGGGGCATTCTTTTCCATTCCAATTGGTTTTTGTATATATAAAACCTACGGCTATACATTAATTGTATAATATACTATTTTATTATTAAAGCCCATAGTTTTCCCATGGGCTCTTGTGAGTTTTCTAAAGTAATGTCAGCTTCTGGAATATTTTATTTTGATGGTTTTAGGAAAAACTGTGAAACACATAATAAGAAATCCTGGACATCAGTATTCAGTAATAAGACCCATAAGCCAAGTTATTCTGTTATATAACTCAGCATTTCTTATGATGTTACTTTGATTTTAGACGTAAATCAGCCTCTAAAAGAGAATTTAAAAAGTGACATTTATGATAAGCCTAAAGCAAACACTATTCTCAATGGAAAAACTGAAAGCATTCCCCCTAAGATCAGGAACAAGACAAGGGTGTCCACTTTCACCACTATTATTCAACATAGTTTTGGAAGTCCTAGCTATAGTAATTAGAGAAGAAAAAGAAATAAAAGGAATCCAGATCGGAAAAGGAGAAGTAAAGCTCTTACTGTTTGCAGATGACATGATACTGTACATAGAAAACCCTAAAGATGATATCATAAAATTAATAGAGTTAATCAGTGAGTTTAACAAAGTTGTAGGATACAAAATCAATACACAGAGGTCATTTGCATTTCTATATACTAACAATGAAAAATCAGAAAGAGAAATTAAGGAATCAATCACCTTCACCATTGCAACAAAAAGATTTAAATATCTAGGAATAAACTTACCTAAGGAGAGATGAGAAAGCCATCCTCGGTGATCAATGCAAAGAAATAGAGGAAAACAATAGAATGACAAAGACTAGAGATCTCTTCAAGAAAATTAGAGATACCAAGGGAACATTTCATGCAAAGATGGGCTCAATAAAGGACAGAAATGGTATGGACCTAACAGAAGCAGAAGATATTAAGAAGAGGTGGCAAGAATACACAGAAGAACTACACAAAAAAGATCTTCACGACCCAGATAATCATGACGGTGTGATCACTCACTAGAGCCAGACATCCTGGAATGGGAAGTCAAGTGGGCCTTAGGTAGCATCACTATGAACAAAGCTAGTGGAGGTGATGGAATTCCAGTTGAGCTATTTCAAATCCTAGAAGATGATGCCGTGAAAGCGCTGCCCTCAATATGCCAGCAAATTTGGAAAACTCAGCAGTGGCCACAGGACTGGAAAAGGTCAGTTTTCATTCTAATCCCAAAGAAAGGCAATGCCAAAGAATGCTGAAACTACTGCACAGTTGTACTCATCTCACATGCTAGCAAAAAAACACTCACAATTCTCCAAGCCAGGCTTCAATAGTAAGTGAACCATTAACTTCCAGGTGTTCAACCTGGATTTAGAAAAGGCAGAGGAACCACAGATCAAATTGCCAACATCCACTGGATCATCAAAAAAGCAAAAGAGTTCCAGGAAAACATCTGCTTCTGCTTTATTGACTATGCCAAAGTCTTTGACTGTGCAGAATACAACAAACTGTGGAAAATTCTTAAAGAAATGGGAATACCAGACCACCTGACCTGCCTCCTGAGAAATCTGTATGCACGTCAAGAAGCAACAGTTAGAATTGGACATGGAACAACAGACTGGTTCCAAAACAGGAAAGGAGTACATCAAGGCTGTATATTGTCACCCTGCTTATTTAACTTATATGCAGAGTACATCATGAGAAATGCTGGACTGGATGAAGTACAAACTGAAATCAGGATTGCCAGGAGAGATATCAATAACCTCAGATATGCAGATGACACCACCCTTATGGCAGAAAGCAAAGAAGAACTAAAGAGCCTCTTGATGAAAGTGAAAGAGGAGAGTGAAAAAGTTGGCTTAAAATTCGACATTCAGAAAACTAAGATCATGGCATCTGGTCCCATCACGTCATGGGAAATAGATGGGGAAACAGTGGAAACAGTGACAGACTTTATTTTTGGGGGCTCCAAAATCACTGCAGATGGTGACTGCAGCCGTGAAATTAAAAGACACTTACTCCTTGCAAGAAAAGTTATGACCAACCTAGATAGCTTATTAAAAAGCAGAGATATTAGTTTGCCAACAAATGTCCATCTAGTCAAAGCTATGGTTTTTCCAGTAGTCATGTATGGATGTGAGAATTGGAGTATAAAGAAAGCTGAGCACCAAAGAATTGATGCTTTTGAACTATGGTGTTGGAGAAGACTCTTGAGAGTCCCTTGGACTGCAAGGAGATCCAAACAGTCCATCCTAAAGTAAACCAGTCCTGAATATTCATTGGAAGTACTGATGCTGAAGCTGAAACTCCAATACTTTGGCCCCCTGATGTGAAGAACTGACTCATTAGAAAAGACCCTGATGCTGGTAAAGATTTCAGGTGGGAGGAGAAGGGGACGACAGAGGATGAGATGGTTGGATGGCATCATCGACTCAATGGACATGATTTTGAGTAAACTCCAGAAGTTGGTGATGGACAGGGAGGCCTGGCATGCAGTCCATGGGGTCACAAAGAGTTGGGCATGACTGAGCAACTGAACTGAACCAAAGGAGACAAAAGAACTGTGCACAGAAAATTATAAGACACTAATGAAAGAAATCAAAGATGACATAAACAGATGGAGAGATAATCCACGTTGCTGGGTAGGAAGAATCAATATTGTGAAAATGTCTATACTACCAAATGCAATCTACAGATTCAATGCGATCCCTATCAAATTACCAATGGCATTTTTAACAGAACTAGAACAAAAACTTTCACAATTCATACGGAAACATAAAAGACCCCAAATAGCCAAAGCAATCTTGAGAAAGAAGGATGGAGCTGGACGAATCAACCTTCCTGACTTCAGATTATACTACAAAGCTACAATCATCAAGGCAGTATGGTACTGGTGCAAAAACAGAAATATAGATCAATGGAACAAGACAGAAAGCCCAGAAATAAACCTATGCACCTATGGGAACCTTATTTTTGACAAAGGAGGCAAGAATATGCAATGGGGCAAAGACAGCCTCTTCAATAAATGGTGCTGGGAAAAGTGGACAGCTACATGTAAAAGAATGAAATCAGAACACTTCCTAACACCATACACAAAGATAAACTCAAAATGGATTAAAGACCTGAATGTAAGACCAGAAACTTTAAAACTCTTAGAGGAAAACGTAGGCAGAACACTCGACGACATAAATCAAAGCAAGATCCTCTATGACCCATCTCCTAGAGTAATGGAAATAAAAACAAAAGTAAACTTGTGGGACCTGAATAAACTTAAAAGCTTTTGCACAGCAAAGGAAAACTATAAGCAAGGTGAAAAGACAACCCTCAGAATGGGAGAAAATAATAGCAAATGAAGCAACTGACAAAGGATTATTTTCTAAAATATACAAGCAACTCATACAACTCAATGCCAGAAAAACAAACAATCCAATCAAAAAGTGGGGAAAAGACCTAAACAGACAGTTCTCCAAATAAGACATACAGATTGCTAACAAACACATGAAAAGTTGCTCAACATCACTCATTATTAGAGAAATGCAAATCAAAACTACAATGAGATATCACCTCACGCCAGTCAGAATGGCCATCATCCAAAAGTCTACATACAATATATCCAGGAGAGGGTGTGGAGAAAAGGGAATGCTCTTGCCCTGTTTGTGGGAATGTAAATTGATACAGCCACTATGGAAAATGGTATGGAAACTCCTTAAAAAACTAAGAATAAAACCACTATATGACCCAGCAATCCCACTCCTAAGCATGTACCCTGAGGAAACCAAAATTGAAAAAGACACATACATCCCATTGTTCATTGCAGCACTATTTACAATAGCTAGAATGTGGAAGCAACGTAGATGTCTGTCGACAGATGGATGGATAAAGAAGTTGTGGTACATATACACAATGGAATATTACTCAGCATTAAAAAGGAACACATTTGAGTCAGTTCTGATGAGGTGGATGAACCTAGAACCTATTATACAGAGTGAAGTGAATCAGAAAGAGAAAGATAAATATCATATTCTAACACATATATAGGGAACCTAGAAGAATGGTACTGAAGAACTTATTAACAGGGCGGCAGTGAAGAAACTGCTGCTGCTGCTAAGTCGCTTCAGTCATGTCTGACTCTATATGACTTCATAGACAGCAGCCCACCAGGCTCCCCCGTCCCTGGGATTCTCCAGGCAAGAACACTGGAGTGGGTTGCCATTTCCTTCTCCAATGCATGAAAGTGAAAAATGAAAGTGAAGTCACTCAGTCATGCCTGACTCTTAGTGACCCCATGGACTGCAGCTTACCGGGCTCCTCTGTCCATGGCATTTTCCAGGCAAGAGTATTGGAGTGGGGTGCCATCGAAGAAACAGACATAGAGAATAGACTTATGGACATGGGGAGAGGGGAAGAGAGGGTGAGATGTAGGGAAAGAGTAACATGGAAACTTACATTACCATATCTAAAGTAGATAGCCAACGGGAATTTGCTGTATGGCTCAGAAAACTCAAACAGGGGCTCTGTATCAACCTAGAGGGGTGGGATGGGGAGGAAGATGGGAGGGAGGTTCAAAAGGGAGGAGATATATGTATACCTATGGCCAATTCATGTTGAGGTTTGACAGAAAACCACAAAATTCTGTAAAGCAATTATCCTTCAATAAAAAAATAAATTAAAAAGAAAAAAAGTGGCACTAGCAAGACCCTTTGTGTCTACAAGCTCACTGTGTATACACTCACACACATAAATACTCCATCTCTTTTGTTCTTGAGAAATAGACATATTTACGGGGCTGACTAGATGCTACCTGATAAGGTCACCAGGTAAATTAGTGCAGGACTGGTGAAAAGAACATCAAACCCCTCATCTATTTTTTGTCGAAGCTGAAGTAATTCCTTAGATTTTGCTAACACACTTTACTTTTAAAAATTAATTTATTTATTCTAATTGAAGGATAAATGAAGTGAAACGAAAGTCACTGAGTTGTGTCTGATTCTTTGCAACCCCATGGACTAAACAGCCCATGGAATTTTCCAGGCCAGAATACTGGATTGGGTAACCTTTCCCTTCTCCAGGGGATCTTCCCAACCCAGGGATCAAACCCAGGTCTTCCACACTGCAGGCAGATTCCTTACCAGCTGAGCCACGAGGGAAGCCCAGTTGGAGGATAACTACTACATTGTGATGGTTTTTACCATATATCAACATGAATCAGCCACAGGTACATGCTTCACTTTTAACATGTAATTTTGTGCATTTAAATGCCCCTCATTGCTTTTTTGTGTGCATGCTAAATTATTTCAGTTGTGTCCAACTCTTTGTGACCCTATGGACTCTAATGCACCAGGCTCCTCTGTCCATGGGATTCTCCAGACAAGAATACTGGAGTGGGTTGCCATACCCTCCTCCAGGGGATCTTCCCAATCCAAGGATCAAACCCACATCTCTTATGTCTCCTGCATTGGCAGGTGGATTCTTTACTACTAGCGCCATCGATTATTATTAGGTGGGGAGGTGGCTATCCTGTTCCAATTTCCCATAAAGCAGAAGTACCGAGGCTAGTTAACCAGCTAAGGCAGAAAAGATTTAGAACTCAGATTTTCTGTCTTCATATATATTCTTTCCAACATACTGAAATACTTGCAAAGCCTTTTGCTGCTATTAAAGCCTATTTCTTACCTGTGCTCAGAGGAATCGGGAACAGCTGCTCAGTATCCCCTATTATAATATCCCTTCATATGTATGAATCCTGTGATTTTGTTCCCTTCCAGCGTCCCCTACGGCAGGTTAAATAGCCCAGATTCTGTCCCTCATAGAGTTTATCTCCCACCTCTTTTGTCAGTTTTAACAAAGAGGTTGTGACTCTTGGGTTCCTGCTCAACAGAGCTCTTCCTCATTATTTTGTAACCTTTATACCTCCTTCCAGGGAGAGTTAAATAAAGCCTGTGGATTTTTGATATGAATGTCTGGCAGGCTCCCGCTCACACAGAAAGGTTTCCAGCAGGGCTGGCTGATGAAAGCCTCAGTCTGACGACTGAGTCTCATTCATGGCAGATGAAAGGCAGCAGCACCTCTGCTCATTCCAAAACCCACAAATGGGCATAGTGCCCACGTGAAGGTCCAAATTCCACAGTGAGTCCTATTTTGGCAGGAAGAGATGGGTTATAATGAGGATATTTAGAAGCTAGGAACCACTGGCTAATTACCTCAGGTGAACAATTCATTTTTTTGGAAAGGCACTGTTCTTTTAGCTTGTTAATCATGTGTAAAAATTATCCCTGACCTAGAATCTCATTTATTGCACCTGAGCCAGCCTGAAAATTAGAGAAATGAAATATCATAAAATAGAAGTATTAAAAAGGAGAATAACCCTCGAGGGTAACAGCAGTGTGACATTCTGGATGTTAACGCATGGAGCACGTCCTGCTTGCTCCAGTGGTGTCAAAAACGATGACCCCAGCACCGCTTCTCTTTCAACATCTTTGGGTTTTCTTCCCAGAACCTTCTCTCTGCACCCACAAAAAGGTGCTAGATTCAGACGATGGGAGGATGCTCTATCCATCAACCACATTACTTGCTTTTTCTCTTTCTGGACATTCCCATATCTGTGGCTGACATCACTGTCCTCAAGAGAACATTGATATGAGTCAGAAAAATGAGTACATGCTCGACAGGATCAGCTGCTCCCTGCTTCTGAATAACATGTCTCTGCAGTTGAGCACCTACCCCTCTCATGGATTCCCTGGTTATTCTGTCACAAAAGGAAGACTCTCCTTAAGGTTTGCATCATCTCGGGTCAAGATGAGAAAGTGGGAGGAATTTGAAGAAGCCCGTTTGTGTGTTACTTATCTTAAAGAATGGGCTTCCCAGATGATGCTAGTAGTAAAGAACTTGCCTGCTGGTGCAGGAGATGTAAGAGACACAGGTTCGATACTTGGGTTGGGAAGATCCCCTGGAGAAGGACGTGGCAACCCACTCCAGTATTCTTGCCTGGAGAAGCCCATGGGCAGAGGAGCCTGGTGGACTACTGCCCATGTGGTCACAAAGAAGTGAGCGACTGAGCGACTTAGCACCCATACATCTTAAAGAACTGAGACTGGTATTGATTCTTTTTTTTCAAAAGATTTGACTAATGAGTGTGGAAAACTTTCCAGGAGGGGGAAATGTAGTGAATAAATGATGAGGCTAAGTGAGCACCAAGACTCTGCCTGTCCTGGCATAAGTCACCTTGATTTGGGCTAAGCAGGGCCTGATTAGAGAGGTCCCCAGGGGCATGAAGAGACAGGTGGGGCCTGGTGGCTTCTTGAGCAGGGAAGGGACATTATAAAAGTGGCATTTTAGAGGGAGAGTCTGATGATGGTGAGTGTGGAGCATGGTCTGAGGTATTAGCAATGGGAGTTATGGGAGAGAATGATGCCAGCGTCCATTGCGAAGGGAATTTGCTCTGACTTTTGACAAAAGGAAGCTGTGGTATAAGTGGAGAAAACACTGGTCTGAGAATGAAAAGGCCTACATTGGAATTCTTGTTCTGCCTTTAATTAGCTGCTGCTGCCGCTGCTGCTGCTGCTAAGTCTTGTCAGTTGTGTCTGACTCTGTGCTACCCCATAGACGGCAGCCCACCAGGCTCCCCCGTCCCTGGGATTCTCCAGGCAAGAACACTGGAGTGGGTTGCCACTTCCTTCTCCAGTGCATGAAAGTGAAAGTGAAGTCTCTCAGTCGTGTCCGACTCTTCGCGACCCCATGGACTATAGCCCACCAGGCTCCTCCATCCGTGGGATTTTCCAGGCAAGAGTACTGGAGTGGGGTGCCATTGCCTTCTCCGTTTAATTAGCTGGATAACCTCAAGTCTCACTTCTCTTGAGCCTTAAATCCAGATTTCAAACTGGATCTGACCAGTGCATCAGTTTCACCTGCTGACATGTTGATTTTGGCTAACACAATGTTTCATTTTCCACAGTCCCCACTGCTCCCTATTGCATCAGACACAACTTGCTTTACATTTTTACATCACCAGCCTGGCCCCTCTAGTTGTGCAATCTCTGCTATAAATCTTGGTAAAATACATACATTTGTGTTTGCCTCATTTGTTGTTGTTCACTCTAGGTTACAAGTTCTTTGAGGCAGGCAACTAGTTAACTTTTCCCTGGTAAGCAGAATGTTCAGGGCAAATTAGTAATTCATAATTACTAGTTGATAATATTCAAGAATACAAACACAGACCCTCTTCCCTCTCCTTGCTTCTCTACTTTCTGGGAAAACCTATAGCAGTTAGAAAACATGTTTGGGGAATGTTCATAAGGTTAGATTTGACATTACTTTACCTGCTCGATTTGGACTTTTATATATTTAGAGCCACAAACGCACAAGGACCTGTATTGGGCAGAAAGCTGGTTTTAGCCCCTTTGGTTGATTTATGATAGTGCTTTGGGGAGTATGATGAAGAGAGACTCATTGTAAGGAGAGGATTCTAGAGATAATCAGCTCCAACACTTGTACTTTGTAGAGGAAACAGCTGAGCCCCAGATAGAGCAAGGGACTTTCCTAGTGCCCCGTGTCCAGTACTGGAATCCAGTACCACCTCTCTTGAGCCCATGGCTTCTCTAGCTTGGTGTTGACATAATGTTTGTCAGAGATGGTATTCTGCTTGGGGACTGGCTCAGGACATTTATCTAAAGTTAATTAAATCTCTCAGACTGACTATCTCTGCTGAGTTGCTTAGATTGCATTTTAAAAAATGGAGGTAGTGATGTGTTCCTATAGAACTAAAAATCTGCTGTGTAGGTTTATTTTCCCAAAAGATTAAAGAGTCAAGTTACAGAAACCAGATGATTAAAAAATGTAAAGATTTATTCAATTATCATAGAATTTTAAGTATTTAATCACATTTTGAGATATCATTTAGTGGTAGCAAATGCTTTTTTCTTTCATTTTCCTTTCTTTGTTTTATTCACTATGAGTTATTTTATTGCTCCCAAGAGGGTATAACTTTAAAATGAGTTGACATGTTACATTATATTTTCCTTTATAACATAAAATTTAATTATATTGCATTTAATTCATGTGTTCATCCAACAACTGGATTTTTAAGTATTTTTTGAGTTACTAGAACTAGAGCCTCTCTTTTTTCCTCTTTTTTCTTTTTTCCTTTCCTTTTGCTCCTCTTTTTTCTTTTCCCTCTTTCTTCTCAAATAAATTCCTCAGGGCTGTCTCTTGCTTGCAGATTCACAAAGCTGAGCCCATTAGAGCTGAAAGACGCTGTAGCGGTCCTCCTGTCCATGAGTTTCTGACCCTGGATTCACTTGCACAGGTAGAGTCCTAGGTGGGCTGTTGCGGGGAGCCCCCAAACCTTGAAATTCTGTGGAAAGTGCTGTGTTCATGTGCTCCTGGGAAGAGGGTCTATACTTTCATCAAATTTTCAGAGAGGTCCCTGACCTCAGAGGTTAAATAAGTATCAATGATGGAAAAAAAAGTGGCCAAGATATCAAAATAACTCATCCAGGTTCGCATAACTGTGTAGCTGCAGAACCAGGAGTAGAAACTAGGTCTCAGGTTTCTAGTACAGGCTTTTCCTGCAACACTAAGAAAGTGGGCTTAGTTTCAATTTTTATGGAGTTGATGATGTAGTGTTATGTCTTCTTAAACCTGTATTCCATGGATGGCTAAGAAATTAGAAATAAATTACTACTAAAATCAGATTGATTAAAACAACTTATCAGCCAGCCCAAACCAAAATACTCTCTGAATTCCAAATGCTCTAGTTTCTTTCATATGAAATGTTGCACACTAGGAGTATGTCTGATATCGTATATACCTGAAGGCAAAGTAAAAGAGGGAGGGAGGCAGAGAGAGTGAGAGGAAGTGGGGAGAGGTCAGGTCATGTATTTCAGGGGAGTAAGGGAGGGATGAAAGTGAAAGAGGAGAGTGAAAAAATTGGCTTAAAGCTTAACATTCAGAAAACTAAGATCATGGCATCTGGTCCCATCACTTCATGGGAAATAGATGGGGAAACAGTGGAAACAGTATCAGACTTTGTTTTTTGGGGCTCCAAAATCACTGCAGATGGTGATTGCAGCCATGAAATTAAAAGACGCTTACTCCTTGGAAGGAAAGTTATGACCAACCTAGACAGCACATTAAAAAGCAGAGACATTACTTTGCCAACAAAGGTCCGTCTAGTCAAGGCTATGGTTTTTCCAGTAGTCATGTATGGATGTGAGAGTTGGACTGTGAAGAAAGCTGAGCACCGAAGAATTGATACTTTTGAATTGTGGTGTTGGAGAAGACTCTTGAGAGTTCCTTGGACTGCAAGGAGATCCAACCAGTCCATTCTAAAGGAGATCAGTTCTGGGTGTTCTTTGGAAGGAATGATGCTAAAGCTGGAACTCCGATACTTTGGCCACCTCATGTGAAGAGTTGACTCATTGGAAAAGACTCTGATTCTGGGAGGGATTGGGTGCAGGAGGAGAAGGGGACGACAGAGGATGAGATGGCTGGATAACATCACTGACTCGATGGACGTGAGTCTCAGTGAACTCCGGGAGTTTGTGATGGACAGGGAGGCCTGGTGTGCTGTGATTCATGGGGTCGCAAAGAGTCACACACAACTGAGCAACTGAACTGAACTGAAGGTAGGAAAGAACTGAGAGAACTTCCAAATGAGCAAGTCATGCCTCCTCCTTCACTTGTAATGGATGAGGGGGGCATCCTCCCTTGGAGAACCCAGAGTATTTGAAACTTCTTGAGTATCAGCTCTGCTACTGCCTTCTTTCTTATTGAAGAAAGCATACTGCTAGGGAGAATTTCAAGACCCCCAAGAACTCAGTGTAAGCCACAGCATGCTGGACTCCATTGCAAGAACCACCATGTCCTGGAGCGCTCTTTCATAAAGCCTGCAGGCATCAACCTGCTGCATACACTAAGCAGGAACAAGACAGTGTTTCCACAGCCCTGCTCATATCCCTTCCCTTGTGACGCTCAGCACTGACTCCTAACCCAAGAGCCCTGCTGTGGGCTACCTGTCCTCAGAAGAATCTTTCGTCTCAGTTCCATGTTTCACTTTAGCTGTTTTGACAGGTGGTAGAGATTTCTAGTCCCCATTAGGGTAAGCGATCATCTTTTCAGACACAATTATTAACTCTTTCGTAAATGCTCTGTTTGTGGCCAGCTCCTTGATTATTCATAACAATGAATGGATTGAAAAATTTT
Organism: Bos indicus x Bos taurus; assembly: GCF_003369695.1. Lineage (NCBI taxonomy): Eukaryota > Metazoa > Chordata > Mammalia > Artiodactyla > Bovidae > Bos > Bos indicus x Bos taurus. The sequence continues at coordinate 13,210,599 of NC_040095.1, read as the reverse complement.
TTCTGAGCAGAAGTATAGTCTTCAGTATGCAAGGAAAGGTTTTTTTTTTTTTTCACCCAAAAGTAATAATGAGGATGGTTTAATCTTTTTTTTTTTTTTCCCCCTCATGCTGTTATATAATAGAGACAAATCATGCCCAGGTAGTTTAATCATACCTGTCATAAAGGAGGCTGTAATTCTTTGGATTCTTTTTTATTAGCAGTACTTAAAGATATGCCACAACTTAGATTGTTCAGTTGGCCAAATGGCTGGACATCTGTTTCCCTTCCCTACCCCCAAAATTGAATAAAATAAAGGAAAAGAAGGAAGGAAGGAGGGAAGGAAGGATGACAGAATTAACCGTCTGTGACAGAGGCCAGATGAACAGCCAGGCCAGGGCATGTTACTGCTGCTGCTTGAGGAGGCAGGGGCCTGAGGAACCAGAGAAGAGCTGCAGAGGGTGGGCTGCTCCTGAGTCTGGGCCATGGAACCCACACCCCGGAGAGAAGGGCTCATGAGACCTTCAGTGGTTCCTGGGAGGATGTCGAGGTTAGGTTGGCTCTGGGGCTTTTAATTAGATTTTTCCTGTTGCTTTCCCCCTCCCCACATTGAGCCCACATGGACCTCAGGGTAATTTGGATCTCCACAGCTGATGGCTCAGGAGAGTGTGACTCATGGCTTCTCAGCTCACCCCTTCCCTCTGCTATCAGTAGGTCAGATGCTTAGTCCCTGCCCTGGCTTTGCCATCTTTCTCTGGGTTTTCTAGGGCAAGCAGTGATTTTTGACAAGATGAAGCCCTCAGCAGCAAGCAGAGGCATCTCTTTCAACTGTCTGCATTTTAGTACCACTTACTAAGCATCTGGCTATGGTGGCAACCATATGATATTGTGTTCTGGAGCACACAGCATTTGATGGCAGTCTGCCATCCTCAAGGGAGGTGTAGGGATGAGTTTTAATATACCAAGACCATGACTTGGCCTGTGGGAAAGACCATCTGCCAACATCCATATCCTGTTCAGACAGAGGGAGCAGAATGGAAGGCAAGCTTCAGCCACTGTATTTCCTTGCTCTATAGACTGAACTCTAAATTAGGCATCACCCTGTGAACTTCCAAACATATGGATGGTGGCTGTGATATAGGAGTAAGTTTTTTTCTATTTTTCCAGTATTTTACCAAAATATGGATATTTTCCATCAAGTGTATTCCTATAACAAAAACCATTCAGTGACTAAAACAAAGGAAATCAGGTAAGTTTAGCCAGACTTAATCATTTGGAACTCATTATTTTCAATAATTTCATCTTCCTTTCCAAACCACTCACAATCCATCTCTAAATATTTGGTTCCTGAATTTGACCAGGAATTGATGTCACATCCATTGAAGTGTTCTTTTTCAGACTACATCTTATTCCCTTTTTTGAAAATTGGTGATTTTCCCATTTCAGTCATCCAGCACCTTTTTCAATTTCTATTTCAAAAAAGGGGAAATTTTAACATGTGTTGAGTATTTATTATGTTGCAGGCACTGTCTTAAGTGTTTGTATCTTTTAAAATTCAGGTTGGTAATCACGCTCTCCTGTCCTTTCCAACATGAAGGTGATTTCTTTTATGCAAAGGATGGAAGCAAAATAGACATTGAATCATCCTCTTTTCTTTTATCAGTTAACTGATATAAGAGTAAATTTAAGCACCGGATGGCAGATACTGCTTTAGTGATTTCCAGAGTTTGCTTGTTTCTTTTTTTGGCAGGAGCGTCTTTGATTGATTTCCAGAGATTTTTTGCATCATTGACATCAAAATTAGATGGAAGGGAATCTTAAACAGTTTGGCAGCCATGATGTGGGTGTTTGTGTGTGTGTGTGTACGTGTGTGCTTGTATGAGTGTGTGTGTGAAAAGCCTTGGCTCTTGATGTTGAAAGGAAGACAGCCCCCTGACCTTTCAATAGCAGAAGCTGGGGGGAGGTGTATAAATAGTTAGAGAGAATTCTGGTTTATTTCTTACTAAAATATCCACAAAGATCCAGTATGAGATGACCATTCATATCGCCATCCCAGTGACAATCTGGGATGGACTGACAACAATTATGAAGCAGATGGAGTTGGACTAGGAGAACTAGTCAAGCTTCACATTTGTTTTCAAAGCAGACTGCCTGAAAAAAGTCAAGAGATATTGCATATCCCACCACCACTTGTCCTCTTAATACAAGAACTTAGGTCCCATATAATTTGAAAATGATCAGTTGCACTTCTGGGATTCTCCCCACCTTGAGGCCAGAAGAGTGTATTCTTCTTCCAATTTTCTCCATCTGGGAAGAAACTTAAAGTCTCAGAAGTCAACATGAGGGGGGTGTGTGTGTGTGTGTGTGTGTGTGTGTGTGCACGCGCACACCTGTGTACAATAGCACTATATATTTGGGGAGATGTAGTTTAATGAATAAAGCACTAGTTTAGAAGCAGCACATGCTAGGAACTCCAGTCTCTCATGTATTCCATTGGTTCAAGGAGGGAGAGAAAAAGAAAAAAGAGATAGGAAGTAGATACCTGTGCAGCAAATCAAAGATCATTACGAAAACCCACACAAAACCAGGAATGAATTACCCTGGGAGACTGCATATCACACTCTTTGTTGACAAACTCTGAGGCTATCCAGATGCTTCGAGAAAACAACATGGGGCATGTGCAAAGATTGTGCAGAGTAAAGGGAAGGACAGGATCTGGGCAACTCAGAGGGAGAAACATACCTTTAAATATCATCTCCCACAGAACCCATGAGAAAATTTCACAAGACTTTTTGACATTCAAGAAGACATGACCTCTATCAGGAGAGAAAGCCAGAAGTAAAAAAGAGCTGAACTGAAAAGGCAGTTGGTTAAGATAAAAAGGAAGTTAAATGAATTGAGAGAGGATTGCTCACAGCAAGAACACAATTGTGGAATTAACAATTACTACATTGAAGCCAGTAAAAGCAGAACTGATGCGAAAAAAGCTGAGTGCAAATGTCCCATGATCCTCCTTAAAGAGAATATGTAATATGAAATTAATAGTAATCTGAATTTTATGAACAAAAAAACCTGAGAGTGAACAGAAGAGAAGAAGGAATGTGTTTAATTTCTTATGTCAAATGGCGCAACTAAAAACTATAATATTCTCTTGGTTCTGACAGGGAAATATAAGCTAAATTACTATATACAGAAGTATTATTTAGCATAATAAAAAGCAAATGAATTTCCAGAACCCTAAGGAAAATAAATCAAAATCACCTAAACAAACATAAAACAAAAAGAATCCACATTCTTTTTCCACATAGTAAAAAACATAAAACTAAATTAGCATCAAGAAACCATAGACTGCTGTGATAAAACTACAAACAACCAGATCAGTTGCAATAAATATAAAAAGGAACAAAATATCATCCTTATTAAAAGGAGTAGAGTCTCGTATGGAGTCAAAAAACAGAATCCAGTTTTATGTTGTTGAAAAGGAGTTGACCTAAAACAAAGTGAAGCAAATGCTTAAAAGGTGTCGGTATATTAGAAAATGAATAAAAAGGGATAATGTAAATATGAAAAGGTAGAATAAGGAACACATTAAATAAGATTATGGGACCTTTATGTTGATAAAATAAATACTTTTCAAAACTATATAATCTTCATAAACTCTTATGTACCAAATAACATTGTTTCAAAATATACAAAGCAAATAATGTCTGAAGCAGAAAGAGAATCTGAACAACATCAGTAATAAAGGTTACTCTGATATCTATATCTAATCTATATCGATGTATTTTTTTTTCAGCCTCCACGGAAATATTATTAAAATTATCTAAAATAAATCTTAAAAGTAAATAAAGTTTCCAAAAAGAAACTCCAAAACACCGTCACCACCACCCCAATGTGCTTGTGATCTGGCCTGGTGCAGAACTGTTTTGAACTGCATACCTTCTCCAGGTCTCCAGTTTACACGGTCCCACCAGTCCCTGATTGTTCTACTTATTTGTGTTACTTGCCTGGCCCTGTACATTTGTATTTGCAGCCTTTGATAAGGGCCTAAAGTTTAGTAAGAGGTTCTTACTATCTTTGTTTGGGGTGAAACCTATTATACAGGTGTTTATAATTCACAGAATCTGTTGGGGGCTGGAATGGGGCTATCTCCCAAAGTGTGAAGTAAGTTCAGTTGAAGCTGCATTGGAAAAGTTGCGGGGGGCTCTGCCAGATGTCGAAGAAAGGTTGGCTGTTTGATCTTGAGTTAGAGGTGAGTGAATGATATTTTCCTAAAGCAAAATAAGAAATGTAAAGATGATCAAGCAGTGATTGGTAACAGTTGTAGATTTATTTGAATGGTTTTAATGGGATTTTCTAAAGGCAATGGTATTCTGAAATTTCTAAATATATCTCCTAGATGTATTTATCGGAGAAGGCAATGGCACCCCTCTCCAGTACTCTTGCCTGGAAAATCCCATGGACGGAGGAGCCTGGTAAGCTGCAGTCCATGGGTTGCTAACAGTCGGACACAACTGAGTGACTTCACTTTCACTTTTCACTTTTATGCATTGGAGAAGGAAATGGCAACCCACTCCAGTGTTCTTGCCTGGAGAATCCCAGGGATGGGGGAGCCTGGTGGGCTGCCGTCTATGGGGTCGCACAGAGTCAGACATGACTGAAGCAACTTAGCTTAGCAGGTATATTTATTTCCTAGGTATATTAGTATTCATCCTTGCTTCATTCTGAAAAGGACTTGAGGCAGTTACTAAGACTGTGATACCCCAAGGGAGGGAAACTGTCTGCTCCAGAGACAAGCAAAAGAGAGGTTTGAGATCAATGTTCAGTTCAGTTCAGTTGCTCAGTCGTGTCCGACTCTTTGCGACCCCATGAACCACAGCACGCCAGCCCTCCCTGTCCATCACCAACTCCCGGAGTCCACCCAAACCCATGGCCATTGTGTTGGTGATGCCATCCAACCATCTCATCCTCTGTCATCCCCTTCTCCTGCCCTCAGTCTTTCCCAGCATCAGGGTCTTTTCAAATGAGTCAGCTCTTTGCATCAGGTGGCCAAAGTATTGGAGTTTCAGCTTCAACATCAGTCCTTCAAATGAACACCCAGGACTGATCTCCCTTAGGATGGACTGGTTGGATCTCCTTGCAGTCCAAGAGTCTTCTCCAACACCATAGTTCAAAAGCATCAATTCCTCGGCACTCAGCTTTCTTTATAGTCCACTGTCACATCCATACATGACTACTGGAAAAACCATAGCCTTGAGATCAATAGTAAAATTGGCTAAAAGCCAGTCTGGTTTTTATAGCATTTACACCAGTATCCTAAACAATATCAGTGATAAAATACTCCTTTTTGCCATGATGGACAATTCTATCATTTATTTTAAATACAAACAGTGTTTGTATCTATTTAAAATAGGTGTTTGTATTTACTTTAAATCGTGTTTCAAAATTGCATATCAGAGCCTATAAATTGGAAAATAGTATCAACACTTAATTTGTAATAAAATTTTATTTTCAGTGAAAAATAAGTGCAATATGTCTATAAAACAATAAGTTGGATTTCTATGGGACTCAGCCTGTGACTTGCTTAGATAAATTGCCTATGTAAGCTGCCTTTCTCTTCAAACCATTGATCAGCTATTACCACCAGCCTAGTCCTAGTTCCAGATGTACAAGCTGGATTTATAAAAGGCAGAGGAACCAGAGATCAATTTGTCAACATCTGTTGGATCATAGAAAAAGCAAGGGAATGCCAGGAAAACATCTACTTCTGCTCCATTGACTACACTAAAGTCTTTGACTGTGTGGATCGCAACAAACTGCGGAAAATTCTTAAAGAGATGGGAACACCCAACCACCTTACTTGCCTCCTGAGAAACGTGTGTACAGGTCAAGAAGCAACAGTTAGAACTGGACGTGGAACAATGGACTGGTTCCAAATTGGGAGAGGAGTACATCAAGGCTGTATGTAGTCTCCCAGCTTTTCTGACTTATATGCAAAGTACATCATTCAAAATTCTGGGTTGGATGAATCACAAGCTGGAATCAAGATTGCTTGGAGGAATATCAACAACCTTGGATATGCAGATGATATCACCCTAATGGCAGAAACCATCCTAATGTGATATACTTAGGGTCATAATATAATATTAATTGGATAAGTTTTTCCCTAAAATGGTGCATATTTGTCATTTGTCATCTATGCATTCAGTCCACTTGTAATGAGACCTCAAGCCAATTCCATGTACCTTCTCATCAGTTTTTCTCTGTCAGACTGGGATTTTTACCTTCCCTTGTGGTAGGCACTCATCACCTTCCTGTTGCTGTGGTATTTGCTGTGTTTCCTTTGCCCTCTCTTTCTATGAGAGGAAGGGGAAGCCTGCAGACTGAAAATGTTTTCACTTTTAGGAGTCTTGTTTTTTCAAAAGTTAGGAAGCAGGCTCTGGGAAGGTAGGTTAACATAGGCACCTGGTGTGGAAGTTCTAGGAACCTGCCTACATGACTTTCTTAGGATGGTGTTAAGCTCCTAATGGTGTCTTCCTTCTCAAGAAAGTCCATTGCAGTCCATTACTCAACTTAAAGGCACAAAATAGCCCTCTTCTTCTTGGTGGAGTGCCTGCCTATTCCTGTGGGCAGTGGCATGTCCATGGTAGGGGGGGATGGTGAGGAGGGGCACTTGTGCTGCAAAGAGATGACAGAAAGTTTTAGGATTGGACTCAAGGCGTTGCATCCACCAGCTGTACAAGACGAAGGGAGATTTGTTCCTTTGCTCTCTATTCAGTGTTCTTCTCCTGAGTTGTCCCGTTACTGTCAGGTGATAAAAGGGACTCTCTTGGGTCTAAATTTCTATTTCTAAAATAGAAGCCACATTGGAGCCCTCAGGGATCTTACGTTTGGCATCATTTCAGCTAGTGTTGCAAGGAAGTGTGACGTTGTTTGCTGTTCTCCAGACTCAGTGTGAGGACCAGGCTAACTTTAGCACTGAAGGAGAACAGGGAGGGCATGGCTGTGCTGGCGTTCATCCTTGTCAGCGGTGGATTTGTCATGCTGGCCACAGGTGAGGAGGGATTTCAACCTCTGAGCCCTACACGAATTGTTCAAAAGAGCTTTGGAAATCTTCAGACAGAAGTGCTATGAGGAGGATGACGCAGCTGAGAAAAGAGAGAGATGGGGCCACAAACTCTTGTTCTACAGGCTTTCCTGTTTCCTCCCTTATCTTTTGAGAAAGAAAAATGCATAAAAAGCAGCCACTCTGTAGCTTGCAGGGGATTGACTTTGACAAATTTGAAAAAGACCACAAAGGATTGATTTGGGGGTATAGAAATGGCTAATTCTCAGAAGGAGAAACAGGTATAATGGTTTTTAAACCTCTTGAAGGGAATAATTATGACTATGACTTGGTGTATCTATTCTATTCTTGCACATATATTCAAATCTACAACAAAGTTTCTTGGGTCATTGCTCATGTCAGAACCCTTGAAAGGCTGGCTCCCCAGGGTTGTCATACGGCTAATACTCAGGCAAGTGGTGCAACAAGGGTTATACTAAAATGACTTAACTGGAAGCACAGGCACTAACCAGCCAACTTGGAGCCCTGAAGAATCTATATATACATGCATGACTGGCACAGCTGTGTCAGTGTGTGCTGACTGAGGGTTAGCGCTGGGAATAGTTGGGGGTGGGGTAGCTTTGGGGGTTTCCCAAGTGGCTTAGTGGTGAAGGATCCACCTGCCAATGCAGGAGACACAAGAGACTCGGATTTGATTGCTGGGTTGGGAAGATCCCCTGGAGGAGGAAATGGCAACCCTCTCCAGTATTCTTGCTTAGAAAATCCCATGGAGAGGAGCCTGGTGAGCTAAAGTCCATGGGGTCACAAAGAGCTGGACACGACTGAAGTGACTGAGCACACACACAGGTAACTTTGGAAACATCAGAATGTCTTCACTGGCTATGCCACTCCAAAAGAAAACGTGTGCATGTGGGTGTGCGTGCACAAGTGTGTGTGTGCATGCGTGCACACACACACACTAGCAGGAGAGAAGTGAGATTTATCAAAACCAGATTAAGGCATGCCAAGGCAACAGTCTATAATTAGCACCAAAATATCACTGGAATAAAAGGGAAATATTACATGAGTTAACTCAGGGATCCTAACAGAACTGAAGTATAAATGCATTCCTCTCATTGAAATAAACAGTACCCTTAATAGTGGAAGTATAAGACACTGATCTACTGAGTAGTTCTGTACAGGGCAAGATTCATAGTGCAAAGGCAGGTGGTGAATTGTTCTGTACCAAACTTGGTAACAAAGGCCGCAGAAGTCAGTGATTCCTGATCGTTAGTCATTGGTATACTCAGATGTCACAGTGGGTACCTGTGTTGCTATAGGACTTCATTGGTGCTCAGTCGCTAAGTAGTGTCTGACTCTTTGTGACCCCATGGACTTTAGCCTGTCAAGCTCCTCTGTCCATGGGATTTTTCAAGCAAGAAAACTAGAGTGGGTTGCCATTTCCTCCTCCAGGAGATCTTCCCGACCCAGGGATCGAACCTGCATCTCCTGCGTCTCCAGCATTGTCAGGTGGATTCTTTACCACTGAGCTACCTGGGAAGCCCAAGATTTTGTTACTCTCAGCCGTAAGGTAGCGGGGCAGGGCCTGCAGTGGCAGGAGCTCCTGAGCAGCCTCAGGAGGGTAACTCAAGTGGAGCTCAGGCTTCTCTGTGGTCCCCTTGGGGACAACTGTGTTGAGCAAAACCCAGCATGCATGGCCCTAGGTTGCTGTCCTGAGTGAGGTCAGGGGGCTCTTTTCCCCAGAGACCTACTTCAGCAGCCAACTGGAGAGTACACTCTGCCTCCTGTGGACATGGGCCTGTGGAGCTGCTGGAGAATCTGTGTGTTTGCTGCCCCAAAGGTAGGTGGTTGGAGGTGGGGGAGGTGCAGAGGTTGGCTAGGGTTCCTTGTGGGCCAAGCTCTAGGTCCTGACTCTGCATCTGTCTAAGTACGTTAGTTTTCTTTTTTTTTTTTAAAGGCTTAAAATGTATTTTAATAAGTTCATGTTGCATTATTTCATTTCTCAGAAAAACTTCAAAGGTATTAGGGACAAATCAAACATTGTACACCAATAACAAATGCACAGCATAACTCCCTAAGATAGGCAAAGCCAAGAGCTACCGTCTGACATTCAGCATACAGCAGCCCTGTTCTCAAGACTGTACTAGGCCTGTCAAGAAAGCTGTGAATGGCAACATCACAGACACAAAAGGGCCATTTCTGGGTTGTCCTTACCCAAGAAAAAGATGGAGGCAAGTTTAACACAAGATTTTTAAAGATACACTAAATGAAAATCTCTAAGAGAAAATGTCTTCCTTGGGACATGAAAGGGTGATATACGGGACATAACAGAACCGTATGCATGTTGTCTGTGACCTCTGTGGACATGTGCCTGAATCCCCACCTGGGAGTGATTGGAACAGTGGGGCCAAGGTCACTGGGGGATGTTTGGTTTTGTGGTATATGTGGCAGGATCTCTGGGGTGAGACAGTGCACTAAGTCGTGTCCGACTCTTGCGACCCCATGGACTGTAGCCTGCCAGGCTCCTCTGTCTATGGGATTCTCCAGGCAAGAATACTGGAGTGGGTTGCCATTTCCTTCTCCATAAGTATGTTAGTTTTCCATTAATATTCCCACAAACCTAGTGGCTTAAAGCAACACAGGTTTATTATCTTACAATCCTAGAGGTCAGATGTCAGAGATAGGATTCAACGGGCCAAAAATCAAGATGTTGGCAGGACTGCATTCCTTCTGGAGGCAGTAGGGGAGAATCTTTCTGTTCCTTAACCTTTTCTAACTTTCTGAAGACACTTACATTCCTCGACTTGTGACACCTCCCTCCATCTTCGAAGCCGACGGCATGGCGTCTTCAAATATCTCCCTGACTCTGCCCTCAGTTTCTGTTGTCATATCTTCTCTGACTCTGACTTGACTGCCTTCTACTTTTTCTTATAAGAACCCTTGGGATTATATTGAGTCCACATGGGTAATCAGGAGCATCCTCCCATCTCAAGAGTCTTTAGCTAACCATTTGCTAGTGAAGTAGCATATTCACAGGTCCTAGGAATCACAGCATAGATATATTCGGCCTCCTGCACAGATGAAGGCTTCCTTGTCTGTTTTGTAGGTGATTGGTTCTGGAGGGGGACATTCATGCCCTCCAACTCAGAGTGTTATTATTTTGAAGTGTCTGAGGTAGTAAAGTTCATTGGATCAAAAATCTGTTCCCATCATTAAATACATTTCAATATTATACTGACACTGAAAAGAAAGAAGAGTGGTTAGATTTTTAAAGTATAATTTTCACTGATGTGAAATTTTCAATGGTTATTTATTTTCAATGGTTTTACAATTTTTATTATATGTATGTGTACAAAATTTCACATTGATGTGACTCTCACAAATTTCAAGGGTCACCAGTAAAAACTGTTGATCAGGAATTGTGTGTAGCCATTTCAGCCTTAAAATCTGATATAAGAAAGTTATGCTTGTTATCTTCATGGAAGCAAGCTCAAGGTTCTCATTAAAAAATATGAAAAGATTTGGGGAACATTTTATTCTAGTTCAATATTCAACATATTCCCTATTATCTTTTATTTTTATCATGATTATATAAAAACAAAGAAAATGTAATGTTATTACACCAAGTTTCAAAGAGATATGCTCAAATCTCCCCCAAATTACCTCAGCATGGTATATAATTATTATAATTTCCTATATGTGGATAATATGAAAAAAGATTGAGGAGAATAGACTGAGTGACCCCATCCTTTGTGACTGTGCAGGACCAACACAAAACAATTTCAAAGGAAATATTACATAATGATAGAAAATTACATTATAAGATCAACTGCAAAGTTTAGAACACATAAAAATCTCTTAATTTGACCATAAAGAAAGAAGTATATAGTTGCTCCTTGTTGTCCATGGAGGACTAGTTCAAGGATTTCCCACAGATATGAAAATGCAAGGATGCTTCAAGTCTCTTACACAAAATGATGTAGTATTTGCATGTAACCTATGCAATCCTTCTGTATACTTCAAATTATCTCTGGATTACTATAGTACCTAATACAATGTAAAAGCTATGTTCAGTTCAGTTCAGTTGCTTAGTCATGTCTGACTCTTTGTGACCCCATGGACCACAGCACACCAGGCCTCCCTGTCCATCACCATCTCCCGGAGTCCACCCAAACTCATGTCCATTGGGTTGGTGATGCCATCCAACCATCTCATCCTCTGTCGTCCCCTTCTCCTCCTGCCCTCAATCTTTCCCAGCATCAGGGTCTTTTCAAATGAGTCAGCTCTTTGCATCAGGTGGCTAAAGTATTGGAGTTTCAGCTTCAACATCAGTCCAATGAACACTCAGGACTGATCTCCTTTAGGATGGACTGGTTGGATCTCCTTACAGTCCAAGGGACTCTCAAGAGTCTTCTCTAACACCACAGTTCAAAAACATCAATTCTTTGGTGCTCAGCTTTCTTTATAGTCCAACTCTCATATCCATACATGACTACTGGAAAAACCATAGCTTTCACTAGACAGATGTTTGTTGGCAAAGTAATGTCTCTGCTTTTTAACAAGTTCTCTAGGTTGGTCATAACTTTCCTTCCAAGGAGTCAGAGTCTTTTAATTTCATGGCTACAGTCCCCATCTGCAGTGATTTTGGAGTCCAAAAAAATAAAGTCAGCCACTGTTTCCATCGTTTCTCCATCTATTTGCCATGAAGTGATGGGACTAGATGCCATGATCTTCGTTTTCTGAATGTTGAACTTCAAGCCAACTTTTTCAGTCTCCTCTTTTACTTTCATCAAGACGCTCTTTAGTTCTTCTTCATTTTCTGCCATAAGGGTGGTGTCATCTGCATATCTGAGGTTATTGATATTTCTTCCAGCAATCTTGATTCCAGCTTGTGCTTCCTCCAGCCCAGCGTTTCTCATGATGTACTCTGCATATAAGTTAAATAAGCACAGAGTGACAGTATACAGCCTTGACATACTCATTTTCCTATTTGGAACCAGTCTGTTGTTCCATGTCCAGTTCTAACTGTTGCTTCCTGACTGCATACAGATTTCTCAAGAGGGAGGTCAGGTTGTCTGGTATTCCCATCTCTTTCAGAATTTTCCACAGTTTATTGTGATCCACACAGTCAAAGGCTTTGGCATAGTCAGTAAAGCAGAAATAGATGTTTTTCTGGAACTTTCTTGTTTTTTTAATGATCCAGAAGTTGTTGGCAACTTCAGATGGTCTGAAGTAAGGGTGGTGTCAGTGGTGGCTCAGGACAAAGATACATGTGATATGGATTCCAAGCCAGGCTTCAGCAATACGTGAACTGTGAAATTCCAGATGTTCAAGCTTGTTTTAGAAAAGGCAGAGGAACCAGAGATCAAATTGCCAACATCCACTGGATCATGGAAAAAGCAAGAGAGTTCCAGAAAAGCATCTATTTCTGCTTTACTGACTATGCCAAAGCCTTTGACTGTGTGGATCACAATAAACTGTGGAAAATTCTGAAAGAGATGGGAATACCAGACCACCTGATCCGCCTCTTGAGAAATTTGTATGCAGGTCAGGAAGCAACAGTTAGAACTGGACATGGAACAACAGACTGGTTCCAAATAGGAAAAGGAATACGTCAAGGCTGTATATTGTCACCCTGCTTATTTAACTTCTGTGCAGAGTACATCATGAGAAATGCTGGGCTGGAAGAAGCACAAGCTGGAATCAAGATTGCTGGAAGAAATATCAATAACCTCAGATATACAGATGACACCACCCTTATGGCAGAAAGTGACGAGGAACTCAAAAGCCTCTTGATGAAAGTGAAAGTGGAGAGTGAAAAAGTTGGCTTAAAGCTCAACATTCCTAAAAAGAAGATCATGGCATCCGGTCCCATCACTTCATGGGAAATAGATGGGGAAACAGTGGAAACAGTGTCAGACTTTATTTTTCTGGGCTCCAAAATCACTACAGATGGTGACTCAGCCATGAAATTAAGACACTTATTCCTTGGAAGGAAAACTATGACCAACCTAGATAGCATATTGAAAAGCAGAGACATTACTTTGCCAACAAAGGTCCGTCTAGTCAAGGCTATGGTTTTTCCTGTGGTCATGTATGGATGTGAGATTTGGACTGTGAAGAAGGCTGAGTGCTGAAGATGCTTTTGAACTGTGGTGTTGGAGAAGATGCTTTTGATGCTTTTGAACTGTGGTGTTGGAGAAGACTCTTGAGAGTCCCTTGGACTGCAAGGAGATCCAACCAGTCCATTCTGAAGGAGATCAGCCCTGGGATTTCTTTGGAAGGAATGATGCTAAAGCTGAAACTCCAGTACTCTGGTCACCTCATGCAAAGAGTTGACTCATTGGAAAAGACTCTGATGCTGGGAGGGATTGGGGGCAGGAGGAGAAGGGGACGACAGAGGATGAGATGGCTGGATGGCATCACTGACTCGATGGACGTGAGTCTGAGTGAACTCTGGGAGTTGGTGATGGACAGGGAGGCCTGGCGTGCTGCAATTCATGGGGTCACAAAGAGTCGGACACGACTGAGCGACTGATCTGATCTGATCTGCTGCAATACTGCTCTTTACAGCACTGGACTTTGCTTCCATCACCAGTCACATCCACAGCTGGGTGTTGTTTTTGCTTTGGCTCCATCCCTTCATTCTTTCTGGAGTTATTTCTCCACTGATCTCCAGTAGCATATTGGGCATCTACTGACCTGGGGAGTTTCTCTTTCGGTATCCTATCATTTTGCCTTTTCATACTGTTCATGGGGTTCTCAAGGCAAGCATACTGAAGTGGTCTGCCATTCCTTCTCCAGTGCACCATATTTTGTCCACATTTGTCCAAATGCTATGTATATAGTTGTAAATGCAATGAAAATATTATGTAAATAGCTGCCCTCAAGTTTAGTTTTTGGAATTTTCTGGACTTCCTCCCCTTCTCCTGAATATTTTTCATTGAGGTTGGTTGAATTTGAGGATGTGAATCCCCCAGGATATGGAGGGCTGACTGTCTATAAGTCTGTATGTGTTTATATATATAGATATGTGTATCCATGTGTTTATACATGTAGATATATGTATATACATGATATACATGTCTATGTGTACATGTGTGTACACACACATACACACACCTTTAGAGGGTTTGTATTTTAAGGTCCCAAACTGGTCCTCCATTGGGCTTGCTGGGGCTTATCCAGGCTGCCCTCCTGTGGGCCCTTGAATGAGTTAGTTACCTACATTGAGTCCCGTTTTCTGCCTCACACCTATGGTCTACCTTGTAAAGTTACTGTGAAAGTTAAAGGAGGCAGAAATGCACCAAAGTGTCTGTTACAACCCCGGATGCTAATAGTGATGACTCAGTAAATATTAACACCCATCTTCTTTGAGCTCTTTGTAAAGAAAATGATTCATGCCTCTAAGTCAAGCCTGGTTTTTCTTTTTTTTTTTTTTTAAGTGAAAAAGATCCATTTCATCAATAGGTGAGCTGAAATCCTGAGATATTGATCGGTAGGATGATGTGCAGCAGGCCTCCCCACATTGGCTTGAACGCCCACCCCGCCCCGGGCAGCCGTCAGGTTCATGCAGCAGTGAGAGGAGGAAGGCTCCACTTTCTTTTCCTTGTCTGCTCCAACATGTGCCAAGCAGTCAGTTCAGACATGGCATTGTCCAACAAGAAGGGCAGCAAACCATAATTGCCAGAAAGCCCATGCTTCAGTGTGAGCCCTGCCTTCAGCTTTTCTCACCTTGGAAAGGTGGGGAGTCACGGGGAAGCCCAGCAGGATGGCCAAGGTTCCTACCTCCTGCGGACCAGGCAGGGCCTCGGCATCCTCCACCGGTGTGCAGGCAGCAGCTGGCGCCCTTTGTGGCAAATATTTATCAGGCCCCACTCTGCGTCTGGTTTCTGGGTCTAATTAATGAGGTGGCAGAGGGTTTTAGGTTAAAAGGCCTAAAATCCATTTACCGCCTGGGTGGACATAAGAATTAGGTGACAGATGAACCATAAGGAAATCAAAGCAGGAAATGGGCCCTTGCTGGAGTATACACACTGAGAGATGGCCCCGGATCATTTTTTTGTGCTTTATGGTCCCCGTGTTTCTGCAGACTCTGTAGGTACTACCTAGTCAATGCTTGTTAGTTTATGGTGTGAAGGATTTTGGAATTATATAACCTCTTCTTTGCTCTAGAAACATGCAAAACCATGGATAGTGAATGAAGAGGTCTGCGTTTGAAGCCTGGGGAGGAGTTGATGGGCTCCAAGGCAGTCGTGCATGAATGACCCCTGTGGGTGAGGGGCAAGGGCAGCCGCTTGCTTCGCTTGCTTGCCCCTCTCCCCGCCACCCTCCAGGACAGAGCCGGCTGTCTCAGGCACTCAGGTGCCTTGACGGCCCGTGGGTGTATCCATGCCTGATGAGGCCAGGATATTTTCAGGCTTCGGTGTGAGCACAACTCAGCAAAAGCACAGAGGCCTGGCTTTGGTATAATCTGCCACAGGGCTGGTGCCTGTCCGCAGATGTCTAGATTCTCGCATCCTGGAGGCAGTGGGAAGCGGCGAGGGTGACCGTGCTGCTTCCGTAAGTGTGCTCACCTGCAGCGCGCAGGGGATGGACCGCCCAGCTTGCGCTCTGTGCCCCTTTTCTTCCCCTCCCAGGGCTACTTCCTCCCTTGGTTCTTTCCCATTTATTCATTCAGCAAACATTATCTGGTGCTGGGCGCTATGTCTCCCCCAACCCAGCGTGGCCAGCAGAGACAGAAATAAGCAGATGGTTACAAACTAGGGGGTTTGTGACATGAAGGCTGAGACCTGGAGGAGCTGAAGATGTTGGGCAAGGGTCTGAGCAGGAGGACTTGAGGAGGGTGAAGAGCATTCCAAAGAGGCCCGGAAGTGAGGGAGCAAGTGGGGGCATGTTCTTTTGGGGCTCAAGGTCCTTCTGTTCTCTCCTCCACAGACCAGGACAGGGTGTGGTTGAGAGCAGCAAAGAGGCTGAAACAGGCAGAGCCTGGTAGAGAGGTGTTGCTGTCTTTTTGAGTGTTGTTGCTAACTCTTTTTGAGTGCTTCTTCTCTTTTCCCCATGTCTTTTCTCTTTTTCTTGGCCTCTTTCAATTCTCTCTCTTATCTGAGGCTGAGCTCTGATCCATGATTTCTGAAAACGCTCTTCCGTTCTATCTGCCAGCCTCTTCTCCTGCGCCCACTGTTATTTTTAATGAGACCTGTGACATTTTATGCTTCAAGAATCACCTTGAGTGCTGTAGTAATGCTCTATAGAAATAGAACCAGTAAGATGTGTGTCTGTATTCCACAATTAAGAAGGCTGGCAAGCCCAGAATCTATAGCATGGGCCAGAGGGCTGGAGACCAGGAAGAAAGGCCATGTTGCTGATGAAGTCCAAAGGCTGTCTGCTGGCAGAATTCCTTCTTGTTGGGAAGAGGTCAGGCTTTTTGTTTTATTCAAGCCTTCAACGAAACAGATAAGGCCCACCCACATAAGGGAGGGCAGTCTGCTTTACTCAATGTCTACCTGTTTAAATGTTAAAATCATCCCCTCCCTGTTCAAATACCCTTATAGAAACAGCCAGCAAAATTGTTGAGCAAATAGATGGACACTGTGGCCTAACCAAGTCACAGAAAATTAGCGATCACAAGTATGTGGATGGTGCTTTGAAATTAAATGGGAAGCATTTTGAAATTAGAAAGCCCCTTATTCTGAACTCTTCATATTCTAGGCAGCTCTAGCATTCTGCCAGGCTCCAAATGAAGCTTGAGTAATGTTGGCCAAAAGAGTGCTTGAGAAATGAGCAAGCTTCAGATCCAGCATGGGGCTGGGGTGGAGTGGGTAAGGTGTCTGTTCTACTACTAGGGTGACCATTTAAATTAAGGTGTTCCTGCTTGGAGGACTTCAATGTGGAGGCTAATTTTGAATTAGATGAAAAATTAATAAAAGCTTTAAAGATAATGGTATTTCCAAATGCATCAGGAGAGCAAGTTATTAACCTTCATGATTTTGACTCTCCTTATTTTCTCTTACTCCATTTATGTTTTTATTCCTTCCTCACTTTGGAAAGAATATAAAATGAAAATGAGCTGAAAATATATGTGCAGGTGTCCAAGTGTCCCATGGAGACAGATCTTCGTAATTATTACTTCGTGGGTTGTGAGAAGCTGATCTCCAATATGAAGTATGGAGAGTCTCTGCTCAGCCAACGCATTCATGCCACCGGCCATGGTCAATGGCTCATGATCGCTCTCCCTCTGGAGTTCCCACTTCAACCTCATTTCTGCTTCCTCCAAGTGAGAATTCACACACCGTGGCATACAGGCACATTGTGAGGTAATTTGTGAGATATGAGGGTGGCAGAGGATGAGTTGGTTAGCTAGCATCACTGACTCAGTGCAGATGAATCTGAGCAAACTCTGGGAGATAGAGAACAACAGGAAAACCTGGCATGCGCAATCCATGGGCCTGCAAAGAGCCAGACATGACTGAGCGGCGGAATAACAACGTAGGCATAGCACACTGGAGAAAATAAAGGATAAGTGACAATGTGAGCTGCTCGGTTGTGTCCAACTCTTTGTGACCTTGTGGACTGTAGCCTGCCAGGCTCCCCTGTCCAGGGAATTTTCCAGGCAGGGACACTGGAGTGGGTAGCCATTTACCTTCTCCAGGGAATCTTCCCAACACAGGGATTGAACCTACTTCTTCTGCATTGCAAGTAGATTCTTCACCATCTGAACCACAGGGAAGCCATCAGCAGACTTATAATACACAGGACAGAGACTGTGTGATGGTTAATTTTATGTGTCAACTTGTCTAGGTCTTGGTACCCAGATATTTGGTCAAACATATGTGGATGTTGCTGTGAAGGTATTTCCTGGATAAGACAGACATTTAAATCAGTACACTTTGAATAAAGCAGATTACCCTCCATAATGTGGGTGGGCCTCATCCTATCAGTTAAAGAACTTAAGGAAAAGACTACTGTTCCCAGGGACTTCCCAGGTGGTGCTAGTGGTAAAGAACTCACCTGCCAATGCAGGGGACATAAGAGACTCGGGTTCAATCCCTGGGTTGAGAAGACCCCCTGGAGGAGGGCTTGGCAACCCTCTCCAATATTCTTGCCTGGAGAATCCCATTGACAGAGGAGCCCGGTGGGCTACAGTACATGTTCAGTTCAGTTCAGTCACTCAGTCATGTCCAACTCTTTGTGACCCCATGAACCGCAGCACGCCAGGCCTCCCTGTCCATCACCAACTCCCGGAGTCCACCCAAACCCATGTCCATTGAGTTGGTGATGCCATCCAACCATCTCATCCTCTGTCATCCCCTTCTCCTCCTGCCCTCAATCTTTCCCAGCATGTGAGTCTTTTCAAATGAGTCAGCTCTTTGTATCAGGTGGCCAAAGTATTGGAGTTTCAGCTTCAACATTAGTCCCTCCCATGAACACCCAGGACTGATCTCCTTTAGGATGGACTGGTTGGATCTCCTTGCAGTCCAAGGGACTCTCAAGAATCTTCTCCAACACCACAGCTAAAAAGCATCAATTATTTGGTGCTCAGCTTTCTTTATAGACCAACTGTCACATCATACGTGACTACTGGAAAAACCATAGCCTTGACTAGATGGACAGTACATGAGGTCGCAAAAATCTGGACATCACTGAGCATGTACACATGCGCTGTTCCCAGAGGAAGAAAGAATTGTGCTCCAGCTGCCTTTGGATCTGAGCTGCAACATCAACTCTTCTCTGGGTCTCCAGCCTGCTGATCTACCCTACAGATTTTGGACTTGAATCTCCATAATTGTGTGAGCCAATTCCTTAAAATTAATCTATCCACCTATCTACCTACATGTTTATCTATCTATAAACCAGTATATCTAAATACTCACACATCTCCAATGGGTTCTCTTTCTCTGGAGAATCCTTTCTATCACACTGTGGTCAAATGGATATTTATGTTTATTGGACCACATGACTGGAAGTCCAGAGATACATCAGGCTTCAGTGCTGGCTTAATCTAGGGGCTCTTGCCCCATTTCCCGAGATGCTCTTGGCTTTGCTGGCCTCTGTGGGTAGGCCTCTTCTTCAGATATTTTCTTATGTTTTCCAGGTCTGAATTCAGTGATATGCCCTTGTGGAACCAATCACCAGAAAAGGATGGAAATGAGATTACCTTTGGAACACTGTGAAGCTGGGAATGAGATCAAATTTCCCTTATGGGCTACCTGGAGGAGAAAGTATTTCCTTGAAGGAGATCAGAATTCTTTTAGGGAGAAAGGCAAATAGGGAAGAGACACTTGAATAGTGAAGACTTGTTGTTGTTGTTCAGCCACTAGGTCATGTCTGACTCTTTCTGAGCCCATGGACTTCAGCAAACAGTGAAGACTCTGGGGTAGCAAAGAGGAGAGACAGGTATTAGATGCTCTGGTGCTGAAAAAAAAATCTCTCCATGTTGTTGATTTAATTGATGCCTTACAATTTTTAATTCATTCAACCAACCCTATTGATGATTAAATCTGTGTCTGGCACTATGCTAAATGCTGGAGATACAAAGAATCATACAAATAGTGCTCTATCTCTTGAGGGTCTCACAGTCTATTGGAGGAGACATATAGGTGAACAAAACTATTGTGAGAAACATACGAGAAAGTTATTGAGGAGATAGAGCAAAATGCTATGATGACTCAAAGGAGGGAACAACTAAATCTATAGGGAAGGAGGCTGAGGAGGAGAGTAGCTATCTGGGAAGATGGGGCATCCTAGTAGAAGGAGCAGCATGTGAAATGGCACAGAGCCATGGAAGGCGGTGGAACGTTCCACTACCTGTGTGTGCATGAAACGGTGTGCGTTTGGGGGATGGCGAGGGATGAGGGCCGAGGATTCAGGTCCTAGGGAAATTTGGACATCTTCCTGTACATGTCAGGGCTTAGAAAGTTAAGTAGGTAGGAGGGCCATGGGGGTAGGAGTAGAAAGTCTCTTCTGACTTGGTATGGAGGGCAAACTGGAGGAGGGGACCTTGAGGGCAGGGAGGTTCGTTCGTTTATTTAATTTGTAAACGTTGGAGTATTCTTGCTTTACAGTGCTGTGTTGGTTTCTGCTGTACAACAAAGTGAACCAGCTCTATGTGTACGTACGTCCCTTCCGTCTTGGACCTCTCTCCCACCCCACCCCCATCTCCCCCATCTAGTTGTTTAGGCACAACAACAACAACTACACTGCTGGTAGGAATATAAATTGATGAGTCTCTATGGAGACCAGAATGGAGGTTCCTTAAACCACCGTATGACCCAGCAATCCCACTACAGGGTATTTGTTGTTGATTAGTTGCTAAGTTACGTCCAGCACTTGGTGACTCCATGGACTGTAGCCTGCCAGGCTCTTCTGTCTGTATACGCTGCGAAAACCACAATTCAGAAAGATACGTGTATGTCCACGGCAGCACTGTTTACAATAGTCAGGACATAAAAGCAACCTAAATGTCCATTGATAGAGGGGTGGATAAAGGTGATTCCTTTATAAAATGAAATAGTACTTAGCCATAAAAGGGAGGTTCTTTCAGTAGCCAAGTGGGAGATAAAAGGCAATGAGAGCCTGAACTGAGGACTGGATGGAGGGTCTATAGCAGAGAGGACACCCCAGAGGGAGATTCAGAGGAAGAATCATCAGGTCCTGATGATGGCTTGGATGTGGGGGGGATGGGAGGAGAGGGGGTGGCAGTTCCACTGGCAGCCAGGAATGAGTAGGAGAGGGCTCCGGCAATAAGCAGATCAGGGTGGTGTATTTGAGATAGATAGTCAGGAAAGGCCATTTTGAGGAGGAAGCATTCAAGCCAATACACGAATGGACGCATGGAGCAAGGCATGTAAATATTTCATACGAGTAGCTGGCCATTGCTTAGGCTGCTTTTCCTAACAGCTATAAGAGCTATGGAGCCAAGGTTGGGAGGAAGATGCTCACTGACAGGTAAAGGCATAATTTCGTTGGTCCTCCTGAGCTCTGTGGGTAGCGATCTATCTATCTGTGTGTTTTGGTGAGGCTGCTGGCCCTGATGGTGAATGTGCTGGAGACTGGCCCCGATCTGAGTGTGCCTCCTGCCACGACTTCTCTTCCCTCCCACCCACACTCCTGGTACAGAATCTTCCAGGTCTTAGAGCTTGGCTGTAGTCTGCATCTAGCAGCTGGGAGCTCCACTTGATGCAGATACTGCTTCTGAACACCAGGGGACTCTCTTGAGAACCTGAATCAACTCGGATGATGTCTAGGACAAGGCGTCTTCTGAGGTGTCCGCATCAAATTGGGTGTGATGCAAGGAAGGGACTGAAGGGTTATCCGCTTATTCAAGCTCAAATTATATTTTTAATTTGAGATCAAAAGACACCTCATCCAATAATTTCAATGACTAAAACAAAGTCTCACAAAGGTCTCATTTCTCTACTTTACACATCTTGGTCTTGAATTATTTGTTGAGTGAATAAAAGAATGAATACTTAGGCAAAATTCCAGGAGAATTTTCAAATGGAGGTACAGATAGGAAGTAAGCAATTGCTATTTTCTTGCACTTGAAACAAGTCCCATCTGAGTGTTATTCTCTGTCCACTCCATGACCCTTGTTCCTTTCACTATCAGTTTACTCAGAGATCTTTACTGATTCTTCAATAATAAAAGCCTCCTCAGAAAGAGTGACTGAGAAACTGAAGTGTGTGGCCATGTGGACACTTGGAGTTTTCAAAGGCACATTGTCGTGCTGCTTCATTGTCCAGGAGGACCTCTAAGACAGAGTTTATGCCAGCCAGGTTTGGATGATATAAAAGCACAGTAAGTCCTTGGATAAAAGGGGGAAAGGCTACTAGTTTGGGATCAAAGCATCTTTTAAAAGTCATTATTGTAAAATGGAATATGCTGTTCATTCTTTGAATGAGGTTATTCTTTGGTGCCACTGTCTCTTTAACATCCGGCCTGTACCAGGCTACGTGTCTTAGATTGTTGGCCTGCAAATGCTGTGTTTTTGCTGCTGCAGCTATCTACTGTGTTTTAGGAAAGCAGGCTTATGTTAGCACCAATTTAAGTAAAAATGAAAAATACAACAGGCCTGAACGCAGTCTGTTCTCCGTGACTCTTGTTACCATATTCTGCCATCGCAGGTGATTCTTCAGGTCCTGGTCCACGGGGAATGGGCAAGTGAATGAGAGTTCACTTAAAACAACACCAACCCCAAACTATGTGCCAGCCAGTAGGCAAGTTTGGTAAATTCATTGTTTTACCTCAAAAGAACACCCATAAAGGCTTTCATATCGGGCACCACTAGGTGTCGCTAAATATCAAGCTTCTCAGAACAGTCGAGCTGGAGGATTTACCATCCGTGGCTGCCCGCGTTCTATTAATATTTTAAAACTCTATTTGTACTGTATACATTTTCCACATCATTATTTCTTTCTGCATCTTTTACGTTTAATACGACATGCATTCCTAGGAACACAATTTCATCCTGTTTGACAGTAAGCCAGCTTATTCTTCAGATGGAGTTAACTCCTCCAGCCCGTCCTCCGTGTGGCAAGTGGATTCACGTTTCATTTGTTATTAAAATATTATGGCCAAATGCGCATGGTTCTGGTTTTGACATCGACAGAGTACTTGTTCTCTGATGCGTTTTGGCTGCTCAAGCACAATGTGAAAAAACCGGAAGCTTGATTGCTTGAGTATAAATTAGACTGCTCAGGAAGTGTGAGGCTCTCACAGATATCATGGTGTCCATCTGTGGCCTTCCGACAGGGCCGCCGTGGAAACCATCTGTGGAGAGTGAAGAGTAAGTTCTGCCTTAAAGACTCTATAGAAAAGGTCTTTGTTAAAACAAAACCCCTTCCTTTGATGCCCCTTAATCCCTTTATCTTTCTCTAGGCTTCCTTGTCATATTTTCTGTGACGGCTCTCAGGGGACCAAGGCCAGCAGAATTTTCTATGCCTTGGGAATATCTATCCCCATCAGTAATTCAGTAGGAAGGAGAACTTGAGCGTGTCCCCAGGGGATGCTTCAGTTGTGCATTTGATGTTGACGGCTCTCTTTGTCATGAAGAATGGAATCAGGGGTACATGGATCACACTGTCTAATGATAAAACTTTGGAGCTATATCAGGCTTTACAATTTCTGGAGCACTTTCACATCTATCATCTTACTTTATTCTCACAACCATCTGTTAAGGTAGGCAGGATGGGTGTTTTTATTTCTGTTTCACAGAAAGGGAAGCAGAAACTCAGAGAGGTTAAATGGCTTGCCCAAGGTCGTCCAGATATAAGGCGGAGTTGTAACACTCACTTGCTTTTCCACCTCCTCCCCCACCCCCTCACACCAAGCTGTTCCCTGCAGTGGAATTGTTAAGGGCAACAAGAGAATTCGATTCTAGCCAGGCTGCTTCCACAAAGCTGGCCAAGAAGCAAAAATCAGGTGCTGGAGATTTCAGGGCAAGGGCAGAATAAGTCCTCGTCTTTCTGCTGCCAACTGCCCCCTTCCCAAGGCACCTCCCGAAGGCACACCATCATCTGGCTGATCGCCTGACTGGTACTGCTTGATGAAGCTGCTATTTAAGAGATATGAAAAAGATGGAGAGTACACAGGAAGCTATTAAAAGTACTTTTATGACTGCAGGGTACTTTGGGGGAAAAAGGGTTCAAGATATGGAGCTTATTTCATTTAGAAAAGCAAAGTTGAAAA
Organism: Bos indicus x Bos taurus; assembly: GCF_003369695.1. Lineage (NCBI taxonomy): Eukaryota > Metazoa > Chordata > Mammalia > Artiodactyla > Bovidae > Bos > Bos indicus x Bos taurus. The sequence goes on along the minus strand of NC_040095.1, from coordinate 13,186,866 downwards.
GAGAAGTTGAACATTGTTTTCCAGTCAAAACCCCAAACTTCTCTTCTCCCTGGAGTGTAAGAGGAGGTAGAAAGGAAGCAGTGGGTGGAGGTAAGGGAAATGGCACCAGGGCCTGTGGGATGAATTTCCAGCTTTCCCAGACCAGGAGGGCAAGAGTGGGTTTAGGGAGGCTTTGGTAAACTTTTTTGTCAGTATCAGGGGCTGTATGTGTTAGTCGCTCAGTTGCGTCCGACTATTTTTGACCCCGTGGACTGTAGCCTGCCAGGCTCCTCTGTCCATGGAATTCTCCAGGCAAGGATACTGGAGTGGGTAGCCATTCCCTTCTCCAGGGGACCTTCCTGACCCAGGGATTGAACTGGGAAAAAGCAGTACTGCTTTTTAAAAATTTTTTACAATTATACAATTTTAACTTTTTTACTTTTTAAAAAACTTGTAAAATTTTATCTTGGAGTATAGCCAATTAAAGTGTTAAGATAGTTTCAGAGACAGCAAAGGGACTAGGCCATATGTACACCTGTATCCATTCTCCCCCAAACTCCCTACCTATCCAGGCTGCAGGGGCTACTGCTTGACCAAAGCTTATTTATAAGCATTTTACTAACCCAATGAAAAATACTAGCTAGCTGAGAAAAGAAGAGAAGCTAAAGGCAAAGGAGGAAAGGAAAGATATACCCATTTGAATGCAGAGTTCCAAAGAATAGCAAGAAGAGATAAGAAAGCCTCTCTAAGCAATCAATGCCAAGAAATAGAGGAAAACAATAGAATGGGGAAGACTAGAGATCTCTTCAAGAAAATTAGAGATACCAAGGGAACATTTCATGCAAAAATGAACACAATAAAGGACAGAAATGGTGTGGATCTAACAGAAGCAGAAGATATTAAGAAAAGGTGGCAAGAATACACAGAAGAACTGTACAAAAAAGATCTTCATGATCCAGATAACCACAATGGTGTGATCACTCACCTAGAACCAGACTGCCTGGAATACGAAGTCAAGTGGGCTTTAGAAAGCATCACTATGAACAAAGCTAGTGGAGGTGATGGAATTCCAGTTGAGCTATTTCAAATCCTAATAGATGATGCTGTGAAAGTGCTGCACTTAATATGCCAGCAAATTTGGAGAACTCAGCAGTGGCCACAGGACTGGAAAAGGTCAGTTTTCATTCCAATCCCAAAGAAAGGCAATGCCAAAGAATGCTCAAACTACTGCACAATTGCACTCATCTCACACACTAGTAAAGTAATGCTCAAAATTCTCCAAGCCAGGCTTCAACAGTACATGAACCATGAACTTCCAGATGTTCGGATCTAGAAAAGGCAGAGGAACCAGAGATCAATTCGCCAACATCCATTGGATCATCAAAAAAGCAAGAGAGTTCCAGAAAAACATCTACTTTTGCTTTACTGACTATGCCAAAGTAGTGTGGTGTGACTCTGTGGGTTACAATAAACTGTGGAAAATTCTGGAAGAGATGGGAATGCCAGACCACCTGACCTGCCTCCTGAGAAATCTGTATGTAGGTCAAGAAACAACAGTTAGAATTGTACATGGAACAACAGACTGGTTCCAAAACAGGAAAGGAGTACGTCAAGGCTGTATATTGTCACCCTGCTTATTTAACTTATATGCAGAGTACATCATGAGAAATACTGGACTGGATGAAGCACAAGCTGGAAATCAAGATTTCTGGAAGAAATATCAATAACCTCAGATACTCAGATGATACCATCCTTATGGCAGAAATCAAAGAAGAACTAAAGAGCCTCTTGATAAAAGTGAAAGAGGAGAGTGAAAAATTTGTCTTAACACTCAACATTCAGAAAACTAAGATCATGGTACCTGGTCCCATCACTTCATGGCAAATAGATGGGGAAACAATGGAAACAGTGTCAGACTTTATTTTTCTGGGCTCCAAAATCGCTGCAGATGGTGACTGCAGCCATGAAATTAAAAGACGCTTACTCCCTGAAAGAAAAGCTATGACCAACCTAGACAGCATATTAAAAAGCAGAGACATTACTTTACCAACAGAGATCTGTCTAGTCAAAGCTATGGTTTTTCCAGTAGTTAAGTATGGATGTGAGAGTTGGACTATAAAGAAAGCTGAGCGCTGAGGAACTGATGTTTTTGAACTGTGGTGTTGGAGAAGACTCTTGAGAGTCCCTTGGACTGCAAGGAGATCCAACCAGTCAATGCTAAAGGAAATCAGTCCTGAATATTCATTGGAAAGTACTGATGCTGAAGCTGAAACTCCAATACTTTGGCCGTCTGATTCAAAGAACCGACTCATTGGAAAAGACCCTGATGCTGGGAAAGACTGAAGGTGGGAGGAGACGGGGACGACAGAGGCTGGGATGGCTGGATGGCATCACTGACGCGATGGACATGAGTTTGAGCAGGCTCTGGGAGTTGGTGATGGATAGCGAAGCCTGGCATGCTGAAGTCCATGGGGTCTCAAAGAGTCAGACATGACTGAACAACTGAACTGACTGAACTGAATCACTAAAATGATCTGTTAATCTGTTGACTGGTGGGATCCCTCTCCTGATGAATAGAGACTGAAATATACTGCTTAATCAATGATGATGACTGGGCTCATTTTCAAACGCAGCTGATAATTGACTGAAGAGTGCAGCTGTAATGTCCTACTTATAAGCCATAGGATGCTGGTGTTATTTCAGAGAGAGGTCCTACCTGCAAAATCCATTTGTGAATTCCAAAGCAGCTTGCTTTCAGGATACATTCTGAAATACTGGCCTTTCCACCAGATGCCTAATTATTTCCAAGGTCCAGCCTGAGTGCCATTTGAAGGCAGCAGTGTTTGCCTTCACTTTCCAAGGTTGGTTTTGCAAGACTAGCCCCTTAGTTCTCATTAGAACTGGTGGTTCTTGACCTTGGCTGCACATGAGCATTGCTTGGTGAGCTTTAAAAAATTGCTGATGCCTGGACTCCATCTCTAGATGTTCAGGTTTAATTGGTTGAGGTTGAGTCCAGGCACTGATATTTTTAATAAGTGCCCCAAATGTTTGTACTCTGCAGTCAGGGATGAGAAGCACTATGTTAGAGCATATAGGACACTTGTCTCATGGTCAGTAACTGAAAATTCTGGTTAGCATAGCTTTCCATTCTTTTTGTTTGTTTGAGTGAAAGAAACTTTGTGCACTAATCAGTAATTATTTTATTTATTTAAAAGTTCAATCACATTTAAGTGCTGAATTGAAGTATATATACCAGCTCCTAGTTATACTTTGTTCTACAATTTAATCTAGTGTTTTTCAAAGGGTTTTTTGGATCATTCACATTACAATATGTGTGTATGTGTGTGCTCAGTCATATCTTGATTTTTTGCGACCCGAAGGACTGGGGCCCACCAAGCTCCTCTGTCCACGTGGATTCTCCAGGCAAAAATACTGCAGTAGGTCGCCATTTCTTCCTGCAGGGGATCTCCCTGACCCAGGGATGGAACCTGTCTCCTGTATTGGTAGGCAGATCATCAGTCACCTCGGAAGCCCTGTCAGAATGTAGGGTTTTTGTTGACATGCAGGTTCCTGGGCTCCCTTCCAGACCTACTGAATGGAGCCCTCTGGGTGGAAGCCCAGGAACCTGCATTGTGGCAGCTGTTCAGGGGTTCTTGGTGAGAGACTGCAGCAATACTTAACAGATTTTAATGAATATTAACACTGTTTGTCCTGAGGGCATTAGTAAATCTTAGTACTTACAGTGTTTTATTTTGTTTTGTTTCTGACATGGCAAGGCTTCTAGCCTTGTAGCCCTTCGTCACTTCTCTGTCAGAACCGTTAAGTATTTATCTGGGTAGGCTGTTTGCTGATGAGAGGGATTGCCTGATTTAACCTTTCTGGCATTCCTGACCAGCTAAAAGATCCCTTGTATCTTTCCTCAATTCGGTCACAAAGAAGGAAGAAAAAATGAAGTGGCAGCATGATGTCACTGGTGTGCTTAAGAACCCCATGACTGTCTATTTGCAATTAGCAGTCTCCCTGCTGGCTGGCTCCTAAGTCTTTCCAAGCTTGCCCTGGTGTCAGGTTATCCAGCTGTTTGGTGTTTGTTGATTTATTTGCATCAAATAGTCCCCTAATAACTGTGTCTCACAGGATCAAACACTTCTGCTTTTTGGCGTGGTTTTCTCTCAAGAGTTTGGAGTTAAACAAAGCCAAGTTCTATCCATGATATTGCAAATCAGTTTTAGAGAACACAATACAATTGTGAGGTTTTTCCATGCAGATGAAGTCTTTCATATCCCTGCTTTGCTGTGGTCCCTCTCCTGGTTCTAGTCTTTCTAATGGCAAACAGATTCTCGGTGGGTGCCTTACTCGTACTCTCAAACTTTTCTAAAATCAAGCTGCCTTGTATCTTATTCCCAGTTACACTGAAGAATTAATGTGATGAAGTCTGAATCGAAGAGTCAAACTGAATACATGCTAAGGATCCTATTCCCATATCAAACATATAGAAATGGCCAGAAAAAAATTATTCAAAGTCAAAAGAAGCCAAGAAGAAATCTTGAAAATGAGAAACAGTCATTGACCTAAAAAGCTCAATAGATGAGTTATAGGAGAGTTTAGACACAGGTAAGGAGAGAATTAATATTTGGAAGATAGAACTGACATTGTTTTCCCTATGTAGCAGAGCGCAATTGACAGAAATTGAGAAATGAAGGATATGATGAGAAATGCCAACTTATATAGAATAGGAACTCCATAAAAAAAGAATATGACAATGATGGAAAGCCAAGATTCACAGAAGCAATGGCCAAGTATTTTCTGAATACGAAGATATAACATTTTAGAAAAAGTTAGAATGCCAAGAAGGGTTGAAAAAGAAAAGAAATCCTTCTGTAGGTTCCAATTATAGTAGAATGGCAGAATACAAAATTATAATATCCACCGGAACTACCTACAAGGCAGTGGCCATCAGACTGACAGAAGACTTCTCATCAGTAGATGCCGGAAGATAATAGCTTTTATTCTGGAACACTCTACCTCAGAATTTCATATCCAGCTGTTAAGAGCTCAACTAAGTCTATTCAATTGCTGCTTTATTCTTTTGGTAAATTTTGGTGGCTTCTAGTAATTGGGAGTGAGTGAAGTCCCCTTCTGTACAATTTTGCCACCAGGTAGAATGTAATAATGAAAACAAGTCTTACACAGAACTCTGCCCCACTCCCAAACATTTTTGGTAAGCAGGCATAAATACTAATCATTCCTGCTCTTATAAGGTCAAGGAAATTCCAGTTTGGCATCTTTTAGGCATTTCAGCCAATGCCTTGCATAAAGTATTTCATGGAGGCAGATGTGACATTATTCTAGAAGAAGGATATTCTTGCTGGATCAAATGACAAGAGTCCTCCTTTAAATGGTGGAATGCTGGTCAAAAGGGAGCTTCCTGCTTTGCAGGGAGGTAAGCGGATGGGCTGACCCGGTTCTGTACCCTATTTATACAGGAGCAGAGAAGGTGTCTACTCAATATTTCTAACCAATGCATGTAGCCTGACCACCAATTATTTCAACAATGAGAAATATTTCTATAAAACTGTGATAATTAACATGCTCTCTCTGTGGTTTTGGATAGCAGTCTTTATGAGGCTTGCAGAAGTTGCCTCTGGGGAGTCTTGAACGGAACCTTTTAAATTCAAATTGTAACTAACCACACTTAGAATGTTTATTATTAATTAGGGTACTCCCGGTCTTAACCAACCACGACTGTAGATTAAAACTAGCATACATTTTCATAGATGTATGTCATGCTGCTGCTGCTGCTGCTGTCACTTCAGTCGTGTCTGACTCTGTGTGACCCCATAGACGGCAGCCCACCAGGCTCCCCCGTCCCTGGGATTCTCCAGGCAAGAACACTGGAGTGGGTTGCCATTTTCTTCTCCAATGCACGAAGGTGAAAAGTGAAAGGGAAGTCGCTCAGTCGTGTCCGACTCTTAGCGACCCCATGGACTGCAGCCTACCAGGCTCCTCCATCCATGGGATTTGCCAGGCAAGAATACTGGAGTGGGGTGCCATCGCCTTCTCCGTATGTCATGCTATCTCTGCTGAAATATTTAAAAGTAAATTATAGACTATATAACATCAGCCAAATAATATTTCTAAGAGTGAGGGCAAAATTTTTAAACATAAAAGAACTTGAATAATTTACTACTTACAGATAGAGAGAACTCATAAAGAATGTCCTAGGGGCTGCTCTGGTGGTCCAGTGGTTAAGAATTCACCTTGCAATGCAAGGGACACTGGTTCAGTCTCAGGTCCAGGAAGATCCCACGTGCCACAGACCAACTGAGCCTGTGCGCTGTAACTACTGAGCCCATGCGCTGAAAATACTGAAGCCTGAGCACGCTAGCGCCCACACATCGCAACAAAGAGTAGCCATCTCCCCTAACCCACTCACTGCAACTAGAGAAAGCCTGTGTGCAGCAACGAAGACCCATCACAGCTAAATAAATAAATCTAAAAAAAAAAACAAACAAAAAAAAACATGGATGCAAATAAACCTGGAAGGAAGATGTGGAATGCAAAAGCAAAGCAATTTATGTACCTGTTTAAAAGCGAAATATAACTAAAACTCTTGGTTATAAAACAACAAAGGTTTAAGACTAAGTTTGGGAGGGAAGTTAAAGCAAGCAAAAATTTGGAAGGTGGAATGCAGGTATCAAATAACTCTAGATTTAGTTGCAAAAATAGGAAGTTAGGTATGTATTTTAAAATCTTAAGGGTGACCATTGAAAAATAGAACTGGAAAGTGAGATCAGGAGTGAAAAATAAAGGGTTATGAATGTAAAGTTGTAGGAAAAAATGGATGGAAAGATATCTGCTAAACTTCCTGGTAGTGATTTTCTGGGGGTGAAGGCTGGCAGGAGAGTAAAGATGGGGGGATAAGGCTTGTGAAAAAAGAGATAGCGAACAAAATGATTAATTCTGCATGGTGGGAATACAGACTTTTTTGGTGTTGTTTAAGAAACTAAGTCTTAAAACAGGAAAATGCATGTTGCAGCTTTGGACCAATTTAAGTGTAGCTGCTGAGAGACAAAGACTTGGGTGCAAGACACATAAACAGCACTTTAGGAGCTAGGACAAAGTGTTTTAATCATTGTATCAAGCTCATAGTAGAAGCTCAGTTCATGCTTATAGCTACAGATTTGTCTCTAAATGCTGACATATTTGATTTCTGGGAATTTCAACCCCCTTGAACCACTTTCTCAGAAGGTCCAACGTTGCTCTTGTCACTCTCTGCTGTACCCTCTCTCCATCTGCCCTTCCTGGGGTCCCTGCCCCAGCACACCCCACAGTGACTAGAACTTTTAGCTCATCCCACAATATTGGGCTTCAAGTATATTCAGGACAACTAAGGAAAGTCTGTTCTCAGACAATGTAGGTGCAAAGGTCCCCACTGGGCCCTCGCCTGTCCCACTGACACTTGTCGATCCTCTTCTGTTGGGAGGAGGCTGCTGGGAGGACCTAGGCTGGGTAGGAGCCATACAGCCTGAAGGGTCTTAGACTACTGGGGTTTGCATCCCTGTCCTGCTCCTCACCAGCTCAGGATCCCAGGCAAGTTACTTAAGCTCATGCTGCCTCAGTTTCCTCATCTGTGAAATGGGGATAATAACAGTGCTACTTCACAGAATTTCTGTGAGAAGAAAATGAGTTATTTTACGATGATGGCTGAGAACTACTAAGAATTCCTGGTACAGTGTATACTTGTCGACTATATGGAATGTGGGAAGGTGGGGCTCTGAGGAGCAGAGGAATCTCAGAGAAGAGGTTCAGACTGTGCTCTGCCATCTACAGGCTCTGTGTCCGTGGAGGAGTTCTTTAGCCTCTTAAAGTCTAAGTTTCATGTGTGTATCATGGAGAATATAACATCTGTACCAGGTGGTGGTGAGGATTAAAGGAGATAAAGGATGTAGAATATCCAGCAGTGTTTGTCATACATAATAATCTTTCAGCACATGTTATATTGGTAGTAAAATGTCTCACTGAAGGTTTAGCTTGTGTTCTGTGTGAGAGATGAAATCCCTGGGGTGAAACTCAGGGAGTAGCTTTGTTCTTTTTGGGGTGAGGATGGGCAGGGGAAGAAAGAAGATGGAGTTGGCACTGGGAAGAGGAAGGGATGGGGAAGGTGGGGGAGGGAGCAGAGAAGGAGAGGGAACAGGAGCTGGCAGAGTAGGGGCGGGCTGAAGACAATTAGGACAGCCCTCCTTGTTGTTTTGAGATCTACTGAATTTAAAAGCTGAAAAGAAAACTCAGCTTGCCATCAGAGATCTAGATTCAGGGAACTGAAAGGGAGAGCAGGCTCTAGCCACATGAGTGAATTCTGATAGAGAGTTCCTGAGAACTCTGACATCTGGTGAACGGGTCGGGAGGGAGGGGGGACCATCAGCTAAGAACTGCTGTCCTGGGAACCCACGTTAGGGTGGGCATCCTTCGCTGAACTTGGCATTGAAGGCCAGTGTCCCCTCTCGGAGGACCAAGGGTACTGGATCAGCACAAGGTGGATGGACAGATTTCAGCAGCCTCTCTGGTGGCAGCAAGAAGCCTGGCGGAAGGGGACCACCAGAGACCGGGGTTCGTCTTGGTCAGCGTCGAAGGCAGGCTGGCCTTGACTTGGAAGGTATATAGAGAAAAAATACTGGACATAGTGCTGTGCAGTAGGTGGGTGATTGAGCCAGTTCTGGATTTATTTCAGGAAAGAGATTGAGGGAGGGAGGAGAGAAAGAGAGCAAGAGAGAGAAAGGGAGGGAGACAGGGAAAGGAGGAGAGAGGCGGGGAGCTGTTTCCTGAATCAGCGGGGCAGGTCTTTCCTTTTCTGTCTTTTTGGAGGAAAAATGGGGGAGCCCTTTACTACTGCCAGAGTTGCCTTTTTCCATGGGCTGAGGTCAGGAAAGGTGGCTACTCTGTGACAAGAGTCTGCAGGCTGGACCCATGCCTCTCCTCACACAGGATACCCACAACAGGAATTTGTACCCACTTTGAGTTTCATCCATGACTTCTGCCGCACAATTATCACAACAACCCTGAGAATCAATATTTCTATCCATTTTACCAATGAGAAAACAATCCTAGAGAGATGTTGGAACTTGCTCCAGGTCTCACGGGGAGGTGCTGCTGTCTGATCTAAAATTCCACATTGCTTCCACTCCCCCATTCCCTGCCCCATGCAGTCTCTCTCAGTCCTTGAGTGAGCATACCCCTAATGTCAGAATTGAATACAATGGCAGTTCTATCACATGATTTCATTTTTCTTTATTGTTCTGAGTCTAGGCTTCTTTAAGTCCATAAATAATACATAAATTAGTATGTTGAGCTGATTGCCACCTTTTTTCAACAAGCCTTCAGTTCTTCCTGAGATCAATAAAGCTTAAAAGAGAAGAAAAACGCCAGCTCAGCTTGTGCCTGGATCCTGGACCTTGCTCTAATTCAGACCCCTTTCTTAGCGTTTAGGAAGCCATGCTTGACAGCTCAGCTTTCTTGTCACTAATGAGATGGGATGTGATTGTGCATTCCAAATCTAGTAAGGATGAAGCCAGTGCACTTGGATCCACAATGCTGATTAAACATGGGTGCAAAGAAATTTCTTTTTGAGGGGATGTGTAAGAGGAGAGGCAGAGGTTTCTTGTGTGTGCCATGCTTCCTCTGAACCATGGCTATGCTAGGGGCTGCTCAGCTTTCCACAGGGGACAGCGAAGATCAAATCACATAGGCAAAATTAAAGAAAAAAAAACAACCAAATACCAGGGGGGGAAAGGCTGGGGGGAGGGATAGATCGGGAATTTGGGATTGACATGCACCCATGGCTATATTTAAAATGGATAATCAACGTATAGCACAGGGAACTCTACTCAATACTCTGTAATACCCTAAATGGGAAAAGAATTTTAAAAAAGGATTGATGCATGTATGTGTACAACTGACTCACTTTGCTGTACTCCGGAAACTAATATAACTTTATGAATCAACCACATTCCAATATAAAATAAAAATTTTAAAAAGAAAATTAAAAAAGAAAGAACTGGAAAACAAATAACCAAAGAAGAAAAGAGCAACAATTCAACATGATGAGAAGAAACAACACCCTAACGTGCTCTTTGGCTCAACGCCTCATACAGAAGAAGCTACCCAGTAAGAGCCCAGAGAAGCTGCCAGTTCAGATGGCATTTGGTGCCAAGTGGGAAAGGGAGCCTCTGTAGGCACACACAGATCTATGTGGGCTGCATTTCAGGTCCACTCACCTCTCATCCAGGCCCCCTTGCACAGGGGACCCCCCTTATAGCTGTGCATGGGGCCCTGAGGGTCTGCAGGTAATCATGTCATATTTCTAGCCTTTCCTTTTGTCAGATTTTTTTTTTTTTAATTTAAAGATTCAGGAGCTACTTTATTTTTTTAGGACTATGAGGCAGTAGCCTCTGACATGATATATAGATAAAAGATGTCACAGGGATAAGAGCTGGAGAAAGCTTTAATGAGAAGAGCTTAGACCATTTTCAAGCACCAGCACGGTACATGGAGAGGCCCCAGAGCTGGTGGAGTGCTGGGTGACACGCGTGGGTGCCACACCATGGCTGTGGGCTCTTGCTTGTGCAAGGCCTTGCTCTGATGAGCTGGGCAATTGGAGGACTGTTTGAACAGACCAAAGAAAAATATCAAAAGGCAAATTGGAGTTAGGGAGAAAATGAATAGCCCATGATCTCCAAGGGAGATTACAGAGGTAATGACAAAGCAGTCAGGTTTTAAAAGGAGGTGTTATTCGAAGAAAGGTAATTTTGTTCAACTTTTTTTTTTTTTTAGTGGAAAAGAGGATGAAGAGATCAGTACCAGCTAAATCATCACTGTCAGATAAAAGATAAATCTTTCATTAGGAAACATTTCTTTGCGTGCCCTTTTGACACTGAAGAATATATTTGATGTAAGGATTTGTGGCTTTATCAAAACTGTAATATGTCGGGATGGGGAACACATGTATACCTGTGGCGGATTCATTTTGATATTTGGCAAAACTAATACAATTATGTAAAGTTTAAAAATAAAATAAAATTGGAAGAACAAAACTGTAATATGCTAAAATAAACAAAACCGTGATGCGATGTTTTATTGGAGAAGAGCAGCAGTGGGAAAAAAAAAAAAAGGAAGAGAACTTTCAAGATTAATAGTGTATTTTCCCTATAGGGGGAAACTCTTTTTAATCATTTTTTAAGATCTGTACTCAGGGATGTTTGCACATTCAGCAAACATGGGCTTGGATAACGAGAGTGGCTGCCTTGACCCCTAGAGATTCAGGTGCAAACTCCCATCCAGAGATTTCCGCTGCCTGCAGAGCTTGGTTTCCTAAATAGATTTCTTGCCCCAGACCACTGCTGAGATCTTGCCTCTATCCTCAGTGGGTATGTTAACTGCCCACCACCCCTCCCAATTTCCCAGTTCCCTCACTCCACCCAAACGTCTGCAGGCACAGGTTGCCATTCATTCTGGGACCAATGAGAGAGAGAGAGAAGGTGTTAGTCACTCAGTTGTGTCTGACTCTTTGCGACCCCATGGACTGTAGCCTATCAGGCTTCTCTGACAATGAAAATTTTCAGGCGAGGATACTAGAGTTGGTTGCCATGTCCTCCTCCAGGGGATTTTCCCGACCCAGGGATCGAACCTGGGTCTCCTGCATTGCAAGCAAGTTCTTTACCATCTGAGCCACCGGGGAAGCCTGGGGGATGAATGAGGAGAAATTAAAGAAACTCTCCCGAGATGTGATCAGCCACTGGTCCTGCTGGGACCCAGTGCTTCCGCATGGTCCTGGCCTTCCCTCTTGCCATCACACCTCCCCCCAATCCCCCTACCATCAGCACAGGGCTGCACATCCACCAAGTCTCCGTGGGATTTGTGTTTTGCCCACATCATGACCCCTGCCTCTGACTTCCTTAAGGCTGTCTCCAACCCCCCATATAAACTGTTCCCATCCCCTGGCAAGAGCTCTGCCACTGGGGCAGGATCCCACTCATGACCCTGGGCTGTAATTCTGGGGTCACCCCTGTGTCAGGCCCCAGTTTCTCTGCACACCATCTGGTGACTGCTGGGTGCCCTCCTGCAGCCTGAGCTGTGCCCAGGCCTCAGTGTCTGACCTAGCCTCCTGAACAGATGTGTTCTCCAGGTTACCAACCCCCTAGTCTTACCTATAAAACTCTACCCTAGTCAGGGAGTTCTTGGCTTTTCGTTTTAGAGTGCTGCCATTAACACAACACAGACACACCCTCTTGGAACATCTGCTCCAATCTCTCGTGGATTACACTTCTCATCCTCCACTTAATATGGGTTCTCTCCAAGTGTCTCCATTACTCGCAGGGCCCATTTAGCCTATGTGTCTCTCCTCCCTCTCTCTCTGTGTCTCTCTTTCTGTCTCTGTATATCTGTCTCTCCACCTCTATGTATCTTTAGAGAGAGAGACATATGTAGACATTTATGTATTTATAGAAATAAAATTATGTATTTATACAGATATTTGATATAGGCATTTCTCTGGTGCTGTAGTAGGCACTACCCCTGGGCCCTGCCCAGATCCCCATTACTGGGCCAGTGGGCTCATCCCCCAGCTGCCATGAGCATTGCCTGCTAAATCTCCCAGCTGCTCCTTTCCCTGGAGCATTATCTATCCACTACAGATAGGAAGGCAGACCCTACCATCCCAGGGGAGATGTGTAGCCGGCTCTCCAGGTCAAGACTAGACTTTTTCTGAGGTCACAGCTTTTCTAAGCACTTCCCTCTTTTCTGCACTGCTTCACTTGCTCCCTCATAGGTTTTTCCTGAAGAACACTCCCTCAATAAACCATGTGTGCTGGAATCCTTGTCTCAAGCTCTGCTTTTAGGGAGCATGATTTAAGCAGGAACTCGGTTTACTTCTCTGCAAAGTGAAGTAGGAAGCTGGGTTAGTGAGCTCTGAAGTCCCTTCCTACCCTGATGACGCTTGGTGCTTTTCCTGTGCATTGTCCACTTCTATTTCCCAAAAAGACAAGGCTTAGAAGAAAACTAGTGGTCAAACAGGAGGTGGGAAGAGTGAACATCGACATTTTAGGAATCTGTGAACTAAAATGGACTGGAATGGGTGAATTTAACTAAGATGATCATTATATCTACTACCGTGGGCAAGAATCCCTTAGAAGAAATTGAATAGCCCTCATAGTGACTTAGCAGCAGAAGCAGCAGCATAGTCAAAAGAGTCCAAAATGCAGTACTTGGATGCAGTCTCAAAAATGACAGAGTGATATCTGTCTGGTTCCAAGGCAAACCATTCAATGTCACAATAGTCCAAGTCTATGCCCCAACCAGTAATGCTGAAGAAGCTGAAGTTGAATGGTTTTATGAAGACCTACAAGACCTTCTAGAACCAACACCCCCCAAAAGATGTATTTTTTCATCATAGGTGACTGGAATGCAAAAGTAGGAAGTCAAGAGATACCTGGAGTAACAGGCAAATTTGGCCTTGGAGTGCAGAGTGAAGCAGGGCAAAGGCTAATAGAGTTTTGCCAAGAGAACACACTGATCATAGCAAATACCCTCTTCCAACAATGCAAGAGAAGACTCTACACATGGACATCACCAGATGGTCAATACTGAAATCAGATTGATTATATTCTTTGCAGCCAAAGATGGAGAAGCTGTATACAGTTAGCAAAAACAAGACCTGGAGCTGACTGTAGCTCAGTTCATGAGCTCCTTATTGCCAAATTCAGACTTAAATTGAAGAAAGTAGGGAAACCACTAGACCATTCAGGTATGACCTAAATCAGATCCCTTACCATTATACAGTGGAAGGGACAGATAGATTCAAGGGAATAGATCTGATAGACGGAGTGCCTGAAGAACTATGGACGGAGGTTAGTGACATTGTACAGGAGGCAGTGATCAAGACCATTCCCAAGAAAAAGAAAGTCAAAAAGGCAAAATGGTTGTCTGATGAGGCCTTAAAAATAGCTGAGAAAAGGAAGCTAAAGGCAAAGGAGAAAAGGAAAGATATACCCATTTGAATGCCAAGTTGCAAAGAATAGCAAGGAGAGATAAGAAAGCCTCTCTAAGCAATCAATGCCAAGAAATAGAGGAAAACAATAGAATGGGGAAGACTAGAGATCTCTTCAAGAAAATTAGAGATACCAAGGGAACATTTCATGCAAAAATGAGCACAATAAAGGATAGAAATGGTATGGACCTAACAGAATCAGACGATATTAAGAAGAGGTGGCAAGAATACACAGAAGAACTATACAAAAAAGATCTTCATGACCCAGATAATCACAATGGTGTGATCACTCACCTAGAGCCAGACCGCCTGGAATACGAAGTCAAGTGGACCTTATGAAGCATCATTGTGAACAAAGCTAGTGAAGGTGATGGAATTCCAGTTGAACTATTTCAAATCCTAAAAGATGATGCTGTGAAAGTGCTGCACTTAATATGCCAGCAAATTTGGAGAACTCAGCAGTGGCCACAGGACTGGAAAAGGTCAGTTTTCATTCCAATCCCAAAGAAAGGCAATGCCAAGGAATGCTCAAACTACCGCACAATTGCACTCATCTCACACGCTAGTAAAGTAATGCTCAAAATTCTCCAAGCCAGGCTTCAACAGTACATGAACCGTGAACTTCCAGATGCTCAAGCTGGATTTAGAAAAGGCAGAGGAACCATAGATCAAATTGCCAACATCTGCTGGATCGTTGAAAAAGCAAGAGAGTTCCAGAAAAACATCTATTTCTGCTTTATTGACTATGCCAAAGCCTTTGACTGTGGATCACAACAAACTGTGGGAAATTCTGAAAGAGATGGGAATACCAGACCACCTGACCTGCCTCCTGAGAAATCTGTATGTAGGTCAAGAAGCAACAGTTAGAACTGGACATGGAACAACAGACTGGTTCCAAATCAGGAAAGGAGTATGTCAAGGCTGTATATTGTCACCCTGATTATTTAACTTATAGGCAGAGTACATCATGAGAAATGCTGGACTGGATGAAGCACAAGCTGGAATCAAGATTGCCAGGAGAAATATCAATAA
The DNA here is from genome assembly GCF_003369695.1 of Bos indicus x Bos taurus. Classification (NCBI taxonomy): domain Eukaryota; kingdom Metazoa; phylum Chordata; class Mammalia; order Artiodactyla; family Bovidae; genus Bos; species Bos indicus x Bos taurus. The sequence goes on along the minus strand of NC_040095.1, from coordinate 13,171,817 downwards.
CCTCAGAAACTCAGATTACAACACCCTTAGGGCAGAAAGTGAAGAGGAACTAAAGAGCCTCTTGATTAAAGTGAAGGAGGAGAGTGAAAAATTTGTCTTAACACTCAACATTCAGAAAACTAAGATCATGGCACCTGGTCCCATCACTTCATGGCAAATAGATGGGGAAACAATGGAAACAGTGAAAGAGTTTGTTTTGGAGGGGACTCCAAAATCACTGCAGATGGTGATTGCAGCCATGAAATTAAAAGACGCTTACTTCTTGAAAGAAAATCTGTAACCAACCTAGATAGCATATTAAAAACCAGAGACATTACTTTGCCGAGAAAGGTCCATCTAGTCAAAGCTATGGTTTTTCCAGTGGTCATGTATGGATGTGACAGTTGGACAATAAAGAAAGCTGAACTCTGAATAATTGATGTTTTTGAACTGTGGCGTTGGAGAAGACTCTTGAGAATCCCTTGGACTGCAAGGAGATCCAACCAGTCCATCCTAAAGGAAATCAGTCCTGAATATTCATTGGAAGGACTCATGCTGAAGCTGACACTCCAATATTTTAGCTACTTGATGTGAAGAACTGACTCATTTGAAAACACCCTGGTGCTGGGAAAGATTGAAGGCAGGAAGAGAAAGGGACAGCAGAGGTTGAGATGGTTGCATGGCTTTACTGACTCAACGGACATGAGTCTGAGCCAGCTCCGGGAGTTGGTGATGGGCAGGGAGGCCTGGCATACTTGCAGTCCATTGGGTCGGAAAGAGCTGGACACAGCTGAGCAACTGAACTGAACTGACTGATAAACTGAAATGGTTGTGTTTCTGTGTAGCTTGTAAGATAATTGACTTAGGCTAAGGGACGTCTTAGCCAATTAGATTGTAGCACTTACTTTGGGCCTCTGGCAACAGGATCTGGAGAAGTTCTGGGGGTGACCACCATGGAGTGTTTTCATCAGCCTGGGTGCTATTTTCACATAAAGTTCTTGACTTGCTGAGCCATGCAGACATTTCAGGGTCCCAGGTTCCTGGAATGTAGACCCAGGCAGTCACTGATACCAGCCCAACCTGGTGCCTGGTGACAGCTATGTAGACATTTTAAAGTATCATGCCATCTCCACGTGAGCAATATGTAGATCACTGAGAGAAACAGGCAGGCTGTGTTACAAATTATTTGTCTAGAAAATGTTAGTTGTACACAATGATGTTATCGACTGTTGTCAGTCTTGGCTTGGGTCATGGAAAAACTGAAGATGAATTAGATCATGCAAGTTAACAGCACAAACAACCCTGCAAAAGAAAGTATCTTCTCCCAAATTAAAATTCTTACAGCTCCTGTGTGGCTGTTCTAACCATACAGTGTCTTGCTTTTATGCACTTTGCAGTTACCAGTTACAGATACCAGTTACCAGATACAGTTACAGAACTGTATCATGTGGCTGTTGTCAAGTAGCCATGAGTTGCTTTTATTTAGGGAACCTCATTAAACTTATCTATTGGACATGTGGGTTTTGGCCTGGAACTAAAGACCTGACTGCTCTCTTGTCCACTGACTTCACCTTGTTAGCATAACAGGCACTCAACACTCAGGTGGCTGCACAGGCTCAGTCATCAATGGAAGATAATAATTATTCCCAAAAGTTTCTATGAGAGTTGCTTAGGAAACACTTAAAAGGTGCTTGCCACACCTCCAGTAGGGCTCTAAGCCAGCCCGCAGTGTCCCCTGCAACACACATGCCTACCTGGGGTTATGGGAACACAGAATTCAGAAGTAAGTGATCTGAGTACAGTCTGGGGCAGAGACCTCCTCAGGAGATCGTTTTGCTTTGATCTGTACTTTGAACTCTTCATGGGGGACGTGGTGGAAGAGGAAGGATTGTGAAGAATTAATATTTTCTTAAGGTCTTTATGCTAATAGCATTGCCTTTTGCCAAAGGGAGCCAAGGAGAAGATTGCAGATTCCTTTCACCTCTTGTTATGTGGTCTCTGCATTCCTTTTCCTCATTCCCAGAGGCTTCAGTCTCCTAGGGTCCAGGACAGGTAGTCTGGAAGGGTTCAGTGGAGCTGGGCTCTGGAGGCAGATGACCAGGCTTTAAAGACCAGTGAGCTTGGCCAAGTCAGTGTGCTTCCCAGGACATAGATACCCTCATCTGAAACAGAAGAGATGGAGGGAAAATGTCCCTTTCAATCAGAAAATTGTGTCCTTTTAGACAAGTTCTAGCTCCAGAAAGTGTTAGTTTCTCAGCTGTGTCTGACTCTTTGCAACCCCATGAACTGTAGCCCACCAGCCTCCTCTGTCCATGGAATTCTCCAGAAGTGGGTATCTAGTCCCTTCTCCAGGGGATCGTCCTAACCCAGGGATCAAACCCACGTCTCCTGTGCTGTAGGCAGATTCTTTTCCAACTGAGCCACCAGGGAAGCTCTAAAACTTACTGATGGATGAAGAAACAGCCCAGTCACTTCTCCCAACTCCCAAATCTGTGCTCAGAGTCCCTCAGCAGAGCAGCCAGCCTCCCTGTGACTGCTTACTGAGCCGTTGTCCCCATGACGACTTCCCGAGCACCTTCCAGGCTTGGTGGCCCTGGTCAGACTACCCAGCCTCAGCTTTGACCACGTTGGCAATCCAGAGTTAGTTTCAGGGTTTGGTTTGAAGGTGGACTTTGGACAGTTCCTGGCACCTAATTTGCATGCATTCCTTGTGTCCTGTGTAGGTGGAGTGGAGGTGTAAAGGGTAATTCAAATTTTTTTAGAGTTCCAAGTTTCTTGTATGTCAGAAGAAAGGGTAAGGGGTTCAAGACTGCACTACTCAGTAGGGAGGGGGTGCAGTGGCCACAGATACCCTGGGACACTTGGCACTGGGCCTGGGCCCTGCTCAGATCATGGTGTGGTGGAGATGGAGGGGGATGGGGAGTGTGACTCCAGCTTGGGGATAGAAGGGTATTCAGTCCTTAGCGCACTTCCTGGTGTCATTCACTTTAAAGGGCTGTGGACCACTTCCTTAAAAGAGTCTGGTGGGCTCTAGGCAGGGACATTGATGTGAATTGTCTTCCAGAGATGAGCTGAAAAAATACTTAGCTGGCTTACCAGGATGGAGTTACAGTACAGGGACCCGAGGGAGATTTCCAAAGCACTTGGCAGGAATCCCTTTTGGGTGTGGGTGTGGGGGGAGGGAGGGAGAGAAAAATAGAGGAGCCAAAACCCAGAGGCTGAGTTTGAGGAGACATTTCTAAGTGAAGCTTTCCACCCTCCTTTGGTTGGTATGGGGGACATACCAACTCTCTTAAGGGACATCCCTTTAAGAGATAAAGAGGCTAGAACATGTCTGGGAAATACAGAGTTTTCCACCAGTAAACCTAGGAACCTCCTAAATTCTAAGTGGGGAAGTGAATGCTTAGTCAAACCCTTGAATTAAAACTTGATATCACAGTCTGAGTGGGAATGGGTGGGGTGAGGATTGAGAATGGCTTGGGTGTCTCACCTGAACAAATGAATCATGGAAAAGAGCTTAAGTCATCCAGCCCTGCCTCGCTTCCACCACAGAAATCCCTCACATGACAGCTCAGTCAGATGAGCATACAACTTCTGTTTCAGTTCTTCCACTGAAAGCAAACTTACTCATCATATCTCTTAACAATGATAGACTTGAATATTCCGTGGTGGGATAGGCTTAATTATTAAAAGCTGCTTCCTTGTGTGAAATTAAAGAAGCCTCCCCTTGGTCATAGTTTTGTCCTCTAGATCTAAATATTCGAGTATATTGACTTTCAGCATATTTTTGTTGAAATTCCTGAAGGGAGGGTGTTAGCGCTCTGCAGCCACCTTTGCTCTTCCCCCACCAAGTGGCTGGGGCTTCCCTGGTGGCTCCGCAGTAAAGAATCTGCCTGCCAATGCAGGAGACACGGGTTCAACCCCTGGGCTGGGATGATGTCCTAGAGAATGATATATAGCAATCCACTCCAGTATTTTTGCCTAGAAAATCCCAGCCAGAGAAGCCTGGCAGGTCTACAGTCCAGTTCAGTTCAGTTCAGTCGTTCAGTTGTGTCCAACTCTTTGTGACCCCATGGACTGCAGCATGCCAGGCCTCCCTGTCCATCACCAACTCCCGGAGTTTACTCAAAATCATGTCCATTGAGTCAGTGATGCCATCCAACCATCTCATCCTTTGTCGCCCCTTCTCCTGCCTTCAATCTTTCCCAGCATCAGGGTGTTTTCAAATGAGTCAGTTCTTCACATCAGGTGGCCAAAGTATTGTAGTTTCAGCTTCAGCATCAGGCCTTCCAATGAATATTCAGGACTGATTTCCTTTAGGATGGACTGGTTGGATCTCCTTGCAGTTCAAGGGACTCTCAAGAGTCTTCTCCAACACCACAATTCAAAAGCATCAATTCTTCGGCGCCCAGCTTTCTTTATAGTCCAGCTCTCACATCCATACATGACTACTGGAAAAACCATAGCTTTGACTAGAGGGACCTTTGTTGGGCTACAGTCCATGGGGTCACAAAAGAGTCAGGTACAACTTGGTGACTAAACAATGACAACCAAGTGGCTCTCGATCTTCAGTTCATTCAATTGTTGATCATACATGACACAACTCTAGACCCATTCCTGTTTCACCTAATGTGCTCTGGCTTGTCAGTGTGAGCTGTGACCCGCCTCCTTTCCTCTCTCTGCAATCCAGGAGGATCATAACACCAGGCTTTCTTGTGTCTGGAGTCTGGGAGTCTTTTGAGCCTCTCCAAGAGATTTTCTGGTGTAGTCTGGCTTGCTCTGTGCCTGCTGACCATGTGTGGCAGCCCAAAGGCAAGGGGTTTTGCTCATGTGGGAATACTGAGACCTGGGAAACTGGATGTTCCCCCAAAGCATGGGAAAAGTAGGTTGATAAAGACTTGCCTGTTTTCTTTGAGGGTCTGCATATGCCCCAGATTTTGTCTCATTTCCCCCCAGACTATGGCCTCCTAAAGCCCAGGGTTACAGCACAAAATTAACTTTGGCCCTGAAGGAAGAATGGATAATGATCTGACATCCCTTACCTCCATCCGTCCATCCACTCACATATGTAATCTTTGGTCAGTATATATTGAGCACTATTTCAGGCCATTTACTAGGCTTGGTGATAGCACCTGTGAGATGTGGGTTCCTGCCAACTAATTTTTTTCGTCTTCTTGAACCCCACTTCTCTGAGCAGCCAGAGATCCAAAGAAGATTTAAGAAGATCCAAGCAGATTAAGACAGAGCCTCAAAAGGGTCACAATCTCAAATAACTTTAAATTGAGTATTTCCAATTGGGGTACAAAACTTCTCAATTAAGGGTGTATTAGAATCTCAATTCTAAGTGGGGGTGGGAATGGCGGTAGGAAAATCGGAGAGAGAGAGAAGTAGTGAGCTTAGTTCAGAAAGCATATGCTTATATCACCATTATGCCTTTTACTTAATTGAAGTCAGTATACTAATTTACTTGAAATTTATACAACCCTAAAAGAGGGTGAGAGGTTTTCATATTTAATACAGTGGGACCTGGAGTTTAGATAATGCCAAGAGCTCCTGTCTCAGATTTAGAAGGGTGGCCTCTCTCGTGTTCTCCCTTTCTCCTGAGATGGATATAGCTATTTTTACTCTCACTGCTTATGGCTTACAGTTCACTGATTCTGATGAATGGGGAATCTTTCCTTGGCACATCCTATAGATCAGCTTCTCAGATCTTCTCTCCTTTCTCTGGCTGCTCAGAGGCAGGACTCTCATAGAGAAAGAGAAAAGAGGTTAGTCAGCAGGAGCCTGCATCTTGCCTCTGTGCCCTCTATCCACTCTCTGGCTGCTTTGCAGAATACTTTCTCCAGGATATCCCAAAATCTTGCTGCCTCTATGGCTGGGGATCTCTGGCCACCCCAAAACTCAAAACTCTCCCACAGGGCAAGGTAGTCTAGGTCAAAGGTGACAGATTACTTCCTGGCCAATCTGAGATCCCAGAGGATCACACCTAGGGATGCAGAACATCTGACAATAATGCAATTCATAGAGGGCAGGACATCTTTTTTAAAAAAATTGAAGAATAGTTGATTTACAATGCTGTGTTAGTTTCAGGTATAAAGCAAAGTGATCAGTTTATATATATGTATATATACATACTTTTACAGATTATTTCCCATTTTAGGTTATTGTAAGATACTGAATTAGGCAGGACACTTCTTAACAGCAGACAGGGAAATAAGACAGGGTTTATAGCATCTCATCCAAATGCCTCTCCTGGCTGCTGGAGTTGGAGAGAACACTGCCCTACTTCTGGGTTCTCATCCCCATTCCAAAATGTACACTTTCTTCCTGGCAACAGTCTCTGGGTCACATTGCCTAAAGGCATATCTTACTCTAGGTTCTGGAGAACATTGTTCCCTTAGCTAATCACCTGTCCACTGTAGGTGGGATTTGCATGTGGCCAGGAAGACAGGGTTCAGTAGAGCCCAGCTGAGCACTTGGTACCTGGTGTGTGCATGCTTAGTCGCTCAGTCGTGTCCAACTCTTTGTGACCCGATGGACTGCATGGGATTCTCCAGGCAAGAACACTGGAGTGGGTTGCCATGTCCTTCTCCAGGGGATCTTCCCAACCCAGAGATTGAACCCAAGTCTCCTGCATTGCAGGCCGATTCTTTACTGTCTGAGCCACCAGGGAAGCCTGTGGTAGGCACTCAATAGAAGTTGGTTGAATGGAAGGCTGATGAGGCTGGACAAGGGATGGTTTCTGCCAGGTTGAAGTCTTGAATTCTGGAAAGAGTTTTCATGGAGGGGAATGTTTCCTTGTATTTTGAAAGTGATGACCTGGTATATATTTTTACCCACTTTGTCACCCACAGAGAAACTGGGGTGGGTTCTATGGATTAGGAAGTCTGGAGCTGAGAAGGAGAACCTACCGGCCTTGGTATGCCCACACACTGGGAGACAGAGGGGCAGTGATGTTTGTCCAGCTCTGGAGGCCCCGAGAAGGAGGTGGCCTGCCTCAGAGATGGTCAATTAAAACTCCATCAGTCTCAGTCAATAGGAACAGGGCTGGCCATGCAGTTTGCAGGGCCTACTACAAAGGCAGTCTCTTGTTCAAAAATGATTTAGAATCTCAAGATGATGACAGCAGGGCACTAAACTAAGCACAAGCTCTTCTAAGTGCATGGCCCTGTGTGGGCACCCTGAGGCCTCCGGAGCTGCGAGACATTGCTTCTTGTTGTTTCAGAAGCAGCTGAGTCAGCTCCTCTGCATTGCGTCCCTTTTCCCTCTCTCCTGGGCCCAGTCACATCAAGTCCACTTTGCTCTTGTTCTGGATCCACTGCATTTGTTCCATCTTGTTTCTTTGCTCTGTTGTTCAATTCACTTCAGTCACTCAGTCGTGTCCAACTCTTTGCGACCCCATGAATTGCAGCATGCCAGGCCTCCCTGTCCATCACCAAGTCCCAGAGTTCACTCAAACTCATGTCCATCGAGTCAGTGATGCCATCCAGCCATCTCATCCTCTGTCGTCCCCTTCTCCTCCTGCCCCTACTCCCTCCCAGCATCAGAGTCTTTTCCAGTGAGGCAACTCTTCGCATGAGGTGGCCAAAGTACTGGAGTTTCAGTTTTAGCATCATTCCTTCCAAAGAACACCCCAGACTGATCTCCTTTAGAATGGACTGGTTGGATCTCCTTGCTCTGTTGTTAGGTGCTTTCAAGTCTGAGGTTTTGTGCAGCTAGTAATGCTGTTGCCATCTCGTAAGGTCACCATGCCTCTGGCAGAAGTGCCTTGTATACGTTATCTTTATCTATTCAGAAACACTTGGTGGTAAGTAGTTTTATCCCCTTTAACAGAGACACAAAGTGACTTGGCCAAGGCCACTCAGTTTACAAAAGACCGAACCAAGATCAGGATGGCTTCAGAAACCCAGGCTCTTTCCTTTTACCGCTTGGTCTTGGCACAGTTGTCTCTTGTTAATTTTGTTCATCTTCAGGGCCTTGGGGCTTCCCTGGTGGCTCAGCGGTGAAGAATCTGGCTGCCAATGAAAGCGACATGGGTTCTATCCCTGAGTCAGGAGGATCCCCTGGAGAAGAAAATGGCAACCCACTCCAGTATTCTTGCCTGGGAAATCCCACGGACAGGGGAGCCTGGTGGGCTACAGTCTATGGGGTCGCAAAAGAGTCAGTCACGACTGAGCAACTAAACAATGACAACAGGGCCTTGCAGATTGCAGGCCCTCGGTATTTTGCTTTGTTTTTTGAGTGCCAGGGTATGGGGTAGGAGAAGCAGTCACGTGTGGAACTAGAGTGAATTAGGGGTCTCAGCTCCAGGCAGCTCTCTGCCTCCCACACCTCCGTGCCTTCCTGTCCTGGTCTGAATGCAGTGGGAGAGACCTGGGAGTGGGAGAGACCTGGGTGGTGGAAGGCTCTGTGGTACACTGGAGCCTTCTGGATTCTGGACCCCAATGACGTTAGGGCTTCCCTGACTTGGGCCTGACTTGCACATCTTTCTGCCTCTCACAGGCACTGAGCCCATTCCAGCCGAGTGCATCTTTCTCCTGGGTCATCTGCCTACACCTTATCTCTTCTCCGGCAGGGACGTGGGCTGATAATGTGGGAGTTAAGCAATTCCCCTCGTTTCCCAAAGACTCGGCCAGTGTGGGACTGGAACAGCCACTTTTTGCTCTCTTCCCCCAGGCTTCACCCTGATTCCTCTCCACCTTCCAGAGGGCCCTCCAAACAGATGCCTTCCCAAGCAGAGGACACGCCTAGTCACAATAATTTTTCCAGGAAAGAGAGCGAATGAACATGTGAGCAAAGAGGTTTTTACTGTGATTCCACTTCCCACCCAAGGCAGGAGGGGCACAGAGGGTGAGTAACATGCTAGACAAGGCTGTTGCGTGAGGCTGAGGCCTCATCTTATGTTTAACCAGCCCTTTCAATTGGAAGGGTGCATTTGGCCAACACTATATGACTCACGTGGAGAAGGCAATGGCACCCTACTCCAGTACTCTTGCCTGGAAAATCCCATGGATGGAGGAGTCTGGTAGGCTGCAGTCTATGGGGTCACTAAGAGTTGGACACGACTGAGCGACTTCACTTTCACTTTTCACTTTCATGCATTGGAGAAGGAAATGGCAACCCACTCCAGTGTTCTTGCCTGGAGAATCCCAGGGATGGGGGAGCCTGGTGGGCTGCCGTCTATGGGGTAGCACAGAGTTGGACACGACTGAAGTGACTTCACAGCAGCAGCAGCAGCATACGACTCATGTACAATAAACCCTTGTTGCCCTCCTGCTTTCTAAAGCAAGACTCATATGCACCCATGACTGTACTTGACACACATACCCACTGTGGACAGGTGGTGTGGCCCGAAGGCCTTTGCTCGGGGACACTGTTGTCGCCCCCTGCAGGCCTCATAGCCTGACGCCTCATTAGCTCGGCTCTTTGTGACTTAGATCTATTTGGTGTCCTGCCTCACTAGGTTCCTCCGAGTCTCCGAGTTTGCCCACTAAGAGTCTTCATCTTGTTTTCCTCTTGATGGGATTAGGTTAGTGCCTTTGTGCAGCTTGTAAATAGTGGCTCAGAGAGTAAAGTGTCTGCCTCCAACGCGGGAGACCTGGGTTCGATTCCTGGGTAGGGAAGATCCCCTGGAGAAGAAAATGGCAACCCACTCCAGTACTCTTGCTTGGAAAATCCCATGGATGGAGGAGCCTGGTAGGCTACAGTCCATGGGTCGCAAAGAGTCAGACACGACTGAGCAACTTCACTTTGTGCGGCTTGGGATCTCACTTAGCCGAGTTCCTTTCACCCTGGCTTATAATGAAGAATAAATTGAGAGGATTCTTAGGTATGTTCTGCTGATTCTTGCTGTTCAGGGAAAATGGGGTGGTGCTGGCAGATCTCATTTGGAAGCTGTCACTTCTCGGTCTAGAATATTCAGCAGGATGGGTTTTTACATAAATAATGTGGACAATTTGATGATATGTACCTGCTGGGCCCTCAGGGATTTCCTCTTTGAAACAGCAGTTTAAGCGATGAGATTCCGAGAAGCTGAGCTAACTGGAGTTTCCATTTGGAAGATCTTGATCTCTGGAGTCTTCTGCATGAGTTAGTTTGGCTTTCTTGCTGTTTCGCTCATCTCTGTTCAGATTTTGTAGCAGTGGAGGAAGACTAAAACTTCTTCTGATGTTTATTTGACTATTGAGGTGAACTGTCAGTTTGCTGAAAGGGTCTCTCTTGGACTGCAAGGAGATCCAACCAGTCCATTCTAAAGGAGATCAGTCCGGGGTGTTCTTTGGAGGGACTGATGTTGAAGCTGAAACTCCAATACTTTGGCCACCTGATGCGAAGAGCTGACTCATTGGAATAGACCCTGATGCTGGGAGGGATTGGGGGCAGGAGGAGAAGGGGACAACGGAGGATGAGATGGCTGGATGGCATCACCGACTCAATGGACATGAGTTTGGGTGAACTCTGGGAGTTGGTGATGGACAGGGAGGCCTGGCGTGCTGCGATTCATGGGGTTGCAAAGAGTCAGACACGACTGAGCAACTGAACTGAAGGGGTGAATGGGAGTGTTTTTATGTGGACATGGTTATTCACTTGCTTCTGTGTGTTAGAGAATTAGATGTGGCACCAAGCTTAAAATAAAGACAAGAGCATTTTATAAAGAACATTTTCCTTTTTTTCTTCTCCCGCAGAAGGTGCCGCCTTTCAGCTGTAATTACACCTTCTGTTTACCACTGTGAATCAATTACACAGGTCTGGGCAAACTGTTGCATCGTCATGTTTCTCTTTTGATGTATAATTGTGGTTGAAAGACAAAAGGCATGATTAGATTTCAGGAGGGAGAAGGAAGCTGGAATCTGAGATCACAGCACTCTATAAATGTCAGACTTGAGGGAGAGGATTCTGTCTCCTGACTTGGGGTGTGCACTGTGCCTCAAAACCCAGACAGGCATCCACGGACACTTAGAAAAACTGTTTCCCTAGAATAGGGAAGACGAGGAGAGGTGGTAAGAGACTGCCCAAGACTCTAGCCACCAGAGACTAATGCTGATGAAAATTGTGCATATCTGAAAGAGTGAATCACTCTTTTTTTCAGTGATTGCCCTGGATTTTGAAATTAAACCCAGCAGGGAGAACGTACCTGCCTATAAGGTCGGGAGCAGCACGGGGTTTGTGGGCTTGTGAACTGAGAGCATCTATTTTTCAAGCTCTGGAGCTCTGTGTCTGCCCTGCTGTAGCAGCTATGTGGCAGATTTCCCTTTTAGTCCTACTTTAGGTGGAGAGGAAGCCTATTTTACCCTGGGAGCCTGTTGGGGAGGGGAAGGCGTGGTGATTCAGGTAGTAGACCCCAGCCCCTTCTTCTGTTCTCATGTCTGGGAGGCATTTGTTCCATTGCTCATGCTACCCTTGGGGGAGGATATAAACCTTCCAAAGTAAAAAACAGCTCTCAGAAAGCCTTCAACATTTCTGATTCAATTCGAGTTTACTCAGTGCTCAACAGAGGTACTGGCACGTCTCATTTTTAGGGGAGGTTTGGCTTCCAAAGGCTGTATGGAGCGTGAACATTGCATATAGTCAGATTTATGCCTGAAGTTCCCCTAACTCGCCTGTGTGTATGTCGCAAGATGTTCAGGACAGTTGGGGCTGGGAAAGCGGCCCTGTTGGTGGGACAGGCTCATGTCACCCTCTCTTCTGGAGCTCACCTTGTGCCCCCTGATAGAAGGCAAGGAGGGCTCACAATATTGAAATTGTTCTCCCGTACCTCATCCAGCCAGGTGGGCATTCTTGGATTTTCTTAAGTTAAATCCATGTAGTATGCAGGTTCATGGCACCAATGAGTGGTCCAAAAATACGCATTTGCTTGTGTGGAAGAAAAGAGAAGGCAAGTGAAAAGAAGAGAGAGAGAGACTGGGAACGCAGGTGTTAAAAGCCCCAGCCTGAGCTCAGGGACTCTTAGGTTTCACTGTGACACATTTATAGGGCCTCTAGCTCTTGAGTCCCTTGGACAGCAAGGAGATTAAACCAGTCAATCCTAAAGGAAATCAACCCTGAATATTCATTGGAAGGACTGATGCCGAAGCTGAAACTCCAATACTATGGCCATCTGATTCAAAGAGCCAACTCTTCAGAAAAGACCCTGATGCTGGGAAAGATTGAGAGCAGGAGGAGAAGGGGGCAACAGAGAATGAGCTGGTTGGATGGTGTCATCAACTCAATGGACATGGAGTTTGAGCAAACTCTGGAAGATGGTGAAGGACAGGGAAGCCTGGTGTGCTGCAGCTCATGGGGTCTCAGAGTTGGACACAACTGATCAACTGAACAACAACAGCAAGCGGATAATAATAGCTAATATATTGCACTGAAAAATAGAAAAATAGGTAAATAAAATAATCGCTGGCGTATTGCTAGGTGCTGGTCTAAGCACTTTTCATATATTAACTCATTCAATACAACAACTTTAGAAGGAGGAACTTTATCCCATGTTTAAATGAGGAAACAAAGTCTTAGAACCCATTCACAGTTTGTCCCTGAAGTAGCTTAACCTGAAGATGATGCAGAAGCCTGTGGGCAGGGCCCACAGAGGAACTGGAACTCTCCTTCTTTCCTGGGATGCAGTGAGGGTGCTGCAGTGGAGGACCTGCCCTTTTGGGTGCAGTGATGCATCCAGGTTCAGCTGCCTTTCCTCTGTCTCTGGGCTTTAGCATGGCCTGGTCATCCCCTCTCCTCCTCCTGCTCGTGCCTCCTTGGCTCTGGGAGCTGGATGAGGGTCCCACCACCTGCTCCTCCCCCTCCTCCCCACTTACTCTGCTGGCGCTCTGGCCCCATCCCGGGGCTCTTCCAGACCCAGATGCTGGCTCCTTCACTGTTGTGTCCACAGCCCACGACACAGTGCTGGGCTCACAGTACTCAGTGAGTGTTCCTGAATGGGTGTGGAGTAAGTATGGAGGTATAGGGCATCACTTCCTATGCAGTTTCTAAAATACCATCTCCTCCCATTTAACACCAGTAATCTGCTTCTAAAAGTCAGATGGTCCACATGAAAAATGCCAACCAGAGCCTATTTCTTATTATTTGAAGTGGGAAAAATTACAGTTACACATCAATTCTAAGTCTCCACAATTTCCTAAAACATCACGGAAACAGAGTGAAACATGCACGCATGCTAAGTCACTTCAGTCATGTCCAACTCTGTGTGACCCTATGGACTGTAGCCTGCCAGGCTCATCTGTCCATAGAATTCTCCAGGCAAGAATACTGGAGTGGGTAGCCATTCCCTTCTCCAGGGGATCTTCCCAACCCAGGAATTGAACCCATATCTCTTATGTCTCCTGTACTGGCAGGCACCACTAGAGCCACCTGGGAAGCCCATAGTACAACACCTGCTGCTGCTGCTGCTAAGTCGCTTCAGTCGTGTCCGACTCTGTGTGACCCCATGGATGGCAGCCCACCAGGCTCCCCCGTCCCTGGGATTCTCCAGGCAAGAACACTGGAGTGGGTTGCCATTTCCTTCTCCAATGCATGAAAGTGAAAAGTGAAAGTGAAGTTGCTCAGTCGTGTCCGACTCTTCGTGACCCCATGGACTGCAGCCCACCAAGCTCCTCCATCCATGGGATTTTCCAGGCAAGAGTACTGGAGTTGGGTGCCATTGCCTTCTCTGAGTACAACACCTACATGTAGCTAAAAGACTCTCCTACTGGGATGTAAGATGCTTAAAACATTCCTTCCTAATCCCAGGCCATTAGTGTGGTTGTTGACAAGCAACTTCTCTGTGTGCAGTAAGATTTCCTCTTTCAATGTCATGGCTTTCCTCTCGTTTGCAACTTTTTCTTCAATACTTTCTCAGATTTGAGGGGACTTGTATAACACTAAGCAAAAACCAGGGCAGATTACCCAAGGCTTGCAGAAATATGTTCCGGGCAAGAATACAACAGGCAGAGAGTGGTTCATACTGAATATGAAATCTTACCAGTTGAATTTGGAATGTTGTTCAAGTCTTTCACCACACGTTGTTTTGTGGAAAATGATGCACTGAGTTTTGCAGATGTAAATATAATTTTCCCCTCAAATTCATACTCTGTATGAAAAAGATTTGATCTGAGCCAGTGCCTTTTCCCACACAGGATAAAGTTAGTAGAAGAGATTTCCAGAACCAGTTACCAAGAAGTGTGGGAGTTTTCAGCTGTTAATTTCCTTATGTTGGCTGGCTTGAACTTTGCTCCTGATAGAATCAGGCCTTGGGGTGAACCAATCCTTTTGCACAGTGGCTTTAGCCAAACAGGAGGGAGATAAGCCTCATGCCTTCTGAGCAGCTTGCCTACATCCTTAGCCCTCTGTCCTTGGATTTTTATCTTTTTGTTTGGAAAAAATATCACAAGGACATGGAGCCTAACAGCATTGATTGTCTTGATAGTTTGTTGATTAAGTCCAGGAGATGCTGGCATCTGCAAATACATCTTATTAGGTGTGATCAGGCAAGTAAATTGTCCCTGCCCTCCAGCACGCAGCAATAATTAACTCTAACACTAATAACCAAAAGGTAATCACAGCACGTGCAAAGCTGGGCTCTCTTTTGTCTGCATGCGGAACCTCTTTCCCACCATGGCTTCAAGGTGTTAGTCCTGAGACTTGGAACAGGTTCTTTGAAAAAGAGCCTTTTCTTCCAGTAAAATTGTTCCACATATTATTATTTTAATTTAATTAGATTTTAAAAAGGTTAACCATGACATTTTAATAGCTTAAGCTCACATTAATATTCTGAGAACACAGTTTAGCCCAACCAAATGTGATTCAAAAAGGATGTTTTTCCAGAAAAGGAATTGGCTTTTAGGACAATTACTGAAAAATAGCTTTCATTTGATTCAGACAGGTATCTTACTATTAAAAGATAGTTATTGAAATAAAATACGTATAAGACATTGAAAAATGTTAAAGCCTTAGCATGACACTGTTTATCTAGTAGAAAGGGAGTCTGGGCAGTGTGTTTATGGAGATTATCCCAAAGGTGGCTGATGTCCTTCGGCAATGAGCGAATTAGTGAACTGTGCTTGTGATGTGCTGAGTGTTGTCAACCTAATGTTTTATTTATTTGGCTGAGAGCTGCTATCTTCATTAGGGAGTTTAGAGAGCAAAGATGATATTTATTAGCCTGGCAAACTAATAAACTCTGCTCATGTTTCTTCTTTTGCTGTCATAGCTAATTCTGGTGGTGGTTGTTTTCTTTTGAATTGCCATTCAATGTGAGAATGGATCCTGTGGGAACAGGAATTGACCATCCCTTCCTGTTGAGGGAGGCAGCGAGGAAGAGCACAGCCTTACATGTGTGTGTGGCCGCTGGGTGCCAGGCATTGTGCTTGCTCTAGGGGTTCAGGGATGGAAGGCTGTGGGCCAGCCCTCCAGACACTCCCAGTTAGCAGGGAGCTGACACCGATTATACAGCTCACTCTAATTACACAGTGGAATAGGCGCTCTTCTCTCCCCAAAGAAGCACAAGGGACAAGTAATTAGTTCAGCTTGGTGGGATTGGAGATGGCTGCAAAAAAGAAGGGAGGAGCTGGGGCTGGAAGGATGGAGAGATGTTGCCGGAGAAGGAAGTCCTCTGAGGCCGACTGTTGTTTACCCCAGTGGTTCTCGAAGTGTAACCCCCACCAGCAGCAGCAGCAGCACCTAGAACTTGTTGGAAATGCACATTCCTGGGCCTCCCACAGGACCTGCTGAGTCAGAGTGGCAGGAAAGTGTGTGTGTCAGGATGTGTAACCATCTTTCCAGGTGATTCTGATGCTTGTGGAAGTTAAGAATGGTGTGTATTCATGGTCTCTCTGGTCCACTGTGAAAAGTTGGGCTTGACCAGAGCTCTGAGTTTGATGGGGGTGTGAGATGGAGAGATGGGGTAACAGGCAACGCAGTTGAAAAGGTTAATTGGGATCAACTATGAAGGAAAGAAGGGGAGGATAATAATATTTATATTGGCTATCTTTGTATGTCTTCATAATAATGATGGTTCCTGAGCCAGGTAACAGGACCTACCATGAAATAATTTAAACAAAGGAAATACATTGAAAAGATATCATGCTATCTCGTTGCTACACAAGGGAGAATTCAACAACCAGAGTTCAGGAGAGATATTTTTTTCTCTGTATTTCATATTATTTCCTTAGGATAAATTCCCAGATGTAAAGGTACTGGTTCACAGAGTGTGAACAATTTCATGGCTCCTGATATGTATGGGTATACAGCTTCTAAACGGTGGTAGTAGCAGACGGGGTCACCAGTGTGGAGCAGAAACACCAGTTTTACTGCATCCTTATCAGCTTCACTTCTACTGTTTCTAATGAGGGGAATGACACACCATTGTTGCTGCTGGCAATCAGTTGACTATTACAGAAGTCAACTATTTAAAATTGCTTATTTACTAATTGTATGTGTTGCTTGAAAGGAGGTTTTTTCCTTATTTTAGCAGAATGGGATTTCCTCTCTAAATTCTGTCCAGAGATTCAGAATAAAATTCATTCTATTGAAATAAAGAGGAAATCATATTAGTTTTGGTTGCTACAGAGGCAGTCAGCTTACTACTGATCCACCCTCAGGAGCATCCTCACCAGTGACTGAAGGATCCAGAGGGTCAGGAGACAGTGTCCAAATCCCAGCTCTGTCACTTACCAGCCTTGTGATTTGCTGTGAGTTTCTGCACTCCTGTGAGCCCCAGTCTCCTCATCTGGAAAATAGGACTATTCTCTCCTCTCTGCCTGTGTGGTATTTTGAAGATCAGAACAAGGTCAGGTCCTGGAAAATGCTTAAAGCCCTGTAAACATGTAGATATTGCTGTTGTAACACTGGTTTCCCTATATGAACATTCTCCCTGAGCTTGTGCCGGCTCAGGACTTTGGCTGTTGACTTTCAAACAAAAGCATCTCTGGTTTAGTTCTAGACTTTCTCACTTTTCACACAGATAGGACTTAATTCACAGATGCAAGTTCAGGAGAGACCTGGGTGGTGCTCCGGTGTTCTTCCTCCTGCCAGCAGGTAACAGGCATCACAGACAGGGAGAAGACCTAAAATTTTATACCTCTTGGAGGCGTGGTCTCCATCCTCCCACCCCTCCTCCCTTCCCTGTCCTGAGCACTGGGAGTAAATAGTGAGAGAGCCACCTGGCCTTCACTTTGAAGGCTTTGATGTATTCATTCACTGCCCCTGATGGGGGTCTTCAGTGTACTGAGCAGTGCTTTACATTTCTCAGGTATGTTTAGAGTGATGCATGTATTAGCCACTTCCATCATGAGAAGGACTCAGAAGCATGATCTTCTGAAGTCTAGGTGGCTAGGTGACTTGATCATGGGGTGGAATAAGCAGTGGGGTCTGGCCCTGTGCTGGAGCCCTGAGTGCCGGCTTGAGCACCTTTCCCCGGCACCACACTCATCAGCCCTTCTCATCCTTCTGTTTACAGTGGATTCCATTCAGCTCTGCTTTGCAGACGGAATGGAAATGATGGGATTCCCCTCTGGAACCACAGTTCACCCAAGGCCTAGGTTGGCTTTTGTTGTGTGAAATGTGGTCCCACACGTGATTAAGAAGAGGAAGCCTGACAGCCAGAAATTAAAAACCTAAAGGAGAACAAAGTACCATCTGGGAAAGTCCCTACTGACCTCAAAAGCCAGGCAGTAGGTCCGCTGAGGTCAGGGAGACTGCAGATTGGAGGAGGGGCTGCGGGGGCTCAGCTCTGCTTTCTGATGGAAACATGTCCCCTCCAGTCAGTGGAATGACAGGAGATGACTGTGAGGGATAAAGGGAAGTAAGTGAGCCAGATAGAAAAGCTTGCAGAAAATTGAACAAAACCAGCAGAAGATGAGATGGGCCAAAAAAAAGGAGCTCAGGGAATCTCAGTAAGAGAAGCCACCTTTGATTCTCAGGCCATCTTAATGTCAAGGGAGAGTAAAAGGTGCCATGGTAGCTGGCAGTCTACACCGCCTGTCAGACGGGTTGGCTAGGCTGAGACTCAGGCTGGGAGGGGCAGCTTCACTCTCTCTCAAGCCCCTGTGTACCTGGTGGCTATACAGCAGGTGAGTTTCTCACCTAACCGTCTCCTCTACTTGGACCTTGGAGGAAGCAGAGTTGCCCAGGTCAGCTTTTCCTTCCTGCTGGTGGAAGGGTGACCCTGGAAGGCTCAGGTTGACCCTGGAAGCAACAGGAGTCATGGGATTGTGCTAGACAAGGCCTGCCCCACTGGTGTTTAAGATGTTAAGATTTTCAAGCCACTGAGATATTTTTCACACAAATTAAAGATGCTATTACATATCAAATATTGCCTGACCCACATTAGATAAGCATCTTGGAACCGGACTTGGGAATTATTCTGCAGCATGAATCCACAGGTGAATCAGAGAGGTGGGACAATTAATTCAGTCCAAGGTGTTTTTTAAAAAATCCAAATTTCCAGGTAATTGCCTGATTCTCTCCTTTAATTTGAAGGAAGAATAGTTTGACTGTTGGTTCCTCAGTCTGCTATGGGCTGTATCACCTCCAGTGAGCAGAAATAGCCAGCTCTCAGGCTTTACCTTCTGACCCCTGAAATAGAAGAAGGAAAGAAGGAACCTCTTTTCTGTGCCCACGTCCCTACTCTGTCCTTCCCTTTTCCCTCTTCCCCAGTCTTGTTCGTACTCTCAGCTGAGAACAATACGACTTTCAGTTCAGTTCAGTTCAGTCGCTCAGTCGTGTCCGACTCTTTGCGACCCCATGAATCACAGCACGCCAGGCCTCCCTGTCCATCACCAACTCCGGGAGTTCACTCAAACTCACGTCCATCGAGTCAGTGATGCCATCCAGCCATCTCATCCTCTGTCATCCCCTTCTCCTCTTGCCCCCAATCCCTCCCAGCATCAGAGTCTTTTCCAATGAGTCAACTCTTCGCATGAGGTGGCCAAAGTACTGGAGTTTCAACTTTAGCATCATTCCTTCCAAAGAAATCCCAGGGCTGATCTCCTTCAGAATGGACTGGTTGGATCTCCTTGCAGTCCAAGGGACTCTTCAAGAGTCTTCTCCAATACCACAGTTCAAAAGCATCAATTCTTCGGCGCTCAGCTTTCTTCACAGTCCAAATCTCACATCCATACATGCCCACAGGAAAAACCATAGCCTTGACTAGATGAACCTTTGTTGGCAAAGTAATGTCTCTGCTTTTGAATATGCTATCTAGGTTGGTCATAACTTTCCTTCCAAGGAGTAAGCGTCTTTTAATTTCATGGCTGCAGTCACCATCTGCAGTGATTTTGGAGCCCCCCAAAATAAAGTCTGACACTGTTTCTCGACTTTAGAGACCTGTAACCCAGATGCTGTCTGTCTGTTGTTATTCCGTGTTTTGGGGCCACGCTTCCAGTTGGTGGCCCCATAAAATGACTTGAGCCTCCCTCTCCTTTTTGGGAAGCTCGGTATTTCCCCATATCTCCAGGAATTGTAGACAGCCCTCTGTTTCGTCTCTAGCTCCAAGTTCCTGTTTCCGTGAATTCTTTCTTGATCTCTTCTCATCTTTCCTCCTGTACACACTATCCTTTAAGCACATCATCTCCCCCACATGGACACAGCCCCCTTTCTTTCAATTCTCCAGGGCGGCCATGCACATAAGGCCATGACTTTATTGAAAGACCATAGGTTCTGAAGCTGGTTACATTGCCATAATACTTAACAGATGATTTTCACAAAATCAAAAGGAAAATTGGATATTAGATACCCCTGCTGCAGGAACATCCTCATACTCCCTGGCTCTGCTTGCGAGTGTGGTCTTCTTTGGTCTTCCACACTCTTTTTCCTTCCTGATCTCTCTCTTTTCCCTCTTCCCCTTTGCTTTACCTTTGGAAACCTAGCAGATCACCTTCCCTAGCAGATCAGCTTTGGAAACCAACTCCCAGGAAGAAGAAGAGGAGACACTGAGCTGAGTCACCGCAGTTATTCTCCTGAAACTTATCCATCATGGGATGCACTGGGGAAGAGAAACTCCCAAGAGGAGGGATTAGAACCCGGGTGGGGAGAGCCCAGGATACATTCTCATCTTGGAAGTGATCCTAAGCCTGTTGAAACTTGTTAGTTTCTCATTGTCTATTCTCAGCATGGCCTGACTAACTTTCATCTCTAAATGTAAAACAATGGCAGAAAAGAGTCTGTGATTTTCAGTGCTTCACTGCTTAGAGAGCTTCAGCATGTATTCTTTCTGTTGTTTAACTGCCACCATCCTTCTTTAGATGCAATGTATCATGTGCTGACCAGAACACATCTTAAACATTTATGGGTTTTTTAAAATTTATTTTTTCCTGCTTCCTATAATTATCTTTTCTTCTAGTTGTATTAAGATATAATCAATCAATATATAGCACTATATAAGTTTAAGGTATACTGCATAATGATATGCCTCCTATCATGAAATGATCATCATAATGAGATTAGTGAATATTCATTATCTCATATAGATACAAAATTAAAAAAATAGAAAAAATTTCCTTGTGATGTGAGCTCTTAGGATTTACTTTATTAATAACCATACAGCACTGTTAATTATATTTATCATGTTGTACATTATATCCTTGAAAATGCTAGTCACTTAGTCGTGTCTAACTCTTTTAACTCCATGGATTGTAGCCCACCAGGCTCTTGGAATATCCTCATACTCCCTGGCTCTGCTTGAAGATCTGTGTGATCTTCTTTGGTTCATGGAATTCTCCAGGCAAGAATACTGGAGCGAGTTGCCATGCACTCCACCAAGGGATCTTCCTGACCCAGGGATTGAATCTAGGTCTCTTGCATTGCTGGCAGATTCTTTACCATCTGAGCCATCAGGGAGGCCCTGATATTTATTTATTTGAACTTTTACTGTTGAATTTTGTTTTCCTCTTATTTCATGACACCTGTCATTTAATATCAACATTTATTGAGAGATGGAATATACAAATATAATTAAAACATGCTTCCTGAGGAATTCCCTGGCTATCCAGTGGTTAGGACTCCGAGCTTCCACTGCAGGAGGCATGGGTTCCATCCCTGTTTGAAGAACTAAGATCCTACAAGCTGTGTAGCATGGCCAAAAGATAAATAAATAAAAGGAATAATAAAAAAAAGACATGCTTCCTGCCCTTGAGGAAATCATGAGCTAGTAGAAGATAAGTATAGCGTATGCTATTATCTTTAACATGTTTCTGAAAACATTATCCTACAATACCTGTGCAGTAGGGAAGGGGGATGATGATCTGATGTGAAGAATGACAGAACAACTTGGTGATATTCAGTTCATACTTGCACAGCTAGTATGTGATAGACCAGAATCAGGCTTTATTTCCTGGTCCACTCCCCTTCCTACTTCCTCCACCCACACTGGGTGCATCACTCCCACTTGAAGCACATTCCCAGAAAAAGGAAGTATTCTGAAGATGATTGGATTGGTTCCAAAAATGGAGGAGGAAACTCACTAGGTTGTGAGAAAAAGAATATGTTGTGGTAGGGAGTAGTTTTCTTTTTTCTCTTAAAAGTCAGTGTTCAAATCTATGTCAGTCCCATAAATCATATCAGGGTAATTTTCAGGAGAACTGTTTGTTCTCTAAAAGATGTTTAGATTAGGTTTCTTTTGGGTTAGCTAGACATGAATTCTTATTTTGAGAAGGTTGTTATCCTGTTCTCAGGTAGATTTTTAAGCAAATGTTACTTGTGAGAGCTGAATAATTGTTGACATCCCCAAAGCTCAATAAATGTTTATTGAATTCACATTAGGCAAATTATGTGATAAAATCTATTTAGGCACAATTCATTATTTTTAAAAGTTTATGTTGACTGTTCCTGGTAGGAGAAACCAAAAAAGAAGCTATGTTACATGAATATACAAAACCCTCAGGGTGGTAGAATCCTAGAAAACAGAGGCAGCAGAGCAGACCCTGAGCTGCTTTTCCGCACTCTCCAAACCAGGTGTCCACAGCACAGTTTCGTCTCCTGTGTACCAGGCTTTGTGCGTTCCAGAACAGCCAGCAGCCATATTGAAGTACATGTGCATGTACTTCTGTATCCAGAGCCACAGCGCAAAGTAATGGAAAGCATCTTTGTGTCATTATTGAGCTGCTGATCAAACAGTTCCCAAAACTGCCTTACTTCTGGTCTTGCTTCCTTATTGTTGGGTCAGATTGATTTGAGGTTTTTGATTATTTGCATAAAACTCAGAACGAATGAGAAAACTTATCTACTGTTTCGGATTGTCTGTTTTTCTGTACTCTCCAATTAGTACAAATAATTGAGAGTTGGCTGGTTCTAGGATTTTTGGTTTGAACAGGACCTTCTGAAAGAGATGGGAATACCAGACCACCTGATCTGCCTCTTGAGAAATCTGTATGCAGATCAGGAAGCAACAGTTAGAACTGGACATGGAACAACAGACTGGTTCCAAATAGGAAAAGGAGTATGTCAAGGCTGTATATTGTCACCCTGCTTATTTAACTTGTATGCAGAGTACATCATGAGAAACGCTGGGCTGGAGGAAGCACAAGCTGGAATCAAGATTGCCGGGAGAATATCAATAATCTCAGATATGCAGATGACACCACCCTTACGGCAGAAAGTGAAGAGGAACTAAAAAGCCTCTTGATGAAAGTGAAAGTGAAAGTGGAGAGTGAAAAAGTTGGCTTAAAGCTCAACATTCAGAAAATGAAGATCATGGCATTCGGTCCCATCACTTCATGGGAAATAGATGGGGAAACAATGGAAACAGTGTCAGACTTTATTTTTCTGGGCTCCAAAATCACTGCAGATGGTGATTGCAGCCATGAAATTAAAGGACGCTTACTCCTTGGAAGAAAAGTTATGACCAACCTAGATGGCATATTGAAAAGCAGAGACATTACTTTGCCAACAAAGGTCTGTCTAGTCAAGGCTATGGTTTTTCCTGTGGTCATGTATGGACGTGAGAGTTGGACTGTGAAGAAGGCAGAGTGCCGAAGAATTGATGCTTTTGAACTGTGGTATTGGAGAAGACTCTTGAGAGTCCCTTGGACTGCAAGGAGATCCAACCAGTCCATTCTGAAGGAGATCAGCCCTGGGATTTCTTTGGAAGGAATGATGCTAAAGCTGAAACTCCAGTACTTTGGCCACCTCATGCGAAGAGTTGACTCATTGGGAAAGACTCTGATGCTGGGAGGGATTGGGGGCAGGAGGAGAAGGGGACGACAGAGGATGAGATGGCTGGATGGCATCACTGACTCGATGGACGTGAGTGAGTGAACTCCGGGAGTTGGTGATGGATAGGGAGGCCTGGTGTGCTGCAATTCATGGGGTCGCAAAGAGTCGGACACAACTGAGTGACTGAAGTGAACTGAACTGAATGTAGATTGCATTATCATTTCTTTCTTGAAACTATCACCATGAAATTAAGCACTTATTCTCATATGGCTTAAATATGTCTTGTCATATTACTTGGTATTGTTTGATAAATAATAATATCATTGTTTGAGAAGATTAATAATTGTTACCATTTATTTTTTGCTAAGTGCTAGGATCTGTGTTAAGTGTTACATATGTGTTATTTCATCTTGCTAGAATTCTATAATGTATTATTATCCTCACTTTATCAATGAGAAAATTGAAGCTGAAACTGTTCTTATATTCTGATGAAAATATTCCTAACTTTAAAATATTTACATTAATTAATCTTTTATTTATAAACAATGTGTCTTCTTTAAGAAATCTTTCCCTGTTAGAAGGCTTAAAATATATTCATCTAAATTTTCTTCTATAAGTTTTAAAGTTTTGTTTTTGATGTGTAAGACTATTTGGAGTTGATTTTTACATGTGGGATCATTTAAGGATTCTGTTTTATCTTAGTCCCTATGGAAAATTATTTTATTTTCTATCTCTATGTAGCTGAGTTTCTCTTTTCCCCACTGATATGCCTTACTAAATCTGACATACATGGGTGATCCACATAGGTATTCCCATAATGAGGTGTCATATGGCAGTTTAAAATACGCCACCTATATGCAACAATATGAATGAATAATTGCAATATGCTGGATTAATGATGAGAAGATGTCATGAATCAAGGATTGCAATGAACTGAATTCTGTCTGTTGGAGGTCCTAGGGAAAAACAAACCAACCAGCCCAGGGCTAAAAGAAGTTAAATGATTTGCCCAAGCTCACTTGGCTGGAAAAGTGGTAGAACTAGAACTCAAAAATGGTCCATCCAATTCCAAATGCCAAGGTTTTCCATTAGATGGTGTGGTACAGCCAGTTCACAACCTCTCTAGAAACATATCATTCCTTATGAAGGCATCAGCACTTAATCATCAATTACTCCTACTGTCTTAGCTCTGGAGACATGGCTGTTATACCTACTGGTAAACAGAATACCAAACAGTTAGAAGGTTCTAGATCTTGCTCCCTTCCTGAATCACTGAGGTCCTCAAACCACTAGTTACCCTCCGCTCCCCTGCATCTTCTACCTCTGCCTCTTCTAGGCTCCTTTCCATTAGTGGCTAGGCTTAGATTCTTGAGTTTGCGTGGCTGTGCTTGCATCTTTGCATCTTGATTGAAGAAGCACAAAAGCCCCTTTGGCCACTGCCATATCCCCTCTCAGCATTGTGTCCTGTCGGTCCTCAGCTGTTTGTCTCCCTCTGCCCAGAAAGCCCTGCAGGAGCAAGGTTAGCCTCACTGTTGCACCTGGTGTCTAGTCTCCTGACCAGCGCATAGTATGCCCTCAGTCAATACTGATCTAAGGAAAGAAGAAAGGTGCCATATTAGGTTACCCAAAACATTCCTTAAGATTTTTCCATGGGCTCTTGTGGAAGAACCGAAATGAACATTTTTACAAACCCAATAGTTACATGCTTATATTTCTCCCCTTGGCTTTTTGGAAGAGTCTTGTTTTAAGATGAGGGAATTGAAATGGCCAACTGGTGATTTAATAAGCCAGCATTGTTGACAAGCCCACTGTGACCATGTCTTAAGTTCTAGTAGCTTGTTCTTGTTTCATTACTAGTTGATAAGCCTCTGCCTTTGATTTCAGCTGCAATAAACAGATCCCTGCTCCATTCCTCTGGCAGCTCCAGGAAACACAAACCCTGCAACGAGCCTTGGTCCTTGACTGTTTCCCTGCCGCCCTCACCACATGCCCAAGAGGCAGTTCTGCCCTCAACCCATGGACTTCTCTGTGTAGCTTGAACCCCATCTCCCTGATGCTCTGCCCTCATGCTTATTGCTGGGGCCTGGCAGAGAGCCGCTCTACCCAATGCGTGTCCAGCCTCTGAGTCCACTCACTCTTCCCCACGTGAGTGCCTGCTCTCACATACTGCTGAGCCCTGGAGGGACCCAGCCACCATCTAGGATGTCCTCAGAGTCACCACACGCAGAACCACTGATGCCCAGATCCTTATGTTCTGTGAAGATGGAGGGATAGGAAGGCAGGAGAAAAGCAGAGAGGAAAGTCCCAGGAAACTAGCAGGAGCCAGTGTTGCTCTAGGTCCCACACCCTGACTGGAGAGAAGATTCTATCTCAGCGGGAGTGGGTGGCCCAACTATGAAGAGTGTGAGCACGTGTTGTGGGGGAAACATGACTTGTTTGTCTTCTTATCCCCAACACCTGCCGCAGAGCCTGCCATAAACAGGTTATCAGGCAGTAGATGTTATGGAGTGGCATGGACACATCCCAGCCCAAGCTGTGTCCCTCATACCCTGTGTGACATTGAATTAGTAGGTTTACCTCTGGGCCTCAATATTCCCATCTGTTAGATGTGGATCATAGTATTTTCATATTGTTGTTTCAAGGAAAAAGTAATTTAATGAATTTAGGAGTGCGACATCAGTAGCCTCCAATATTTTTTCAGCATGAGCTCCTATTCATAGGAAGTTTTAAATATGCATCCTGTTAGATTACATATATACATAAATGACACACATGTTCTGCTACATATTTACATAGTATGTGTTTTTAATGGGTGAAACAAAAAATAAATAGATTTTCTAATATATTCTTCCTGTGACCTAATGAATAATCTTATGAAACCTTGGGGTGTGTTTATCTTCTTTGGAGGGCATGACTTTAAAGTCTGATATATATATATATATCCTTAAGGAGGAAGAGATAAATTCTTGAACTGCTCTTATTCACAACACTTCTGACATTAAATGCATGGGATCTTTTTCAATACCACTTCAACCTGCTGGCACCAGCTGGGTGTCCCACAATTCCATTCCATTTTGAAACTATCTACCTGGAACTGGCGTTAGATCCTAGGAGTTAAGGGCTTAGTCCCACAAGCCTGCCCCGACTTTAGATACCAGTCACAAATCCCAGATTGTAACTTCTGACCAATCAGCTATAAACTCAAGTGTTCCTACAATTCCCTCCTTAGGTTTGATGATTTGTTGGAATGACTCACAGAACTCAGGAAAGTGCTTTATTTACTATTACTGTGTGTGTCTGTGTTAGTTGCTCAGTCGGGTCTGAATCTTTGCTACCCCATGGACTGTAACCCACCAGGCTCCTCTGTTCATGGAATTCTCCAGGCAAGCATACTGGAGTCGGTTGCCATTCCCTTCTCCAGGGGATCTTCCCAATCCAGGGACTGAACCCGTGTCTCCTGCATTGCAGGCAGATTCTTTACTGTCTGAGCCTCTAGGGAAGCCCACTTAACTATTCAGTTCAGTTCAGTTCAGTCATTCAGTCATGTCCAACTCTTTGCAATCCCATGAATCGCAGCATGCCAGGCCTCCCTGTCCATCACCAACTCCCGGAGTTCACTCAGACTCACGTCCATCGAGTCAGTGATGCCATCCAGTCATCTCATCCTCTGTCATCCCCTTCTCCTCCTGCCCCCAATCCCTCCCAGCATCAGAGTCTTTTCCAATGAGTCAACTCTTCGCATGAGGTGGCCAAAGTATTGGAGTTTCAGCTTTAGCATCATTCCTTCCAAAGAAATCCCAGGGCTGATCTTCAGAATGGACTGGTTGGATCTCCTTGCAGTCCAAGGGACTCTCAAGAGTCTTCTCCAACACCACAGTTCAAAAGCATCAATTCTTTGGCACTCAGCTTTCTTCACAGTCCAACTCACATCCATACATGACCACAGGAAAAACCATAGCCTTGACTAGACAGACCTTTGTTGGCAAAGTAATGTCTCTGCTTTTCAATATGCTGTCTAGGTTGGTCATAACTTTTCTTCTAAGGAGTAAGCATCTTTTAATTTCATGGCTGCAATCACCATCTGCAGTGATTTTGGAGCCCCAAAAATAAAGTCTGCCCCTGTTTCCACTGTTTCCCCATCTATTTCCCATGAAGTGATGGGACCAGATGCCATGATCTTAGTGTTCTGAATGTTGAGCTTTAAGCCAACTTTTTCACTCTCCACTTTCACTTTCATCAAGAGGCTCTTTAGTTCCTCTTCACTTTCTGCCATAAGGGTGGTGTCATCTGCATATCTGAGGTTATTGATATTTCTCCCGGCAATCTTGATTCCAGCTTGTGCTTCCTCCAGCCCAGCGTCTCTCATGATGTACTCTGCATATAAGTTAAATAAGCAGGGTGACAATATACAGCCTTGACATACTCCTTTTCCTATTTGGAACCAGTCTGTTGTTTCATGTCCAGTTCTAACTGTTGCTTCCTGACTTGCATATAGGTTTCTCTATTACTAGTTGATTATAAAGGATAATTCAAGAATAGCCAAATGGAGGAGCTGCAGAGGTCGAGGTACAGCAGAAGGGGCACAGGACCCCTATGCTGTCTTCAGGCATGACAACTTTCTAGCCCCTTGATGTGTTCACCAACCTGGAAAATCTCCAAAGTCCACTGTATAGGGGTTTTTAATGGAGGTTTCATTACATAGGCATGATTTATTGCATCACTGGCCACTGGTGATTAAATTCAGTCTCCAGCCACTTTCCCTCCCCAGAGGTGGTGGGAGTGGGGGCTGCACAGCAGTCAGCAGTCGAAAGTTCCAACCCTCTGATCACTGGGTTGGTTCTTTTGGCAACCAGCCCCATCCTGAAGCTATCTAGGGGCCCATCAAGAGTCACCTCATTATCGTAAAACTCTGGAAAGGTTGAAAAGGGCTTGTTATGAACAACAGAAGACACTCCTATTACCTCTACCCCTCAGGAAATTCTGAGGGTTTTAGAAGCTCTCTGTCAGGAACCAGGGGCAAAGACCAAATACCTATTTCTTATTATGTCACAGACATCTATGAATCACTGTTCCTATTAGCATTTTAGTGGTTCAAAAGTAATGCCTATTGCCCACTGATATGTGTCTGATCAATAAAGTACATCATTGCAGTGGTAAAAATACACACCATTTCTTCCTCCCCATAGGAGTCAGTAAAGTTATTTTCATATTAAATTTTTAAATGGTGATCATAAACATTTGTATTTTTCCTGAGTTGGCTCTCAAGCAGAAAAGGTTGCTCACCACTGGTTTAATGTCACTAGTAACCACATGTGTTTTTTGCCAATGTAAATTCTTAGGCTTGTTAAGGCAAAATGCTCCCTAGGGTACTCTAAACAGATGTTGCAGAGGCATTACCCACATCAACAGAGAAAACCTCACTCTTCTGCTTGCTCCATCAAAGAAGTTACATGGGCAATAAGCTGGGCAATATTCCTTCATTTAACAAATACTTACTGAGTGCTGGACACCTGGCTAGTATTTGGAAATGAAAGATCAAACATGAGCAATGAAGGTTTTACCTTCATGGTGTTTACGTACTAACTGAAGTGAAAGACAGCAATAAGAACCAGCAAATGGAACGATTACAGGTAGGATGAGTCTAGACTAGGAGTCGGAGAAGGCGATGGCACCCCACTCCAGTACTCTTGCCTGGAAAATCCCATGGACAGAGGAGCCTGGTAGGCTGCAGTCCATGGGGTCACTGAGGGTCAGACACAACTGAGTGACTTCACTTTCACTTTTCACTTTCATGCATTGGAGAAGGAAAGGGCAACCCACTCCAGTGTTCTTGCCTGGAGAATCCCAGGGACAGGGGAGCCTGGTGGGTTGCTGTCTATGGGTTAACACAGAGTTGGACATGACTGAGGCGACTTAGCAGCAGCAGCAGGCTAGGAGTTCTCAGTGTTGAGGCAGGGAACTGGGGGATAGGAGAAGGTGGATGTGTGTGTGTGTGTTGGTTGCTCACTTACGTCCGACTCTTTGCGACTCCATGGACTGTAGCTCGCCAGGCTCCTCTGTCCATAGAATTCTCCAGGAAAGAATACTGGAGTGCATTGCCATTCCCTTCTCCAGGGGATCTTCCCACCCCCGGGACCAAACCTGGTCTCCTGCATTGCAGGCAGATTCTTTACCATCTGAGCCACCAGGGAAGCCCAGAAGATGGTAAGGAACCTCATGAGAGTCAAGGAGCTTTCTCTAGGACAGATGACGACAGCCTGTCTTATCAATAAGAAGCCTGAGGGAGAGTGTGTAAGCAGCACAGAACAAAGCGTTGGAAAGCGATGGGTAGGAAAGGGTTTGGCAAGTGTGAGACTCGAAAGGATGCTACTGTGGCTGGAGAGTGTTAGCTCAGGAAAGAAGGGGACGAGGTACAGATGGAGCGGGAGGCAGAGCCTGGATGACGCAGGAAGGCTGGGACCATGGCCTGGCTGACCTCCTGAGGTCATGGTAAGGAACTGGGGTTTTATTTTAACTGCAATAAAAGGTCACTGAAGCTGTACACCCAAAACTAACACAACATTGTAAATCAACTATACTTCAATAAAAAATAAAAGGTCATAGAAGGGCAGGGGAGGCAGTGTGCCTGGTATATGCTATGAAGAGGGAGACACTATATCCATTATTAGGCACGGTGGGTATGGCTGAAACCTCAAACATGCTGTTGCAGAAATGCAGCTTGAAATCTTTTTTTTCTACCCAGTTCAGCTTTCAAATTTCCATTCTTCTAGGTAGTGGAAACTTTTGCCTACAGTCTAGATTGTCTAGACAATTCAAGATAAACAGTCACTTCCGTGTTTCCTTTGTCATTTTAAGATTCTGCCCCTCCTCCTTTTCCTTCTTTCCCCTCACCCGGCCGGGGGTGCTCCAAGTTCTGGGGTTGATTTCCATACTGTCCTATCCCTGACCAACTGGATTCTGCTCCTTGGGTCTCATCATCCTCTGTACCCAGTGGCTCTCCTGAGATGAATAGCCCCTCTGGGACTTTTACCATCTTTTCCCACTCTTGTCAGATTCTTGCCAATCAAACACATCTTGGCTATTGAGACTACCAACTCTCTCATGAAATAAAAAAATAACTACTTAGAAACTCAGTTGACTTGTACCCTCTCCTGTCACTGAGATAGGTGTGAATGTCCACTGGTCAGAGCTCTTGGCTCTTTGGGCACCAGGTTTGGGGGGCAAAGAGAGGCGTGGGGCAGATGCAATAAGAAAAAGCAGGCTGATAGATCCAAATTTCCTCTTTCCTTTTTCATCTAGTAAAGCTTTGAATAGCTTCTTACGCCCTTTTGCAGTCACTCCCCCCACCTCATTGTCTGTAGCAGGGAGCTGGGGCAGAACATTAGAGAAGATATTCTTTTTGTGGATCTGTTCTTCTCAGGAAAATGTGCCTCAGTGGTTTCTGTTGCATCAAGGGGATAAGGACATTATACTAGGAGGGCAAAGATAAAAAAGTTGCCTAGCTTCCACCGTGAAGTACCAAAAAAGATCCTGCTTATCAAGACAGTCAACGTCTAGTGAGAAAAAGATGCTTTGGACATTTATGAGCTAAGATCCTGGACTAACCAAAAGACAGAGAAGATGGATCAACAAGCTCTCTGTTCCCAGAGACGAGATGTTTCCCAGGTTAGAAGAGCAGAGGTGAAGAATGGGCTGGTGTCCACTACGGAATACGGTATCATTAGCTTCCAGAAGAAAGTGAGAGACAGAGTTAAATCATTTTCTGTCACAGGAAATAATTCTTTTTGTGTAGCCTTACACCCTGAAGTATCAGGGTTGCGGGAGCAGGGGGCGCAAGGACACAATCCAGGGTAAATTTGAAGAGACCAGAATGAGGTTTCAGTTAATTCAAGAAGTAGAACGACTATTTAGTGACAAGGGTGAGGCTTGGGGAATTTGTTTTTCACAGAATGTGTGTTATGTGTGTTTTAGGAAACCTTGGGAGTCAGCCCTGTGAAAGGAGATAAGGTTAGGAGGAATGAAGCCTAAAGGTGGTAGATAAGATAATCAGCTAATCACTTGCATCTTGGGTAGGGACCAGGATACAGAACTGTGAGGCTCAGTGGGTTTGTGTGGCCGTGAGGCTTCCATCTTTAGGAGCTGGAAGGACTCAGGTTTCCTGATGGAACTCTGACCAGAGAACCAGGGATTCCCACCAGCAGCTTCTTGTGACTAAAGGAACATTTATGAGATTGTGGCCCCCAGAATAAGGACGACGATCACAGGTAGTGTCAAGCTTTGAATCCCTCAGAGTACTTTCTGCTTTATCCAGTCAATACTAGGTACCTAGAGAACATACAATGAATAAATAAAAATGTGACACTGTATTGTTTTAGTTTGCTAGTACTGCCATACTGGGTGGCTTTGTTGTTGCTGTTTAGCTGCTAAGTTGTGTCTGGCTCTTTTGTGACCCATGGACTATAGCCCAGCAGGCTCCTCTGTCCATGGGATTTCCCAGGCAAGAATACTGGAGTGGGTTCCCACTTCCTTCTCCAGGGGGTCTTCTTGACCTCGGGATCGAACCTGTGTCTCCTGCATTGCAGGCGGATTCTTTACTGCTGAGCACTGGGTGGCTTAAATAACAGCAGTTTGTCTGATAGTTCTGGAGGCTAGAAGTCCAAGATCAAGGTGTCCATTGGGTTGGCTCCCAATGAGGACTGTGAGGCAGAATCTGTCGTGCACACTTCTCGTAGCTCGTGGTGATTTGCCAGCAATGTTTGCTGTTCATTGACTTGTAGGCATGCCACCCAGATCTCTGCCTTCCTGTTCAACGTGTTCTTCCTGTGTCTGTCTACACAAAGTTGTCTTCTTATAAAGATACTAGTCATACTGGGTGAGGGACCACCCTACACCAGCATGACTTCATCTTACTAATTATATCTGCCGTAACCCTATTTCCAGGAGAAGGAAATGGCAACCCACTCCAGTGTTCTTGCCTGGAGAATCCCAGGGACGGGGGAGCCTGGTGGGCTGCCGTCTATGGGGTCACACAGAGTCGGACACGACTGAAGTGACTTAGCGGCAGCAGCAGCAACCCTGTTTCCAAGTCAAGTCCCATTCTAAAGTACTGGGAGTTAGGACTTGAGCATATGAAATTTTGGGGGCCACAGTTCAACTCATAACACCCATCTTTTGAAATTCAACCCATTATGGTGTCCCCAAAGTATTGCCTATGAAATATGACTTCAAGCCACCCATTTCTCTCCAGCTCTTCTTCTGCTCTTTAATCCAGGCTGCCATCAACACTCACTCAGACTCTTGCTCTAGCCCAGCGAGTTGGAATCACACTTCGTATGTGCAGAGATATAAGTTATCCTTTAGCTTTACTGAGTTTCTACCTCCAGTCACCACAGTGACTGATGCAGGAAGTTCAGTCTAGTCACACCCAGGTCAACTCAGGGAACTTCAGTGATTTCTCAGTTTTCTTGAGTTTGTGCTCAATCAGATCAAGTATTTCTCTCTCCCTTCCTCTCCTTGGCAAGGCAAGACTGTTCCATTTGGGGGGACATCATAGTGATGTGGCATTAATGGGGCAGGATTTGTGGTCACTCTGAGCTGGCATCCGCATTCCATAGCACTGTCCGGTCTCGACTGTTGGCTCCTGTGAAGACCCCCACTGGGATGTGCTGCAGCATCCTGGGTCCACGTCTCAGGGCCAGGCTGCCATCTCTAGCTGCATCTCATCTTCCTGACTGTGGTTCTCATCAAGCTCCTCCCCTGGAACCTGGGAGGATTTGTCTGCTGTCCCTGCAGCTGCTGGGATCTACAGAATTCCAGAAGGCTGACCCCAGGACCAGTGGCCTGGACACCTTGCTCAGTGATTGGTCATCCATGGATTCATCTGCGTGGTTTTCCAGGGTTCCAGAACTCCAGGTAGCAAGTCAGCACCAGCCTCTCTTATTCCCAGATTTCCCGAAATCTGTTTGAGGGTTCGATTGTCTGTTTTTGAGGAACGCGCCGTCGTTGGAGTCTTATTTCCTTGTGTGTCTTTAGTAGAATAGAAGCCTCCCATCATCTTTGTATCCCTTGGAATTAGCACAGTGTCTGGCATGGTGTAGATGCTCAGTAAAGTGTCTGCTGGGTGAATGATTCTCCAGCTATCTGACACCTCTGGTGGATGACACACCTTAGGACTTTCAATGCAATGGGGAAATGGTGGGCTTTGGAGGCAGAGCAGACCCTCCTTCAGATCCCAGCCCTGCCCTTTGCTGCTTGGGCCACCTTGGGCAAGTGACTTTTTCTCTATAAGTCTGAGCTTTCTCAGACATAGATGGGAAACTACTTCACAGGTTGAGATTGGGTGTAGATTAGATAATGTATATTAAAGCACTTAGCCTACCTCCTGCTGCTTAAGTAAGTGTGCCATGAATGGCTTTTTATTATCACTGTGCTTTCTTTAGCTCCTGTGAGCCCCTCAGAACTTGCAGTTAGAATGCTTTCTGTGAGCTTTGAAGGAGGGACCCATCCTGCTTAGCCTCAGATCCTTCCTTGGCTGAGGGTGGGTTGAGTTTTCAAAGTTCTCAACAGGAGGATGTGAGAGCAGTCGGGACTGATGCCTCCACTTCCGGCTGTCACTGAGAGCTATGATCGTCCTGGGTTTGACTCTCGCGTGTCAGCTGGAAGGTTGCAAGACAGTGGCAGCTGCTGACGTGCTCAGATAGAGGGATGAAATTTACTGTGGCTGAAACATGAAAACCACTTCTTTTTCCTTAGAAGGGACCAGATAATGGATTTGAACTTCAAGTTCCAGAAGCAGAGATAGATCAGGAGATTCTAGACTGGGGGGCAAGAAAGGAATGTATTTTCCTGGCCCGAGTTCCTCTTGGGATTTGGTGAAAGCCACTCCATGAACTTTGGTCATGTGCTCTCATTATAGTCATAAAACAGCGGGCTCTTGCTGCCTTCTCGTCTGTCTGTTCTTTATTTCACTAGTTGTATTCAGAAGGGTAGGGAAGTGGTGACATCACTGGTTTCTGTCTCTAGGTCTGAGTAGGTGCCAACTTGAAGGCCTGCTCCTGTTTTCCACGATGAGGTCCCTCTTTGTTGGGGAAATTTTCCAACGCGCCATTCTAAATATTTTGAGCCCTGTGCTTTTATTTTTATGGGGGAAACCAAACGAAGTCTAGCGGGTCTGAAATGTAGGTGAGTTGGCCAGAAATACTGGCCTCCTTATTTCTAAAATGCACCAGGGGAAAATAAAATGACAACAAGTAGTACATACACACCAAAAATCATTCTAATGTTCAGAGTGGAATTTAATGGAATAAGCAATGAAACAGAAGGCTGAGTTCCAGACGTGGCTCCAGCAACAACTGACTGCCTTGGCTCACTTGTTTGTAAAACAGGGACAACAATAGTAAACCCAATAAAATCACTGGCAGTTAACTAAGCTCCTGCTAGTAAGAACCGATGGCATTTTTTAGCGTGATGTTCTGGGTGCTGTTATAGATGGAGGAGACCGAGGCCAAGGGAAGTCATGTCTGACTCTTTGCAACACCATGGACTGTAGCCTGCCAGGCTTCTCTGTCCATGGAATTCTCTAGCAAGAATACTGGAGTGGGTTGCCATTTCCTTCTCCAGGGGATCTTCCCCACCCAGGGATTGAACCTGGGTCTTCTGCATTACAGGCAGATTCTTTACCGTTCTTGAGCCAGCAGGGAAGCCTAGATTACTATTAAGCTCCCATGGTAAGACTTGATGGCATTTTTTTTAGCATGATGTAGGAAACAAAGGCAAAGAGAACTTCCAAAACTTGCCCAAGTGTGTGCAGCCAGGAAGGGCAGGACCAGGATGGGGCCCAAGGGGTCTGACCAGGTCTGTCTGGCCCTATCCATACTGTCTTCTGACCTTGAACATGAAGCCCTTCACAGGCTGCTGGTGAGCAGTGCAAGGTGGTCCTTTGCTAGGAGCAAAATGAAGTGATGGTAGAAAAGTGCATTTTCTGATAAGGGATGTGTACACTGTAAGGGTCTAAGTCTAATGTTAGCCATTTGATGAAGGCCTTCCACACACATCTCTTTCCCTCTCTTCTTAAACACAGTGTAGACAAATATTTGTTTATACCCTAACATATTTAGCCCAACCTGCATACTCTGTGTCAAAGCTGTTCCAAGTGCTTTGCCTGCATTATTGAACACCAGTCCCCAACCAACCAGGGAGGCTGAGAATAACCCTTTTTACTGATAATAAAACTAAATCACAGAGGTTGGAGCTTCCCTGGTAGCTCAGATAGTACAGAATCTGCCTGCGATGGGGAGACTCGGGTTCTGATCCCTGGGTTGGGAAGATTCTCTGGAGAAAGGAATAGCAACCCATTCCAGTATTCCTGCCTGGGGAATTCGATGGACAGAGGAGCCTGGAGGGTTACAGTCCATGGGATCACAAAGAGTCAGACACAACTGTGTCTGACTCAGTGACTGGCCCTGGGCCACAAAGCTAGGACTGAACCTGGGTTTGAACTCGGGCTCTGGCTCCAGGGCCTGTGCTCTTACTGACCAGAAGTTCTCAGTTACAACCCAGTGGGCTGTGCAGGGCAGCGTGAAAGGAATGGGCATGTTTGTGGTTACTGATCCCCGAGTCTGTGCCAAGCACTGTGCCAGGAGCTACCCAAGCCTTCACTCATTCAGTGCTTCCCACAAGCCAGAAGTCAGGTGCCACTGTGGCTCCGCCTTGTATCTCAGGGCGTAAAGAGGTAGAGAAGTTAAGTCAAGTGCCCGTATCATATCGCTCACAAGTGTCAGAGCTGAGGTTCAAATTTATGCTCTGTGGCAGGAGGTCCAAAGTTCTCCAGCTGCTCAGTGTGGCCCAGTAAATGGTCAGGCTTGCTAGCGGGTGTGTGTATGGGGTGTGTGGTATATTAGGGTCTCATTTGGCTGTAGGCTCTTTGCTCTCTCCCACCAGCTTCATCCAATATGTGAAGTAGCTGCTATCATGAGCTGCATCTCTTTGACTTGTGTATCTTTCTCAATCGATTCTAAAATCAGAGGGCAGGGGTATAGTTTGTTGTTTTCCTTAAGTCCTAACACAGGATAAGCACTATCACAGAAATATGAAGAGGGGACTGTGATGCCAAAGAAGCAGGTCTGAACAGGAACACCTTCATGAGGAAGTGACTTTAGAGCTGGGACTTGAAGAAAAGGGCATTTGCTCTGTGGAGACCCAGAGGCTTGAAGAGCTACATCTGATTGGTCTTTGCCCACCTCCCAGCCTAAGCACAGGGCAGGGCTCCCGGCAAGGGTTCCCTACCTTTCTGGGGGATGGGGATATGATGAGCCCTGACTCATGACTGACATGCAGGTGAGCAGATGTCTGCTGGTGGCTGGGGAAGTAGAAAAGCAGAGACAAGAGGATACAAGGTTAGGGTGTGAGGAAAATCTAGGGAGAGTTTAGAAGTCAATAAAACTCGGGAGCTTAAAGCAAATGGCCTTTGCAGTTAGGTATTTCCTTGGAAGAGAAACCAAGGCAAGCAATTCAGTTAGGTGAGGGGCAATTCAGACTTTTTCTAATACAGAATGCCGACTTTGCGAGAGATTTTTTTTTTTTCCTGTGAATTTATGGTGGGTAAAAGCATTCAGGAACTCTGGGAAAACCCAGCGCACAGGCAGAAAATCAACTCTAGCTGAAAATAAAGGACTGGAAAATTATTATTGAAGAATTGTTTTTCTGTGGTTCATCTTTACGTATCTGAGACAAGGATTTCTTTCATCCATGTGATTAGTGATTGCATTTTCTACAGGACATTTTTCGTGTCAAGCAGGCAATGGTTCCATAGAAGAGGGCGGGTGGGGCTGCACAGAAAGAGAAAAAAGTGGCAGGCTGATGCTGTTGAGGGGGTGCAATTGGATTCAGCAAAGGCACCCTGCTTGCACCATGAGTTACTCTCAAGCATCAGCAAGCCTGAGCTGACTTTTGAAATGTAGTTGAAATCCTGTGGTAATGCACCCTCAGGAGCTCCAAGTGATTTGGCTATGGTGGAGCTTTGCCAGCTCAGTTCAAGTTCACTTCATCTTTCTATCTTGCTTCTTTCCTTCTCCCTCTCTTCTCCCTTCTTCCCTCCCCACCTCTCCCTCCCTCCCAACTGCCCCCACCCCCCACCTGCCATCTCTCTCTCTTTCCCCTCTACTAGGTATTAGTAATACTCAGATGAAGACTTCCTTGGAGGTCAAGTGGTTAAGACTTTGCCTTCCCAGGCAGGTGGTGTATTGGTCTGGGAGCTGAAATCCCATGTGCCTCATGGCCAAAACCCCAAAACATAAAGCAGAGGCAATATTGTAACAGATACAATAAAGGCTTTAAAATGGTCTCCATCAAAAAAAATCTTAAAATATTCAGATGAAAAAGAAGTAGCCTCTGTCCTTATAAGAGAGAGAGAAGTAAGTTGGCAGGACAGTGCAGTGTGGTAGGTGTTGTGAGAGGATTCTGAATGGGACACACTGAAGGGTCATCTACCCAAACCTGGAGCAAGGTCACCAGAGAGGCCATACTGCCTGGAATGAGTTACTTACCTGGTTGTGGCTGTTAATGTCTTCCTTGGAGTTAATGCTTCAAGTCTGTTCTTTTTATTTCACTCTCTTCTTGGAAACTTCCCTTCTAGCCCTTCACTTTGGGCCCCTGCCTTCCCTGTCCACTGGAACTACCATCCGTATCCACAGTCTCTTTGGCTCCTACCCACTTCCTCACCCGCGGTGGTCCAGCTGTGACAGCTGACCGTGGTTATCTGGTTCGCTCCCCAGCCTTGCTGTCCTGGGTCCCTTTGTAATCAGTCAGGCTTCCCCAGGTGTGAGGATGAAAGCATGCTCCAGAGTGGGGATGAGTTGTGAAGGTCACTGGAAATAGAAGGCGAATAGATCTCATCAGGTGTGCAGCCCGGCCTCCAGAGGATCTAGACCACGGTTCTGGGGTAGGCAGCATGGTTTCTGTCTATCATGGGCTATCACAGAGTCTCCCAGTTCAGGCAACTCTGTTGTGCAGGATGTTCAGTTCAGTTCAGTTTAGTTGCTCAGTCGTGTCCGACTCTTTGTGACCCCATGAATCGCAGCATGCCAGGCCTCCCTGTCCGTCACCAACTCCCGGAGTTCACTCAAACTCATGTCCATTGAGTTGGTGATGCGATCCAACCATCTCGTCCTCTGTCGTCCCCTTCTCCTCCTGCCCCCAATCCCTCCCAGCATCAGGGTCTTTTCCAATGAGT
Source organism: Bos indicus x Bos taurus (assembly GCF_003369695.1). NCBI lineage: Eukaryota > Metazoa > Chordata > Mammalia > Artiodactyla > Bovidae > Bos > Bos indicus x Bos taurus. The sequence continues at coordinate 13,133,485 of NC_040095.1, read as the reverse complement.
CAACTCTTTGCATGAGGTGGCTAAAGTACTGGAGTTTCAGCTTTAGCATCAGTCCTTCCAATGAAGACCAAGGACCGATCTCCTTTAGGATGGACTGGCCGGACCTCATTGCAGTCCAAGGGACTCTCAAGAGTCTTCTCCAACACCACAGTTCAAAAGCATCAATTCTTCAGTGCTCAGCTTTCTTCACAGTCCAACTCTCACATCCATACATGACTATTGGAAAAACCATAGCCTTGACTAGATGGACTTTGTTGGCAAATAATGTCTCTGCTTTTTAATATGCTATCGAGGTTGGTCATAACTTTTCTTTCAAGGAGTAAGCGTCTTTTAATTTCATGGCTGCAATCACCATCTGCAGTGATTTTGGAGCCCCAGAAATAAAGTCTGACACTGTTTCCACTGTTTTCCCATCTATTTCCCATGAAGTGATGGGACCAGATGCCATGATCTTAGTTTTCTGAATGTTGAGCTTTAAACCAACTTTTTCACTCTCCTCTTTCACTTTCATCAAGAGGCTTTTTAGTTCCTCTTCACTTTCTTCCATAAGGGTGGTGTCATCTGCATATCTGAGGTTATTGATATTTCTCCCGGCAATCTTTATTCTAGCTTATGCTTCTTCCAGCCCAGCGTTTCTTATGATGTACTCTGCATATAAGTTAAATAAGCAGGGTGACAGTATACAGCCTTGAGTATACTGTATACTGTATACAGTATACAGTACTCCTTTTCCTATTTGGAACCAGTCTGTTGTTCCATGTCCAGTTCTAACTGTTGCTTCCTGACCTGCACATAGGTCAGGATGTTTAGCTTCTCTCTTCTCTGAGTTGTCTACTGTCCCTGCTGCTGCTGATCTTGCCTGCTGCTTCTTCCCCCCTGCATCCCCCCTTGCATTTAAGCATCTTCAAGAAACTTCTTCCCCAATTTTGGGTTTAGTTGGCATTTTTGGGGGGCAGCAAGTTTCTTGACACAGATATGACAGTGTGTGTGCCAGGAGCCACTCGATGTCTGCTTTACTTAGAGCAGGGCCTGGGCATGACAGAAACAGGTCTCCACCGACTGGCTGGCATGGGGGTGAGTTTCCATTCCTGACCATGCTCTTAGACCTAAGCTCCCAAGCATTCTGATCTTAGCTCTGGGGTCTAGCCTGGCACTAGGGTTCCTACAAGAATCTATCTACTTCATGCTCCCAATTCTGATCCCACCCCTCACATCACAGCATTTTACCTTCTCAAACTATTATTGCTTTAAAACAATATTGTCAGAGACTCAAGAGGAAGGTGGTATGTGTACAATTATGGCTGATTTGTGTTGTTGTACAGCAGAAACTGCGTCTGTCTACAATGCGGGAGACCCGGGTTCGATCCCTTCTCCCCTGGAGAAGGAAATGGCAATCCACTCCAGTACTATTGCTTGGAAAACTCCATGGACCGAGGAGCCTAGTAGGCTACGGTCTATGGGATCGCAAAGAGTCAGACATGACTTCACTTTCACAGCAGAAACCAGCACAATATTGTAATTTTCCTCTAATTAAAAAAATAATAAAAAATAAAACAAGGTTGTCATGCCTTAAGATGGACCATGAGGGCTATTTTTCCGGGTTTGTGGAGTGACCACCCTGCTGCAAAGACTCGCAGTCTGTGGTCTGAGCTCAGCTCTGCTGCTTGGGTGCCCAGGGCACTGACTGGCTGTTTAGTTCCTTCTTTTGCCTCAGCAGACTTCCTTTTGTTCCTATTGCTCTACTTGTTATAGGTGTAGATTATATTCCTTTAAAAAGTGTTTCTTTTGTGTCATATTACCAGTTCTTCTTTTTTAAAATGGAGGACAAGAAGCTCTGGGTCAGGGGTTCAGACCAGGTTCAAACAAGGCAGTCCAACTCCATAAGCTCTCTGATGTTCTGGAACATCTCCCAGATGACTCTGGAAAGCCTCCAAAGTTGCAAAGCCGGCCCTTTGGAGAAGGTCCACAATTCCCCCACATGCAGTGATGCTCCTTTGGACACTGCAGAGCTGAAGAAGGAGGATTCCATCTACAGAACTGTAAATTCAGTCTCAAAATAACCCAGTAGAACTATTAGATATTGGTGATGTTTATGAGATCATTCTCCAACACCACAGTTCAAAAGCATCAGTTCTTTGGTGCTCAGCTTTCTTCACAGTCCAACTCTCACATCCATACATGACCACTGGAAAAACCATAGCCTTGACTAGACGGACCTTTGTTGGCAAAGTAATGTCTCTGCTTTTCAATATGCTATCTAGGTTAGTCATAACTTTCCTTCCAAGGAGTAAGCGTCTTTTAATTTCATGGCTGCAGTCACCAACTGCAGTGGTTTTGGTGTTGGAGAAGACTCTTGAGAGTTCCTTGGACTGCAAGGAGATCCAACCAGTCCATTCTAAAGGAGATCAGCCCTGGGATTTCTTTGGAAGGAATGACGCTAAAGCTGAAATTCCAGTACTTTGGCCACCTCATGCGAAGAGTTGACTCATTGGAAAAGACTCTGATGCTGGGAGGGATTGGGGGCAGGAGGAGAAGGGGACGACAGAGGATGAGATGGCTGGATGGCATCACTGACTCAATGGACGTGAGTCTGAGTGAACTCCGGAGTTGGTGATGGACAGGGAGGCCTGGCGTGTTGCAATTCATGGGGTCGCAAAGAGTCGGACATGACTGAGCGACTGAACTGAACTGATGAGATCATTCAGGGTATGTGCTTCTGTGTTGTGCAAGTCCCTTCAGTCATGTCTGACTCCTTGTGGGCCCACGGACTGTAGCCCACCAGGCTCCTCTGTCCTTGGGATTCTCCAGGTAAGAATACTGGAGTGGGTCGCCATGCCCTCCTCCAGGGGATCTTCCTGACCCAGGGATCAAACCCACATCTCTGGCATTGGCAGGCAGGTTCTTTGCCACTAGCCCCACCTGGGCAGCTCCTTTCAGGGTATATGTTAGCGAATTTATTGACCTTACTAGGTCTCCCACCTTCTGCTCTTGCCAGATCTGCCAGGGAGCATATATTATGCACTTGGGTGTAGTCAGTGTTTCTCTAATTTCAGTCTTTCATATACTCATTTTCATCATTTTGACTTTGTTAAACTATTATTATTTAACTCTTTCTGTAAATCAGCTCAAACAATTAAACATAAATATCTTAATCTTGTCCTAAACATTATCCGTGAAATCATATTTTTGGTTTATTACTTATATTTTCCTAATTAACAGTAAACAAATTCAGAATAATTATTATAAAACATTTGTTTGCATACAAATGAAATCCTTTTATACACCTGCATGGACCCATGTATCACATTTTATAAAGGACAGGCTTAGAAGGAACTTTAAGTGACTAGATCCTTTATACTGGGAGAATCTATTCTATCTAACTCATCCATCTTCTCTCAAGATAGGATTTCCAGAGGATTCTCCTTGATGCAGCTATTCCGGATGCTTTATTATTGTGGAGATCAAGGTCACTTTCACCAGGAACTTTAATTTTTCACAGTGACTAAGATTCTAAGCTCTCTTAATTCAACAAACATTTGAGTCTGCCTAGTGCCTGTGAATGGCACTCCACTCCAGTACTCTTGCCTGGAAAATCCCATGGATGGAGGAGCCTGGTGGCCCTCAGTCCATGGGGTCGCTAAGAGTCAGACAAGACTCAGCGACTTCACTTTCACTTTTCACTTTCCTGCATTGGAGAAGGAAATAGCAACCCACTCCAGTGTTCTTGCCTGGAGAATCCCAGGGATGGGGGAGCCTCGTGGGCTGCTGTCTATGGGGTCGCACAGAGTCAGACACGACTGAAGCAACTTAGCAGCAGCAGCAGCAGTGCCTGTGAGGCACTATGGGTGGAGCACTCCTGAGCCTACATTTAGCAGCTCCCCTTTCCTGTGAGGTTTCAGAGGATGATGGCAAAGGCATGCAGAGTTCCATGGCTATGACACAATGTGCCAGAAACCCCAGTGAGGAAGTCTGTGGCTTGGACTGGAGGCCTGAAAGGAAGCTCTCCCTCGTCTGAAACCCAGGCCATTTGATCACTCATCAGTCACATCAGGGGACAGAAAATGGAGCAGATGAGAGAGCTTGGGGAAGAAGAAAAGAGAGAGAGCTGGGTGGCCAGATTTCCTTGTGCACTTTTGTATCTGCCACATGGAGAGAAAACCATTCATGGCTAGGAACTTTGACACATTGCAACCTCATCCTTTGTAAACAAGATCTAGTCGCATCCTGGACTCTCCAGGCCAAGGCCCTCTGTGATCCCTCATGGGGAACAGGAAGGGAGACCCATGGCATCAAGACAGATCTCCCAAGAGTAAGATTGTCTTCAAGTGTGATTGTAGATTTAAAGTTTCATTTGGGGGCAGAAATGTTGGTTGTCCTCACCTCTATGGCCAACCTCCATTCTGTATCCAAATATGAATTAAATCTGTAATTATCCACAAGAGGAAATTACTGTGATAGGAATCCCTGGAATAACCTCCCTGAGGTCCTGGGTCTCTCCAAGAAAACGCTCCTTTATGAAAGAAGCTTTTTTTGGTTGCCAGCCTGTGCTAGAGAGTAGGAAAGGCATATAGCCTTAGGTATGTGCCTTGTTGCACATGGATCGGGACACTGCATTTAGAATAGAAGTGTCAGTGCAATGATGGACGTTTTGCTGTGTGATTGTCTTTTAGTCATGTACATGTTTTTGTAAGGCCCATGTTTGAAGGTAGCCCTCCACAAGAGGCAGGACCAAACTGGTCCCATTTGAGAAGAAGCCCAGTGCCCCTCCCACGGGGTCAGCCGAAGGAACAGGGCCTGCGCTGGGTCCCTCCCACTGCTTTTCCTCCCACTGGGATGCTATAAAACATTGAGATGGCACCAGTGCCCCTTCCAACCATCAGGATGAGCATAATTCTGCCTAGCGGGGTGAGAAATTATAACCCTGAGCTCCCTACTTTATTCAGGGACCCTTCCTTTTCTTCCTCACTGGATCTGAAGTGAATGGGAGGCAGAAGGAAAGCCATCTTGGGTTTTAGCCATTCTGTGAGTCTGGCTCTCTGTGCACACTGCTAGCAGCATAGAAGAAAAAGAACCTGCTTTATTTCTACCACAGAAATGAGCAAATTAGTTTTTAGCAGCTGAATGCAACATCGATGCTGCCACCAGATCACCAGGTGTCTAAAGAGAGCGGATGACTCTTTGGACCACAGCAGCCACACATGGCACTTCATGCCCTTGAGAGCGACTCCACTGGAAGGTATCTGCAACCTAGCAATTGCTAAAGACCACTTGAGACATCTGTCACTTGAAAGAGATCGTCTAAGGGACATGCTGCACATCACCGTCACTCCATCCTCTAAGCACCATCTGTATATTAGTTCAGGTTTCCAGGAAACAGCACACAAATGCTTTTGAGTCCCTTAAAGAAAGGTCTAGCAGGAGAGATGACTGAGTGTTAGTTATGCCCTTGTAAGTCCTGAGAGTTAGTACAGCAAAGGATCCGTTTTTGCAAGTGTTTTTGTATCTTTTGTACATCTCTTTTTCAAAGTGTCAGTCATTACTCAATTCATACATTTCCTGAAATTCATTGCTAGGAAAAAGCTTTTTTGACCAGATTAATTTATTAATTCTCCCAACAAACCTTTACTGAATGTCTGTTGTGTGCCAGGCACTGGGGTAGGGATTGGAACGTAGATGAACCAGGATGTTTTCTTGTATTTGACATAAGCACTAAGTCAGCCAAGGTGTATTCAGTTTTGCTAGATCTGGCAGGAGCGCCAAACTCAACTGAGCTTTCAAATACATTGACTCCTTCTTTCCAAGTAGAACTCTTTTATACGCTTCTCATTTTTATTGTTAATTAAAGCTGTATTATAGATATATTCTCATTTAAATTTTTTTTATAAGACAGAGAAGTTCATAAGTTTTCTGCTCTTCATATCTGCTCTTCAAACATCCTCTAGTTCCACTCCTAGGTGTGACCACTATTAACTGTGTGTTGTTATCATCTGGCTACTAAGCATGCATGTGAGCACGCACACGCACACACACACACACACACTGACATTCCAAGAGCAAGGAGATTGGAATGATCCACTCCAGGTGCAGACTGAGGTGCATTGTTAGGAAAGAACTGTAAAAAATAATGAAGACTCCTAAAAGTCAGTCTGTTTTTTATTAGCACCATATACCAGCAATTCTAAACAATGTCAGGGATAAAATACTCCTCCTTATGGGGTGGACTGCTCTCACCAGTTCACCTTCTCCAATGCTGTAACTCTGGACATACATACATACATAGCAAATGCATATGGATATGCCTATATATGCAGACAGGTGTACAAATATGTACTTGTACAACATATATCTTTTGCAAAGTACAGATGGGTTATCAGGCATAATTCTTATAATATTTTTCTATTTATTTACTTTGGATTTCTTTCTACATCATTCTTACACATCCAGTTCTTTCTGCTGTGCTGTTCTTAGTCACTCAGTCATGTCTGACTCTTTGCGACCCCATGGACTGTAGCCTGCCAGGCTCCTCTGTCCATGGGAATTCTCCAGGGAAGAATACTGGAGTGGGTTGCTGTTTCCTTCTCCAGGGGATCTTCTCAACCCAGGAATTGAACTGGGGTCTCCTGCATTGCAGGCAGATTCTTTACCAACTGAGCTACCAGGGAAGCCCAGTTCCTTCTGAATGATTGCCAAATTTTCTGTGATATGAATGTATCCTAAATTTTTTATCCAAGCCTTCATTGTTTCACTATTAGCATGATAAGTAGATGAGTTTTACTAATCCAGACTGATAGTCTTTTTCTTTTGTTAGGTACAGCTGCCTCATTTACATTTATTTTTTTATAACATATTTATTACACTTAATTTTATTACAATATTTGTTTGGTGATAGTATCTGTTTATATTGTTGTTGCAAAATTTATTTTGGTTATTTTGTTCTGTCTGTGCCTTCTTTGCTTTGCTTTGTCTTCCCGTTCTCCTAATAATATTTGAAACTTTGATAGTTAAACATCTCTTTCTTGTTTTGTCAATGTTGGGCAGATTTATACCTCGTCGTGAAAGAAGAGGAAGATTTATACTTTGCACATCCTCTCAGCTTCTTTCACTCATCTCACTTTTATTATTATTATTTTCTGTATTACCAAGATTTACAACTTACACAGAACTGAGCTCTGAGAATGTAATTACACACTCAGTGGTCACCAATAGTCCTTTCGTCCATGGCTTTCCTGATCATGACATGACTTCGAACATTTTTTTACTTATCTTTGGGTTGGCTGGATTTGTTGTATCTTTTTTTTTTTTTAAAGAAGGGCTCATAAGTGCTATGTTATCAGATTCTTTGCATTATTAAAACTGTCTTTAGACATAAAACATATAATTCTTGGGTCACACGTTTTTCTCCATCAGAATTGTGTAGATATTGTTCACCTACTGCTTGTATTGAATGTTGATATGGAGAAGGCTGAGGTCAGCCATTTTCTCTCTTTGGGAAACATGCTTTATTTCATTTCTGAATGTCCACAGGAATCTTTTTTAATTCTCGAACTCCATGGTTTCCACTAAGATATGGTTCAAATTTGAGACTGTATTTTTCCTTGATCAAAAAGTCTATTTTCTGGAGATTTTAATCGGTGGATTTATATTTTTTTGTTATTTAAGAAAACGTTTCTTCCTTGTTATATTGAATATTTGTCCTGCTTTCCGCTTTAGGAATATTAGCTATACATATGATGAGCTTCCTCACCCTTCTGTCATCTTCTCTCTACTCTCTTTTATTTTTTAGAATTCTCCTTCATTTTTTGTTATACAAATTTCTTAAGGTATACCTCTGTCTCCATATGGCTTCCCTAGTGGCTCAGCTGGTAAAGAATCCACCTGCAATGCGGGAGACCTGGGTTCGATCCCTGGGTTAGGAAGATCCCCTGGAGAAGGGAAAGGCTACCCACTCCAGTATTCTGGCCTGGAGAATTCCATGGACTGTATAGTTCGTGCGGTTGCAAAGAGTCAGACATGACTGAGTGACTTTCACTTCACTTTCACTGTGTCCATATACCTAGTTGTGTTATCTATTCTTGCTTCTGATGTGACTTTCATTCTTATGCTTTTATTATCTTAAACTTTTTTCAAATGCTACTTCAGGTTATATTTTATTTCCTTTTGATATTTCATACTCCAATCTTTGATTGTCTGATTTCTTTTCTATCTCTCCTTAAAAAGCCTAAGTTCTCTTTCTTTAAAAATAGAGAGATGTGTGTGTGTGCTCAATCATATCTGACTCTTTGTGATACCATGGACTGTAGTCTGCCAGGCTCCTCTGTCCATGGGATTCTCCAGGCAAGAATACTGGAGTGGGTTGCCATTTCTTTTTCCAGGGGATCTTCCCAACCCAGGGATTGAACTTGTATCTCTTGGATCTCCTGCATTGGCAGGCAGATTCTTTATACCACTAGTACCATTTGGGAAGCCTCCAAAGTAGAGATGAGTA